>NC_040080.1:32947492-33560694 GCF_003369695.1 Bos indicus x Bos taurus
ATTTTTAATTTCCTGAGGGAGGATTTCTCATGATGCCATGGAGAATGGAGGCATGGGCTTTTTTAAAAGCAAAAATTTTTGAATAGCTTCTTCTTTTTCATGTTTCAGTGTTTAAAAATCAGAGCTCTGTTAACTTGGTAATTAGTACAAAGGCATCAATTTTAAGTCTGAATGCCAGTCCAACGTAAACGAGGTGGCAAGTAAGGATAAGCACTTATTGTTTCCAGTGATCTCGATGATAAGCTCTCCTGCTTACATGTACACATATACATATATATTTATATTAGCCCTTTGTCCACAGGACATTTGAATTTACTTTGCCTCTTATATATCTCTCCCCACTCCTTTGATTTCTAACCAGAATTCTTTTTCCTTTTTATCCCACCTATTTCCTTTATTTTGGATCTCTCGAAATGTGTTAGAATTTACTTCTTAGCTTACATTTTTTAATTTGATGATAGGGACAGTTAAAAGTACTGTTTGAGAGAAGGAATAGCCAGTTACCAGTTATAGGTGTGCTGCTAACTGACCTTGTAGCCTTGGTCAGTTTGCCTAATATCTTTTTTAAAATTAGATTTAAAAAAATTATTTATTTTTGGCTGCACTGGGTATTCTTTGTTGCAAGCAGGCTTTCTCTAGTTGCAGTGAGCAGGGGCTGCTCTTCGTTGCCGTGTACAGGCTTCTCAGTGCAGTCTCTTGCTGCCGAGCACCGACTCTAGGCACGTGGGCTTCAGTAGTTGTGGTGCATGGGCTCAGCAATTGTGGCTTGAGGGCTTAGTTGTCCCGTGGCATGTGGAATCTTCCTGATTCCACTGTTGTCTCAACAGTTTTTTTGTAATAGGCTATGGGATTGAACCCATGCCCCGGCATTGGCAGGCAGATTCTTAACCACTGGACCACCAGGGAAGTCCTGCCTAATATCTTTTAACCTTAGTTTTCTAAGGTATAAAATGGAGATTATGAATTACACTTCTTCAATCATTGGGCTAGGGGTACTGCATGGAAAGAAAGCAGGAGTAAGCATTCAGAAGACTCTAAAGCATTTTGTAAACATCAGGTGGCTGCGTTCTTATGGTGGTAACTATGAACTGTCCCATGGGTTTCCCAGGTGGCTCAGATGGTAAAGAACCTGCCTGCAATGCAGGAGACCTGAGTTCAATCCCATAGCCTATTACAAAAAAACTGTTGAGAGAACTGTCTTCAGCTTGGAAAACAGGAGAGAAGAAAAAATGGCAAGGAGTTAATCATTCAGTGGTAGGATTTTCCAAATTTCAGATTACTGCCTTCTAGGGCTGCAAAATCAAATAATTATTTGCTGCTGCTGCTGCTGCTAAGTTGCTTCAGTCATGTCCGACTCTGTGCGACCTCATAGACGGCAGCCCACTAGGCTCCTCTGTCCCTAGGATTCTCCAGGCAAGAATACTGGAGTGGGTTGCCATTTCCTTCTCCAATGCATGAAAGTGAAAAGTTCTACCAACATTTAAAAAATAGAATGAAATACCCAATTCTGATAGCCCTACAGCTAGCATTCCTGGTAGCAGGAAACATGGGTTTCACCACTGTCAATCTTAGTCGTCTTGCTGCTGCTGCTGCTAAGTCGCTTCAGTCGTGTCCGACTCTGTGACCCCATAGACGGCAGCCCACCAGGCTCCCCCATCCCTGGGATTCTCCAGGCAAGAACACTGGAGTGGGTTGCCATTTCCTTCTCCAATGTATGAAAGTGAAAAGTGAAAGCGAAGTCACTCAGTCATGTCCGACTCTTAGCGACCCCATGGACTGCAGCCTACCAGGCCCCTCCATCTATGGATTTTCCAGGCAAGAGTACTGGAGTGGGGTGCCATAGGGAAGGTATTTTCCCGCTCAGGTAAAACAAAATGATGAGTCTTAACGACTGATCTATCTACTAGCCAGGGGTTCACAATACAGAACCCTATGGGATGACTGAACTGGTTGAAAATACAGATTCCTGGGTTCACCTCTGGAGAGGCTCTACCGTTGGGTAAAGGCATAGTGGTCAGATCATCTAAATCAGTAGCCTCTTCAGTGATTCCAACATGTAACCAGAACTGGTGACCACTGGAAGGCCCCTGCAGCACTATACATCATATAAGAAGTAACTGGGGAAAATAATCCTTTAGATCAGCATCAGCAAAGTTTTTTCTGCAAAGCACAAGGTAGTTAATTCTTTGGGCTTTTTGACTCCTGGACTGTGCTGCTGTGGCTCAGACTCAGATAAACCAATGAATGGGCATGGCTGTATTTCAGTACAACTTCATTAAATTTGAATTTCTCATCAAAAATAGAATAAAATAGAAATAATAGACTATGTTAGGAAATATCAAAGTTTATATCTCATAAGTACCCATAACTAAGGATAAGTATTGTTTCATTAAAGTTTTGTTTCAGTGTGTGTGTGTGTGTGTGTGTGTGTGTGTGTGTAAATTGAATTACTTGTCTCCATCCTCACCAGCAGCATCATTTCCCTGTGTGTCCTGAGGAACCTCCCCGTTACTACACAACACAATGTTATATTCTCCATGTTAAAACAAACTCTAAACCTCTATGAACTTCACATTCTTTTCCAACAACTACACCATCTTTACTCTGATTGATAGCAACACTCTCACCCTCATGTACATGATTATTTCTTCCTTGACCAACAAATAGTTTAGTAGGGCATTTTTAAAGATTTCTTAGCAAATATTGCTTGGATTATTGACTTTTTTATTTAATTGTATTATAATTGGTGTTGTTTGAGGCTTGCTATAATTATGGTCTGAAACCTGGCCAATTTTTGTAAATGTACCATTGGTGCCTTAAAAGAAGGTGTACCTCTAGTTGTTGGGTTAATAGTCCACCTGTGTGTGTGATTCTTTACAATCCTTTGGACTGTAGCCTGCCAGGCTCCTCTGTCCATGGGATTTTCCAGGAAAGAATACTGGAGCAGGTTGCCATTTCCTCCTCCAGGGAATCTTCTCAACCCAAGAACTGAATCTGGGTCTCCTGAGTCTCCTGCATTGGCAGGCAGATTCTTTACCACTGAGCCACTGGGGAAGTCCTTATCTATGTCCATTATATGAAGCTTGTTAGTTTTATTGTTTGAATCCTATATAACCTTACATATTTTTTGCCCTGTTTGATCTATCAAGTCCTGGGAAAGAAGTGCTAAAATGTCCTACTTATAGTAGGATTTTTATATTTTTTCCTTCTAGTCTTGTCAATTTTGGCTTTGTATTTTAAGGGTATATTTAACATCTTTTTAGGCATGTCAAACACTTTATTATTTCAAAACACAACTTTTATAATCTATTTCTTAAAGACAGACTAAATATTAATGCAGCTATACTACTCGCTTTTATTATTATTTTCCTGTTAACTTTTAATATCACTTGATTTTAAACCTTTTTGTGTCCTTATGTTGTTTCCATTCTAACACTGCTTTATTGAAAGAGGTATATGGAGTAAAATGAGGTATGACTTTCAAAAGTTTGATAACTTTTAACTTACATATGTGCCCATATAACCCTACCTAGATCAAGATACGGAACATTTGTTCCACGACTCCCCTGGTTAAATAATTGCTGCTTTCTGACTTTTATCACTGTAGTTTTGTATAAAACAGTCAATTGCCATTTAAGAAAACTTCAGGAAGAAAACAAATAACTAGATCTTTTATTTACACATCTACTTACCATTTTTGGTGTTCTTCATTCCTTTATATAGATTTGCCTTTACATCCAGCATTATTTCCCTTCAGCCTGAAGAACGCTGTTAATGCAGGTCTCCTAACAATGAAACTTGTTTTCTTTTATCTGAGAAAGTTTTTATCTTCATTTAAAAAATATGTAATATGTTTTTTGAAGGACTTAAAAAACACTGAGTATAACAAGGAATGTAGTTTTTCTCAAACATTGTCTTTAACTCTATTTTGTCAACTCTCTATTTCCCAGTTGAATATTGAATCCTATAACAACAGGACTAGATTTCAGATTCCATAACTTGGTCACTAAAACTGTCTCACATTTGGTATTCAAGACCAATTCCTATTCATTTTTTAAAAAAGACCTCATTTTCAAAAGAAAGCTTTTAGATTTTATATTAAAAGAGGATGTTTCAGAGATTTCCCATATACTTTCTGCCTCTACATAAACAGACTTTCCCATTATCTACATCACACATCAGAATGGTATAGTTTTTTTTAACCAAGGATGAACTTACATCAACATATCACTGAATACAATACCCAATGTATTCAGTCTTAGCCTTGTACATTCAGTGAATTTGAACAAACATGCAATGACAGATATCCATCATTATGGTGTCATACGGAACATTTTTACAGCCCTTAAAATCCTCTGTGCACTGACTAGTCATCCGTTCCCTCTTCTCTAGCCCCTCAGAACCACTGATCTTTTTATTATCTTGATTTTCTCTCTTCCAGAATGCCTTATAGTTGGAATCATACACTATTAGTCATATTTTTAAGGGTATTTTGTGAAAATTCTGAAATGACCATTTTCCTTGTATACTTTAAAGATGGCATCCCATTGTCTTCAGGCTTCCCCCTTTTCATATGAAAAGTTAGTGAAAATATTTATTGTTCTGTGATATGTAGTATGTCATTTCCCCCCAGTTTTCTTTCAAAATGTTCACTTTATCTTTCTTTGTATTACTTGACATTATTTTGTATTTTGATTTATTACCTTTCTTATCTACTAGAATCTAACCGCCATGAAAAAAGAGAGTTTGTGATTTTGTCCACTTTTATATCCTCCTTGCCTAGAAAAGAGTAAGGATATAATGAGTATTCAATTAATGTATCCTAATTAAATGAAGGAATGAGTGCTAGTCATTGCCTCTGGGTGTCTGCTTCCTTTATCGTACACTTGGAAAGCTAAGACGAGAAACTCAACTCACTGATTTCAACCAAAAACTCTTTCATAGAACACATTTATAGAAATAATAGATTTAATTTCTACCTCTCTCTCACACATACACACTCACACACACACACAAATACACACACAGGGATGGGAACAGAGTAAAGAACTTTAAATAACAGAAGTAATTTAAAAGATAAATTGACATTTGAAGATTCTGTCCTTAAAATATTTTTAAATCCCTAAGAAATTCTTTAAATGTCGAAGTTTTACTGGCCACATCCCCCTAAGGATTCCCTGCCTTACCCCCTCTTACTGATCCCCCTCCTCCCCTCCACTCTTCTCAGTGCTCTCACCCATGTTTTCTTCCCTCCAAGCTGCCTATCAACCAGAGTTGTAGCACCCTGATAGGTAACAGACTCTTTACCTCCTTGCAGATAAAAGCAGTTCACATTTACTTGTGAGATTCACTGGATCCATTCAACTCCAGGATAACACAGATTACAATACATTTGCTTATTTGGGTAACAAAATTATTATTAATTTTTTTCATCAAAAAATCATTTTGACTTATTTCAAGAATTTGGGGGATACAACTGATTTTTCCATTTAACTATGGGACCGAAAATGAGACCTGTCTGCTGATAATTCTTAGAAGTGAATTAAGTAATTGCAACCTGGGGGGAAATATTCCCTTGGTTAACTGCAAGCATTGACTGTTCTCTCATTAGATTAAAGGGGAATATTAGAGTCTGAAAGGACTTCCTCAATACCAAAGAGCAGCATTTAAAGCCTTTGCCAGCTTTAAGACAGAAACATCCTATTGAACACAGACTCATTGGCTTCTCAGTTCAGAATGTCAGCTTTTATTTTCTTTATTCAATAATCCAAAAATATAATTCCCCTTCCTCTCTACTTCCTAAAACATACATTTGGATGATTATTGTGTGTCTGTGTATGAATGGGCTCTGAGTGGGCCCCAGATTCTGAGGAAATGACTCTTAAGAGGATTACTGTGTTTTTCTTCTATTCTTTGTTCTCGTTTTCCTTTTTTCTCTTCTTCTTTTTTTTCTTTTTGACATATTTTTGAAGTAATCAAATGTGAGTGCAAAATTTGTGCTTCATCTGTGGTTAGTGTCAGGGGAAGTCTTTCTAGGTAACTGAAATCTTTCCAGGTAAGCTAGTAATATTGCTGCATTACTAGACTCTTATTTCGTCTTTTTCTGAATTTTCTTTTCTGAATTCTCAGAGACCATCCATAACTTTTAAAATGATGTTTTACTTGTTCTTTCACAAATCTCATTCTCCTTTCAAAGGTGAGTCTCAAAATGGATGAGCATGACAAGTTTTGCTTTTTCTTTCTTCTTTTTTCTTTTTTTCCCACACTCTACAGACACATCCCCCCGCACCCCTCCCCCACCCCGGGAAGGAAGGAACACAAGTTTCTGTGTCAACTACTTCCTGAACAGTAGGATCCTTTGGAAGAGCTGCCACACTGAGGATGAGATGATCTGGTCTGAATTCCCAGTTCTGCCCCTAATGGGCGGAGTGACCTTGAAGAAGCAGCTTAAACTCCAGGTCACTTTTTCCTCCTCTACAACTGAAAATGCTCACTCTTATCCGTGTTACCTGATAAGGGTCAGATAATATAATGGATGTAAATACATTTTATAAAATGATTAGGATTGTTAAATCCTAGCTGATTGCAGGAGAGTCACATCAAGCCTGCATATGCATGTTTGGGAGGTATGATTTGACTCCACTGACTTTGTTTAGTGCTCACTAAAAAGAAAACCAAAATTCTAACCTTCATGTGTGAAGGTTATAGGGGCTATATATGATCAGAGAATAGAACAAATCATGCAAGCAAATGAAAGATTTACAAATCTATCTTTTCCTGGGGCTTCCCAGGTAGTTTAGTGGTAAAGAATCTGCCTGTCAATGCAGGAGATGCAGGAGACTCAGTTTCCATCCCTTGTTCAGGTATATCCCTTGGAGAAGTGTTAGGTAGTTAGAATAGGAAAAGGGAGTCCAAATTGGCAGTGGCTGAAAGACAAAAAGGGAAAAGCCTGTAAACATAGAACAAAGGAAGGCCCAGGACTGGAGTGAGGACCTCGGGTAAGACAGCTCTCCTGGCTAGCCCAGTTTACATAGGGCTCGCTCAAGGGGAGGAGAAAAAATCATATAAAAAGAGGAGCCAAAATTGAGCTTTGGGCTTCTCTTCTCTTCATGTCTTTGGGTTGGCCCACCCTCACACCTCAAGGATGTATTTTCCTTTGTTTGCAAATAAAGCTGAGCTGCAACATGGAGCTGTAACACTGGCATGTCCGTCATTTCAAATTTTTGCTGCAGCGAGACAGAACTGAGGAAATTACAAACTTCCCTGACAGAGAGAATGACTCTAGTAATCTTGCCTGGGAAATTCCATAGACAGAGGAACCTGGCAGGCTACAGTCCATGGGGTCACAAAAGAGTTGAACATGAACATGCATGCACACACATCTTTTCCTACTTTTCTTTTCTTATTTTGAACACCCAGAGAGCTGTGTAGATTTCATAGAACTTTTATTCCTTCTGTTAATCCAGCGTTGAAGTTCCCACGATTTAGCATGAATAAAAATTACTGTATAATGTTGTATATACAGAAATATGTATACTCTATTTTATGGATAATTTCAGGGATTTTCAAGGGTAATTTAGACTATGTAATTTTCACTTTACATGCTGAACTGAGAATTTAACTCCACAGAAGATTTGACTCCCCCATGCTCCAATCATCCCTGTACTCTAAAGGTGGCAAAAAAGGGGGAATTTTTATATTATGCAAGAAAATTCCTTGAAGAGAGTAAATACATTAAAAAAAAAAAACAACCTAGGCTAGCAGTGGTTTCGTAAGGCTGATATATTCTAGGAATGTAACACATTATTATCACTTACATTTTTATTTTCTGAGAATAGAGATGTAGTTTTAGGACCCCAGAGAGAACCACTTTTGCATAAGTAGTGAATTTTTTATCTGAGACCTGTATTTTAGCCACACCTCCTAAGCACACTTTGCAGGATGTCTCTCAGGGTGTAGGTCACAAAAGCCTGAACTGTACCTCCCAGAGCCAAACTAAATGCTTTCCATTAGAAACGAAGAAACTCCATTTTTAATTCTTTCTTTTTTTTTTTAAACAACCCATGGGCTTTCTTTGTTTTGTGACAGTGGGTAGTTCACTTTTCTCATGCTTGGAGGTTCTGCCACCCATTTATGTGTTCTCAATGCAGGTTTTGAAATGAGTAAAAAAAGATAAGACCTGGCTATTTTGGTAGAAAATTGAGAGTTGTCTGGAGGACAGGAAGAAAGGGTCAAAGCTGTTAAGTATCTGGATGTGTCCCTTCCTTTGTTGAACCTGCTTCTTGGTGACCCCATTTCTCTTGAAGGAGAAGTGTCTCACACATGCCTAATTTGTAGGTGACAAGACAGAGCATTCACTGCCTAACGTTGGGACGCTCACTTTCTGCATGTGTGACCCAAAGTGGTGAGTTTAGAAAACTAGTTGTTAAAGTTAATCTTCAGAAACAGCTTCCTTAGTGGCTCAGACCGTAAAAAACCTGCCTGCAATGCAGGAAACTCAGGTTCTATTTCTAGGTCAGGAAGATCCCCTGCAGAAGGGCATGGCTACACACTCCAGTATTCTCCCCTGGAGAATTCCATGGGCAGAGATGCCTGGCCAGCTACAATCAATGGGATCCCAAAGAGTCAAACACAACTGAGTGACTAACACTTTCACTTTCAATCTTCAGAAAGAGAGAGAAGTAAAGCATATAACTTATAAATGGTTAAGTACTTCCTTCTGAAGTTCTTGACTACCCTTTTAAGCCATTGTGTCTTTTACACAAAAAGTATGTGAGTCTGGTTTTTGCTTCACTCATTATCATTGAAAATAGTTATTTCTGATCACAGAGAAAGCAAGTAATCTATTAACCTGAGTCAGAATCTTCATTTGAGGGTGTCAACTTTAAAAAATGCTTAGCATGAGAGTTGTGACTTAAGTTTTATTTGGGGCAAAATGAGGCTTGCAGCCAGGAGAGAGCGCCACAGATAGCTCTGAAAAATTGCTCCAAAGAGGCAGGGGAAGGTCAGTTTATTTGTGATTTTGGTGAAGGGGGAATACATGCAATCAAGCCCATATTTTTACAGGTTTCTGCTAGCCATGAGGAGCAGTAGTTATCATGAGGGATTTTAGTACTTTTCTAAATATGAGGAGATACAAGAACTGGGTTCATAAAATTGGCTCCTGAAAATATCTGACTATCTGAAGCCCTGTTCTGCCAGTTTCCCCACGTCCCCTTTCTGAGCACAGAGTGCCTCCTTTCTGCTTCTCCACCCTCAACTCCTTTCAGGGGGTGTTGAGAACCAACAGCTGCAGCAGCACATGATTCAATCCTTGTAGAGGTAGATAGAAAGTGCCCATGGCAAGTGCCAAACTGTAGTTGACAAAGGAAAGCTGCCTTACATAGAAGAATCATATGCTCCCTGAAGCAGTCCAGAGAGTGAAGTTTTGAATGCAGTGGGAGTTTCCTACTGGGGAGACTTTGAATCCTTCCCTCTGGACTTCTAAGGACAGATGATCAACTCTGAAAAAGAGAAGGAGCAGTTGTGCTGTCTTGTGCCCATTCCTGACAGCCATGGCTTAACACTTTGCAAAATTTGTGAGAAAAATCCCCAGAGTGAGATTTGAAGATTGTAGAAAGGGCTTCCCAGGTGGCAGTCGTGGTAAAGAACCTGCCTGCCAATGCAGGAGACATAAGAGATGAGGGTTTGATCCCTGAGTTGGGAAGATCCCCTGGAAGAGGGCATGGCAACTCACTCCAGTATTCTTGCCTGGAGAATCCCATGGACAGAGGAGCCTGACGGGCTATAGTCCACAGGGTCATAAACAGTTGGACACAACTGAAGCGACTTAGATGGCAAGGGTTAACCACAGATCATTTCTAGTTCCTTGTTGTGATCTTTGTCATACCAAGCCTGAATACACTGGAGCTTTCATTCTCTGCTCGTGGGATAAAAATAAACTGTTTAACCTTTTAAATGCTGGTAATTTGGAGGGGTTTGCCATTTTTAGTTCTCTCCAGCACATGAGCTTCTGAAAAGCTTGGAGGATAGAAATGGCTAACTAACTAAATTTGGAACCTTAAAAAGGTCAGAGTAAATCTGGTGCTATCCTGTCTTTTTTTTTCCCTGCCACAGAATGCATGTTACATTCTTTAAAATTGTGAAAAAGATTGTAAAAAGGACAAGTAAAGACAAAACTTGAACTGTGAAATATTGTTGTAGGAGGAGATAAAAAAAGAATAAAATGTCTCAGGCTGATGATTTTCAGTAGATCTTCAAATTGGACTTTCTAATCCATTGTTTCTAGTTTCAGATAGTTGTTGAAAGAGGCAGAAGAAATGTCAGCCTTTTAAGAGCTTCCCCTTTTCCTAGTAATCAGGGAATCATGAATGTTATCATTTGTCAGGCCTCCTTCTTATTTAACAAAAATGGGGTTCCCCCCTCCCCTCATCTTGGTCACTAGCAATGCTTCCTAAGGATTTTGACCTCTCCTTTGGAGTCTCTGTGCAGAAAATTGTCTGTAAAACCACGGGCACTGGAGGAATGTGCTCAGTGCAACACAGAATCACTAAGACTGCTTTTTGTGTATAATACTTGTTCTTGTTTGGGATATACAAGCAAACACAGAAGACGTGGTTTCTTTCCTTAAGCCTTTATAATCTAGTTATAAACAGATCATACATGAAGAGATAAACTAACTGAAAAATCTTCTCTGGCAACAGGAATAAGAGAAAACATGTAAAAAGAACAGAGTCAAGGAAAGATCCCAGTGGGTGATCTGTGTGGATAGAGGACGTGCCTGAGCTGTCTGTCCTCATCTCTGACCACACCCTACCATCCACTCCGTGTACAGATCACTTTCATTTCTCTGAATATATTCACCAACTCTTCTTGCTTTGCTTGTGCTCATGTTGTCACAGTTGCTTCGAATGCTTTTCCTCACATTCTGCCTGTTGAAACTCTATTCCTCAGTCATTTCACTCTGCATGTCTCCGTTAGAGCTGATCTTGGTCCAACTTGGGTTGTTGTTACTTGTGTACGTGTCTTTCTTTTCACACCACACTGTGTCTCTTGAAGGTAGGATTGTTCTTTTATTTAGCTTTATATATTATGCACTTATTAGGGTCTAGCCAATACATATTTATTGCAATAAATGAAATGGAATTATCCATGAAGAAAAGGAGCCATGGCTCCAAAATGATTCTGAGGGTAGAAGTGTAAGAATCTGGAGATCTCTGGGTGCCATAATGGGAAAATGGAAGATGTTGTGGATTCAGTGTAAATTCTGGTGTCAAAGAGACATCATCAGTAGAGATATCCTCTGGGAACCTGTGTCCATGGGACTCAGTAAAGAGTGAGAGTGGGTTGAGATATAATCTAGGTGCTGAGAATTAGAGTTGAACCATAAAGAAATCGGAGTGCTGAAGAACTGATGCTTTTGAGCTGTGGTGCTGGAGAAGACTCTTGAGAGTCCCTTGGACTGCTAGGAGATCAAACCAGTCAATCCTAAAGGAAATCAACCCAGAGTATTCATTGGAAGGACTGATGCTGAGGCTGAAGCTCCAATACTTTGGCCACCTGATGCAAAGAGCTGACTCAAAGGAAAAGACCCTGATGCTGGGAAAGATTGAGGGCAGGAGGAGAAGAGGTGACAGTGGATGAGATGGTTGGATGGCATCATCTATTCAATGGACGTGAATTTGGGAAAACTCTGGGAGATGATGAGGGATAGGAAAACCTGGTATGCTGCAGTTCATAGGGTCACAGTGTTGGACACGACTTGCAACTGAACAACAGCAACAAAGGATTAGAGTATTACTACTGTTTTTTGGTTTTTGTTTATGGAAACTTCAGAAGTTTGACTTTAAGAAAAATGCTTTTCTTGTATTTGTGAGTCCATGATTCCAGAGCAAAAATAAAATACCATTGTGCTATTTTCCTCAAGTCAGTATCTTTTTCCTAATTTATGATGATGATGTTTGTTAGAACTGGCCACTCACCTTGCCTGGGCACAAAAATAATCACTTGTATAACTTGTCTCACAACAGGAGGTCCCAGTAAGAACCTGAGAAGCTGGTACTGAGAAGCTGCCACCAAAACCAATCAATAGAATTCAGGAGGGCCCAAAAAGAGGGAGCAGACACCAGCCCATAATATGTCCTGCTAACTTCTGCCAAACCCTTGTGCTGGAATCCATCTTGACTGAGAGATGCATGTACCACCAGAAGGTTCCTGAGTGGAACCAATATGGGCATGAGCAAGATGATTGGCCAGAGAGAAACTGGAAACTAATCCCACCTACATAAAACCCGAGATTGCAAGCCATGAGTAGACCAGTTCTCTTGGATTCCCTGCTGCTATCTACCCTGGCACCCCTTTCCAACAAAATCTTTTGCTTTGTCATACATGTGTCTCCTCAGGCAATTCATTTCCAAGTGTTAGACAAGAGCCTACTCTCAGATCCTTGAAGAGGTCTCTTTCTGGCAATTTTAAATGAAATTACTATGCAAGATGAAAGGCAGCTTTTTCTTCCTCATGAGACTTGGGATATGTCCTTTGGAAATGGTAAACACAAAAGAGGACTTACCTGGTGGCTCAGTGGTAAAGAATCCGCCTGCCAAAGCAGGAGACCCAGTTTTGATCCCTGGGTTAGGAAGATCTACTGCAGAAGGAAATGGCAACCCATTCTGGTATTCCTGCCTGAAAAATCCATGAACAGAGGAGCCTGGCAGACTACAGTTCATGGGGCTGCAAAGAGTCAGACACGGCTGAGCAACTGAGCACACAGTGGTCTATTGAGGGAATTGAAGGAGCTACTAAAACTTAGCCATAAAAAACCTTTTTTGGGTAGATCCTTCCTTGATACTATTACAAGATGAATGACATTAAATAACAGAAAACTTACTTCTTCTGGAACTGGTAAGTTCCAACAGCATAATTCTTTTCCATCTACTAAGAAAAATCTCAGCCCCTTCCATTATCTGCATCTTCCTTTATGAGTCAAGAAGTTACTCTCAAAAAACATTTCTTAGCTAAATAAAAATAAGATGAAATAGGCTGGTTTTTTGGTAGAGGGTGATAGACAAAGGGTGTGAGGGGCAAGTACCTGATCAGTTTTTCTATATTGGTTGGTCTGTTCCCTTCCCTGAACTTCAAAGAAGCTAAGATATTTCTCACTGCCTTTGTGCACTTTACCTAATGAGCTGGCAAACTGGTTTCATCTTAGTGAGTTTTCTTTGGACTAACTAAAAGAAGATGATTTAGCTAAAAGAAGATGATTTAATTACTTTTATTCTTTTTCAAATGAGAGATCCACAGGCTGATTCTTCCACATGAGTGCTTTTTAATTTTCAACACAGGTCATTCAAATTGTTTCCGTTTCTCATGCATTTGGTGAAGAATCCACTCAGATTCCGGAGAAGGCAATGGCAACCCACTCGAGTACTCTTGCCTGGAAAATCCCATGGATGGAGGGGCCCAGTGGGCTGCAGTCCATGGGGTCGCTAGAGTAGGACACGACTGAGCGACTTCACTTTCGCTTTTCACTTTCATGCATTGGAGAAGGAAATGGCAACCCACTCCAGTGTTCTTGCCTGGAGAATCCCAGGGACGGGGGAGCCTGGTGGGCTGCCATCCATGGGGTCCCACAGAGTCGGACACGACTGAAGCGACTTAGCAGCAGCAGCAGCAGCAACCACTCAGATTCATCTTAAAACAAACAAACAAAAAACCAAACGCAATCTTTGGCAGTACTGAGTTTTTCCACATTTGAAATAAAAGTAAGAAAATGCCTTCAGGATTCCTGGCTTCAGACAGGAACTAGGGCATATCCATACAAGAGCCAACATTTCAGTAATGCTAATGAATTGCCCTGACTAGAAATTATTTTCATGGCAGTAAATATAGCTCTCTCATACTTTGTCGACGGAGCCTGTTGCACTGCCGTCTATGGGGTTGCACATAGTTGGACACGACTGAAGCGACTTAGCAGCAGCAGCAGTAGCAGCAGCAGCATACTTTGTTCCAAGACTGATACCTGTTACCAATTTTTAAGGGTTATTATTAAAAGAAAAAAGTTTATTTTGCAACAAAATTGAGTAGAGGTTCAATTGGGGTGATCCAGTGACTCCTGAATTATACTGAGCCATTATCTGACTGCCTCATAACTGCCCACAGAACATGCCATTGGAAACACTGTTTAACAGAACGTTCACTACTGTCTTGCTACTGCCAAGTGTTCTAGATGCATCCAGGTAGTCTATAATTAATGCACCTGCAGAGCTGCACAAAGGACTTCATACACTATCTATTTCAGTGAAGAGCGGCTGGAATGCCACCTGCCCAACAGGTGTAGCTCAGCACAAGCACAAAAAGGCCAATCGAATTAGAAAGCTCCATCCCTTTCAGCATAGACTGACTAGCTTGGCATTTCTTTAGAAACAGCACTGTTTTATTCTATGACAAATGCAGAGTAGGATGTGGTGAGGGTTAAAAAGAGGATAAGAAACCCAGTGCCTGAGTATTGGCTACATTAGTTGCAGAATAAACAGTGATATGTAAGGGGTACCAGGGGAGACACGGGGATTAGAGAACAGGTAAAGGGCACTAGGTGTGAAATGCCAGAGGGGTTTCCAGAAATGATAAGTGACTTACAGCAATATCTATTCTGCCCAATTTATAATCAGATTAACCCCAGACATGAATTTTCAGTGACCATCAGAGAAATGTAAAAACAGAAAAAGATGATACTGGTTTTGATTTTTATGTCTAGTCTTTGGGTTTGATGCTGCTTAGTTTCTCAGTCATGTCCAACTCTTTGGGACCCCATGGACAGTAGCCTGCCTGGCTCCTCTGTCCAGAGAATTCTCCAGACAAGAAACTGGAGCAGGTTGCCATTTCCTCCTTCAGGGGATCTTCCCAACCCAGGGATTGAACCTTAGTCTCTTGTGTCTCCTACATTGGCAGGCTCTTTACCACTAGCACCACGTGGGTAGATTACAAATACAGCTCTTAATGAATTATTTAAAAAGTGTTCATTTGGGAAACTCAAGGTCATTTGTCACTGCTTGCTTCTAGTTTTATCACTCTAGCATCTCCCATTTTTATGGCATCTACCATGTATAGGACACTTCACACTCCTTTATCTTGTTTAATCCTTATGTCAACCCTGAAAAATAGATGCAGAAAGTGTTAATAACTTACCCAGGCATACCACTGGGATAAGGAGAGTCAGCATTCTAATGTGGTCTGTCCTGCTTCAAAGCCAGTGCTCTCCAACCACCATTATACCTCTTTCCCCCTTGTTTACTGGGCTCTGGCCACATGATCCCTTGTTCCTCTGCTGCCAAGCTTATCCACCTACAGGCTTTTGTTTTTGCTGCTGTCTCTGCTCCAAGCACTTTCTCCAGCCCCTCTTATGCTTATGTGTGCCTGTGGGCCTATGCCCAGTTGCTCAGTTGTGTCTGACTCTTTGTGATTCCATGGACTCGTAGCCCATCAGGCTCCTCTGTACGTGGAACTTTCCAGGCAAGAATACCAGAGTGGGTTGCCATTTCCTTCTCCAGGGGACCTTTCAGACCCAGGAATTGGACCCCCATCTCCTGCAGTGGCAGGTGGATTCTTTACCAGCGAGCCACTAGAGAAGCCCCTTGAAATTCTTAGTGGGTACTCCAGTGATGTGCTTGTGTGCTTAGTCACTCAGTTGTGTCTGACTCTTTGTGACCCTTGGGACTGTAGCCTGCCATGCTTCTCTGTCCATGGAACTTTCTTAGGCAAGAATACTGAGTGGGTTGCCATTTCCTTCTCCAGGGGATCTTGCCAGCCCAGGGATCAAACCTGAGTCTCCTGTGTCTGTTGCACTGGCAAACAGGTTCCTTACCACTGAGCCACTTATCCCTGGGTCTCTAATTCATTCAGATTTCAGTTTCAGTGTCTTCTTTCTCTAGACTGCCTTTTCTAAAACCTGCCTCACTACCAAAATTTTCTATTTTGTATCCTTTCTAGCACTTCCCTCAATCTGAGATTGTAATAGCTTTGTGTTTACTGTCTGCCGAACCCCACAAGAATGTAAGTTCTCTGAAAACAGACTTTGCTTGTTTTGGTCACTACTGCCTAGCCCAACTAAGACAAAGTTTGCTATGTGGTAGGGACCGAACAATCATATTTGGAATTAATCAAATGTAACTCTGAATTCCTGGAAGGTGCTCTGACATTTAGAATATTGACAACCTGTTAATGGAAGAGTTAATTTGCCATTGGAGATGGGGTACAATTTGATTTCTGACTTTGAAAATAAAGATAAAATTGGATGATGGTGAAGGAAGGATGGGATACGAGAGAAGGATAAGACTCATAATGAGAAAGGAAGAAAAATATTAAAATAAGTAAGATAAAAATATTTACATTCAAGAAATGTTTATTCAGTATCTACTACAAAAGGTCCCTTTTACATTTGTTGATCTATAGCATAATTATCAAAAATGTCTCCTTTCATTTTCACCAGGCTTCCCTGCTAGCTCAGATGGTAAAGAATCTGCCTGAAATGCGGGAGAACCCTGCAATGCTCAAGACCTGGGTTCCTTGGAGTTGGAAATGGCAACCCACTCCAATATTCTTGCCTGGAGAATCTCATGGACAGAGGTCCCCGGCAGGCTACATTTTATGGGTTCACAGAGTTGGACATGACTGAGCAACTAACACTTTCACTTTTCATTCTTGAGAGTGTTCCTACTTGGATGATAAAGCATATGGTCTTTTAAACTATGGGTTTAGCACTGTTTTGGGCAATGAGGATGCTACAGTGTCCAAAACAGCCCCTCATATCACAGAGCTTACAGCTTAATTGGGGAAATATACATCAACCAATAATCCACCAATAGCAAGATCCAGTAGTAAGAAGTGCTCTGAGTTTGAATTTTCACAGTACCCTCCTGTGCATAATCTTATTTGATTCTTCCATCAATTCCATGATGGAGAACATTAATAATCACATTTAAAGGAAGAAGAAACATGCCGAGAAGTTAGTCAAGGCTAATTAGCAGCAGAGCTAGGACAAGCACTCAATCAGGAGAATGCCTGCATTCTACGGAGACTTTAAACTTAGTTCCAAAGAGCGAAGGGAAATGCTAATTTTTATCTTACTTAATGAGGCTTAGAATCTTTCCAGACATTTTTGGAATTCCTCTCACTGATATCATCTTGAGGCAACTCAGTGCCACCTCTGAAGATTTCTCTAGTAGAAAAAAAACAGTGATTTTGGAAAGGATTTCCTATGTACTTATTTTCAGTATCATTGTTGTGCCTTGTTCAAACTGGGCTTAACTCTTCAGCTCTGTGATTTATAGCATAAGCAGCAAATAATGGTCACTAAGAGCTACGGTACTGGTCTTCAATGATGGGTCCCCAGTGAATCATGCTTCCCAGTATTTATACTCTGACAAACAGTGTATTAAAAAGCAGAGACATCACTTTGCCAACAAAGGTCCATATAGTCAAAGCTATAGATTATCCTATAGTCATGTATGGATGTAAGAGTTGGACCAAAAAGAAAGCTGAGTGCCGAAGAATTGATGCTTTTGAACTGTGGTCCTGGAGAAGACACTTGAGACTCCCTTAGACTTCGAGGAGATCAAACTAGTCAGTCCTATAGGATATCAACCCTGAATATTCATTGGAAGGACTGATGCTGAAGCTGAAGCTCCAATACTTTGGCCACCTGATGCAAAGAACCAGCTCATTGGAGAAGATCCTGACACTTGGAAAGATTGAAGGCAAAAAGAGAAGAGTGTGGCAGAGGATGAGATGGTTGGATGGCATCACTGAATCAATAGGCATGAATTTGAGCAAACTCCAAGACATAGTGAAGGACAGAGGAGCCTGGTGGGCTACAGTCCATGGGGTCACACAGACTCAGACACAACTGAGCAGTTGAACAACAACTATCCCCTCCCCTTGAATCCTAAATCTGGGTGGACCCCATGACTTGTTTTTGATCAACAGAATGTTGACAAGTGATGCTGCATGACCTTCAAGATGAAGTAAAATAGAAACTTTCTCACTTTTTCTAGAGTTTCTTGGATTTCTCACACAAGTGGAAGCCAGTTGCCCTATAAGAAGTCCTACTATCTTGAGACCAGGATTCTGTAAACAAGTCCAATCTACCCACATAGAAAGACTCGGTGGAGAAAGAGAGAAGGATGGTCATCCCCCAGCAATTCTAGCTGTCCCCTGAAGGGCCAAATTGAGAGTGAAGAGACATTTCACGTGATCAGCCCAGTTAAGTCTTCATTTGACTCCATCCTTAGCTGCCATCTGATTATAACTTCTTGAGAGATGCCAAATGAGAACACTCACTGAGCCCCATTGTCCTGCAGAACTGAGAAATAATAATAAATTGTTAGTTTTAGCCACTAGTTTTTGAGGCCAGCAATAGATACCAGAACAACAGCAGAGACTCAAGAGCCAATTGGGTTGTCTCAGCTTCTTGAAGGCTTTGTGATCTTGAGTAAGTTACCTAATACTTTATGCCTAGTTTCCTCATTTGCAAAAGGGTATCATAATAGCATTTCACTTAGAAGTTTGCTGTAGGGATTAATTTAATTTATTATGTGAAAAGCAATACTATTAACTATATGTCAAGACAGGTTTCATTAATCTAGTCAAGTCTGTGTTTTTCTTAACTGCTTCATGGATATGGGAAGAAATTGAGAATCACATTTGCTTACTTCTGAGTCACTTGGGAACAAAAACAAGTCCTAGATTTTGAAAGAGCAAAACTTAAAAACTAATGTTAGAAAGAGAATTCTTATCTTAGGATTCAGTCCTGGGAGATCCCTAATCTGCAAATTATAGATAATAATGATACTTACCATATGAGGTTACTGTGAGGACTGAACAAATTAGTGAAGGTTTAAAGTTTAACAAAAAGTTAAAGCTTTCCTGGTGGCTTAGTCTGTAAAGAATCCGTCTGCAATGCAGGAGACCTGGGTTTGATCCCTGGGTCAGGAAGATCCCCCAGAGAAGGGAATGGCAACCCACTCTAATATTCCTGCCTGGAGAATCCCATGGACAGAGGAGCCTGCCGGGCTACAGCCTGGGGTCACAAGAGTCAGACACAACTAAGTGACTAAACCACCACCAACACCTTAAACAGTGCCTGATTCTAAGTCCTCTATTTTATCTATTAATATAATTATTATCCTTAATCTCATACATTTTCCCAACAATTGCTTCAGGATTTTCCCAGCATTTATGGGAGACAAAATGGTCTCAAATGCTCCTAGTTTTATATGGACTGCAAAGCGGCTCCTCTTACTGTTTTTAAGTTCCTTGACCTCCCTAAGCTCTTTTTAGTGATGCTCAGAAGCTGGAACGGTGGAGTTTCAGATATAGATTGGAGAGCTTCTTTACTAACTCCAATAAAATAGCTCAGACTTTGGCTCTCACTTTTAAATACTATGCAGATGGCGCTGAACCCCAGCCAAACTGGCGGGAACTTGATTTCCTCTGGTGAGTGCTGGTGGGGTGTCTACAGCATGGCATTCATTCTCATCTCAAGCCCCTTTTCCTTTCTATCCCTCTCATTCTTACACACACACACACACACACACACACACACACACACACACACTCACACTCACATTCTGTATGTTTCCTTTTAGCCTAAGGATTTTTTATGATGACGTGATCAGCAATAATTAATAAAATCATTGGTTTCCTGCCTGAACTTGTACTTATGTTAGCTCTCTCGTCGTGTGGAAATTTTCACTTCAGCGCCAGATCAATAGCATCCCCTTTGTGATTCCCCACTGCCAGGAGAGAAAATGTTCGAAAAAGGAGATCTAAGGAGCTTCCTACCGATTTAGAAGAGACACAAGAAAGGACACTCTGTGCCAGCTGTGAAAGAAGCTCTTATATGCTGATAGGAATGTTAGGAAATATCTGTAAATCTGGAGCTTGTTTTTCTGAGCTGTAAAACGTAACTGCATGGAGTGGATTTTTGAACACTCTTAAAATAAACATAAACTAAGCTTTGATAGAGAGATGCTTTTTCACTGTTGTTTGATTTACTGTTTTACTATAACTGTAATATTTTTGTATGCAGAAATGTTGTAGATTCAAGAAAGCATTAATTGAATAAAGTACATACAAATGCAGACTCATCAGTACAGTGTGCAAGGGAAAATTCCTGCACCTGTGCTAGAGCACTAACCTTTTAGACCCCACACCCAACCTCTGGGAAAGAAAGCTTTTCTAATGACCCACATTCTTCTGGGAGTCTGAATTGATTTTCAGGTTGACATGGAAAAGTGAGTAGGCTTTGTTTGCATTCCTCTTGTGGAATCAAAGAATGGCAGATTTGAACTATACCTAGAGAAATGATGATATGACTTCTCTCATTTGGTTTTTAATTTTTTAAATTTTGTTTTTGGACAAGGTTCTTGGTGTAGCCCTACTTTTCATCTACACTGTTACTTCAGACTTTTTTTACTTAAATTCCCTGAAGCTCAATTTCCACATCTTTGAAATGAGCATTATAATTTCTACCTTGTTTTGAACTTTAGAAACAAGGAAAATAAAGTGCCTCACATCTTGTCTTACACAAAGTAGGTGCTCAGAAAATAGGAGCTATAATCATTTTCTCCAGTCAGAGGACCAGTCCAGAATTACATTGTGTTGCCCTATTTTTTTTTTTAATGTCTAAGCAAAACCTTTGTTATTCAAAATTTAATTTTGAAAAGGAGAGTTTTATCAAAGTAACATGAACATTGAAGCAAATAGTCCAGGGAAGAGGGTTGGGCAATACTATTTAAGTCACAGCCATCCCCAGGTTCATCCAACAGAGGCAAAATCAGCCATGTTCACGTACAAATTTCCTGTTGATTGTCTTCATATCTCTGGTTAATATTTCGTTACATTGCTCGATTTCTCAACTCTGTGCCACATCCGCTGAACACCTTCTGTTAAAGTCACATATTTAAATCACTGCCTGTTGACTTCTGCTCTTATTCTCAATTTTTTTAGTTATATTTTAATTATAATTATTATATATTTGTATTATTTTATTGGTTATGTTATATATTCTTTAAAACTTCTATTTCTTGTTTCAATAACCTTGACAATATTTTCTCATTTCCCAAAATGAAAGATAAGGGTAATTTAACTCCTACCTGGCACATTCTACATTTTGTCAGCTACACTTTTACACAGTCAAGGTTGTTAACATTTACATTTTATTCAATAATCATAGCTAAAAATTCTAGGCTTTTGCTATGTTGACCTAAAATTTGAGAACCAATATCATACACATACATATGTACAATAATTATATGTATATTATTGTGACTTCATAAGTATTGTTACTCCTGGGCCAGTTTACTAAGATTACATTTATCTGTCTTCAGGTCCAATGCCCCAAACCAATAAGAGGACAATGTTGCTAGCATCAAGGTAAACTGGATTTTCTTTTTTTATATCCCATTAAGGGCCAATTTTGGTTTGTTTAATAATTCGTCTGAGATGTAGTCAATATCTTGTAATATGCTACAATAGAAAACAATCTGAGAAAGAAAAAAATATATGTATATGTGCATGTATGTGTGTTAGTTGCTCAGTCATGTCTGATTCTTTGCAGCCCCATGGACTGTAGCCCACCAGGCTCCTCTGTCCATAAGATTCTCAGGGAAGAATACTGGAGTGAGTTGCCAGTTCCCTCCTCAGAGGAATCTTCCTGACTGGGCTTGAACCTACATCTCCCACATTGCAGGCAGATTCTTTTTTTTTTTTTTTTTAATTTCTTTATTTTAATTGGAGGATAATTACTTTACAATGCTGTGGTAGTTCTTGCCATACATCAGCATGAGTCAGCCGCAGGTGCACATGTGTCCCCCCATTCTGAACCCTGCTCCCGCCTCGCTCCTTACCTTACCCCTCTTGGTTGTCCCAGAGCACTGGCTTTGCTTCATGCATTGAACTTGCACTGGTCATCTGTTTTACATATGGTAATATACACGTTTCAATGCTGTTCTCTCAAATCATCCCACCCTCGTCTTCTCCCACATAGTCCAAAAGTCTGTGTCTCTTTTGCTGCCTTGCGTATAGGATCGTCATTACTGTCTTTCTAAATTCCATATATATTCATTAATATACTGTATTGGTGTTTCTCTTTCTGACTTATTTCACTCTGTATAATAGGCTCCAGTTTCATCCACCTCATTAGAACTGACTCAAATGCGTTCTTTTTTTTAATAGCTGAGTAATATTCCATTGTGTATATGTACCACATTTTCTTATCCATTCATCTGCCGATGGACATTCAGGTTGCTTCCATGTCCTAGCTGTTATAAACAGTGCTGCAGTGAACATTGGGGTACATGTGTCTTTTTCAATTCTGGTTTCCTCAGTGTGTGCCCAGCAGTGAGATTGCTGGGTTATATAGCAATTCTATTGCCAGGTTTTAAGGAATCTCCACAGTGTTCTCCATAGTGGCTATACCAGTTTGCATTCCCACCGACAGAATAAGAGGATCCCCTTTTCTCCACACCCTCTCTAGCATTTAGTATCTGTAGACTTTTTGATGGCAGCCATTCTGACTGGCATGACAGTCTGAGCCACCTGGGAAGCCCATATATGTGTGTATATATATACACATTCATTTTGCTGTATATCTGAAACTAACACAATGTTGTAAATTAGCTATACTTCAACTAAAATGGCTAAAAATAAAAAAATAAAAAAGATTCCTGTAAGAAAAAATTAATTAGTTGAGAGCTTCTTGCCAAATGTTACTATATCTAATGAAAATTTTAATTTACTGTTTTGACATAATTCACTTTCATTGAATCCTTAAGGCTCTCCATGCTCTTACTTATTTTTATCCTAGAGGTACTCTTCACAATTTATGAGGCTCACCCTCTCTCCTCCTCTACTTTAGCTGGTTCATCTCTGAGGTCAGCTGTATTACTATATTATTCAGAACTGAATCTAGAACCTATTATAGAGTGAAGTGAGTCAAAAAGAGAAAGATAAATACCATATTCTAATATATATATGGAATATAGAAAAATGGTACTAGAATTTATTTACAGGGCAACAATGGAGAAACGGACATAGAGAATAGACATATGGACATGGGGAGAGTGGAGGAGGAGAGGGTGATATGTATGAAAAGAGTAACATGGAAATTTACATTACCGTATGTAAAATAGATGGCCAACGGGAATTTTCTGTATGGCTCAGGAAACTCAAACAGGTGTTCTGTATCAACTTAGAGGGATGGGATGGGGAGTGAGATGAGAGGGGGTTTCAAAAGGGAGGGGATATATGTATACCTATGGCTGATTCATGTTGAGGTTTGACAGAAAACAGCAAAATTATGTAAAGCAATTATTCTTTAATAAAAAGTAAATAAATTTTTAAAAAAAGACACTCTCTCCAAATAAAGTCACATTCTGAGATGCTGAAAAAAAGAAAAAAGATCTGTTATATTCTTTTGGCTGGGTCTATACTTCAGTTCCTAACTTACCAGAGTGTATCTTCAGCTATATTTCTAAGAAGTATGAGAGCGGTTATATTTTCTGAGCCTTTGCATATATGCAGATATATTGACCCCCCATCCCCCACCACATACATCATTGATATTTTAGCTAGCTATGGAATTCTAGATTGTTAATAATTTTCCTTTAGAATTTTAAAGGCTCCATTGTTTTTAAATTTTAAAGGCTCCCTTGTTTTCTAGCTCCAGTGTTCCTGATGAAAAAAGTCTAATGCTTATCTCATTTTTCTTCCTTTGCAGTTATTTATTATTGTCTCTGAAAGATTTTAGGATTTTTTCTTTTAACTGAGGTTAAATTTTCTGAGTTAAATTAACTGAGGTTCCATTTTCTGAAGGATATGTTGTCTGTGAGCCCTCTATAATTTAATACATTGGACACTTAGTAAGAAAGTTCAAACTGCAGACTTGTGACTATATTTCATCTGGGAATGTCTCTCCTGTTATTTCTTTGATAATTTTATCCTTCACCTTCTCTGTTTTATTCATTCTTTCTCTCTAGCAATATTATCTATTCTTTTTCTTCCATACTACCACTACTAATTCTAATATGCCTTGTTTTGCCCTCTCATGTTTTAAGAAAGGCTATATATACATGGTTTAGGTCTCCTCTACTGTTCATTGGACTTCCCTGATAGCTCAGTTGGTAAAGAATCTGCCTGCAATGTAGGAGACACTGGTTCAGTTCCTGGCTCAGGAAGATCCACTGAAGAAGGGATAGACTTCCCACTCCAGTATTCTTGGGCTTCCCTTGTGGCTCAGCTGGTAAAGAATCTGCCTGCAATGCAGGAGACCTGGATTCTACCCCTGGGTTGGGATGATCACCTGGAGAAGGGAAAGGTTACACACTACAGCGTTCTAGCCTGGAGAATTCCAGGGACTGTATAGTCCATGCGGTTGCAAAGAGTTGAACATGACCAAGCAACTTTCACTCTAACTACTGTTGTTTATGTCAGTTAATTTTCACATAAAGTCTCTCATAACTAACAGTACTACATGAAGTGGAGTGGGGTTAGATGTGTCCTTTAGAAGACTTCATGCTAGAATAAGTGGACAAAATAATTTGCTGACAGGATAAGGACTTTACAAATTACAGAAGATGTACAGTTACTCTGAGAGTCCAATATTCTCACTTGAATCCTCAGTCTTTTTTCTCAACATTTTCTGCCATTTATCTACAGGAAACTCTCCCATCCTTTCTGTTTTTGTTTTTTTTTTTGGTGGGGGGGAGTTAAAGGCGAATGCCAGATACCTGATGTTTAAATAAACCTTCAAATAATTCTATTTCTAGCCTCATCAACTACTCTCTCCCTTTACAGGGTCTTTCAGTACTGAAACTAAAGTCTGTCTTGAGTTACAGTGCAGAGATAAGCATCTTCCTCCTCTACAGCTCTGAAGATAACATACTTTCCTTGGCAGTTTTTCTCCACTATTTTATTAAATGTATTTCCTATGTTATGTCAAAATGTTTTCTAAGGGATTACAGTTGGCTGCAATGTGTGTCCAATTTACCTCCTTGAATTAGAACTAGACGTAAAGGTTTAGTTTTAACGCTTACTCGGATTTGTTAATGGATAGATCAACAGTGATCTAAACAGTAAAGTTTTAAATGATGCTAATTTCTTTACCTTTTATTCACAAAGCATATAATATAAACTTCACTTTTTTCTTTATTTTCTTCAGGTTTTTGAAATATTAAAATAGTGTACCAATATGGTACACTTTGCTGGAGAAGCCATGAAGAGATGCACCACATCCAAGGTAAGAGAAAACCAAGTAAGACGGTAGGCACTGAGAGAGGGCAGCAGAGGGCAGACAGACTGAAGCCACAGTCACAGACAACTAGCCAATCTGATCACATGGACCACAGCTTTGTCTAACTCAGTGAAACTAAGCCATCCCCTGTGGGACCACCCAGGACAGGCGGGTCATGGTGGAGAGGTCTGACAGAATGTGGTCCACTGAAGAAGGGAATGGCAAACCACTTTAGTATTCTTGCCTTGAGAACCCCATGAACAGTATGAAAAGGCAAAAGATAGGACACTGAAAGATGAACTCCACAGGTTGGCAGGTGCCCAATATGCTACTGGATATCAGTGGATAAATAACTCCGGAAGGAATGAAGGGATGGAGCCAAAGCAATAAAAAAACACCCAGGTGTGGATGGGACTGATGAAAGAAGCAAGGTTCAATGCTGTAAAGAGCAATATTGCATAGGAACCTGGAATGTTAGGTCCATGAATCAAGGCAAATTGGAAGTCGTCAAATAGGAGATGACAAGAGTGAACACTGACATTTTAGGATCAGAGAACTAAGATGGACTAGAATGGGTGAATTTAAATCAGATGACCATTATATCTACTACTGTGGGCAAGAAGTAGATGGGGAAACAGTGGAAGCAGTGTCAGCCTTTATTTTTTTGGGCTCCAAAATCACTGCATATGGTAATTGCAGCCAGGAAATTAAAAGACACTTACTCCTTGGAAGGAAAGTTATGACCAACCTAGATAGCATGTTAAAAAGCAGAGACACTACTTTGCCAACAAAGGTCCATCTAGTCAAGGCTATGGTTTTTCCAGTGGTCATGTATGGATGTGAGAGTTGGACTGTGAAGAAAGCTGAGGGCCAAAGAATTGATGCTTTTGAACTGTGGTGTTGGAGAAGACTCTTGAGAGTCCCTTGGACTGCAAGGAGATCCAACCAGTCCATTCTAAAGGAGATCAGACCTGGGTATTCATTGGAAGGACTGATGCTGAAGCTGAAACTCCAATACTTTGGCCACCTGATACGAATAGCTGACTCATTGGAAAAGACCCTGATGCTGGGAGGGACTGAGGGCAGGAGGAGAAGGGGATGACAGAGGATGAGATGGCTGGATGGCATCACTGACTCGATGGACAGGAGTTTGAGTAAACTCCAGGAGTTGGTGATGGACAGGAAGGACTGGCGTGCTGCAATTCATGAGGCCACAAAGAGTTGGACACAACTGAGCGACTGAATTGACTGAACTGACTGACTGTGGGCAAGAATCCCTTAGAAGAAATGGAGTAGCCATCATAGCCAACAAAAGAGTTCGAAATCCAGTACTTGGACGCAGTCTGAAAAACGACAGAATGATCTCTGTTCATTTCCAAGGCAAACCATTCAATGTCACGTTAATCTAAGTCATCCCCTGACCAGTAATGCTGAAGAAGCTGAAGTTGAACAGTTCTATGAAGACCTACAAGATTTTCTAGAACTAACACCCAAAAAAGATGTCCTTTCATTATAGGGAACAAAGATGCAAAAGTAGGAAGTCAAGAAACGCCTGGAGTAACAGGCAAATACGGCCTTGGAGTACAGAATGAAGCAGGGCAAAGGCTAATAGGGTTCTGCCAAGAGAACGTACTGGTCATAGCAAATACCCTCTTCCAACAACACAAGAGAAGGCTCTACACATGGATATCACCAGATAGTAAACACCAAAATCAGATTGATTATATTCTTTGCAGCCAAAGATGAAGATGCTCTATACAGTCAGCAAAAACAAGACTGGGAGCTGACTGTGGCTCAGATCATGAACTCCTTATTGCCAAATTCAGACTGAAATTGAATAAAGTGGAGAAAACCACTTTATTCAATTAGACCATTCAGTATGACCTAGATCAAATCCCTTATGAATAAAGTAGAGAAAACCACTTTATTCAACTAGACCATTCAGTATGACCTACGTCAAATCCCTTATGACTGTACTGTGGAAATGAGAAATAGGTTTAAGGGACTAGATCTGATAGACAGAGTGCCTGATGAACTATGGATAGAGGTTCATGACATTGTATAGGAGACAGGAATCAAGACCATCCCCAAGAAAAGAAATGCAAAAAAGCAAAATGACTGTCTGAGGAGGCCTTACAAATAGCTGTGAAAAGAAGGGAAATGAAAAGCAAAGGGGAAAAGGAAAGATATAGCCATTTGAATGCAGAGTTCCAAAGAATAGCAGGGAGAGATAAGAAAGCCTTCCTCCGTGATCAATGCAAAGAAATAGAAGAAAATAATAGAACGGGAAAGACCAGAGATCTTCAAGAAAATTAGAGATACCAAGGGAACATTTTATGCAACGATGGGCTCAATAAAGGACAGGAATGGTGGGGGTCTAACAGAAGCAGAAGATATTAAGAAGAGGTGGCAAGAATACACAGAAGAACTGTACAAAAAAGATCTTCATGACCCAGATAATCATGATGGTGTGATCACTCATCTAGAGCCAGACATCCTGGAATGTGAAGTCAAGTGGGCTTTGGAAAGTATCACTACCAACAAATCTAGTGGAGGTAATGGAATTCCAATTGAGCTATTTAAAATCCTAAAACATGATGCTGTGAAAGTGCTGCACTCAATATGCCAACAAATTTGGAAAACTCAGCAGTGGCCACAGGACTGGAAAAGGTCAGTTTTCATTCCAATCCCAAAGAAAGGCAATGCCAAAGAATGCTCAAACTACTGCATAATTGCACTCATCTCACATGCTAGTAAAGTGATGCTTAAATTCTCCAACCAGGCTTCAGCAATACGTGAACCATGAACTTCCAGATGTTCAAGCTGGTTTTAGAAAAAGCAGAGGAACCAGAGATCAAATTGCTAACATCCTCTGGATCATCAAAAAAGCAAAAGAGTTTCAGAAAAACATCCATTTCTGCTTTATTGACTATGCCAAAGCTTTTGACTGTGTGGATCACAACAAACTGTGGAAAATTCTGAAAGAGATGGGCATACCAGACTACCTGACCTGCCTTCTGAGAGATCTGTATGCAGGTCAGGAAGCAACAGTTAGAACTGGACATGGAACAACACACTGGTTTCAAACAGGAAAAGGAGTACGTCAAGGTTGTATATTGTCACCCTGCTTATTTAACTTCTATGCAGAGTACATCATGAGAAACGCTGGGCTGGAAGAAGCACAAGCTGTAATCAAGACTGCTGGGAGAAATATCAATCACCTCAGATATGCAGATGACACCACCCTTATGGAAGGAAGCAAAGAAGAACTAAAGAGCCTCTTGATGAAAGTGAAAGAGGAGAGTGAAAAAGTTGGCTTAAAACTCAACATGCAGAAAACTAAGATCATGGCATCTGATCCCATCACTTCACTGTTTCATGGGGAAACAGTGGAAACGTTGTCAGACTTTATTTTTAGGGGCTCCAAAATCACTGCAGATGGTGATTGCAGCCATGAAATTAAAAGACGCTTACTCCTTGGAAGGAAAGTTATGACCAACCTAGACAGTATATTAAAAAGCAGAGACATTACTTTGCCAACAAAGGTCCATCTAGTCAAGGTTATGGTTTTTCCAGTGGTCATGTATGGATGTGAGAGTTGGACTGTGAAGAAAGCTGAGTGCTGAAGAATTGATGCTTTTGAACTGTGGTGTTGGAGAAGACTCTTGAGAATCCCCTGGACTGCAAAGAGATCCATCCAGTCCATTCTAAAGGAGATCAGTCCTGGGTGTTCATTGGAAGAACTGACGTGATGCTGAAACTCCAATACTTTGGCCACCTGATGCAAACAGCTGACTCATTGGAAAAGACCCTGATGCTGGGAAAGATTGAGGGCAGGAGGAGAAGGAGACGACAGAGATGAGATGGATGGATGGCATCACCGACTCAATGGACATGGGTATGGGTGGACTCTGGGAGTTGGTGATGGACAGGGAGGCCTGGCGTGCTGCGGTTCATGAGGTCGCAAAGAGTCAGACACAACCGGGCACCTGAACTGACTGACTGACCAATATGGAGCTTTAAAGCAAGTTGAAATCTTTACAGAGAAATAATATTAAATATTCAACTGAATATAACAATAATTAAGAACATACGTGCTCTTACAAATCTGTAACTAAATAGTTTATATTTGTAAGAAGTCTCAAATAAGAATTGCATATTTAAAAAAATTACTACCAGCCAGTAAAATCATAATGGTAGATTGCACTGAATTTGAAGTTGCATAAGTACTAAAAGAAACAAAAAGGACTCCATAAACTCATATGTCTGAATCAGGTGATTATTCCGGTTCATGCATGCTCAGTTGTGTCCAACACTTTGAGACAAAAGGGCTGTAGCCCGTCAGGTTCCTCTGTCCATGGGATTTTCCAGGCAAGAATACTGAAGTGGGTCACCATTTCCTCCTCCAGGAGATCTTCCTGACCCAGGGATTGAACCCTTTACTCCTGCATCTCCTGCATTGCAGGTGGAATCTTTACTACTGAGCCCCAGTTAGGTGAAATACCTATTAAATGCATGAATGAATTTATATAAAATCCAGTACAAATTTGTCATCCCTTACTTATTGTTCTAATTAATGATAGAAGCAAATTTTAAAATTGACTTATGACATTGTTAGGAGATTTAAGTATCTTTGGAAATCTCAACTTTGTAAGAGAAAAACTTTGTAATAGCTGACAACATTTTCTAGCATCTCCTCCTCCAGGGGATATTCCTGACTCAGAGAACCTGCATCTCCTGCTTGGCAGGTGGACTTATTTTGTTGATGAGCCGCTTGGGAAGCCCAGATAGCAATAGATGTTCTGGTAAATATGTGGCCAGACTATGTACTTCTTCATGATGACAGGATGTAAAAGGGAAAATAGCATAAGCATTATCAAAAGTTTTTATTAGCATGCTATTTCACCTTATTTTCCAGCTTTTAGTTAATTAAAACTCTCCAAACCTGAACTGTTTGGTGACTGTTTTTGACAGGAAAGTTTCTAAGGCTTGAGTTGTAGGAAAACAGCACCTAAGATTACCTGGATCTAGTGCACAGTGTTCCTTTTATAGACAACCAAGGGAGAGATTCAGTGGAAGTTATTGGCCCTCTGTTTCACAATAATTCAGCAGGACTGGAAATCTGTTATTAGGAAATAATTTTAGCTCACCACTGAGGTTACAGGGCAATAAATGGCTCCTTTCTGGATCCCTAAAGTTTACCCAGCACATTTATGTGGCCATTTTTTTTGCCTTGTGTACTTATGTATGACTTAAATCATCATGACTATATCACATTTACATTAAATCTCTTTCTTATTTCCCTATCTTTTAAAAGTATTTTTTCTTTCTCTCTTTTATGATCTCTATTTCTGTTTTCATTTCTCTTGTCTTTGGTTTCCTTGGCTGCTGCCTATGCTGAAGACATTTCAGATATTTCTGTGTAAGCCTTTTCAACATGAAAGATCAAGAATAATACAGATTAAATATTTACTTTTATTTTCAATTAAAAAAACAGGCTTTTAAAAAAATTGGTACTTTGTAAGTGACAAAGTACCATGAGAAATTCACATATTTTCATTCATTATCTAAGGCTTACATGACATAATCCAGCTCAAACTTGTATCAGAAAATGTTTTATGTCACCAGTGAAAGTCTTAAAAAATATGTAGGCTTTAATTAGTTTACTCAGGGAAAAAAATTGACAAGCACACGCATATCTTTAGCTTGATTTTAAGACAAATATTAGTGTGAATTTCAAATATCTCTAATGGAGATAAAACTAAGTATAAAGAATATACTTAATAATTATCTTACATATAATAGACTTGAATAGTTTTACTGTGCTGAATAATATGTTAGATAAGAAATACATGAGTCCCTTCCCTGTTCACCTGAAACTACCACAACATTGTTAATTGGCTATAACCCAATAGAAAATAAAAAGTTTAAAGTTTTAGGGAAAAAAAAAGAATAGATAAACAAAAATGTTCTTGAATGAAAAGATATGTGTATATATATATATATACACACACATATATATTTAGTGTAGAAAGAGTGTTTCAATCTTTTAATCTAGTTTCTTTGATAATTTAGACTTACGTTTCTAGGCCATTTTTACTTTTGATGACCTATGAAATCCACTGGTTTTGTGGAAAGAATAATATTTTTACAATTAGATGCAAAGGATATTTCATAGGATTTCTTTCTTTTTCACATATTCTTAAAAAATAGCACAATAAAAATGAATTATAGTATGTAGTTTCTGAATATATTTTTAGGTATCTTTCTTTTTTTTTTCAGGTATCTTTCAAATTCCCATTTTGGAAATCTTTTCTATAGTTATAAAGATTTTTTTTTTAAGTGTATTATTTTCACGTATGTATTTTAGCTACCAGAATTGCTGGCCTATTGATATTCCAGAAAAATAAAATATTAAAGTGAAAGATATTATTCTATCATGGTTTACATTTTAAATTTGATACATCACACATGTCTTTCTCTTACAAAGTTTTCCATTCCTGAACATTCCAAATATAACTTATTTATTTAATTTGTTTATTTATTCTTGGCTCTGCTGGGTCTTTCTCTAGTTGCCGTGAGCAGGGGCTTGTCTGTGTTGAGTTGCCCGGGCTTCTCATTGGGGTGGCTCCTTGCTGCAGAGCAGAGGCTCTTGGACACGGAATCAGCAATTGTGGTGCAAGGGTTTAGTTGCTCTGCGGCATGTGGGATTTCTGCAGCCCAGGGATCAAACTCGTGTCCCCTGCGCGGGCAGGTGAATTCTTAACCACTGGTTCACTAGGGAATTTGCCAGCTACAGCTTACTTGTAGAAGGGTAGAGAAAGAATTTGCAGTAAATACAAATAGTAAGCACAAACAAACAAAAATAGAACCAAAGCAAATGAAAACGTACCCTCCATAGACAACATCCATGGCTGAAGGTGACCTGCATCTGTTACATTATACGGTCCTATATCCATGCTGGGAAAAAATACCAGAAAGCAGAGAAGCTTGGTTTAGGAGAAAGGCAGGAATCTTGCCTGGATTTGAGCCCCACGGCTACCACTTCCCCTGTGGGCATGGCCAAATCTGGAAATGGACCAAATCTTCATTTTATCCTTCAAAAAAAAGTGGCGCATCTAACAGTTCTATGTTTACCCAATGAAAAAATATTTCAGAAACTGTTTGGATAATTATAAAGACAAAATGTATGCAGATTATTATTAGAAAAGCAAAAGCTTAACTATAATAATGGATCTAGAGAGGCAGGTGAAGGAAAGAACAGCAAATAAAAATGAAATTAGGTAAGGTAAAATATAAAATTAATTTCAAAAGTAATTTGAGCTTGTAGATAATTATGTAGATAAATACGTGGGTTTTGTTTTGCTGTTTTGAAATCAGCATGGTAGTGTAGTTCATTACAGATTTTGATTTGTAATTTGAGCCAATCAATTTCCTTGAATAAAATCTGTTCTTGTTTTTTCTTGCACAGCAAAGGAACTATCTGGGAATGCTTCCATACTTTTCTGCAAACCGCTAAAAGAGTTAAACTAATAGTAAATGAAGATGTGACTACTAAGATACTGTGTTTTGAATTGTTACTTTTTATTTTTCATTTCACTTGAAAATGTTTAAACTTGTTCATTTGTTGTGCTGATAGAGTCAGTCTTTTCATACCCTGCACTGGGTTTCAGCTGTCATGGCTAACCTCGTCTGGACATACATATAGAAGTCTAATAAAATTTGGTGGCGTGAAATGACTTTTTTGTCTCATTTGCAAAATGACAATGTCCCCCTTCATCCTAAGTTACTGTGCTCTGGCCCAGACCACAATGTAGATTCTGTTCTACCTAGAAGCAGCATCTTTCTCTGTAATCACCAGATAGATATGGTCAATTAAAGGAGGAAGAAGGCATAATGTAGAACAAAAGGTTTAAATTCCCATTCCTATGACAAATAGCACTGCCACACTGCCTGAGTTCCAGATGACTTTGCCTAGAATTGTGTAACATGGTGGTGCTGACTAACAGAGTGGCTCGGGTTCGGGGGCAGCATATACACTGCGAGAGAGGATTGGCTATTTCTCCTCTCCTTACCACATGGCCCTCTCCTACCACACAACTCTGCCATGTGGACCACATTTGTTGACATGGCTGGCCAGACGCCTGCTACTGAAGCATGTCCAGCCATGTGGCTTATCCACACCCACCACTTTATTTTTGTTGCACTTTTCAACCAGATTTTGTGGCTAATGATGATATAAACACTATGGTTGCGGAGATGCCAATGGACTACTGTGCTTTTCCCTGTGAGGCTTTGGAGAAAAAGGAATGCGTTTGACAGTTTTCTATCTGTCCTGAAGCTTCAGGATATTTAGAATAGGCTAAGAGGAGGAAGGAAGTATAAGGAGTGTAATGACAAATAAATAATAAAGTAACGACTTCTAAGAAAAGAGATGAGAAAAAAAAAGATGACTAGAGACATAAAGCAAAGGCATGAAATATGTTCATATTGATTTCCATGCAGAAGACTGCATATTTTTTATTTTCCTTCCAACCATCCTTCCCTCAGTCCCACCATCCATAGTTATGCTTTCATGGACTCACCACACTTTCTATGGTTCAACATTAACTTTCATATGAGTTAACTATTAAACTCCTTATATAGGCTGTATTGTATTGTATTGTTCAGTTGCTTAGTTGTGTCTGACTCTCTGCGACCCCATGGACTGCAGCACACCAGGCTTCCCTGTCCATTATTATCTCCTGGAGTTTGCTCAAACTCATGTCCATAAAGTCGGTGATGCCATCCAACCATCTCATCCTCTGCCATCCCTTTTCCTCCTGCCTTCAACCTTTCCCAGCATCAGGGTCTGTTTCAGTGAGTCAGCTCTTCGCGTCAGGTGGCCAGAGTATTGGAGCTTCAGCTTCAGCATCAGTCCCTCCAGTGAATATTCAGGACTGATCTCCTTTAGGATGGACTGGTTGGATCTCCTTGCAGTCCAAGGGACTCTCAAGAGTCTTCTCCAATACTACAGTTCAAAAGCATCAATTCTTCTACATTCAGCCTTCTTTATAGTTCAACCCTCACATCCATACATGTGCTGTGCTTTGACACTCAGTTGTCTGACTCTTTGTTACCCCATGAACTGTAGCCCACCAGGCTCCTCTGTCCATGGGAATTCTCCAGGTAAGAATATTGGAGTGGGTTGCCATGCTTCCTTCAGGGGATCTCCCCAGCTCAGGGACAGAACCCCAGGTCTCCCACATTGCAGGCAGATTCTTCACCGACTGAGCCACCAAGGAAGCCATACATGCCTTCTGGAAAAACCATAGCTCTTAGTCACATCCACACACGACTACTGGAAAAACCACGGCTTTGACTATATGGACCTTTGTCAGCAAAGTAACTCCTTTTAAAAAATCAGCAGTGGTTTTCATATAATGTAACTGTGTATATTTGTACTGTCCAATACATATTCACACAGAGAGGCTAGACCAGAAGAGAAGCCCATTTAATAATTGAACACCTGATGGCATCTTTAGTAATTTAATAGGAGACCTAACAAAGAATAAGTACTCAATAAATATTTCTTGAATTGAATTGATAGTGTCTCAAAGACTGAGCTACAATGGAGGCTGAATGGAATAGACTGGGAAACGGAAGAATCTGGCAGGGTTAGAAATACGAGTAAAGATGTCAAAGCTTAAGAAAAGAAAAGGTGGCTGTGACAACTTGATGCCATATCAGTTATCTCTTCCCGGATTACAACCACACCAAAATGTAGTGGCTTAAGAAATAACCACCTGATGTGCTCACAAGTATATGGAGCAATAATTTTGACTGAGTTGAGCTGAATAGTTATTCTGCAGCTCTTGCTGGGATCACTCATGTGATTGCAGTCATCTGGCAGCTCTGCTGGGGTTGATGGTCTAAGATGGTTTCACTCCTGTGTCTAGCAGTTGTTACTGTCTGTTGGCTAAACCATATGTCTTTCATAGACTGATTCAGAGTTTTTCACATGGCAGCTGAATTCCAAGAGAATAAGGCTCAATGCACAAGCTTTTTTGAAGCCTTGTGGCCAGTGTTCCATTGAGCAAAGCAGGTTACATGGCCAAACTCAGAATCAGTGTGGGAGGGAATGATATAAGGGTCTCAATAAAGGAACATGACTCTTTAAGGCACTTTACTATACCAGTTGTCCACAGCTCCTGTATTGTGTGACAATAGTAGCTTTGGTTGTTGCTCCTGTTTCTCATAAAGAGAGTAGCTTGGACTTGGAATTAAAATTCTAGTTCAACAAATTACCCCTTACTTAGTAGTTCCTCTCAAACTGTCTTCCTAGTAGTACTTCTGAGAGTTCAGTACTATTAATGCCATTCCTAAATTTGCATATGAACCTGGAATAACAATGGTGGCTCTCCTATATAATATATATTTTATTAAGTTGGGTTCATTATATTAAAGTGCATGCTGCGTGTGGATGTGCACTCAGTTGTGTGCAACTCTTTGCAAACTTAGGGACTGTAGCTGGTCAGATTCCTCTGTCCATGGAATTTTCCAGGCAAGAATAATCAAGTGGGTGCCATTTCCTCCTCCAAAAGTGCATTCTAGACAGGGGGAAAAAAACAGTGGTGCCATTACTTGAAAGATTTAAATTGGCTGCCCACACTTGTTGGTGTACATCGTTCCAAGCATATACTGGGATGATAACTACAAACAAAAATCTGGGTCCTGGCCTTTAAAATTTTTAATTTGGCTTTTTAATTGTTGATTGCATAATTATGGTACTTTATCACCTAATCTGTCCAAATGCCTACTACACGTTTTGGCATTGTTTACATTTTTGCTTAGCAATCAATCAAGCATGGGTTGAACTCCAAGAGAGAATGGTTCAACAATGGGTCCATAAACCCAACAACTGAAGGGGGTAAAGAATTTTGCAGAAACAAGTTCAATTGCTTTTCATTATATGCCTCTGGGTGGCCAAATGCTTGGGCAGAAAATTAAGCGTGCTTAAAGCTAGCTGCATTTACATTTCTGAGACTAAAGCTGAGTCTTTCAACTTGTATTAAGCTTCTATTGTAAAATAATTTTATTATTTGCCAAGTTTTTAAGTGACATGAGAGGACAAATGTGCAAAGGTAATTTATAGCTTAGTTCCCTAACTACTCTCAATGGGTTACTTGGAAGCCTGTTAATTCTACCATGGGCTGGGAATATGCAGGGATATAAACATATTATATATAAATTTTACATCATCTTCCAAAACTTACTTTTTTTTAAGAAAAAAAAAATAGGACTGTGGTTCTGCTGGTCATGGTTTGTGTTGATTTCTTCCCTTCTATTTTTTTCCTTGGCAAATATTATTCACTGACAGCTCAATCTCAGGGGCTATGAATAGTCAGCTCCATATGCATGCAGGGTTCTTCCTAAACCAACTTATTAGTTGTGCCAGATGTTATTATGCTTCTTGAAATGTAAGCTTAAAAAGTGATCTTACTGTAAGCTAATAGATAATTCAGTGAGCAGGTGTTCCATTGATATGCAGGAGGGAGTATATTTAATATATGGGAAGAATATGAATAGTATTGTGGCCAGAGCGCAGAGTGTGATAGATTGAGAAAGTGGTTCCAATTCTTTACCCTTCCCTATTTCTACATATTACGTGATGCGGCATTATAGTTCGTTCTTTGAAAAGGTAGAGCTCTTTCCCCACCCTTTAGACTGGCCTTGTGAATTTCTAGTGGCCTTGTGAATGCAGTGGCTATGTCTGCAAGACAAAGTAAGACAAAGCCCAAGTCTCAAAAGACCTTGCACACATCATCTTTGTGATGGGCACTCCTTCTCCATGGGAACAAGCACACGGTCACCTGAGTGATGATAGACCATGTGAGACAGAATAGCTGACTTATCAGAATAGCCGATAGACCAGTCAGCCCTTAGCTGACCTGTCAATTCAGATTCATAAGCAGACCCAGGCAAATCATCCAGATCTGGCCTGATGCTTATCAGAAGCACATAGTTAACCTGTAGAGTGATGAGAAACAACGAACATGGTGGTTGTTTTAGGCCACTCAGAGCGGAGGTATTACACAGTGAGAGGTAACTGACTTACCTTCCTTTTACTCTAGCTGGTCTGGAAAGTACTTTCTTTACAACCTTTTTTCAAAGGTGGTGGGATGAAGGAAAGAAAGAGGAATGCAAGTTGCTTTCTGGTAGCCATGAAGTGTTTCATTCTATCTCATCATTTTTTTTTCTATTGGTTGTATTCATACGCATGGACCAATAAACATTTTGTACAGATAAAGCATTTTTACCCATTTCTATTTTAAGACTTATCTTTGGAAGAAAATTAAGAATCAAATTATCATGGCACTGATGTCCTGGGTTTTGTAATGATGGATGCCTATGATAGATCCCTCCCCACCAGCAAACACACATCCATCTGTTTGAATGCATTTAACTCTCTAACTTCATCTCTTGTCACCACCTTCCATTGTCTTCATGACTCCTGTGTTTTATTCACTCAAGAAATACTTACTGGGTACTTATGATGTATCAGGAATTCTCCTAGGTTCCAGGGATATAGGAAATAACAGTGAAAAGAATAAACAAGGCCCTTGCCCTTAAAGTGCTTGAATGGCAGGGCAAGTGGTAATCAATAAATAAGACATTACATACTCCACCATGTGAGATGATGCTGAGTGCTATGCATAAAACTAAAGCAGAAATGGAGAATTATTGATATTTTATTTTGTATAGGAAGGCTTTCCTAATAATGAGAAATTTGAGCAGAGACCTGAACGCAGTGAGGAAACAAGCTGTGCAGATATAAAGTGGGTGTGGGGAAGTGCTCCAAGCAAAGAGAAGAAACCAAGCAAATGCACTGAGGAGGAAGTATGTTTTGAGGAATATTTAGGAGGCCAGCATGCTTTGTGTAGAACCAGCAAGGGGAGAGTGGGAGGAGACGAAGTTAGAAAGAGAGGTCAGGGTCCAGATCATGAAGATCTTTGGGGCTGTGAAAATTACGGACTTTATCTGTAGGGAGATGGACAATGATTTGGAGCGCTAGTGATATTCAACTGCTGTAGATTTCCTAACTACATTGTTTCACTCTTACTCTGTGTGTGTGTGTCTGTGCGCGCGTGTGCATGCACGCGTGCAAGCATTTTCTCTGTTAAGAATTTCTGCTACTTTTTCCACCTGTCCCATACCTACTCATTATTTGAAACCTAGCTTAAATATCACCTGGCTTGGGGAAATAAATCCCCAGGAATTTACTTTCCTCTCTATTCTCCCCAGGAAAATATATATACTTTTTTCATCCAAACTGGGACACATTTGAGAACAAAAGGAGAATCTCTCAAAAATATATTAACACAACAGATTCGAATGGACATATGTTGGGAAAATACGAAGCATGGTTACCTTATTTTCACGTCGATCACGTGACACTTCCATTAGAGTTCATATGTCTGCTTTTCTCACTAGAATGTGACCTCCACAAGAGCACTGTCATCTTGTCTCTAAGAGTCACAGACCTGTGTAGAGTCCAACATATGATAGTAACTTAACAAATAGTGTTCAACCAAAAAATTGTGTTGATTTTCAAATATGCCTTTTATTTTTTGTTGTTATTATCAATTGTATTATTTTTCAGGTTTTTTTTTCCTGTCCCTTTCTGGCAAAGGCTTATTGTTTCCCTGTTGCACTGATGTCAGCATTAGAGTTGGCTCTCTGGCTCACAGTGGCCCTCTCTGTGAGATGAACATATGACCATACCGTTTTAGAATCAGAATGGGCTGATTAGTTGTTTGACCAGTGAAATATAGTGGTAATTAGTCCAAGTGACCAGTTGTCCTAGTTTATCAGGATTGACAAATTTCTCAGGATTTAAGGTTTTCAGTTTTAAAATCAGAACTGTGCAGGCAAACCATCCTGGTTTACTTGGGACTCAGGGTACCCCTGGGATGTGGATCTTTGGTGCTGAAAACACAGCCCGTACTAGACAAAGAACAACAGTTTAGTTAGCCTAGAAATAACATGTGCCATTTACAAGCAGAAACGTTAGAATTCATTCTATGGTTCCTTTATTTTAGTTTCTCTGTGTCACAGGTTCAGCAGCATCTCAAAGAAAGGATGTTTCATAAGGCTGGGTCTTGGACAGAAGGTGTGGAGCAGGATCATAACTGGTGATGATGAACCAGTAGCAAGTACAAGAAATTAATCTCGGTTTTTGTAAGCCACTAAGATATTGGGGTCATTTGTCAGTGTAACATAGCTAAGCTTAAACTGATTATTATCTTTTGTTGCACATACATTTAAATGATGGCATGCTCAATATATTGGATTGGGCAAAAAATTAGTTCAAGTTATTCTGTCTCTCCTTATGGCAAAAGCTGAATGAACTTTTTGGACAACCCAATGGCTTCCCAGGTGGCACAGTGGTAAAGAATCTGCTTGGCAATGCAAGAGACACAAGAGATCAAGGGATAGGCGTTTGATCTCTAGGTCAGGAAGATCCCCTGGAGTAGGAAATGGTAACCCACTCCAGTATTCTTGTCTGGAAAATCTTGTGGACAGAGGAGCCTGGCAGGTTACAGTCTATGAAGTTGCAAAGAGTGGAACATGACCGGGCAACTGAGCATGCAAAGTATTTTAAGTTTCTAAGGATAAGATTCTTTACCAACTGAGCTATCAGGAAAGCCAGGTTCGTGACACTGTACAGGAGGCAGGGAACAAGATCATCCCCAAGAAAAAGAAATGCAAAAAGGCAAAATGACTGTCTGAGGAGGCCTTACAAATAGCTGTGAAAAGAAAAGAAGCTAAAGGCAAAGGAGAAAAGGAAAGATATACCTGCTTGAATGCAGAGTTCCAAAGAATAGCAAGGTGAGATAAGAAAGCCTTCCTCAGTGATCAATGCAAAGAAATAGAGGAAAACAATAGGATGGAAAAGACTAGAGATCTCTTCAAAAATTAGAGATACCAAGGGAACATTTCATGCAAAGATGAGCACAATAAAGAACAGAAAAGGCATGGACCTAAAAAAAGCAGAAGATACTAAGAAGAGGTGGCAAGAATACACAGAAGAACTGTACAAAAAAGATCTTCACGACCCAGATAATAACAGTGGTGTGATCACTCACCTAGAGCCATACATCCTGGAGTGCGAAGTCAAATGGGCCTTAGGAAGCATCACTACAAACAAAGCTAGTGGAGGTGATGGAATTCCAGTTGAGCTATTTCAAATCCTGAAAGATGATGCTCTGAAAATGCTGCACTCAAGAGGCCAGCAAATTTGGAAAACTCAGCAGTGGCCACAGGACTGGAAAAGGTCAGTTTTCATTCCATTCCCAAAGAAAGGCAATGTCAAAAAATGCTCAAACTACTGCACAATTGCACTCATTTCACACGCTAGTAAAGTAATGCTCAAAATTCTCCAAGCCAGGCTTCAACAGTACTGTGAACTGTGAACTTCCAGATGTTCAAGCTGGATTTAGAAAAGGCAGAGGAACCAGAGATCAAATTGCCAACATCCATTGTATCATAGAATAAGCAAGAGAATTCCAGAAAAAACATCTATTTCTGCTGTATTGACTATGCCAAAGCCTTTGAATGTGTGGATCACAATACACTGTGGAAAATTCTGAAAGAGATGGGAATATCAGACCACCTGACCTGCCTCTTGAGAAATCTGTATGCAGATAAGGAAGCAACAGTTAGAACTAGACATGAAACAACAGACTGGTTCCAAATAGGGAAAGGAGTACGTCAAGGCTGTATATTGTCACCTTGCTTATTTAACTTATATGCAGAGAATATCATGAGAAATGCTGGGATGGATGAAGCACAAGCTGGAATCAAGAGTGCCAGGAGAAATATCAATAACCTCAGACATGCAGATGACACCACCCTAATGGCAGTAAGCAAAGAAGAACTAAAGAGCCTCTTGATGAAAGTGAAAGAGGAGAGTGAAAAAGTTGGCTTAAAGCTCAACATGCAGAAAACTAAGATCATGGCATCTGATTCCATCACTTCATGGCACATAGATTGGGAAACAGTGGAAACAGTGACAGACTTAATTTTTTTGGGCTCCCAAATCACTGCAGATGGTGACTGCAGCCTTGAAATTAAAAGATTCTTGCTTCTTGGAAAAAAAGTTATTACCAACCTAGAGAGTATATTAAAAAGCCAAGACATTACTTATCCAGCAAAGGTCTGTCTAGTCAAGGCTATTGTTTTTCCAGTAGTCATGTATGGATGTGAGAGTTGGACTATAAAGAAAGCTGAGCACGGAAGAATTGATGCTTTTGAACTGTGTGTTGGAGAAGACTCTTGAGAGTCCCTTGGACTGCAAGGAGATCCAACCAGTCTATCCTAAAGGAAATCTGTCCTGAATATTCATTGAAAGGACTGATGCTGAAGCTGAAACTTCAATACTTTGGCCACCTGATGTGAAGAACTGACTCATTTGAAAAGACCCTGATGCTGGGAAAGATTGAAGGCAGGAGGAGAAAGGGATGACAGAGGATGAGATGGTTGGATGGCATCACCAACTCAATGGACATCGGTTTGAGTAAACTCTGGGAGTTGGTGATGGACAGGGAGGCCTGGAGTGCTGCAATCCATGGGGTTGCAAAGAGTAGGACTCAACTGAGCGACTGAACTAAATTGAACTGAAGGATAAGATAAAAGGTGCCTGCATGCTAAGTTGCTTTAGTCATGTAGACTCTTTGAGAGTCTTGGACTGTAGCCTTCCAGGTTCCTCTTGGACTTCCAGGTTCCTCTGTCCATGGGGTTCTCTAAGCAAGACTACTAATGTGGGTTGCCATGCCCTCCTCCAGGGGAATCTTCCTTATCCAGCATCTCTTACAGCTTCTATGTTTGTAGGCTGGTTCTTTACTACTAGTGCAACCTGGGAAGCCCAAAGATAATATTTTTCCTTAAATCCTGTATAAAACTTACTGAATACTTGTAATGTGCTGGGGTTTTGATAAGTATTTGTTGATTAATTATTAATTTCATTACAATGCTTTTGACATCTGTAGATTCAAGAGCACTACTGTTTAGCTCAAAGTAATGGTGGCTGTCTGTCATTTGAGTAAATTTTACCAATCTCAGACAGATGTGGCACACCAAACTGCAGTCCCATTTCCTAGAGAAAATGTGGAATGGGTTTGATGACATTCCTCCCCTCTGCCTCCAAATTTGTCCCAGCAGGGATCTTCTGGATTGTATAGACAAACTGAAGTCAAGCAAAGTTTTCTTCTTGTCAAACGGATGTGCCATCAATAATTTGCTGAGAAAAAGAAGGGTCAGCCTCTCTGTGGGTGCTGGTTCTTGAAGCATTTATGTGTCATAGTCAATCACAGTGAAGTCACTGCATCCTGCATACGGCCAGCCTCCTCTGGTAACTGATGAGACACTTTTGGTAATAGCGTTCTCATTTCCAGACATTGCCTATTTTATCATTTGCAATTGTAGGATATTTCTGACATCCTTGTTTCTTTATGTAGGATCACAGTGACTTTATGTCAGTAAATTTGTCAGTGCGCACTGGTCAGCTATGACAGGAAGAGTACTAAATTGATGTGATTTAATTTTACATATAATTAATAAATTACTGGGAAATATTTCTATTATGAATGCACTTATATTTTATCAAATCCTCTCTTTAATCCATGTACTCAAAAAACAGCTAATTCAAGTGAATTTTTTTAATATGAAGAGAGAAGAGGCATCAGAATTGATTATGAAGCTGGTTTAATGACAAGCATTTATTTAAATAACATTGCCTTCTATCTTAATTTTCAATATCAAATATATAAGCACACATTGGGTCTGTTTAATTACCTGCTGTCCTTCATTATTATAGTGAAGCAGAAAGATATAGGAAATTCGCTGCTTGCTTAAAGTAGCCTTGAAACCTAATTATTTTTAGTTTTCATTTTTAGAGGCAGAGCTGAGATCAGGAAAATTTAGCAATTTTCAAGTCACTCATTGAGTAAGAAGTAGACACAGGGTTTGAATTATGTGTGGATAGTGTCAAAGCTCTTTGTGGTTGTATCTTATCTTTGTTGTTGTTCAGTCACTAAGTTGTATCCTACTCTTTGTGACCTCATGGACTGCAGCCCTCCAGGCGCCCCTGTCTTCCACTATCTCCGAGAGTTTGCTCAAATTCATTTCCATTGACTTGGTGATGCCATTCAACCATCTCATCCTCTGTCGTCCCTTTCTCCTTCTGCCTTCAGTCTTTCCCATCACCAGAGTCTTTTCCAATGAGTTGGCTCTTCACATCAGGTGGCCAAAGTATTGGAGTTTCAGCTCTAGCACCAATCCTTCCAATAAATATTCAGGGTTGATTTCCTTAGGAAATCTTTGTGTCTACCTTCTCCTGAATCCAGAAGCCTGAGATGATACTTTTCTACATCTTCTGGGACAACCTTAGCCTGTGTGGATTTCTCACTGCAGTCTTTCCATCACATCTGCCCACCTTGAATTTCTCAGAGCCTTACTTCTGGAACTTTCCAATCTCAATTTTCCATCCCCTGCATATCTACTTTCTGTTCCTCAAGCCCTCTTTTGTTTGGACAGTTCTGCTGTCAACCAAGTTTTAGACAGCATAAGGTGTAAGGATTTTTCTGGGTTTCTTCTGGCTTTAAAGGAACCACCTTGAATGTACCCTAGTTCTTTTGTGCCATAAATACCAGCCAAGGGGTTCAGAAGTAGGATTTCTTCCTGCTTCGGAAACACACACACACATGCACACTTTACCTTCTCATTCATAGAATGCTGTACAGTAAACCCTTCCTTTCCAGTACAGTACCTGACTGAATTAGATGGGCTCTCAGAGAAGCAAAAGCAGAAGTGAGTTTTCTGTGTTCTTTGAACAACTTCCTAGGGCTGCTATCTATGGTTGTGCAAAGTGTGCATTTCACGCCTCTAGGATCACCATTTACATTTGTAATATCATATATTTGTGTATCAATCAACAGCAATTTAAAAGCATATCATAGTTAAATGTCTTAAGGGAGCTGCAGCTTTCTTCAATTCTCACAAAAACATCTTTTAGGCCAGCACTGCCTGCTTATTTCCAGAATGAAGAATCATGGTAATACAGGAAGGTCTTCAGGCTTGCTTTTCATGCCTCCTCTTAAAAATTAGACAATTTTGTGGGTATTAGTACGTTTTAAAAATGTATTGTGCAGCAGAGCTTTGGGAAGTAAAATATTTTTGAATCAAGTGCACCAAGATAACAAGATTAATGCACCCATATATTATGGGGGCCTGGAGTCATGGGTGTGTATATTGGTCTGGGTCTACCTAGAAGGCAGATGAAAGGATCTACATTTGGACAACTCTTGAGGTATCCTGATTCTTATACAGAAAAAGACTATACATGGCAAATTAAAAAGCAAGGTTGTTCACCAAATACCTATTATTGTAATAACTGTTACAGTTTCTTATTTTTTGTGTGTGATTCCAATTACTACTGATGTTAAAAGTTTAACTTTGGATGAGACCATTGAAGATGAGAGAATCCTATTCTAACTTTTTCTACTTTATTCACTGAAATAAAATCAGTGTTGCAAACCAAAGCTTTATCTTAGGGATAACTTCCTTACATTCCATGTTAAATAGATTAAACAAAATGATCAGAACGCTTTAGACATTTTTTTCCTGTCCTTTGAGGTCAACACTAGGTTTGCCCAGTGGTCAGCTTTGTAAGTTATTTCACTTCTATTTTAATGGGCACATAAAGATCATTACATTAAAATTAATTCCCATCAGGGTTTCCAAGTATTCTACCTCCAGTTGAGATTTTAGGAAAGCTGTGCCATTCAGAGGTTGAGAAGAAACCCAAAGAAATCATTATATCAGGTTAGAGTTAAGAGATTTTCACACAGGAAAAGTAATTGAAAAGTATATATTTTGCATAATGAAATAGATGACAAACTGGGCGAGTTGGCCTATTAATGAGCCTCCTGTAAAGCCAAGAAGCCGCTGAAGCAGGGAGTGAAGGCGTGGAGAGAAATCTCTGATCTTGACTTTTAACAACCAATTTTAATCACACCATTTGAGATGCTGAGTTCTTAGGGCCCTATGATGGTGAGGGCAATTTGAAAAAAGTATAAAAGAAGACATTTTAGATGAATTGAATTGCAAAATAACATCATCATTTTGGAGTTAGGATTGGGAAAACTTAGTTTTATTTTTGGATTCCACAGAATTCCACATTTTCACAGCCATGTTTAAGGCCATGATCATATTCTCTATCGGACTTTCCTTACCAGTAGTTTTTAGGGTTTGGGTTATAGAACCTTAGGTTTCTGAATGGTATTTCCATTAAAAGCCTGACGAGAGCAGTTGTTTCTGGAAAGGTCCATCCAGTATGAGCTGAAGTAAAAGGATATCAATTATTAAGGGAATGCAAGAGTCTACTGCATATATAGACAATTAACAAATCTTATACTAGTAATAGGTCATCAGTAATACTGCTTTGAGTTTGTCCTCCTGCAGTACAAATATTTATGTACATAGATTCCTTAGATGTTTAAGGACTGCAAAACCTGTATTTTTTTTTTTTTTTTCCTTTTTTAAGGGGTTAGCAAAATAAAATGTTGTTGGTAGGCAGGTGATGTGCTTTTATTCTGATTGAATCAGATTGGCTGTACCATCATTTTGCATCCCTGGTGAGGTACCAGTTCTCCACCTCAGTTTGTATTGCGCAGTTTGCCTTGTAGGAATGAAGAGCTTACTAATGCAAAATGAAGTATAGCATCAAGTAAAGAGTGTATTCAAACCTAAGAGCCCAGAGACTCATCATGTAGAAATACAAGACATGGGTTTCGTTTATGGCTCAGCTGGTAAAGAATCTGCCTGCAATGCGAGAGACGTGGGTTCAGTCCCTGGGTTGGGAAGATCCCCTGGAGAAGAGAAACGCTACCCACTCCAGTATTCTGGCCTGGAGAATTCCATGGACTGTTTAGTCCATGGAATTGCAAAGAGTCCAACTGAGTGACTTTCATTTCACTTGATACAGTAGGCAAGGATATGCATTTCCATTTCCTCCTCTGCAAAACTAAGAATTTATAGTATATTGATGGTTCTTAATCTTGGTGATGACCTTTAGAATCACAGGGGGAGCTTTAAAAATGAAACACTCCACCCTCAAAGACATTTTAATTGGCCTGGAGTGGGGCCTAGTACTTGTGTTCACATTCCCTTAGGTGATCCTGATGAATAAGGTGTTACAAACCCCTGATTTTAATTCAAACTATCTCAGTTTCATGGATGAGTAGAGACCACACAGGAGAGGGGACAGAGCCAGGACTGAAAAGGGACAATATTCCTTAACCAAATTGAAATTTCTACCAGCCGTAAATCTCATGTTCTTGAACTTCCATTGTAAATATATTAATGAGTGTGTCTAACTTCTTTTCAAGTGAAAACGAGACATAAGATCTTCAGCTGACAACTTTCTAGCCCTTGGACTTGCTTTTTCCCAAAGGATGTAAAGTCTCATTTGATAGGATAGAATCCTTGAGGGCAGGGATTTTTGTTATATTCACTGCTGTGTGCCTAGCACTTAATACAGTGCCTGACATGTAGTATCTACTCAAAAATATTTGTTGAATCAATAAATGAGTGCATGTATTTGTAGTTGACCGATGACATTATAGTTTTGGATGAGTAATCTGAAGTTCAAATACTAGCTTAGTGATGTGGTGATAAATTGTGATACAATCGACCAGATATAAAAATCAACTAGTTTTCCTCTCCATATGACATAAAAAATTAGGCTTTTTGGAACTACCACTCTAACTTTGACTGAAACTGATTCTATTTTGGGGGAAAATCCTCCTTTTCTGTTTAACTTCTACTTGCTATTTTCTTGTCTTTCTGTTCTCCTCCTTTTATCTTTCTGCTTCTTCCCCTTTCTTTTTCTTCTATCTTCTTTTTCTCAGTGTCCAAAACCAACCTAGGTATTTTCTGTTTTCCCAAACTTGTCCTTTCTTTGCAGTTTCCCTGGGTAATAGCCACATTCAGGCTGCAATCTCTACCTCACTCCAAACTTCACTTTCTCCTGTCCACAGCCAACTAATTGCTAAGATTTCTTAATTCCACCAGTGCATAACATATTATCTAACCTCACTGCTAATCTCTTGTTGTAGCTCTTCTCTCTGAAGATTCTCTAGTCTTCCAAGCTCTTGCCTGTTTAGTCCAGCTCTATGCTGAAGCTGTCTTCTGCAAACATTGATTTGTTTATGTCACTCTTCTACAAAATCTTGCATTTCCTCCACCACTTAGAAAATTCCTAGCTCCTTAGTATGACACCCAGCACCCTTCATTGTTATTCTAGTGACCTATCTATCATCTACCATGGTATCTGTTTATTTAGGCTGTGTTCTCATTCTTCCACATGACTTGCTGCTACTGATGTGCTAAGTCTTTGTGAAAGTCACTGTTTTCACTGTGGAAGTTTCTTTCTCTGCCTTTTAAAGTTCTATGCATTATCAAAGGCCCTGCTCACAACCTACCTCTTCTGTGAAAACTTTCTTGACCTTTCTTTTCTAATTCAGCATTTGGCATCTTCTCTCTTAAGCCATGTTTATCCTGCCTTGTATAACATATAGCAGTTTATGTATCTGTGTCTATCACTGGATTGTGTGGTCCTTGAAGACAAAGATGGAACATGGCATTTGTTGCTGAATCTCTAGTCTCTAGAACATATTAGCTGCCTAAGAAAACTTTTGTTGAGTAAATTAGTAGTTGTAATTCCGAGGGGTTTAATCATTTTAGTAAAATTATAAGGGAGGTTTTTGCTTGTTTGTTTTGATCAAGGGTCCAAAAATGATCTAGGTGTGTTGTTATCCCATCACTCAAGGTGATGGGTCACTATCCAGGAGGTATGTACCTGCTGTGATACCCTGTAATTGATGGTTTAAGTCTTTAAAGGTGTGTATAACAAAATTACTCTCCTAAGCCCTAGTGGACAAAATGAAATCATAGGCAAGAATCACAATGATGCCCATGTATATAGAGAACCACATAAATAGAGGAACAAGAAAGACAGGTATGATTCTTTGTATTGAGAGCATCTACAATTCGGGTGTTCCCTTTTTATTTTATTTTTTAGATGGTAGGCTATAGTTTATTCATTAATTAATTCACTTAAACACTTCTTGTTTGGTTCATATATGCTGCATGCCAAATACTATGACCAAATAGTGTGCAAATATTATGCAAGAATTTTGAAGATTAATAAGACCTTGAACTCAAAGAGTTCATATCCAAAGGCAAAGCCACATAAACAGAGAATATGTATTAAATGTAACTGTAGAGATGTGCAAGGGATATTGTAGGAGTACCAAAGATGAGAACCTGTAACAAGTTCATGACTATATCCTAGAGGATGTGGCACCTAACTTTTAAATAAAACTTCTTGGAATCTACATATTGTTAAGTCAGTAACAACAACAAAAAAAATGAATCCTACCACCTAAAATCTTCATGTTCCTTTTTTAAACAGAAAGATTAAATCTACATTTATAATCACATCTTATTGAGTGCACCTTAAAATACTCAGAGGTTTTCTATTATAGCTTTGGGAGATTGTGCTTTGACCATAGTCATGTAGTTACAGTTTTAGGTGGGATATACTCCAAAGCTCACATTAAGTTATACCAAATCCTTGAATATGTTTGTTTCCTTTGTATTGCACAATAGATGCATCATTGTTAGAGTATATGTACTTTAAAGGTATTTTTCTTCTTCATAGTAGTGAGCTCATAGAAAAAAGTAAAAACATGTGTCTATTCAAAATAAAATGTGGGGATAAATATGGTGCTAACTCCTCCACACTCTTCTACTGGTATTCTCATCTGATCAACAGTTACATTTTGAGTCAGCTGGACCGGCACTGCTTTTAAGACATTATAGGTGATGAAGCTGATTGACCTTTGCAGATTTTAAGCTCCTGTTTTTTTTTTTTGAAATCACCTTATATAAATGAATCCAAACAGCAGGTCTTTTATATTTACTGTGTATTGGTTTTTCGTGGAGCAAAGCAATAGTAGGAGAGAGCTCTAATAGACATTAAATAAGAACATTCTGCTTTTTCTTTTTGATTCATGTCAAGCTCTTTGTATGATTAATTAGTTAAAGACAGACACTTTAAAGTCTCTTCTGAATTTTATCCTGTCATTATATAAGTAAATTTATTACCCATCATCATGAATCTGTATTTTGAAACAGATTCTGTTTGGTTTGATATTTTCTAAGTTTAATTGCATCAAATTACTATTAACTCCAGACAAAGGGCAGTAATTTTCCATTGTGCAAGCATAGAAAAACTCTGTGAATAGGTTTTTTTTAACCCTAAAGACAGCAAATATTTTCCCTGACATATACTACTTGAGGCAATTTTTGATGCCATCTAGGTACTTCTTTTAGGGCACTCATCTTGGCCAGCATTTATACAAGCAAACAGGAATATGTAGAACATGTAGGAATGTGAGCAAATATGGAGATGTTGAAAGTAGAAGTGGGACTTCTGCCTGTCACAATATTCAGATTTAGTCTTATTGAATTATCACGTAATGAATCTTTGTTTCATGCCCAGAAGGTTCTTAGGTAAAGTTCTATAGCCTGAGATGACTACAGAGAGAGAACAGAGGAGGCAGAATTCAATCTTTTGTGGTTTCACAAAAAGAAGTAAAAACATTTATCAGCTAGTAGTAAGATATGGAAATAAATAAGCAGTAGGAATTATTTCTTTAAGAGGGAGAAATGTGACTCCTCTGCTAGCAGGGAAAGGTCCAATTCACTAAATGAGCAACTTTGGTTCAATTTGAACACAGAAAGGAAGAGCCAGCTTAAGGACTGGGTTGCCCGAGCAGCTGGCAGGGGTGCCAACATTTAAGAGGCAGTAAAATCAGTGCACTAAATCAAACGCAGAATACCCTTCAACTTGTGTTCCCACATGCACAACCTAATTGGAAATATATATAAGTTAGTAACTATAATAGGGAAGAACAAATCTAACTCATTACTGGACCTGTTTCTTTTCCTTTAACCCTTGTTCCCTGTTGCCTAGCCTTAGTGATACTGCCTCTGCACCTTTTGTAAGAGAATGTTTAGAAATTGAAATATACAGGAAAATCTTTTCTCAGGGATCTGACCTTTAAGAGTCCATTCATATAGAGATTAAAATTTGCAGAACAGAGAATAGCATTTGTCTTGTTGGCGGTTTACAAGACCTTGTGACCTGACCTGTGTGGACAACTGCAAGAACAAAGGATTTTGAAATCAAGAAGTTTGCAACAACTTACCACACCCAACCCTCACTTTGCCTTTAAAATTGCTGAAACCCTTCAGGGAGTTCAGGGTTTTGGGGGTAGGAGTCACCCTTCTCCTTGCATGGCCCTACAATACACTTTTCTCTGCTGCAAACTTGATGTTGTGGTTTGTTTGCCCTCACTGTGCATCAAACACAAGAACTTGTACTTGGTAACAGTACTGTTTCTGTCACATACTCAAGTAAGAATTAACTGTGTACCTTTTGCTAGCTTTGACCTAACTTTGTTGCATATCTTTTGTAAGAGACATGTACAAGTTATGAAGTTGCATAGATCTTTCCACTAACTCTGAGCCCCCAAGAGTCCATCATCTGAAGTCAGTGGAAAACCTGAACTAGGTTCGGGTCATGGATGCTTTTCCATAGGAATGACCATTTATCATTTCCCTTCTAAGTGCTTGAATGTGTCTCCCAAGTACGTAAATACGTGGCTATTTAAGTTTCCTAATAAAAGTATGCTTTCTCCTGTCCCATCAAATAAATGATGAACAAATATTTAGAAAACACCATTTTGGGGAGGTTAGAGTATCTTGTGGGGGGAAGGGAGAAGGTACCCATATATTAGCATCAGCCTCCAGCTCTGGGTGTGAAAGGGTAAACAGGCTCCTCAATCAGTGGAAAGAGGGTGAAAAAAAAGAGTTTGTGCAGAGTTAATGGATCCCCTAAGTGCCACTAACTGAGGGAGCCTGGAGTCCATAGATGGTCTCGCCTGCACTCTGGTGCTTGGCAAAGTGTTAACATGCTGCACTAAATCATATAGTCACCTCTGAGCTTGTTCAACAAACACACTTAAAAAGGGTCACCAGATCTTTTCAGGGACCTGTAATTTGTTGGAGCCAGAAAGAGCTGAATTTGAAAAGTACAGCTTCCCTGCTGTAGAGATCAAATCCATTGTCCGAGCTGTGTTTTGTTAACTTTGTACATAGGATCTTCTTTAGCAACTCGGGAGACACAGCTGCTCTTTACATCTAGAAGTGAAAGAAGCCAGTCTGAATGGAATATGTGGACTCTGCTGAAAATGAAACATTTGCTTTACTGAAGGACTTGGGGGCTCAACCCTGCATGTGAAACTTCCGCCAGAGCTCAAAGTGGAGGGAAAAAAAAGGGAGAAAGCTATATAATTTGTTTGAAGTTGTCCAGCACACAAAAACTGGCCAACAGATGGGAGAAAGAAGGAAAAAATTATATTTTAATTTCTCAATTTAGATGATTAGTTGACTCAAACAAAAGAATATGAAAAAGGGGGTTGTCAGTGCTTTCCACACCTCCCGTGTTTTCGTGACTGTTCGGATAATATAGTTGCTTCTGTGTTACCCATCCGGGAAAGATTAGAAAATCTGAATGTTTGATCTGCATGTGCTTCTTTTTTGTCCATGGGGAATCTACTGTTCTAATAGATTTAGAACCTGTATTTGATATTTCCAAATCCTTTGGGGAAGCATAAACAAAAGGGCAGAATCACAAAGCACCGCCTAAGGAAAGGATTCTCTTTGTGTTACATATAGTGCCTCTTAATTCCATCTACACACGAGTGGAGCCTGTGAATTCTCTCTGAATGCATCTGCTTGACAGTAAGAGCAAAAATAAGAAAGACCTGAAAACAAGGGAGTGATTTCATAAAAAATAATCAACCAAATGAATCTAATGAATTGACTGATTTTTTTTTTTTCCTTCCTTGCCTCCCCAATTTTCACTTTATTCTGACTTTGATGAAATGTTTCACCCAGTCCTGAACAAATGTTAAGTACCGGCTATTCTATTCTTAAAGTCTAGTTGGAGATATATTTTTGTATCTGATTGCTGATATGTTAGAATCAAACATATAGGCAAATCATCATAAAGTTCCAAAAAATAAACATAAGACTGCTTCTCTGAGAAGTTATTTCCCGGACATTATTTAAAAATCCAGTCTGCAAACAGAGGTAATTTTAGTAAGGGCATCATAGGAATAACTGGAAAACTTCAGAGCTTTAAGAGGTTTTCTTTATCAGGAAGCGAGCTGAAACCAGTATTTAGACATATTTAGAAATAATCCCTATTTAACAAAAAAAGTTGAATACTCCCTTGAACCGTTATGTAAGTTATCATCCTCCATCCTGCTCTTAATGTCAAGTCTTTGCTTTCAACCTCCCCTGGCACCACTTTTTAATTTATTTGTTTTTAAATTTTTATTTTAAATTGGTTGGTTAACAATATATAGTATAGAGTATAGTTGTATAGTTGGTTAACAATGTTGTGTTAGTTTCGAGTGTACAGCAATGTGAAACCACTTAAATTTTTTTGTGGTTTTATTTCAGGAGAAAATATTTCTTTTGCTTCGTTCGTTATTTACAATGAAGTCGGGATACACGATAATATGTGGGACACAGAATAATTTTTTTGTTGGGGGAGGGGTGCTTTCAGGTTTTCCTCTAATTAAGTAAAAAGCTACCAGCCCCGCTCACTGCAAAGATGAAATCTCATCACTTAGCACATTAGAAGAGCAAAAATAAGCTTCCCCATATTTCACGAACCGACTCACACTCTTCATATTTTATCCTCAATAATGTATGCATTTTCCAGCTGGCTAAGACTGCAATCTTTCTGCATTTTGGACATTTGTCACTCTATTCAGCCAGGCAGGAGAAGCCCCTGTGTAGAGAGCTCCTTGCACTGCAGGCATAGCATCTGTGAAGGAGTCACTGACATCTGATGATTCAAATTGCAGAAATGATCCAGGACGAATTATGAACGTCTGGGTAGTGCCCAAAGATTTTGAGCTGGAATGACTTTGCCCTTGGAGCCTTGCAGATTTGGGTGAACTCTTGAGGCCACGAGCTTTCCTGGACGCAGCCCTCCGTAGGACACTGCCCCATAGGTTCTGCTCTCCGTGTCAGTTATCATTCAGGCCAGCGGAATGCCAATTTAGCTTTCCTGAGCCTGAAATGAAAAGGAAGTGGTTCAAGTTTTAGCTTACAAACCCTCAAGGCAATTGGAGCTTTCTTTGAAATGTAAAACAGTCTTCTATCAAGCGCTGCTTAAGGTATCATCCAACTATCAAAGTCAGAGATGATTTGATAGAACCTTACAAATCCCCATAATCTATGGTAAATAGTAGTAGCTAAGGCTTTGGCTCTGTGTTTGCATGTAGGGCAGAAGCAGGAGGATCATTTATCCAACTTTAGGGTAATGAAGTGTTAACAAAAACCACATGAAGCTATTATTACAACCACAGGCCACAGACTGCTAAGAGGGCAAACTCTCTGGAGACGTACCTATTTTCAAGGAATCTTTTGCATCCCAGCTTACCTGAAGGCATTTGCTCAGCACAAGGTGATGTAGCTGAAAGACTATGATTCATTAGCCCTAATGAACAATGCTGAGCCTATTGTCTCTAAAATATAACCCGCTGACATTGATATATATGTACTTTAACTCATTCGTCCCAACTTTATTAGGTACATATGTCTGCAGCAGACACAAATGAAACATTCTACAACTAGGCTCCAAGCCAAAAACTAATTTATTCTTTAATGTGCTAGTGATTACTTGGTGGTTCCTTGAGCAGAGATGACAGGTCTGAGCTAATGGAGTTGTACTGTAAGTTAATATAAATCATGACAGAGCAATTAATTACAGAAACCACTGCAAATCCCTTTGTTAGTTTTCCCCATCACCAGAAGGATTTAATAATATTCATTTTGCTAAGTTCCAGTGACATTTACAAGTCTTAAACCATTTTTAATCAAATCAATATCACTGGCTGCTAAATTTAGTTGTGCTTTGCTTGCAAGTCCTGGACTACATCGATACTAATGTTTCCTACCTTCTGTTCAAATGAATCACATTGAATACCCATACTTCCTCTTCATTTGTTTACATTGAGTAATTGGGATCTGAAAAAAGTAAAACCTCAAACCCTGACTATCAGCAGGAATGAATTAGCAGATAGAGGAGGAAATCTATAAATCAGTGATTACACAGGCATCATTGTATCTAATGTCCTTCATCAGTTTCCCCTAATTGGCCTAAAAAAAAAAAAAAAAAAAGAAAAAACCTTCATGATCATGAAACCAGATTCACATTTGCGCAGACTTTTTCAAATGTGCCCTGTTAAAATGGGATTGAGGCACTGGAGCAATATGCTTTCGTAACAAAAGAGCCTAACACCCGTTCAGACACCATCTCCACTTAATCTCTGAGCATCCTTTGTTCTTTCAACACGTAGAGTCGACATCTCTTTTTAAAATTAAATGAGTGGAAATTAGTTAGTTTGTATGGATGTACAAACGTTAGATCATCTCTATAAAGAATAATAAACAATTCTTAATCAGGAATTGATTGCATTATAGATTTTTGGAACAAAATAAACCTGCTGTTCCTGGATGGCAATGTTGTTAGATCAATATCAAAACCTTTTTTGTTTCCGTTTTTTCCCCCTGCAAAAGCTCTATCTCTGGAAAGAGTACAGCTCCCATAGCAATGTGCCTTGCACACATTCAGTAGATTTTCCGTATGTGTTCTACCTTTTTTGCATAATTGTAGATTTTTATTGACATTTTATTGACCTGCTTTCAACATGATCTGTGGTGTCCCTGAATCTGAGTCTTAAAATGTTAGGGACACTTTCTATCCAGAAAAGTCACCGTGGACGTGCTTATATATTTGTCATGCTCCAGAGGTACTCGGCACTTAGTGCTTTCTGCTGTGATCATTTCTGCTCCTCTTTGCTTCCTTACCAGATGATACCTTCCTGTAGAATAGAGACTTTGCTTTATCCATTCTTCCTCTACGCTTTTGATACCTTGCAAGGCTTTTTTCACATGATATTGCTCAATAAATGTTCAGTAGCCGGATGAACATATGCTACCCAGATGGGAGAGTGAGGAGGGTGTAAAACTCAAATTAGTTCATCAAATAACTTGCAAGAGCTGTAGAAGAATAGGTTGGCTGCAGGAAAATGTTAACCTGGGAGGAATGTTTGGGGGCTGAAGTTGGGATGGAAAATCGATTCAATGAAGACTAGAAAGGAGACCAGCATTGGGGTAACTCCATGGTTAGGGCTTAAAAGGTAACAGTATCTTTATACTTTTGTAGAAGCTCAGCCCTGTCTCATGCTTCTGTTTCTGACCCTCTTGGATTGGGTGGATCCTGACTAGGTCCTTCCCTTGCCCAGTGCCTCTTGTGCCTGTTTCTAATGAGACTACGTCAGCCAAGCAGAGCAGAAACTTTATTTGTTGATCAAGGAATAGAGAACGAAGAGCTTGTGCTCAAAAGACCTGTTTTCCCTGAAGACAGGAAAATGGGGAATTGTAAGGAATAAGAGGCAGGTGCACCATCAAAAACTGGGAGAGAGACTTTCCTGATAGGGGATGCAAGTTTGATCCCTGGTTGGGGAACTAAGATCCCACATCATTTTCAGTTCAGTTGCTTAGTCGTGTCTGACTCTTTGTGACCCCATGGACTGCAGCATGCCAGGCTTCTCTGTCCCTCGCCAACTACTGGAGCTTGCTCAAACTCATGTCCATTGAGTCAGTGATACCATCCAACCATCTCATCTCCTGTTGTCCCCTTCTCCTCCTGCCTTCAATCTTTCCCAGCATCAGGGTCTTTTCCAATGAGGCAGTTCTTCGCATCAGGTGGCCAAAGTATTGGAGTTTCAGCTTCAGCATCAGTCCTTCCAATGAATACTCAGGACTGATTTCCTTTAGGATTGACTGGTTGGATCTCCATCCCACATGCCACAGGCCAACTAAGCCTCGGTGCCCCAACTACTAAGCCCTTGCACCACAACTAGAGAGTTTGCACGGAAATGAAAGATCCCTCATGCCGCCAATAAGACCTGACACAACCAAAAAAACAAAAACAAAACTAGGGAAAACTGTGGAGATTCCCAGAAACAGCTCAGGCGTGTGCAGTCCCTCAGGTTCCTTTGTACCCGGCACTCACTGTGCCTGGGAAGGTACATCTCCCTGGCTCTAGGCAGAGATCTTAGTGTGGTAACGAGGCAGGGGATGGGGAAGGGAATAGCTACCCACTCCAGTATTCTTGCTTGAGAATCTCATGGACAGAGGAGCCTGACGTGGCTAAGATCCATAAAGTTGGAAAGAGTGGGATATGACTGAAGCAAGTTAGCCTGCATGCATGAGGCAGGAGCAACCTTCGGATTCTTCCAGGCTTCCTCTGCATAGTCGGCTGCTCTTGAAGTTAGGCTAGGACCTATTCAGTAAGGTTGATCATCATGTTTCCTTTGAGGGGTAGCTGAAAAAGATCTTTGATAAACATCAGGTGTTTTGGAACAAGAATAGAAATAGGTTAAAGCAGAGATCTTTCAACTCCCTGGGATGTGTATGGGTGACACTTCCGGCGCTGGAAACTGCTGTGTACTGCAGAGAGGTCTGAATTCAGAGTCAGGGTTTGAACCTCCTGCCACTTTGAGCTTTGTGACTTTAGAAGAACCCAGATATGGCTTTGACCTTAGAGAAGGATTACAAAAGATGGTGTATATGAGATGGGCCAGAGTTGAATAGACCACCCTCTATTTCCCAAGGGTCTGTGAGTGGCACCCATGGCAAGAAGATCATTTAAACCTCTTAAAGTTGTGGGACACATACTGGAAGAAATGGATGAGTAACAGCTTTCTCTTCGTGTCATTTATTGTTGTAAGAGTCTGATCTCTTTTCAACATGGAATTAAAAAAAAAAACAACAAACTTTTCTTTGTTCACTTCAAACTGTGTTCTGTACAATGGCAAAGTATTTTACCTGGACCTGTAATTTTGGAAGGGAAATAATCTATTTTTATTTTACTATTTTGATTTTCAAAACAAGATTTATTTTTTTCAGTTTTTAAAAGAAAATATATGATCATTCAATAAATTCAGAAAGAAGGGGAAGGAAAAAATATATATATACACATAATCCCACTGGAGATGATCACTGTTAATATTTTGGGGTATATTCTTCTTGTTTTTATAAAAATATTTTTGCTGTTACTTTATATAGTTTATATATATATATATATATATAATGCTTATATAATAGTTATCTATTGCTGCATAAAAAGTTGCACCAAAATGTCAATAGTCATTTATTATCTGTGGGTCAAGAATGTATCTCTAGTAACGCCATCTCTAATGGCATATAATATACCCATGTATAAGGAATCAGGACCCAATTTATAATATTTTTTAGCAAAATACAAGACCTGTGACAAATGGTTCTACTAGTACTACTACCATCACCATTTGTACTTCCTTTACTATTACTATTTTTGTTATTAATGCTAGTACTGCTGTTGCTACTTATATTTCTTTTTCTTTTTTAATTTTATTTTATTTTTAAACTTTACAAATTGTATTAGTTTTGCCAAATATCAAAATGAATCCGCCACAGGTATACATGTGTTCCCCATCCTTCTTGAGTGTTTACTATGACTATTGAAATTTTTCTCATATATTAATCTATTTGTTTACACAGCCACCGTCTGAGGTGGGAACTATTGCTCTCAGGTCCAAGCTCATACTGCTCTCTGCAGGATAGGCCAATAAATCCAGAGCTAATTTGTTGGAGGAAGGAATAGCAACTTTATTCAGAAAGCCATCAGACCAAGAAGCTGATAGACTAGTGTCCCAAAAAACCATTATCACCCAATTTAGAATTCAGGCTTCTTTCATACTAAAATGGAAGGAGGTGTGGCTGATGGTTGCAAATTTCTTGATTCTGGAATCCTTTGTTCTTGCAGCTGCCCTCAGAGGTCTGGTAACAATGTTCCCATAAAGCTCCAACAAGACACATGCTATTCTCTCTTCGCCAACTTTTTATCTCTGGATAAATGTTATGGCTGGAAAAATATACATTTAGAAGTTAGAGCCTTGATAATGGGCTATCCTGTATATTTCAGGCTATAGGCAACAATCTTTTACAAAAGGTACAGAGCCAGCCTGACTAAGCACAGTTAGCACAGCACAAAGATTAGTGATAAAGGAAGAGATTAAGTATGGAGTCAGAATGTTCTCCTGTCATTCTATCATTAGGGAAACAGAGGCACAGTTATTAAGCAGCAAGGCTGAGATTCTCATGTTAGCAGTTTGGCTTCAGAGTCTGTTCTGAGTGGAAAAATTCCGAAGCCTTGAGTCTGGCGATCAAGGTTCCAGTCTGAAACCCTGGCCTGAATAGCTCTGCTGCTGCTGCTAAGTCGCTTCAGTCGCGTCCGACTCTGTGCGACCCCATAGACGGCAGCCCACCAGACTCCACAGTCCCTGGGATTCTCCAGGCAAGAACACTGGAGTGGGTTGCCATTTCCTTCTCCAATGCATGAAAGTGAAAAGTGAAAGTGAAGTCACTCAGTTGTGTCTGACTCTTAGCGACCCCATGGACTGCAGCCTACCAGGCTCCTCTGCCCATGGGATTTTCCAGGCAAGAATACTGGAGTGGGGTGCCATTGAATCCCACAAATTCTCTGTGCCTTAGCAGTTTCAGTTGGCAAAATGAGAATAAGAAGTGTTAACTTGAAAATATTTGGTTCTCACAGCATGGCAAAAAGAAAAAAAAAATTAGGTGACTCCAATTATTTCTTGCATCTCTTGAATAACATTAAGAGGAATCTTAAGTTTTAACCCAGAGCGGTGTTTTAAAACCTTGCGGCTGTTTTCTCACCCGCACCTGTTCCATCCTGCCTGTGTCTCAGAGCATCTCTCATACGTCCTCATTCTCAAACCTGTTCCCCAGGTTGCCTATATCTCTGAGGTTTTGTTCCAGTCTCCTTCACCCATTCCTCTGCCCTCATACAGTTTCTATACATTCCTCCAATTCTTTTCCTTCACACAAAAAAAGCATGAACAAAACAGCTAGACCTCTTCCTTTGGATGGAAATGAGGAGAAGCTAGGTGCACAATGAGAAGACATCTGAGCAGATGGGAGTGGGAGGTGAGCAGTGGATGCCGGATGGAGGAGGATGTGACCTTTCACTCCAGAGGAGGATTAGGAAAGAACTGATGCAAGAATAGCAGTTAAGTCTTAAAATTAAGCATCAGGCTTTCTTATGCATCCTTGATAAATAAGATTTCTTCTTTGGCCTGTGACATAGTAGACAGAGTGACAAGGGCGTGGTAGGAGGCTGGACTGTCACCTACTTGAGGGTATGGATCCGCTCTTCCTTATTGCTGTATCTACAGGGGCTAAGGACAGTGTGGGCAGGTAGTAGACACGCTATACATATTTGAAGGAATAAATGAAGGGAGGCACATACTCAGAGAAGGGCTTGCAGAATTTGAATTTTTATCCTAACAACTGACCTTTCCATTCCATGAAGGGAGCTATTTCGCAGTGTTCTCTAGCATATGGATTATCTCTGTCTATGGCATCCATTCTTCCTCCATCTGTTGAGGAATTTCATCCCTTTCAAAGTTGCATGAGGAGGCCTCGGTATATACCCTACACATGGTACAAATGGCATTTTATTTTAAAAGGATGCAACAATATTACCTAGATTTGGCAAACATCATGCAAAACTTAATTTGAAGATCATTTCCTGTTTTTTTTTCCCCTTTGATAGAATGGATTTAATAGACGAAATTAATTCAGTTCCCTGACACACATAAAACCTAACAGTATTCAGTATCTGGCTTGTTTGCTTTTATTCTTAAAGAATCTGAAGGGAGTTGACATTTTGTTTCATTCATTCACAGTCTCTTTTTTCATATCTAATGAACACACTCCGCAACAATGGTGCTCAGATCTCCACCATCTGCAGGAGACGGCACACAGGTCATAGGCTAAGAACAACACCACATCAGTATTGAATAAAAAAGTGAAACTTCAAAGGCAGAACTGGCTACGAGGTCTATGCTTTCAAGACCTCGTAGCTAGTTCCTCCTGTTTATTATTTTTTTTGTTTGATTGGATGATAATGTAGTATGTCATTCTGTGGTCTGTGACCTGTGGTCAATTCCCCATGGAGGAGCCAGATTGGGGAATATTTTTGTGAGCACATTTGTCCTAGTAAGGAAAAAAAAAAAAAAAAAACCAAGAAGAGTGGACACAAAAGATGTTTGAGGAGAGGGAACAAACTCCTTTATTACTGAGAAAGATGATCTTGGGGGCTCAGCCAGGAGTCTTTTTATCTGAGTGGTAATAATGATAATGATTCTCTCTGTAAATAATGTAGGCAAGAGGAGATTGCTATTGGTTTGCTTCTCTCCCCCTAGTCAATTGCAGTCTGTATTGTGGCAGGCAGGTCAGACTCACCCCAGGCTGCCATGATTAGACTATGTTTCTACCTCTGAGTAACCCAGGCATCAACTTTTTAAAGTGTTGAGCTAGTGAATTAAGTCTTAATGGAAAAATTTTCTCCTAATACAGGACCTCTCTGGGCTATAAATAATTAATGTCAATTTATGGCTCAAGGGATGTCTCCGAGGAATCAATATAGTAAATTAACCCCCACTCCCACACTTAACAACAAAGTCTTTTTTTAGGTATAATTAAGCCATATGAAGGTCTGTACTCTGTTCAAAAAAAATCTTAGATATAATTAGCACCAGTTTTATTTTTATTGTATTTTACATTTTATTAAATATTCTTAAAAGCTAGAAGCTGCACAGAAGTCCACGTTCTAATGGACCTAGACATTGAATGATTTAGAAGAAGTTCTTACTGATATGATGGAGACACTGGCAAGAGAGAGAGAATAAAATCAAAAGATGCCAGGATTGGGAAACAAGTATTGTATATTAATGTATATATGTAGAATATAGATTGGTATAGGTGAACTTTTTTGAAAAGCAGAAATAAAGACTCAAGTGTAGAGAACAAATCTATAGGCTCTTGGGATGAAGGGGGGGTGAGATGATGAAATGGGAGATTGGGATTGATATACATGCAGTACTGTGTATAAAATAGATGACTAATGAGAACCGACTATATTGCACAGGGAATTCTACTCAGTGCTCTGTGGTGACCTAGTGAAAAAAGTGAAAACTGTTAGCCACTCAGTCATATCAGACTCTTTGAGACCCCACGGACTTTAACTTGCTAGGTTCCTCTGTCCCTGGAATTCTCCAGGCAAGAACACTGGAGTGGGTCGTCATTCCCTTCTCCAGAGGATTTTCCCAACCAAGGGATGGAAACATGTTGTGGACAGATTCTTTACTATCTGAATATCTGAGTCACCAGGGTGGTGACCTAAATGGGAAGGAAATCTAAGGAAGAGGGGGTATATGTGTGTGTGTGTGTGTGTATGATTTACTGTGCTGCACAGCAGAAATTAACAAAATATTGTAAAGCAACTATACTCCAGTGGAAAAAAAGATGGCAGGGTAAATGTGTTCTGGAACGATTCTTCTCTCGTCCTCCCTTCACCCCGTTTGTAAGAAGGAGATGGAGAAGTTTGTTCTTAAAGGTATGCGTACACGTCAAAAAATGGTAATGATGATGACAAAGCTGCAGGACCAACCTTTATGTTTAGGAGAGTCTTTATATCTCAAATTTAAAGTGATGCCTGCACAGGGCCCTTGCTTGTTTTTACAGCATGTTAGACAGGGATGGGGATGACATTGACAGCCTTTGTTCTGACAGCCCTAAATTTCCCATTTGCCCTGGTCTCTTTGCATCAGCCCCAGCGTTGCCAGCTCTGGCCAGCCTCTCCTTTTCAAGCAATCTCATCCATCGTGGGAGCTGTCAATTGGGTGCTTCTGAGGCCTAGGGCTTACTGAAGATGTTCTGAGGACAGTGTCCATCTGTCACATATTATTACCAGTTTTCTTAAACCCTGTAGTGAGGGAGGAGCAATTCTGGCCTAGGGGAAGGTAAAAAAAAAAAAAAAGAAAGAAAATATTTAGGATTTCTAGCAAGTCTGGCTTTCTTTCTTGAAGTTTGTACCAACTCCTCATTGCCATCCCTTCATTCTAAAAATATATTGTATGGGGCTTCCCTGGTGGTCCAGTGGCTAAGACTCTGTGCTCCCAAAGCAGGGGGCCTGGGTTTGATTCTCCATCAGAGAACAAGATCACATGTGCCATAACTAAGTTTTCACATTGCAACTAAAGATTCTGCATGCTGCAGCAAAGACCAGAGACAGCCAAATAGATAAATAAATGTCTGACTTTCTGTGACACCATGGACTGTCCATGGAATTCTCTAGGCAATGATACTGGAGTGGGTTGCCATTCTCTTCTCCAGCATATCTTCTTGACCCAGGGATCGAACACATGTCTCTTGCGTTGCAAGCAGATTCTTTACCGTCTGAGCCACCAGGGAAGCCCTAGGGAAATAAATTAAAAAAAATAAATATTAAAAATATTTTGTGCCCTGTATTGAGCTAGAGGTGATTAATACAGGATTGCTGCCTCTAAAATACTTTCTACCTTAGTGTGGAGAGACAGACGAGAACAATGAATATGTTCCATCATCATAAGGCCTTCAGAGAGCCAGGGGCCGGGGAGCCAGTGGGCAGCAAAGTGTTTGGAAGGCCTTTTGGAGGAGATGCTTGATTGTGATCCCAAAGGGGAGCGTTGCAGCTGAGCAAGATCAGGAGGGTGAGCACAGGGGTGTGAAAGTGGAGATCCGTTCCTAGGGCTAGACTTCCTCCTTGAGCCTGAAGTCAGGATTTAAAGCTGGAAAAACTCCCAGGTAAGCCACGGATTTCTTTGCAAGCCTCAAAAAATCCATAGCCACCCAAAGCTTCAAACCTCTCTGAGAGGTGGTGACTCCTATGGGTAAAGAGATCACTATCAGGAAAGGAACTTTTGATGGTTCTTACCCTAGCTTCTCTGGATCAGGAAGATTCCCTGGAGAAGGGAATGGCTACCCTCTCCAGTAGTCTTGCCTGGAGAATTCCATGGACAGAGGAGCCTAGTGGGCTACAGTCCATGGGGTTGCAAAGAATTGGATAGGACTGAGCAACTAACACTTTCACTTTCACCCTGGCTTCCAAGGTGGCTATAGTGGTAAAAAACCTACCTGCCAATGCAGGAGACGTAAGAGACTCAGGTTTGATTCCTTGGTCAGAAAGATCCCCTAGCAGAAGGCATGGTAACCCACTCCAGTATTCTTGCCTGGAGAATCCCATGGACAAAGGAGCCTGGCAAGCTACAGTCCATAGGGTTGCAAAGAGTCAGACACGACTGAAGTGACTTAGCATACATACACCCCAGCTTCAGTTCAGACGTGCTCTGGTGGCTTTTTTCCTCTGTCTCCTTCCTTCCCAGAAACTGCTTATTGCTGCCCATTGACCTGAGATGATCTTACTTGCATGTCTGTTTTCTGGAACATTCATAACAGACCAAATCGAAACTTCACTACAAACAACATCTAAAATTGTAACGTGATTTCATGAAGTCCAACCCCTAATAGACACAGTTCTATGGTTAAGATCTTCTGTGGAAATTGACACTTGTCAGGTTTTTCTGGTACCCAGATGGCTGTGCTGGACAGCCTACATCTGCATGATGGTGTAACAGAGAAGAACACACTTGACAACATATATTTCTTCAGCTCTAAACTTGTGCTCTGTTACCTGTACTTAGTCATGCTAGTTCTGTGCCTTTTGTAAAAGAATATTGCCTCTAGCCTGAAATACACGCTAGCCCATTCTTGAGACTCTGCCTCCAGGCTTGAACTTAAAGGTATAATAAAAAGTGGCAGAACAGAATACAACAATTATCTCATTGGAGTTTTATAGGAACACTCTGAGCAGACCTACGGGACAGATGCAAGAACAAAAGACTTAGGCACCAAAAAGTTTGCAGCAACCAGCCACAACCCCTCCCCTTTTCGTATAAAAGAAGCCTAAATTCTAACTTGAGTAAGGTGGTTCTTTGGGCCACTAGTCCACCATCTTCTCAGTCTGCTGGCTTTTGAATAAAGTTGGTATTCTTTGTCCCAGTGTTTTGTCTCTCCATTTATGGGCCTGTCATGCAGTTAGCAGTGTGAGCCTGGACTCAGTAACAATTGTGAGAAGCCTCGTCTTACTTAGGAGAACCCCCTATTTTCCCTGGGATTTTACTAGGAGGGTCTCACAGGGCTCACATGTTCTCACTTGACACACTACAGCCTGCCAGCTTCAGTGCCACACACATCTAATCCCTTCCTCCTCCATCCCCCTTTTCCTGGGAGAAGGGATTCTAGAAGCAGACCGACTGTACCTAATTCTGGCTCTAACACACACCAGCTGTGTGGCCTTGTAAGTTTCTTAACTTCCTTGTGCTTTCATTTCTCTGCCTGTGAAACCCAGGAAGATGCATTTATCTTGAAGGTACAATGAATTAATATTTATAAGGCATCTGGAATGATCCTTAATACATAGAAGTCTTCATAAATATTCCTTTCAGTTGCTCAGTTGTGTCCGACTCTGCGACCCTATGGACTGCAGCATGCCAGGCTTTCCTGTCCATCACCAATTCGCGGAGTTTGCTCAAACTCATGTCCATTGAGTCGGTGATGCCATCCAACCATCTCATCCTCTGACATCCCTTTCTCCTCGTGCCTTCAATCTTGCCTAGCATCAGGCTCTTTTCCAATGAGGCAGTTCTTCACATCAGGTGGCCAAAGTATTGGAGTTTCAACTTCAGCATCAGTTCTTCGAATAAATATTCAGGACTGATTTCCTTTAGGATTGACTGGTTGGATCTCCTTGCAGTCCAAGGGACTCTTGAGAGTCTTGTCTGTCACCACAGTTCAAAAGCATCAATTCTTCCATGCTCAGCTTTCTTTATAGTCCAACTCTCACATCCATACATGACTACTGGAGAAACCATAGCTTTGCCTAGATGGACCTTAGTCATAAATATTAGCTATTTTTTTAATCACTATTAACACTATTGCTGTGACAACCTACATCCGCTGCCTGCAGAGTTACTTGATGAAGTCCCTTTCTTGCTATGTAGACCAGTGGCCTCACCCACGGAGCAGCCTCTGAGCACTTGCCCGAGTCCTATCCTCTGGTCCCACAGGAATTGTTTTCATGCTTCACAGTGAGTTGACACATTTGTGTCCTGGACCTGAAGAAGGCTGGCATACTCCCGAGTTCTACCAAATACCTCTTGAATAGCTTCTGGTTTTCACTCCTCTAACCGAAGATGCCTAAACACAGCTCATAAGCTTTTACCTTCCATCTTCTGCTTCAGCCTTCCTGGTCCTTCTCCATACCAAAATTTCCTCTTTCCTCCCTCAGTTAGGAAGCCAGAGTTCCCACACCCATGACAGAGAGAGAAGGCGAGAGGGAGTTGGGATTCGGGTGTGGGAGGGAGACGTGGAAGGAGAGGGGTGTGATTTGCACTAACAGCTGTCAGCCAAAAATGCAGGAATATTGCTGGTCCTATTATTAGAAGATCCCATTGGCATCCCTGGATTTCAAGTGAGAGACTTAGAACAGATTTTGAACCTTCTGGGACTGAAGTGACCAATTAATTTGAACAACACGGTGTGCTTTTAGTTGGTACTTATTTTGAGACTTATTTGCCTCTTTAGTCTGAGAGGGGAGTGGGGACCTAAGAGGATGGGCTGGAAGGCCATGGGACAAGGGTGGATTTGTTCATCATATGCCAGACTATTCCACTTAAGGCTCCACTGTTGAATCTTGAAAGAGACAGTATGAAGTTAAACAAATAAATGCCTTACTCAATAGCTGTTTTGAAGCTTGCTTTTTATCATTTGATTTGTTTAATTTTGTGGGTTTGCATTTTAAAGAGTATTTCCCAGAGCAACAAAACAGTTAGGTTAAGTTTCCAAGGGAGGTCAGCACTTAGGACCAAGGACCTAGCCAGAAATCTGAGATCAAGATAGAGACAAGAGCCAAGGCTGTCTTGTACCCTTATAAATATAATTCAAAAGGTAAGTCTTTGACTATTAAGTATGTAAATGGTACAGCCATATTGGAAAATAGTTCAGCCGTTTCTTTAAAAATTAAGGTTACATTTATCATACGATCTGGCCGTTTTCACCCCAGATGAAAAGAAATGAAAGTCAAGGTCAACACAAAGACTTATCCATGAATGTTCACTGCTGCTTTATTTGTAATAGCTTCAAACTGTGGAAACAACCCAAATGTCCATGAACAGGTGAATGGATAAACAGATCATGCTGTATAATGGAATACTACTCAGCAATGAAAAGGAAAGAGCTATCGACACAAATGACAATGCAGATTAATTTTAAAATAATCACAGGGAGTCAAAGATGCCAGGCCAAAATAAAATTTTAAAAGAATACTGTGTGATTCCATTTATATAAATCTTAGAAAATGTAAATTAATCTATAGAGACAGAAAACAGATCAGTAGTTGCCTGAGGATGTTGAGGGTGGGGTGGGGAGGAGTGGGAGGGAACAATTATAAAAGGACAGGAGAAAACTTCTGGGGGTGGTGGATGTGTTCATTATCTTGATTGTGGTGATGGCTCTAGGGGTGTACATGTATGTCAAAACTCATCAGACTGTATATTTTAAACATGTAGTTTGTTAGGTATCAGTTACATCCCAATAAAGCTGTAGAACAATTCTAAATAAAATAACTAAGCTTTTAGTATTTTTCCATTTCAGGGCTACTTATCAACAAATGATATTCTGATGGCTCTTTCCATTTTATTTGGGAAATCCTAAAACCTTCAGCATGACCCATGCTAGTCACACTAAACACTATTGCCTTCATAGTAATAATAATAACCAGTACTCATTGATAGCCTTCTGTTGAACAGGGGTTATGCCAATACTTTACTTACATTATCTCATTTAATGGCCAAAAAAAAAAAAAAAAGAAATCCTAGTGTAGGTACTACTATTAGTTCCATTTTACAGAAGAGGAAATCAAGGCAGAGTGGTTAGAACACAGGAACACAAGTGTGGATAGCCCCAATTCAAAACTATGAAGAGTTTTCCTCCTGGGCTTCCCTTTCACTAATAGGACATAACTACAAATTTATTTGACAGGAGCAAAGAATTCATGCAGAAGCAAGGGCCTGTTGCTGTAACCCTGTAGCTATTTCTCATGCTCTCTATTTGGCTTCCTGGCCTCTGTGACACTAATTCTTTGTTTCAGTTTTTAATTCCCCATAGCATCATCTTTCTGCCTGTTCTCAAGATTTTCCATTGCCCTGGTTTTCTCTCTGGATTCTGCACATTTTGCCTTTGCGGTCTTCAATGCCTGCCCCATGCAGAGAGCTGTGTCAGATGACTTACTCTGCTTTGAATAGATACACCTATCTATTCTTCAGGTATAGATTCTTCAGGTAGAAGAAATATATGGACAAGGAAGGGATGGATTTCATTCAAGATCAGGATATGGTCAAAATCTTTGCAAGGAGTACAAAGGTAGCAAGACAAAATAAGATGGGGCAGAGATAATAGGGAAGAAGAAATCCAACTCCAAAGTAGACCTGTTCCTTTTACTTAAGACTTTGTGCTCTGTTGCCTGTGCGTAGTCTTAAAGCTAGCTCTGTACCTTTTGTAAAAGAATGTTGCCGATAGCCTGAAACATACAGGATAGCCTATTTTCAGGGCTCTGACCTTTAAGGGTCCATTCATATAGAGGTATGGAGTAGGAAATGGCAACCCGCTCCAGTATTCTTGCCTGGAAAATTCCATGGACAGAGGAGCCTGGTGGGCTACAGTCCATGGTGTTGTAAAGAGTTGGCCACAACTGAGTGGCTGAGCACACACAGAGATAAAAAGTTGCAGAATTGAAAATAACATTCTTTGAGCTTTACAGAAACATAGTGACCTGACCTACATGGAAGGCTACAAGAACAAAGGATTCCTACACCTAGAAGTTTGCAACAACTAACCACACCCTTTACTCTCCTTGCCTCAAAAATACTTTGCTGAAACCCTTCAGGGAGTTTGGGGTTTTGTGAGCATGAGTCACCCATCTCCTTGCATGGCTTTGCAGTAAATCTTTCTCTGCTCTAAACTCCAGCATTTAAGTTTGTTTGCATTTGATAACAAGGATAGGAGATTGGCAGCAATTTAGGTAGAATCTAGTGTAAGAGGCAGCAGAGAGGTAATACTAACTTTTTCTGCTAAATGCACAGAGCAGGAGGGCATCAGTGCAGTCTGCTAAGTGCCAGGCAGGTAGAACTAGCAGGAAGAGAAAGCAGGGATGACAGAGCAGCCTCTGAGGAGCCTCTGAAACTTGGCCTTCAAGAAGCAAGGTGTCCACTGATGCATCTAAAAACTGAGAGCCCAGAACACTGGGCGAGCTTTGCCTGGGTTGACAAAGATTGCCAGAAGGTCCTAAAAATAGGGCTTCACAGCCTTTTCACAGTTCTGCCAGTCTCCCAGATTAGTTTGGACTCTCTCTTTTTTTATTTTTAATCAGTAGGAGAAAAAAGAAAGATGACAATAAAAACCATATGGAAGCCTCTTCTCATGCTGTAACTCTTTGATCTTCTCTCCAAATAGAAGAAAGTAACCTTCCCACTCTTAAATCATTCCAAATGCTTTTCAGCTTCTAGATACACTACTATTTCAGGTAAACTTAATATCATGGTTCACTCCTTCATTTATTTGTTTAAACACTGACTGAATGCTCATCAAGTAACAGTTTCTATGCCAGGAACTGAAGGTACCAAGAAAAATTCCCTGCCATTGCCTACACCAAATCCACAGTCCAAGAGGGGAGTCAATTAAAAGACAGACTGTGCACAAGAATTTGGGGAGCCTCAAGAAGGGATATTTAAGGGAAAGGTGGAAGTGTAGGGGAAAGGGAGACGGAGGTTAAAGAAGCTTTCTGAAGGAGATGACACAGAATCACAAAGAGTCATTCCTAGTTTTCTCAACAACTGTAAAACTTCGTTTCATAGAGCTTGGAGGCTCTAACATCTCTAATTCTGCCAGGACAGTCTTCAGAAAGCCCCTATGTATATGGACTTTTTTTTTTTTTTTTTAAACCATAGAACAATATAATGTAAGCAGAAAGAAAATTCTGCAGGTTTTTAAACATAGATTTAAAGTGATTTCCTGAGAGTAGTCAACATAGAGAACTTGTGATCCAAGGACCTGGAATATCTTCAAGAATCAGTACGTTCAAGGATGAGTGGGTGAATTAACAGCTTTAGAGAGACAGGACTGTTCATTCATTTATTCATTCTCTCATTCACTCAGTAAATAAATATATTCTTTGTAGACACTGGTGACTCAGAAATGAATCATTTGTTTATAGGTTGACAATAACCAGTTGTTCATCTATGGTTTTGCCTTTATGGAAGATATTTATCCCCAACTAGAATGGTCCCTTGTCACTGGTGTTAAAACCAGGCTACTGTTCTAGGTTGTCCTAACCCAACATGACTTTTCTCTTTGGTTTTTACTAAAAACAAATGTGTACTGACAAAAGGACCTTGGCATACAGACATCCACTTTCTAAATGCTTGTGAAGAAGTCCTTGAAGTAAATAAGATCTAATGGACAAGGGGCAAATTTGTAAATGCTGCTGCTTGATAAGTGTGTGTAATAAAAATTACTGTCATTTGTGCTTGTAAAATAATAATCACTTTTTAAAACTAGTTTTCAGTAAGTTCTCTAAATCCTTAACTAAATAAGTCTCATGTAAATCAATATCCTTTCTGAAAATCTATTTTACCTTTCCGTTTTAAAAGGCCTATCCGTTCCATTGTTCAACTTAGGAAGCTGGGCTGCCAGTTTGATAAGACTCTGAGTGTGGTCTGAATGCTCTATGCTAATCTACTCTACATCAGGCTGGAAGCTTATCTTGACAGGAAAACTTGGAGCGGGCCTTGTGGAAGGATTTTGGCATCACACATTGGAGTGGAAAATATTCACAGGCTGTAACAAAGTCTGGCTTGGGCTGCTGTAGGAAAGGCAGCCACTGGCTGGGAGACAATTCGTGTAGGAAAGTCCTGGGAGCCTCTGTGAGAGGCCTACAGGATGGTGTTATCCACCGAGAGGGGGCAGGATCAGGGAATCATGTGTGTTTTCATGAGAATTGAGAGGAACGGCAGCTAACACAAGCCAAGTTAGAAAAAGAACACAACCACTGAGCACTTCCATCACAGCCTTTTGGATCCAAAACGCTTCATGTGCAAAAATAATGTGCCAGCTGAAGAAAGAATACTTCAGGGGTTTTAAAAAGATGAAGTCTAGAAAAACCCTCAGGCACAGGTGTACCTGTTTGTGTGAGGATGTCAAACCAAAACGGCATAAAGCAGCCCTCCATTTCTCTCAAAAAGGTTTTGAATCTATTCCTGACCTTTCTGGTAAAAATAAAAGTGCTTTTATTTTTTTCCAAGTGTGTCCCTGTTTGGTGAGAAATTGCGTCCCCCCACCCTTTGGTGGGAGGCTTGTTTTTGCTTTTAACATACTTGTAAGCTCTGAACTTTGTCACTGAAAAATATTTAGAATGCTGATTTCTAGGATGAGAGACAATGGTGGTATACCTATTTTGACTAAAAGTTAAAAAAAAAAATGCCAGGGACTTTGTGATGACCTCTTGTGTTGCTGTCCCTGAGTATTGTGTGACTTTTCTGGAAAAAGGAACTCGTGACTATTTACTCCACTGAACCTGGAAGTCTAGGGTAAAAACAAAATATGACTAGCCGAAGTGGTAAATGAGATTTCACACTGCCTGCCTCCTCCAGATACAGAAACTTTAATAATAAAATGACGTTCACACAGTGAGGCCTGCTCTACCCCACAGAGGTTGATTGTATGGGTTGAGCTGTGGATTGTGCTCCATTTGGGAAGGTTGAAGTAAGGGGGATGAGCTGTGTCTATTTGCAGAGGTGTGGGCAGAGGAGCTGAAGTTGCCCTGCTCTCTCAGTTGTGGGAGGGGGATGCATGAGCCATTTCAGAAAAAGAGGAAATGCCATTCAGTTGTCAGTTCCTTAACAGCAAAGAGCATGCTCTGTCTCTGATTTCCTCATGACCAGCATGGCACCTGGCACACAGCAAGGGGTCAATGTTAGTACTGAACTGGGTTAGTGTTCTAGGCTCCAACGGGACTGTTAGATATTGAAATGAGCTCTGCACTCATGGAGAAATCAGGAAGAGGCAGAAAGCCATATATGGGGATTGACCATGTCCAGGCAGATAAAGGAGAGAGGCTAGTGGATGGCAGTAGCCAGAGGGTGCTCCTGAGATGTTAGAGATACATCATGGGGCAGGAACACTGGTTTCTGAGGAGGGTGTTTCCAAGACAGCATAAGTGGGGGAACTACAAGTTTGAGGGTTGTCTCAAAAGATAGCACAGGGATACCTGGCAGCCTGTGCTGGAAATGTGTGTCAGTGCATTCATACTAAGCAAAGCTACCATTCAGGAGTAGCCCTGGCAACTTTTTAGCTCTGACCATAAGCCCTGAGTTTGCCTGTGTCTAATACCACTAAGGAGGGCATGGCAACCCACTCCAGTATGCTTGCCTGGAGAAATCCATGGATAGAGAGGAGCCTGGTAGGCTATAGTCCATAGGGTCGCAGAGAATCAAACAAGACTGAAGCAACTGAGCATGCACAATACCACTGAAGTCTTTTCTTTAAAATGTATTTTAAAACCATTTATTTAGATTATGTTTTAGAGCTTTTAAAAAATATATATTTATTTTTTATTAAAGGATAATTGCTTTACAGAATTTTGCTGTTTTCTGTCAAACCTCAACATGAATCGGCCATAGGTATACATATATCCCCTCCCTTTTGAAATTCCCTCCCATCTCTCTCCTCATTCCACCCCTCTAGGTTGATACAGAGTCCCTGTTTGAGTTTCCTGAGCCATATAGCAAATTCCCCTTACTATCTATTTTACATATGGTAATGTAAGTTTCCATGTTACTCTTCCATACATCTCACCCTCTGCTCAGACTATGTTTTTAGAGCAACTTTAAGTTCATAGCAAAATTGAATTGAGGGGAAGGGACAGAGATTTCCTGTGTATCCCATCCCCATCCCCAAACACAGCCTCTCCCATTATCAGCATCCACCACCAGAGGGGACATTTGTTGAAATGGATAAACCTACACTGAGATGTCGTTTTCACCCAGAGTCCAGTAGTTTACATTATTGTTAACTGGTGATGTTGTAATACCACTGAAGTCTTATACAATTGTATCAGCATAAGAATTACTTCAGGTTTTCTCTCCAATAGCCTTCTCAAACATTCCTGCCCACCATTGTTCCAAGATCAGTGACTCACACCTGCATGCTTCTTCTAAACCTAGGAGATCTGGATAGAGAGTATCATGTGAATTGGATTCTCTAGTATATGCTTCCTGGCCAGACCTCAGTTTCTACCCCACATAGTAAGAACCCCTTTTTCAGGGACAGAATGATCAGACAAATTGTTTGGAATCCCAGCCTAAAATGGTAACTAGGAAAAGCAGACAGTCAGGGGAGTTGGGAGAGGGCGGGTCTGGATCTCTTTTATACCATGATAAAGACACATCTGTTCCATTTATTTTCCTCTTGTAGCTCTGTCATTGATTTTTGGAAAATAGTTTGTTTACTTGTTTAACTGTGAAAGTTTCAGGGTGGTTTTCTTTTTTTGTTGCTTCGGGAAACTCTTACTCCTGACTCGCCACATCTCTCTCCTTTTAATTTTCTAAAAGTAAGTGTACCTTTAAATAGAGAAAGAGCAAGTGGAAGAGGGGAAATGCATTTCAGCCCAGTGGTGTTTAAGAGCATATGTTAGAAATAGGAAGTGATATAAACACAAAAAATAACCAAGGAAAGTTTTCTATCAATGCTGTGACAAATTATCACAAATGTAGTGGCTTAAAGTAAAACAGATTTACTTTCTTACATTTATGGAAGTCAGAAGTTCCCAAATCAAGGTGCCAACATGGCTGCATCTTTTCTGGATGGAGGTTGTAGGGGAGAATCCATTTTCTTGCATTTTCTAGCTTCTAGGCAAAACGAGGTAAAAAAGTAACTCAACTCATTCTAATCCAGTATTTATTATGTTATTATATACCAGATATTATGATAAACCATATGAAAATATAAACAGGATTAAAGAATAATCCTTAATTTCAAGGGGATTATAAATTCTAGTTAGAGAAATGGGCCCATGAGCAACTAGCAACAATAATCAACAGAATAGAAATATAATGATTAGATATATAAATCAAATACTGTGGGAACAATGAGGAAGATAAAATACATTGTGACTGGTGATGCCAGGATACTAATCCCAATACTGGTATCAGCACATGGACTTCAAATACAACTGAAATTAAAGAAGCAATATTTATACTGGGTTTTGAAAGATGAGTAGAAATTCCATAAATGGAGAATGTGGAAAAAGGGCATTGCAGGTGTAGGAAATTCCTTGAGGAAAAGCATGAGGACAGGGATGAGCAATAAATGAAATTGCTATAGATTATGTAATAGAGGAACATAAAGTGGGGAAGGAAGCAGGGCAAGCACTTTCAAAGGGGTTGATTCCAGAAGGCATGTTGAGAAGGTAACTGATGATCAATGACTTGAAGGGGGTGAGAGAATGTTTAGGGGGAAGAATGTTCTCACAGACAGCAGTGAATCCAGTAGTTTTTAATATGGCTTCCTATCAAGAAACAATGGCTTCTCAAAGAAATACAATCCAGAGCCTCTAAGGTTTTGCATTGGAAGGAATGTTTTCCAATCACTGAAGGACAGCATCTAGGCTGTCAAGTATCAGAAGGTCTTCTTTCTAGTGAGAAATCTTACAGACTACCCTTTAATGAGAAATCTTATAGACTACCAGTCATCAATGCCCATGATTCTGATACCATTAAAAGCTACTGTGTTTTCCTAAAACACAACTTAAATTTGTATCATTCTTACCCTCAAAAATATTTAGTGGCTTTCCATTTTTAAATGGGAAGCAAAAGGTCATAGTGTAGCAGAAATTAAGAGCCCTAAACACTTTGGGTAAGAGGCTTACCTTCTCCAGTCTCCAGGTGCTTGGTTATCTATTTTCTCTCTCTCATTGCTGTATACATACAGGCTGGATGCCCTTCTTGCTCCTCAACACTAACTTTGGCCTGTTTGGAAAACACTAACTTTTCCATTCTTGATTATAAACGCTCATGTGTGACTTGGGGGAGGGACTGCTTTACCTCCTGCCCCAAGAGGAGCACGCTTCTTTCGGTTGGTGCAAAAGTAATTGCAGTTTTGCATTGTTGAACTTTGCCCTTTGATATTGGAATACATTCTTAAATAAATGTGTTATACATTTGTTATATATAACATTATGTTATACATCATTTTAATGCATATTTCTGACTTTATGGTTGTTTTTTTTTTTGCTAATTACTTATTTACTTGACTGTTTATATTTATTTTATACTATGGAAATGGTGTTAGACAAAAAGCAAATTTGAGTGATTTTTTTTATTTGAGTTCAAAATGGGCTGTAAAGCAGTGGAGAAAACTTGCAACATCGACAATGCATTTGGCCCAGGAGCTGCTAATGAACGTACAGTGCAGTGGTGGTACAAGAAGTTTTGTAAAGGATACAAGAGCCTTGATGATGAGCAGTGCAGTGGTTGGCCATTGGAAGTTGACAACGACCAACTGAGAGCAACCACTGAAGCAGATCCTCTTACAACTACACAAGGAGTTGCTGAAGAACGCAATATCAACCACTCTATGGTCATTCAGCATTTGAAACAAACTGAAAAGGTGAAAAACCTCAGTAAGTGGGTGCCTCGTGAGTGGACCACAAAGCAAAAAAAGCATTATTTTGAAGTTAGTCTTCTTTTATTCCATGCAACAACCATTTCTTGATTGAATTGTGACATGCAATGAAGAGTGGATTTTACATGACAACCGGAGATGACCAGCTCAGTGGTTGGACCAAGAAGAAGCTCCAAAGCACTTCCCAAAGCCAAACTTGCACCAAAAAAAAAAAAAAAAGGTCATGGTCACTGTTTGGTGGTCTGCTGCCCATCTAATCCACTCCAGCTTTCTGAATCACAGCAGATTACATCTGAGAAATACGCTCAGCAAATCAATGACATGCTCTGAAAACTGAAACACCTGCAGCCAGCATTGGTCACCAGAAAGAGCCTTATTCTCTAGGACAACGCCTGACCGCACATCTCACAACAAATGCTTCAAAAGTCAAACAAATTGGGCTACAAAGTTTTGCCTCAACCGCCACATTCACCTGGCCTCTTGCCAACCAACTACCACTTCTTCAAGCATCTCGACAACTTTTTGCAAGAAAAGTGCTTCTACAACCAGCAGGAGGCAGAAAATGCTTTCCAAGAGCTCGCTGAATCCTGAAGCATGGATTTTTACGCTACAGAAATAAACAAACTTATTTCTCTTTGGCAAAAATGTGTTGATTGTAATGGTTTCTGTTTTGATTAATAAGGATGTGTTTGAGCCTAGTCATAATGATTTAAAATTCATGGTCCGAAACAACAATTACTTTTGTACTAACCTAATGACTCCATGCAGTACTCTTTGTGCAGGAACTCTGGTGAAGAATGTTTTTTCTCCAGGGGCTTGGTAAAATCCCAGGAATATTTCAGTACTCCTTGTGGATTTAAGTCTCTGGCTGCGGCTCAGTTACCTATCCTTGAATTTGGCTTTGGGAGTTAGAGAAGGCTTCACACAGAGGAGGTGGCATTTGAACTTGGCTTTGAAGGATTAGTAGGATTTTGCCAGAAGTAATGGAAGAATTCTCACTGGCAAGAAAGATAATTACTGGCAGCACTTTTTTTTTCCTGCTTCATAATATTCAGGAAAATTTAGACCTCTAGTCCTATATACTTATACATCATGTGTTTATGGCTGAAAGTAAATATGATTAACTAGATAAAACCCAACTTTACAAATCCTCTTTTATGTGCAAAGTATTTCAAGGAGGAGGTTTGATTTATTTACATTTTTAATTAAATGAAAATTACAGATAAAAGATGCTATACCACTCATCTTCCTAGGAAAAGAAAATATTGCAATGTAATTAAAAGGATGCCTCAAATTATAATTAGATTGGAAATTTAATTATGACTAGAATACTTTATCCTTATGCACACTGACACCTTGTTGATACATAACCTTTAAAGTATTTTTATTATATTTACTCTAAGATCTTAATCTGTGGACTAAATAAAATCCTTAGGTTCCTAAGAAGAGCTAGAATTTAGCATAGAATCCAAACTGCAGTTTTTTACCTGGAAACAAAAAAAGTATTGTGTTTCAGAATTCCTGTTCTGATTATTACTGGATTTTTATTACAACTTAATACTGCAAAAAATTCTAAAAATCTCTAGCAGATATCAGTTAGTATAATATTAATAACAAATTTCTTAGCTAGAGAGAACATCCTTTGGTTCATACCTGATAGAGTTACTCACTTCCAAATGAAAGGACTGAAGGAATTCATATATATACACTCAGGAATCACATTTTCCAGAAAGAATACTCTTCCTATGGAATGTCAGCTGTACATATAGAAATGTATCATAGCAATTTGGTGGAATTTCTTCTGCAGATGAGCTCTGGTTAAATACATTTGCTATAATTAACTTCCTGTGGCACCATTTGACACTTCTTGCAGCTTAGGAAACAATAACTTTCACAGTAAAAATGATTTAGTTACAGCATAATGTGCTCCGATAGAAATGTTTTGAGATAAAGATCCTCAATATGCAATTATTATTAGCTTGATATGGAAAATACTGTGTGATAAAAACTGTTTGAAGAATTGCCACTTTAACTTATCTGGGGTTGAAGAATGCACTTAATAATAAATCGAAGGTCTTTATTCATGAGTCAAAGTCTGAATTTGTAGCCTTTGTGGAAATTTCCATTTGAAAATACGTGATTGTTAATTAAATCATTAAATAAATATATGTTGAAAATGTATCATGTGCTTGGTATTTGCTAAAGTTTGTAAGTATATCTTCTCTCTAATTTAACTACAGTCATTAATTTGATTAGCCTTCATGGCCGTAAAAGAAGGAAAGTCTTGCTTTTATAAACTCATGAGGAAAAACACACAACAAAATCTGATTATCTAAAATAGACTCATTTTCATTCTACTGAGATCTAACCAACACGCCCCTCCTTTTCTGAACCAATTTTCACCAGACAACTTCTGCTCCCAGATGAACTGAATTTCTACAAATGGCCTGCCTCTGTGGTCCTCTGTATAGGCAAACCTCTCATTGAAGTCCTTATCTCTTTTGAAGGGACTTCAAAGGTCCATTGAAATCCAAAACTTTCCTTGAAGTTAAGTCAAGTTTTGCCTGTTTTAGGGCTGCAGGATTTCATCCAGAAAAGCCTAGGTGGTTAACAAGGAAAGAGCATGTTAACCTGGTTGGATTTCATCACAAGTGGAATTTGGTCTGACAATTTTGGCTCTGTTAGGGGGTTTAAAGCATATTCAGCTGTGGAAATGATAAAAGGATTCCCCTACCTGGTTTTATAGCACAATAGCTGAAAGACCAGCAGGTATTTCCAAGCATCTTTTAGTGCACATCCCAAACTGCTACACCAGCTGGATCTTCAGTGAATGAAACGACCCTGCTGTTAAAACATTTGAATCCCAGTCAAAGTCGTTGACAGTAAAAATCCAGGTGGCTATGCAAATTGGTCATTTCCTTAAATAGTAATTTGAGTTTCACCAGGTGAGTCCTGCTAATAATGACAACCAACATCTGTGGAGCCTGTTTCAATTCATAGGACAACTTTTATGTATATTATCTCATTGTTGCTGTTGTTGTTGTTTAGTCACTAAGTTGTGTCTGACTCTTTTGTGACCCCATGGACTGTAGCCTGTCAGGCTCCTCTGTCCATGGAATTCTCCAGGCAAGAATACAGGAGTGAGTTGCCATTTCCTTCTTGGGGATCTTCCCGACCCAGACATGGAACCCGTGTCTCTTGCACTGGCAGGCAGATTCTTTACCACTGAGCCACCAGGGAAGCCCCATATTTTCTCAGTTAGTTTTCATTAAAACTTTATGAGATGAAGACATGAAGGTCAGAGAGATGAAGTGATTTGTCTAAGGTTATGCGAATAGTTTGGAGAAGACAATGGCACCCCACTCCAGTACTCTTGCCTGGAAAATCCATGGACGGAGGAGCCTGGTAGGCTGCAGTCCATGGGATCGCTAAGAGTCGGACACGACTGAGCGACTTCACTTTCACTTTTCACTTTCATGCATTGGAGAAGGAAATGGCAACCCACTCCAGTGTTCTTGCTTGGAGAATCCCAGGGATGGGGAAGCCTGGTGGGCTGCTGTCTATGGGGTCGCACAGAGTCGGACACAACTGAAGCGACTTAGCAGCAGCAGCAGCAGCATGCGAGTGGTTAAGTAGTGAGTCAGGATTTGAACCTAGACATTTGAAGCCAAACACAGTGGGCTTTCCTTAAGACTAAGAGTCATCGGTAGTGTGGATGATTATCGACCTGTAGTTCTTGGCTGAAAGAAACAAGAGCTGCTTTGTCTTCTTTGGAGAGTCTATTTCTATAGGTTCCTCTTTGAAAATAGGATAGATTACATTTTGTGCTCTGGGCTCATATTACTAAATCTTCTGGTTTTTCAAGAGAAGTTAACAATTTTATTTGGATGCCATTCCAATTTTTGACTGTTAACAGCTGTGTTAGTTTGGGTCTTTGTTCTCAAGTTTTCATTCCTTTTTGATAGAAGAATTACACATCCACACCCTTTGCATGTAATTCTAGGGCTTCTCAATAGAACAGACTGTATATCACTCACCTTATTGGGTTTAGGTTTGGTCATGTGATTTGGATTGCCCAATGAAATGTGGCAAAATATAAGCTGTGACTTTAAGAAGTACCTTCTATCTCCCATCCCTCTTTGCTCCTGCATTTACCTTGAGAGTCTCCTTTTACAGTCCTAGAAGGATGTGGAGCAGACTAGAACCTTATCTGCAGTTTGCATCCAAGTTCAGTGAATCTCAGCGGATGTTAGTGAGTTCCTGTTGGACCCAGCAGAGTCTCAGCCAACAGGCAGACCTGTAAGAAATAGTTTTTTTTTTTTAAGTTTTATTGGGATTTAATTGATTTACAATGTTGTGTTAGTTTCAAATGTACAAAAGAGTGAATCTGTTATATTAATACATATATCCACTCCTTTTATAGATTCTTTACCCATATCAACCATTACAGAGTGAGAAATAAATATTTGTGGTTGTAAAGCTATTGAGATTTGGGCTTGCTAGTTATATAGCAGATCCTGACCATGTTAAACATTTTTTTTGTTGTTGTTTTGTCTGACTCTTTGGGACCCTATGAACTATACAGTTCACGGAATTCTCCAGGCCAGAATACTGGAGTGGGTAGCCTTTCCCTTCTCTAGGGGATCTTCCCAACACAGGGATCAAACCCAGGTCTCCTGCATTGCAGGTGGATTCTTTACCAGCTGAGCCACAAGGGAAGCCCCATGTTAAACATCTTTAAGCAAACTTTACAGCCCAAATTAAGCACTTCTGTAGATTAGATGCAGCCTTTGGGTCAAAGCCTGAGCTCTGTGAGGTGAATCCTTGGCAGTATCTTTACCAATAGTTGCATTTAGATCTCAGGAAAAATTACATCAAATGTTTGGTGCATATACTATTTAGAACAAATGTTAGTCCGTTGTTTCTGACTTTTTGCAACCCTATGGACTGTAGCCTGCCAGACTCCTCTGTCCATGGGATTTTCTAGGCAAGAATACTTGAGTGGGTTGCCAATCCCTGCTCCAATTTAGAGCAAGGAGACTGTTAAGTTCTGACTCCTAAACAACCTCTGTACTCCTACTCAGGAGAGATATATGAACTAAGGCATATGAGTAATTGAAGGTGTGGGAGTGAAAGGAGAGATTTTCCTTGTCATTGACCTGGATTAACAGGATCAGCCTACACATCCCCTGTCAGCACTATTTTATAAATGTATGCTGAATCCTTAGAGAATGAATTTGTTCTCTATCATCCATGTTTGTTCCAGTCAAAAAATTTGAGAATCCCTAGAAAAGCTAGAAGACTTGGACCTATATTTAACCTTTCATCCTTCATCAGCCTGGAAAAGGAATCTTAATAATTGAGAGAAATACCCCATTCTTACTAGGTCTTGGGAAATGCAGTAATTTATTTTCTAGAACAAACATCACCGGGAGAATTAAACAAGAGTTCCTGTATGCCGGATTCGGAAGGAAATCAGCGTGGGCAGACACACAGCAGAGGGGACAGCAGTGATCTCAAATTTAGAGACATGAGCTTTTAGATACCTTAGTTGTAGCTGAGAGACTGAGTGAGAGAAGGTCATGTCAGATCTTCTGGAATCATTTCCCTCCCTCCAAGCAAAGCCTTCTACACCTGTGACAGGAGCAGCTGTGTGCACTGTCTAGACTAGACACGACTAAGACCCAGCTGAGACATCTAATTTTTATAAATGTTTGATATGATGGCAGAGACCGGTACTGAGTGCACACATTCGTTATTGGTTACTTCCCCAGGCTAATGCAGTCTAGGTTATGTACTTTCCTAACCTTATAGCAATGAAACTAATATAACTGTCTGTATTCTAAACTTCCATTTAAGTCATGCTAACAGGTCCTTAGACCAGTTAGCCGGTGTGCTCTGCTAGCCAAATAGTTATTTCATTTTGATTGTAAATACCATGAAGGAGGCATGCAGGATGCTATGAGGTTGTATTATTACAGGTCCCAACTAGACTGTGACATCAAGGAACTGTCACTGAGTAAATGACATTTAAAAGAACACACGAAGAAAGGGTGAATGTATTTAGCCTCAGAAAGGAATGGGACCATGGAGTCATGTAGAATGTTAGAGAAAAAATGGAGGAGAGAGACAAGAACAGAGAAAGTATTTGAAGTTCTGTACTAGTATTTAAGGGGGTCACAGGGTTTGAAAAAGTATCCTAGAAGATCATTCTAGTCTCTTCCCAGTGCCCAGCTTACAAACAGTGTTTTCTGCCATGAGCAGAAAAGAACACGTGAAGAGTTTAAATATTGCTGGATAAAGTGAGAAGTAAAATCAATAAGCATTATGGCTAAGAGCCTGGAAATGAATATCAAACAGACACGGTTTAAATCACAGCTTCCTTCTTACTAGCTCTGTGACCTGGGGCAACTTACTTGTTTAACCTTTCCAACCTTCTTTTTTTACTCTGCAAGATAGGGAAAATAATGCACACCTTTGAGTGCCACCGCAGGGACTAAGTGAAACTGTAGAGGTAAACTCTCTAGCATCCTGACTATCACATCGCCAGCATCAGACATTTCTGGCAGAAAGATGAGCAGGTTCTGTGGAAGCTTGGACGTCAGGGCACAGTGAACGGGAGCTTTAGTGGGTGACAATATAATATTTGTAAAAGTCTAATCTGTGTATTCGGAGAAGGCAATGGCACCCCACTCCAGTACTCTTGCCTGGAAAATCCCATGGACGGAGGAGCCTGGTAGGCTGTAGTCCATGGGGTCGCTAAGAGTCGGACGTGACTAAGCGACTTCACTTTCACTTTTCACTTTCATGCATTGGAGAAGGAAATGGCAACCCACTCCAGTGTTCTTGCCTGGAGAATCCCAGGGACGGGGCAGCCTGGTGGGCTGCTGTCTATGGGGTCGCACAGAGTCGGACACGACTGAAGCGACTTGGCAGCAGCAGCAGGAGCAATCTGTGTATTTATCAACACATTTATTAAGAAGTCAAAGCTGCCGTCCAGTTACTTTCTCTTAGGCAGGGTGTGTTAGTTTTCTAGGGCTTCTATAACAAAAGACCACAGACTGTATAGCTTGAAACAACAGAAATGTAGTCTTTCACAGTTCTGGAGGCTAGAATTCCAAGATCAGGGCATTTGCAGGGCCATATTCTCTCTGAGACAGAATCCTTCCCCACCTCCCCTTGGCATCTGGTGGTGGCATCAAGCCTTGGTGTCCTTTGGTTTGCAGCTCATCACTCTGATCTCAGTCTCTGTCCTACATAACTTTCTCCCTGATGTGTCCATCTCTGTCTCTTCTCTTATAATGACATCTCCCTCATTGGATTAAGGTCTACACTAATGATCACATTTTAACTTGATTAAATCTGCAAAAACCTTATTTCCAAATAAGGTTACACTCAGAGGCACTGATATTAGGACTTCAGCATACCTTTTGCAGGGCTTCCCAGGTGGCTCATACAGCATAGTGTCTGCCTGCAATGCAGGAGACTCAGGTTTGATCCCTGGCTTGGGAAGATCCCCTGGAGAAGGGAATGGCTACCCATTCCAGTATTCTTGCCTGGAGAATTCCATGGACTGAGGAGCCTGGTGAGCTACAGTCCATGCAGTTGCAAAGAGTTGGACATGACTGAGCCCTAACACTCATCCCTTTTGCAGGGACATGATCAATCCACAGCAGTAAGTGAGTGAGTGATTACAGGGAAAGGCTTGTTCCTCAGTGACAGAGAGAACTCTTTCTATGGGAATTTGAAGTGTCTAATCATAAATTATTAAGGTCCCCCATTATTTTCATTCCTAGAGTCTAGACAGGCTTGGATTATTAAATTAGGATTTTAAGTCCTTTAAATGTTCCCCCCCACCCAACCTCAGTTCTAAAAGTTGTCTTAAGGATAATCTCAGGCATTATCAAAATTTTCTCTTCTCTTAGATAAAGAAAAGGAATTGAGGAGGTCTACACACTGAAAGAAATTAATCAGGTTTTTTTTTAACTATGCTGGAGTCAGGATGATATAAATTAATCTATCAGCTTGACTATAGACTCTTAATGTAGCTCCTTTTAATCGATATTATTGGAAGGTTCATGTTCTTTCAGTTGTTTTTAGGATTAAACCTGAATTATGACTTTGAGTGGGCTTCCCAGGTGGCACTAGTGGCAAAGAACCTGCTTGCCAATGCAGGAGACATAAGAGATGCTGGTTCAATTCCTGGAAGATCCCCTGGAGGAGGGCATGGCAACCCACTCCAGTATTCTTGCCTGGAGAATCCCATGGACAGAGGAGCCTGGCGGGCCACAGTCCATAGGTTCACAGAGTTGGACATGACTGAAGGGACTTAGCATGCATGCACGTGTATGACATTGAGAGTTTCTGTCTGGATGGGTTCTCCTGCCCTCATGCATGAGTGTGTTGGGATTCATATGTAGGGTTTATAGTGATGAGATCATATATACTTTCATAAAGGGGTGAAAATTGATTTAGGGTTTTTAAACCTGAGGAATTTTCCTTCTCTGGACTGGATAAATATTTCAAATGTTTTAGTTATATAGTATTTTTTAAATTTTATTTTTATTTGGCGATCCTGGGCCTTTGTTGCTGCTCAAGGGCATTCTCTAGTTTCGGTGAGCAGAAACTACTAGTTGCGGTGTAAGAGCTTCTCATTCTGGCGGCTTCTCCTGTTGAGGAGCACGGGCTCTAGGGCCTGCAGGCTCAGTAGCTGTGGCAAATAGGCTTAGTTGCTCCATGGCATGTGGAATCTTTCCAGACCAGCGATCGAACCTGTGTCCCCTGCGTTAGCAGACAGATTTTTAACCACTGGACTGCCAGGGAAACCGTAGAATGTTTTAATTATAGTAGAAAAAAATTTCAGACCTACAGGGAAAAAGACAGAGGGTTTACACACTCTTTTACTCTTGGTTGTATGCAATGTGTTCTATGTGCCAAATTGCTGCAGTCATGTCTGACTCTTTGTGACCCCCTGAACTATAGCCCACCAGGCCCCTCTGTCCATGGAATTCTCCAGGCAAGAATACTGGAGTGGGTTGCCATTCCCTTCTCCAGGGAAACTTCCCAACCCAGGGATGGAACCTGAGTCTCCCACGTTGCAGGCAGATTCTTTACCCTCTGTGATACCAGGGAAGCCCCGGTTGTATGCATTACCTATGTAATATTTAGATACTCCATCAATGTGCTCAAGCCCTGTTGTCTGATATGAACCAGCCCATCTGCTTGGCATGACTTGGCTGAAAGTGAACATAGATGCAGACAGGGCAGTGCCTTCAATCTGTCACTAAGTCCCACCACGGACATCTGGGGCCACCATTCAGCAGGCAAAGGGAGTGACTGTTTCTCAGTCCTCCCCACTCCTACCTCCCTGATCTTTTAAATGTATCTCCTTCAAGCCCTACTCTCAGGCAAAGTCTCATTTGACCTCAAACAAAAGGGCCAAGTCCCTTCTTAATAGATTAGAGAGACTTAGATTTAAGCTGGGGATTTCCTCATGTGATTTATTTTCCCTCAGTGCAGATATTTTACTAGGATGGACACAGTGACTTGAGTTGAAAAAATGGCTACAATCTGTGTTTCCTTAGGAAGGAAAAATTATTGCATGTCTGGAGCTTGGAGATTTAGTCCCTGGACAGAGATTTTCCAAGGATTTTTCCCCTATAAACATAATATGAGAAGACAGTACCATGCTAGCTGGTCACCTGCATTACCACTGGGGGAAGATTTGTCATCCTGGAGACTTAACCTGTGGCTCCAATAGTTTACTTAACTTTCAGGGTTTAAAGCCAGAATTTGAACTCTGGAAGGAGGGGTAATAAGGGGCCTAAAAATATCATTGTTGGTTTAACTATAAAAAAGAAGAAATACACTCTCTTCTGACCTAGGGCTTGACTTGTCCTTGTGTTTGTCCCTTCATCCCAGTCACACTCCCCTCACCATTTATAAAAAGGGGCCAGGTAAATAAAAACAACGCAAGAAAACAATCAAGAAGCAAAAATTTAAAAACTAAAACTACTAGGAAAGATTTTGGTTTAAAGAGACAATAGAATGCATAAAAAATTAAAAGAACCATATTAATAATGGAATAAAGATAAATATGGCTAAGGTGTTTAAATTATGAATAAAAGTATTAATTTTATTTTCAGTAAAAATTATGTGTGTGTTGAACCACTAATCTAGGCAAAAAACATTAGAGGAAAGGAACAGAGGATAAGTAAGAGAACTACTTGAGTGTTAACAGATCTGGGAGCATCTTTAAGAGGTTTTAAAATACTAACTAGAAGGCCTAAGGGATGCACAGGATTTTTAAATTCCAAGGGCCAACATCACCATATGGGCAAATCAAGTCTTTAAGGCAACCGTATGTGTCCCACCCATCACCTTCTCATGGGTGGGAATTCCTCAGTGGTTCTCTGATAGTCTTTGTTTGGATCAGTATTTTTAGGAAAGAAAGAATTGGGCATTGACCATTTTCCTTTACATTTATTAGAAAATGTCTTCAGTTCCAGGATTTCTTATCTGCCATTTGCAGACAAGAGTTCTATTATTGTACCCCTGATTTTATTAATGATAGGATATATGTTGTGGTTATTGTTGTCATTTTTGTTATTAGTAGTAGTGGAAGCAGTGTTGGCATTCCTGTTTTATAGATGAGAGACTGAAGTAGGAAGGGGTTAAATTGGCTGATCACAGATAATATGGCAAGTTAGTGGCAGGGCCGAGCCTGTGTTCCAGCAACTCTAGACCCCGAAACTAGAAATCAGGTCCGTGGTTGTTAGCCCAGGTCTCTGCTAACAACAGCATCTTCCCTGTGCATGTTAAAATTAAAGATCTCAGCAGAGTAATGAAAATGTTATACAACTTAGCAAATGGGACTTAGTTTTGAGGGATATGTAATTTAGGAAGCTCTTCTCAAATACACAAGGAATTTAGATTACAGAATCCCCCCAACACTGCTGCTGAAGATGGAAGTGAGTTGCTTTCCTGTGTCACTAAAGTTGAGGCCAAGCTATGATGACAAAGCAAACGGTTGGGTGACATTGAGCAACATTAATTCAGGCTCCTCCTGCCCCATCTGTGAGTCCACAGCTGTTTCTATTTTCCACCACCATGTTGAGAGGATATGGAAGACACCTGGGGAAAAGTTCTTGCAGGGTATAATCATCCAAGACCACGGATGATTGTTGTTGAGCATGTCATTCCCTGCTTTCCTCTATTCTCTGACTTCCATGGTCTGATTGAATTCTGGTCCTCCTCCATTCAATGATTCTCTGGGTCAACATTCCATTTGGCGTCTGTAGCTGTAGGAGGGAAGACAGGAGGGAGCCTTTCTCTTTGGGCCCAAGGAACAGATATCAGTCAGGCAGGTGTTCCCTGCTCAGCACACCTCTGGGTCAAAGGAGATGAGTGGGAGGGTGAGAGCATTGCTCTCCCAGACACATACACACACACACTCTCACTGTCTCCCTCACTCTTCCTTTCTCTTCTTTATGGTTTCCTGACACTATATCCCTTGCTTTTTCTATTGCACAACAGTCAAGAAAACCCAAGGACTTTGTGTTTTCCTGCTTTTAAAAAAAAGTTATATCTTGACCAAAAAAAGTTAGTTTAGACATTTTTTCCAACTTACCACTTTTCTCCTGGGTACTAGCATCTTTTAGGTAAAAATAATGCTTACTTCAGATCTAACCTGTGCCTAATTTTGAGATGAGTGTTACCTTTACCCTGCACTGCTCTTATTGTCATCCCATTGACCAGCGATTCTAAACTGCAGAGTCTATACACCCAAGGGGGCATTTCCAAAGTCTATGTATCTTTCCCTGCCTCCCTGGGATTCTGAAACATTTTCCCAGGGAAGTTCAGGCCCCTGGTTGAGCATCATTGTCCATAAAAAGAGGTTTTGATGATGGACACATGTAATGCATGGGAATGACTTGAAGGCACAAGAAAAAGATGGTTGTGATTCCCTGCTTGAAAGACACAGTTTGTATAGATGAGCCAGACAGTATTTATATTTTAAAGACAGAAGGCTAAGCATGGAATGGTAGAATTTTTATTTCAATATAGGAAAAGTGAAAGTGAAGTAGCTCAGTTGTGTCCGACTCTTTGCGACCCCCATGGACTGTAGCCTACCAGGTTCCTTCGTCCATGGGATTCTCCAGGCAAGAATACTGGAGTGGGTTGCCATTTTCTTCTTCAGGGATCTTCCCGACCAAGGGATCAAACCCAGATCTCCCGCATTGCAGGCAGATGGTTTACCATCTTAGCCACCAGGGAAGTTGCTCAATATAAGAAAGTGACTACTATAATATGTATCACCCTGGGTCTGCATGGAATCTGGAACCAGAACCACAAGAGTAAAAGAATCAGGGTAATCAAGAAGAGAGAACAAGAAAAGGATTGAACCCAAGAGAAGAATGGGTGTCATTCTCTATTGCTGTCTTTATCTGCCAGCAGAGGCCAACTCTTAAGGAATAAGAAAACCAATAGAAATTATCTGATTTAAAAGTCCATACTGAGTTCCTGCTATATGCACATAAGTCACTGGGCCTACAGAGAATAAAACAGCTTCAGCCTGGGTGTATGCATGACAGATAAGCAGGTTTATAACTGTAAGGATTTTTCATGCATTATCATAAGGGCATTTAAGAGGGCATATAAGAGAAAGATGCAGAAGGCATTCTGGAGGATGTGTCATTTCAGCAGTATCTTTAAGGATGACTAGGAATTATTCCAGAGAAGGCAATGGCACCCCACTCCAGTACTCTTGCCTGGAAAATCCACGGACGGAAGAGCCTGGTGGGCTGAGGTCCATGGGGTCGCTAAGAGTCGGACACAACTGAGAGACTTCACTTTATTTTTTCATTTTCATGCATTGGAGAAGGAAATGGCAACCCACTTCAGTGTTCTTGCCTGGAGAATCCCAGGGACGGGGGAGCCTGGTGGGCTGCTGTCTATGGGGTCGCACAGAGTCGGACATGACTGAAGCGACTTAGCAGCAGCTGCAGGAATTATTCAGGTAGAAGAAGGGGAGAAGGGCATGGGAAACAACTCATCCAATAGCAGCTCAGCTGGGGATACGACTACAGAGGAGAGGGGATATGTGTTATAGACGTGGCTTTTGCACACAGTACATAGAGTGGCATGGCTGTGGCCAGCTGTTCAGAGAGTTAACCCTACCTTGTGAACCCCAGACACCACTGGAGGCCTACAGCGTGGAGGCCATGATGTGATTGGCTTAAGAAAAGAGCAGTGTAGACGGACTCCCCAGGTGGCACTAGTGGTAAAGAACCCATCTGCCAATGCGGGAGACATAAGAGACCAGGATTCAATCCTGGCTCAGGAAGATCCCCTGGAGGGGGGCATGGCAATCCACTCCAGTATTCTTGGCTGGAAAATCCCATGGATGGAGGAGCCTAGTGGGCTACAGTCCATGGGGTCGCAAAGAGTCAGCCATGACTGAAGCGACTCAGAACTCAGATGGTAGGTCAAAGGAGAGCGTCTCAGTGGGTGGGGTAACATCAAGTCATGGAAGCACCTTCCAGACTTCCTTGTCCTCTTTCCTTCTCTCTTTCACTGTTTCTCTAACTCTTCTTACATTGCTGGTTTTCTTTCCGGGCTTCATCTTTTTTTCCTTCTGTTTCTTTTGACTCTCATTTTTTCTTTTTTTCCTTTCATCTTTCCACTTTCTTTTTCAGTCTTTTATATCCCCTTTATCCATTTATTAGACTGATGTATTTTAAAAATTCTCTTAAAGTGCACTGCCTGATTTCCCATTTATTGCTTCAAGAAAAAAAAAAAAAAAGGATACCATGTGAATGAACACATACTGATCATTTTCCTAAATCACTTTTGTTTTGATTCTACTATCACAAAAGGACACTATCAAAAGAGAAAAGGATTTCCTAAACTCTGAAAGAATTTCTTGTAAAATATTGAGAATCAGAGTTTAACGATATATACAAAATCAGTAACAGAGTAAGGAAGAACTTGGGTTCTACTCAACAGGAATACCCTTTCACTCAAACACCCCTTCTATCTACTAGGGGAGGGAAAAAGACAAGAAGACAGGAAATGAGACCCTGGATAAGTGGCTAAAATACCTATGGGTTGTCAGACTTAAGTACCCTGCCATTTCCCCTTCAGCCCACCGATAGCAGGAATGGGGATTTTAGAGTAAGAACAGGTAAGTTAAGAAAATGTAGACCTTTATGATCTTCCAACTCCATCTCTACATTTATTTCCATCACATCATTTTTATTTTAAGATGTAATAAACATGATTCTTGAGTAGGTTTTGTACTACAGATTGCATTATTAACTTAATTTGAAGTAAGGACCATTCAAGAGTTCTTATTTCTTTTTCAAAAGTATTCATCAACATTAATTAGATCTTGTTTTGATCTATCTTTCATTTGTGTGGACCCTAATTTATTTTGGTTTTATGTAATAGTGACTCGGAGAAGGAAATGGCAACCCACTCCAGTGTTCTTGCCTGGAGAATCCCAGGGACGGGGGAGTCTGGTGGGCTGGCGTCTATAGGGTCGCACAGAGTTGGACACGACTGATGCAACTTAGCAGCAGCAGCAGCAGCAGCAGGGTCATTGCCTTATATATTATGATATTTTGGTTATGATATTAGGTGAAGGGCTGCCATTTTATTCACTCCTTGAACAGCAGGCATTGAGAAGACGGAATAGTTCTTTTGGCTTTTTCATGGCTCTCAGCAATTCACATGCATCTGGCTACTGACTTGCTTTCATTCCAGATAATTTTTTTTTTTTTTTTTTAGTGCCAGGTCAAGTTGAAGCACTAAAAAAGAGAGAAAGGAAAAAAGGGAAATAAATAAAATTCTAGATCTGGATGAAGCTTAGAAATTATTTATTTTCAGAATTAACTCTGTGTCTTACCTAGGGCTCAGCCAGTCACAAGCATCATTTCCTTCCTATTATAATTTAGTATACTTGCTCTCTTATATCTGTTCATATGAGAAGCTTGCCCTAATCATGATGAATCTACTTTTCTTTAAGACTTTTATTTCAATGAATGACCCATATTTCAAACAGGAAATACACATGTCCTTTATACCAATCCTCCATTTATGTATTTTAAACAGAGTTAATGAGCAGCTAATGGATCATAGAAAAAGCAAAGGAGTTCCAGAAAAACATCTATTTCTGCTTTATTGACTATGCCAAAGCCTTTGACTGTGTGGATCACAAGAAACTGTGGAAAATTCTGAAAGAGATGGGAATACCAGACCACCTGATCTGCCTCTTGAGAAATTTGTACGCAGGTCAGGAAGCAAAAGTTAGAACTGGACATGGAACAACAGACTGGTTCCAAATAGGAAAAGGAGTTCGTCAAGGCTGTATATTGTCACCCTGTTTATTTAACTTATATGCAGAGTATATCATGAGAAACGCTGGACTGGAAGAAACACAAGCTGGAATCAAGATTACTGGGAGAAATATCAATAACCTCAGATATGCAGATGACACCACCCTTATGGCAGAAAGTGAAGAGGAACTCAAAAGCCTCTTGATGAAAGTGAAAGAGGAGAGTGAAAAAGTTGGCTTAAAGCTCAACATTCAGAAAACGAAGATCATGGCATCCGGTCCCATCACTTCATGGGAAATAGATGGGGAAACAGTGGAAACAGTGTCAGACTTTATTTTTCTGGGCTCCAAAATCACTGCAAATGGTGATTGCAGCCATGAAATTAAAAGACGCTTACTCCTTGGAAGGAAAGTTATGACCAACCTAGATGTGAGAGTTGGACTGTGAAGAAGGCTGAGCGCCGAAGAATTGATGCTTTTGAACTGTGGTGTTGGAGAAGACTCTTGAGAGTCCCTTGGACTGCAAGGAGATCCAACCAGTCCATTTTGAAGGAGATCAGCCCTGGGATTTCTTTGGAAGGAATGATGCTAAAGCTGAAACTCCAGTACTTTGGCCACCTCATGTGAAGAGTTGACTCATTGGAAAAGACTCTGATGCTGGGAGGGATTGGGGGCAGGAGGAAAAGGGGACGACAGAGGATGAGATGGTTGAATGACATCACTGACTCGATGGATGTGAGTCTGAGTGAACTCTGGGAGTTGGTGAGGGATAGGGAGGCCTGGCGTGCTGTGATTCATGGGGTCGCAAAGAGTCGGACACGACTGAGCGACTGATCTGATGTGATCTGATCTGAATGGGCTTCCACGGTTGTGCTAGTGGTAAAGAACCTGCATGCCAACTCATGAGATGTAAGAGGCACAGTTTCAATCCCCGGGTCAGGGAGATCCCCTGGACAAGGAAATGGTAACCCACTCCAGTATTCTTGCTTGGGAAATCCCATGAACAGAGAAGGCTAGTGGGCTGTAGTCCATAGGGTCACACAGAGTCAGACAGGACTGAAAAGTGACTTAGCAATGATCAACTAAAGCATATTGTATACTATCGGAAGAGACTATGGAGAACAGAAAACTGCCAAAGACCCAGTTCATGCCCTCATGGAGGGACAAAACATGTATGCAAGTTCTTTATTAGGTATGTAAGCTAAGGTGCAGATGATAAAGATCAAGGGGATCAGGAACTCCAAGTTGACAGCAAGTGGTTTGTAGAGTATGCCTGTGCTTCCTAGAATCATGGACTGTCCTAAACTACCAGGACAGGATAGATTTTCTGTTTTTACACTTTCTGTGCATAATCCTGGAACTTGTCCCATGGGAAGACCTTGAAAAAGCTGGCAAAAATGTTTAGAGGTTGGGTTTTTTATCTTGTTGAGGACAAATCACACAGAGGAGTAAAAAAAACTTCGGGGAAATCGTATTTCCAAAAAATAGCCTATTCTGAGCTAGAACTGTCTGTGGATTTATACTCTATATGCACACTGCTAATTTTGTAGCTGGGAATACAGCTACAGGTGTTATGGGCTGAGAAGGCTTCAATGCAAACTTGAACATCTGGGCATAAGCTTAGGAGGATATTGGTGTTTGATAGACTGAGGAAGGGGATGACTGTGACTCCCATAATCTTCTCTCCAATCTGCATGGGGTAATTAAAATGTTGAGGCAGAGGAAATTTCTTCCTACCCTTCTTGAGTATTTTTGGCTAGTTTAATAATTAAATTGACAAAAGACAGATTAACAGGAGGAAAAAAATCCATACACATGGAGGTATCATAGACATGCAACTCCTATAGTGACCCACACAGGCTACCAATACATAATTTTTAGACAAAGAGACAGTTATTTGTGGAGATTTAACAAAACAATTTTTTATATAAAAAGATGTTTTATTATTATTTTACTATATAACCTATTAGTGAATATACCCAACTGTATTTTCTCAAAAGGCAAATGAGATCCAAGATAACATTCCTGTTTGATTCCTGAAAACCTCAATATTATCTCTTTTGGAGGATTCAGTTCCTGTGATGTCTATGATACTGTCCACAAAGATCCCAACGATGCTTAGAAGTAAAGAACATTTTACTGAATTTTTCTATCATGGGTCCTTGTGCTGTGTTCCCCTTTTTTCTTCTCATCTCATTTTTAGAACTAGATCGTGTGTTCCTTCATTGTTATGCACATATGGCCAAGGGATAGGTTTCATGTGTTCATATGGAATATCCACAGAAGGGTGATAGCATACTATTGTGCTGGCATCAGATGTCAGAGCAAGCTCTACTTTGCAATTAAGTCATCTGGAAGAGAAGTATGTAGATTTGTGACAAACACGATAAAAACAAAGGGGCTTGTCTAAGGTAGCAGACTAACAGAGAAATAGCAGAGTTCTATAACTTTGTTAGCCTTGAATTTGCTAACTCTGGTGATGAGGATGTTTTCTATCCTCTGGATCTACAGCAGATACTTTCAAATGGGAAATTTCCCCCCTTCAAGGGGAACTGTGGTCATAGTGTTGTTTATATCACCACCCCCACTGGCTGTTTCTCAGGTAACTTTAATTCATAATAACCAATATGCCATAGAAGCATATTTGGGGACAGTTTCCACTGGACCCCAAAATTTCCTTCCTCTGAACTTTCTTGGAAGTTTCATGTATTAAAATTTGAGCTGCTAGATTGTTCATCTTCAGTTTAGTTCCGTTCAGTCACTCAGTCATGTCCAACTCTCTGTGACCCCATGAATCGCAGCACGCCAGGCCTCCCTGTTCATCACCAACTCCCAGAGTTCACTCAGACTCATATCCATTGGGTCGGTGATGCCATCCAGCCATCTCATCCTGTCATCCCCTTCTCCTCGTACCCCTAATCCCTTCCAGCATCAGAGTCTTTTCCAATGAGTCAACTCTTTCTCCATTAGGATTCTGTAAATTCTTATCAAGTACAGTGGTATGATTTGAAAGTTATCAGAAACTTGTGTTCTAGAGTACTGATTAGATTTCTTTCTATGAATTTCTCTGAAGATGACACACATTTGTAGGAAACTTTTGTAAAAGTATCTGAGTAAAATAATAACTGCCTGTTGATGATGAAATACTTAAATATTCATTATTAAAGATCTTATTCATTATAGTCAAATTTATAAGGAAATTTGGTGTTTGTTGTGACACATAACATTTTAAGATAACTACAATTATGACTGATAACATTATGTTAGAACATATCCACATTTCAGGCATGCTGTATAATTTTTAGAACATTTATTAACATTTACCCATGCAATATAATTTAAGAAGATATATCCCTATTTATCCCCTGGAGGAGGAAATAGCAACCCACTCCAGTATTCTTGCCTGGCAAATCCCATGGACAGAGAAGCCTGGCAGGTTATAGTCCAGGGGGTCACAAAAGAGTCAGACACTACTTAGCAGCTAAATAACAATCATTATTTATTTGACAATGCTTTCCATTACAATTTACCATACCAAATGAGCCTAATTAGTTTGATATCTCTCTTATATAAGGAGAGATAACAAATCTTCTGAGGTGTCTCAGGTATGCTCTGGTATTATTTCTAAATGATGTAGACTTTGACTTTTGGGAAGTTTGTCAAAAATATTAAAAAGATTTTAAAACACTTGATCAAATCAGATCATAGGTCATTTAAAGAATCCATTGTTTGACCATTGATGAGTATGACCTTGTATTATTTGCAAATAATGACTCAAATCAATAAGCCTTTTTTTATGGCTTAACCAAAGATGCAGATGTCTCACAGGAGATTATATAGTCTTCACAAGATCCAGGAAGTTCATTTCCAGAGTTAAGGTTAGTGTAAGAAAGTAAAAGCTTTCCATTGCCAAAGGCAGTAAAATGGTGCAGTGAAACACTATCTCTGGTTTCCCATGAGAATGTGGGACACCTCTGGTCACAGATCCACTAACTTGGGACATGGGGCAGGTGCTACTGGAATGGGACTTTTCCAGCACTAACAAGCAACAAAGGTTGAGATGACAAAGGCTGCTTATGGACTGGGACCCCTTACGAAAGATTCCCCTGAAAGCTGGCGCAGCTGGAGTACAGAAGGTGCTGCTTATGACTTCATGTCTTGGAGCCCTAGTTAATTCAGTTGTCTTCCAGAGGCACTTCAGTAAATGCACCTTCTGACTGGTGGATATTGAGAGAATATTCTCATTGGGTCACAAAGCTAAGCTCTCAGGACATAGAACAAGACAGAAGGAAGAGCCTCTTTTGAGTTTTTACGCGGGGGGACCCACGGTAAAGATTGTCTAAACAGACGCTGGTCTCGTGCGAACTGTCAACTCCACTGGTCTGTGAGGTTGCTTCAAACAGCAGGCATGTAAAGGGCTGTGCCTGCTCTCCTGTCCTACAATTCATCCTCATGACAAACAACACAAGAGACAGAGACAAATAGTGACCCTCCCTGGGAGGAAAGAACCATTAAAACTCGAGAGTAACTCATTTACCATATAGCAGATTTGCTATTCCCCAAGAAACCAGCTCCAAGAATATTTTCTCCTACTAACGTAAGTTTAGAAAAAGAGAAAAAGGATTCTCATGATGTATTCTCTTTCACCAGTCACCAGTCCCTGCAGTTAGGTTTGAGAGGATGCTGTGGTTAAGAACACTTACCTTCTGCTGGGTTTTGTCAGAGGCCCCAGGATCTCATGGGAAATGATGGGGGGGAGGGGAGCAAGGTCCAGTTGGTGTCCTGCTGTCCTGGTATGCCAACTGTCAGTTCTTTTGACTAATTATTGTTGTTGTTGTTCAGTCACTGAGTCGTGTCCTATTCTTTGAGACCCCATGGACTGCAATACGCCAGACTTCCCTGTTCTTCACTATCTCCTGGAGTTTGATAAAACTCATGTCCATTGAGTCGGTGATGCCATCCAACCATCTCATCCTCTGTCATCCCTTTCTCCTTCTGCCCCCAATCTTTTCCAGCATTAGGGTATTTTCCAATGAGTTGGCTCTTTTCATCAGATGGCCAAAGTATTGGGGCCTCATTTTCAGCATCAGTCTTTCCAATGAATATTCAGGGTTAATTTCCTTTAAGATGGACAGGTTTGATCTCCCTGAAGTCCAAGGGACTTTCAAGAGTCCTCTCCAGCACCACAGTTTGAAAGCATCAATTCTAACAGGCAAAGTAGCAGGAGAAAACAAAAATAAAAACAGTTTAATTCCTATGCACCGAGATCTCCTAGAAATAGGATCCCCCCAAATGAGCAAAGTAGACTGTTTACATATTATTATTAGACAAAGAAACAGTTATTTGCGAAGATTTAACAGATCATAGGGGATTGTGCCTGTGGTAACAGACTAATGAAGGCATAGCAGTTTGTTTATATAGTTTTCTAAGCCTTGAATTTCCTAACTCTGGTGATAAAGACGGTTTCTATCTTCCTAGTATAGGGAGGGGACCTTCATATGAGAGATTTATTTCCCACTTTCAGAGGGAAATATTGGGGTTAGAGTGGGGTATTTCTAGTATCATTGATTTTCCACATGCAGTTTCTCAAGTAAATTGAATTTAAAATAATCAGTATGTTATTGAGGTATATTTTGGGACAGCCTGCCCTGTACCTCAACAAGAACTTCAACCAGCATTGTAGACATTCAAGCCAGCATTATAGAAAGTCATTTGAGCACCCAGAAAATTTAAATATACTAAAGTGGGCTTGGTCTGTGTCTACTGAAATTTCAATATAAATAAATATAAAATATCAGTTCATTAGATAAAATGGAGAAGATTGGTGACATTTACTAAATAAAGAGGCTTATAATATAGAATGTGTATTTGGACTTAAATGATGATGAGCGTCTTCCAGAAAGACAGCAATTTTAAGCAAGTCCTGTTGGAAAGGTTGGCAAAAAGTCAAGTGATGAAAACCAAGAGTGTTATGGGTAGAGAAGATGGCTTGGAAGAAGGTGATATAAGGCAGGAACAATGGGAGTAGTGGAGATTACAGATGACATACTTATTTTTGGCCTGAAGGCTTTTGATTTTAATTGAAATGTGGAGGAAAGGGAGAAGACATTTCAATACATATGAAATCCACTTCAATTTGACTCTCAAAGTAGATAATTTCAATATAGTGAATGGCGACTTATGCAATGAAGTTTAGAATAGCAAGACCTTCAAGAAGAATGTGGGAGTTTCAAGAGGGAGGTGATATACATATAATTATGGCTGAATTGCATTGTTGTATGGAAGAAACCAACATAATATTGTAAAGCAATTTTCTTCCAATTAAAGAATAAATTCAAGGAGAATGAGGAGTTTTACTTACAGATTGACGGTAAAGAGCAATTATTAAAATGCTACTTATTTTTTGCTAACTTGCTTCTAAATTTTCTTCTTTGCACTATCCTGTTTTTACAGTCAGTTAAGTTGCTCAGTTGTGTCCAACTCTTCACGACCCCATGAAAAGCAGCAAGCCAGGTTTCCCTGTCCATCACAAACTCCTGGAGCTTGCTCAAACTCAAGTCCATTGAGTTGGTGATGCCATCCAACCATCTCATCCTCTGTCATCCCCTTCTCCACCTGCCTTCAGTCTTTCCCAGCATCAGGGAAAGATTCTTCTCCAATGGATCAGTTCTTCATATCAGGTGGCCAAAGTATTGGAGCTTCAACTTCAGCATCAGTCCTTCCAATGAATATTGAGGACTGATTTCCTTTAGGATTGACTGGTTTGATCTTGAAATCCAAGGGACTCTCAAGAATCTTCTCCAAAATCACAGTTCAAAAGCATCAATTCTTCAGCATGCAGCTTTCTTTATGGTCAAACTCTTATATCCATACATGACTACTGGAAAAACCCTAGCTTTGAGTAGACAGACCTTTGTTGGCAAAATAATGTCTCTGCTTTTTAATATGCTATCTAGGTTGGTCATAGCTTTTCTCCCAAGGAGCAATCATCTTTTAATTTCATTGCTGCAGTCACCATCTGCAGTGATTTTGGAGCCCAAGAAAATAAAGTTTGGTCACTGTTTCCATTGTTTTCCCATCTATTTGCCATGAAGTGATGGGACTGGATGCCATGATTTTCATTTTCTGAATGTTGAGTTTTAAACCAGCTTTTTCACTCTCCTCTTTCACTTTCATCAAGAGGCTCTTTAGTTCCTCTTTGCTTTCTGCCATAAGGGTGGTGTCATCTGCATACCTGAGGTTATTGATATTTCCCCCGGCAATCTTGATTCCACTTTGTGCTTCATTCAGCCAGCCTTTCACATCATGTACATTGCATATACGTTAAATAAACAGAGTGACAATATACAGCTTTGATGTACTCCTTTCCCAATTTGGAACCAATTCGTTGTTCCATGTCTGGTTCTAATCGTGTTTTTACATCTTCTGTTAATCTTCTACTGCCACAAAACCTAACAATTTTTCTGATTTTGGTTTATTGGCACTATTTTTCAAATAGAAAAAAATGCATAAGAAAGTGGCTAGGGTAAATTTATAGTCATTTCATCAGATTTCATGTGTTTGCTTGAGGCATGAATGCAGCTTATGAAGAACCCTTTTAATCTCAGTTGAAGCAATTGAAATGGCTTCCTAGCCATTCACCACTTCCATTCACCACCATTCACCACCTTCCTAGGTGGTGCTAGTGGTAAAGAACCCACCTGTCAATACAGAAGATGTAAGAGAGGCAGGTTCGATCCCTGCATCAGGAAGATGCCCTGGAGGAAGAAATGGCAACCCATTTAGTATTCTTGCCTGGAGAATCCATGGACAGAGGAGCCTGGTGGGCTATAGTCCATAGGGTTGCAGAGAGTTGGACACGACTGAATCAACTTAGCATGCACAAAGCAATTGAAATACTGAAGTTTTCAAAATTAAATTTCATTTTTGTTAATCAAAATTGGAATTTTAGTGAGATTCATTCCAAAACTAAAATTGTTGATAGTTTAGATGCGTATTGATTACTTACATCTCCAACTTATCTAACTATAAAATTGGAAAATCATAAGGCAACTAACTAGATGAATTTAATCAGCTGACTAAATATCAGTCACTGAAGTGGTACCTGACTGTGTTAATGATTCAGCAATTATTTGTAGGTTTTTTCTTCTTTTTCAATTTCTAACCAGAAAAATATGTAAATTATCAGTGGACCTTCAAGTACATTTTCATTATTATTTTGAAGGAGATAGCAGGAATTTTTTTTTTTAGTTTGCCTTTAGTGCAGAGAGCATAAACCAATATCAGAAAGTCATTTGGTTACTTCATTCAGAGATAAACTAAATATAATGATCCAAAGTCATATGAATGTCTCTGCAATTACATTTGGTAACTGAAAAATGACAAAATTTTAATATTCCTTTTATTTTGGTAATTCTTGACATGAGAACAAAGGATTGTTTGTCAAAAGTTAAGCTGGATGAGGCCTAAACAACAATGAACTCTACCCTTTGATTTGTGTCACATGTGAAAACCAAGACCCCAAAAGGTTAAATGAGTAAATCAAAGTTATGTAGTTAGTAGCAGCAAAACTCCGTTGTGTAGATATCTTTTAAATAACTCCTTACTTAAATTTAAACTCCTTACTTAAGCACCCAACAACTTGTCATCATCACCCTCTTCATCTGTTTCTGGCCTCATCTCTGTCAAGCTTCCACACTCAGTCTTTGCTCCAACCATACTAAACTACTATAATCACCCAAATGTGTGATATATCATTCTTTGTACACATAATTGCCTCACTGGAAGACCATGCCTCCTTCCCAATTTGTCTAGCTAATCACTACTTTTTCTCTACTGGGTAATTTTCCCTGACTCCCCAGATGGACTTCCATGGTCCATCTCATGATTTTGAAGGCAATGCAACATAACTCCATCATAATCTTATCTCTTTTTTTTTTAAATTTTATTTTATTTTTAAACTTTACAAGTTGTATTAGTTTTGCCAAATATCAAAATGAATCCGCCACAGGTATACATGTAAATAAAAATTATTGAATTAAAAAAAAATCTTATCTCACTCTGTTTTATGTATTTATTTTTTAAATTTTTGTTTGACTGTGCTGCACAGCCTGTGAGGTCTCAGTTCCCCTACCAGGGATTGAACCCGTGCTACCACCGGTGGTGGTGGAAACACAGTCTTACTGGACCACCAGGGAAGTCCCACTCTATTTTGAATCCCTCTCTGGATCACAGATCCTTGAGTGCAGGAATGATGACCCATTTGAATTTGTATAATAATAAAAACAGTAACAATTATAAGAATAGTAAACATTTATGAGGTGCTTACATGAATACTGTTGTGTGCTAAGTTGCTTTAGTCATATCCGACTCTTTGTGACCATATGGACTGTAGCCTACCAGGCTCCTCTGTTCATGGGATTCTCCAGGCAAGAATACTGGGGTGGGTTACCATTTCCTCCTCCAGTGAATCTTCCCGACCCACGGATTGAACTCACATCTGTTACATCTCCTGTATTGGCAGGAGGGTTCTTTACCTCTAGCGCAACCTGGGAAGCTCCTACAATGAGTACGCCCTATTCTAATTATTTTCTCGGTGTTAACTCATACCTGAACACAGTATCTGCCACAGAAATCCTCAATAAGTAGTTGCTGAATGATTATTTGGAATAATGGATACATACAGGAGTGAGTGCCCAAATAATTCCCAGTCCAGAGATTTGAGTAGAGGCTACTTCTCAATGTTATATAATATCCAGGCAGATATAAGTGGATGCGAAGACTCTGTGACTGCCCTCTGGCAGATGCTTGGATCTGCAAGTTTAAAAGGGTAGAACGTACCCAAAGTCTGCTGATGTGGTGTAACTATGATAACTTGGCTTAGAAAAGCCAGATATTCAGGAAGTAGATCTTCCTTGTAGTCACATCATGGTACATTTGTAGGAATTTTCTAGAGAGATTGAAACCATTTCATGCTTAACCAGACTAATATAGTTGGATATCAATCTTATATTCCAAAATTTATGCCCATTTCTTCATGTCTGAAAGACCTTACATATAATATTAAATAGAATTACCAAAATTATACTTCCTTTCTACCCTTTATTCTCCATATTTCAGAGAGATTATGTATATGTAGTGCTAGAGAAGGTATATAAAGAAGGGTTACATCTATAGAATGGTGCTTGTGTACTATTGTAGTAGACCATAACATATGGTGTTATTTATTTACATATTTAGCAAATACATTAGAATAAAGGAAATCATATTGATGAAAACTAGCACACATTTAAACACCATTCAAATACCATGGTAGTTAAAATATGTGGTAATTTTCAGTTGAAAAAGGATGCTTTCAAACTTCTGACTAAGCCTAAAGCAAGGATCAGTGCATGAGCTTTAGCTGGGTGGTCCATGATCCCTACAATAGTATGCAAAAATTTGTGTCTGCACACTTATGTTTGCGAGTGGGAGAGGCTTTTTACCAGGTAGTCAAAAGGATGTGTTTCTCAAGAGAACCAGAGCTGTCAACTAATTTCAGCCATCCAGCTTGCATAGCACTGTGATATGGATTAAGGAGTCCACATTTTTTACAGTAGTAATTTCAAAGGCAAAATTCAGCAAGTTAAACTATGTGCTCAGGTAGTCCCACCCAGATCAAAGGTCAGTCAGTCATAAGCCAGAAAAATGTCTTTCTTTTCTATGCTGTAGCAAAATTACCCATTTCTTTTCCATTTTTGAGGCCTATTTGAATTTTAGAGGTTAAAATTACATAGTCTAATGAAAGAGGTTTCTTTCTAAAATAGGCTCTACTGAAAACAATATTTCAGAAGCTATCAGGTGGCCTTGAGAACTGTCTGTAGACACATAAAGGGTCAGTTTATAATCACAAATTCTGTGACAATAAATAAAATCATGCCGTAAACTGGAATTGTATGGACCACTTAACTATGGTGATCATTTGTATGATTATCCAGATTCATAATATTCATAAAACTTAGCTTGTGACTCCTTAGATAAACACATTTATTCTTGCTGGGGCTTCCCTGGTGGCTCAGATGGTAAAGAATATGCCTGCAATGCAGGAGGCCTGGGTTCAATCCCTGGATTGGGAAGATCCTTTGGAGAAAGGAATGGCTACCCACTCCAGTATTCTTGCCTGGATGATTCCATGGACAGAGGAGCCTAGCAGGCTACAGTCCATCGGGTCACAAAGAACTGGACATGACTGGGTGAATAACACTGCTATTCTTGCTGTGAAGCTCTGTACAATTTTTTTCAGTTACTACTTTTTACTTTATTAAATCCAGACGTAAATATTTAATGAAATGTAGTTACTTTATATCTTGTCATGTTTAGGAAGCATTGAAAGCATTTTTTTTTTCTGTTTGTGGCCTAAGTTTTCATAAATGTATGATTTGTTTTGTTTGGAGATTGTCAAGGGTATGAATTCCCCAAAACTACATCAGTGTGGATGTTGTGCTGAGATTCCAAGATAAAACAGTTGAGAAATTCATGTTTGTGTGTGTATTAAACAAAATGATTTCTTTTTTTTCCCCTTTGACCACACTTTGAGGCTTGTGCAATCTTAGTTCCCCAAGCAGGGATTGAATCTGGGCCCCTGGCAGTGAGAGCACAGAGTCTTAACTACTGGACCACGAGGGGATTTCCAGACTGAATATTACTCTAAGAGCTGAAAATCAAAGCAACCTAGAAATAATTTTACTAAATAAGAAATTATTGTTTTTCCTGTGTTGCAGAAGCACAAAGCAAATTACTGAAATTTCTTATTCTAAAGAAAAAAGATATTCTCACAACAGAGAGGATATAGCTTAATTGCAACATTTGTTATTTGCTCAGTCCTATTTGACTCTTTTCGACCCTATGGACTGTAGCCCATGAGGCTCCTCTGTCCAGGCAAGAATACTGGAGTTGAAAGGTTGCTGCTACAAGCCATGTGTTACTCTGGGATTGGTGACCTCCAGAGGAGAGGATTTCAACCCAGGGTCAGGGACCAGGCTTGACTGCTTGAAATGTTCTATAGCAAAGTTTTATTAAAGTATAACAGAGATAGGGAAAGCTTCTGACATAGACATCAGGAAGAGACAGGAGTGCCCCCTTGCTAGCTTTTAGCAAGGTGTTTTATGTCTGTTGGAAAGCAATTAATCAGGTAAGAGAGACACCTCAAGGGTGAGGGAGTTTCACCAGGCCACTCGTCCACAATATGCATTTTCGAGATAGGATGGCAGGAAGTGTGTCATCCCCCAGCCATAAAACAATTGACAGGAATGCTGGTTTGTTGAGCCATTATCAGCCCAAGATTTGAGAAAAGAAAAAATGTTAGTCTTAGGTGGAATCATTTTGAAGAAAGGTAAATTCCAAAGCAAATGCATAGTTTCATTAACATGGCTTTAGAAAAACATTCCCATAATAAAAATGCAGTGGTTAGCTCAAGGCAGAACCAGGTACCATCAACACAGAATTAAAAGAAGCCTCTTTTAATTTTGTGTAGAGCAGGAAAAAAAAAAAAAAAAAAAGGCTGCCGATTGCAATTTATTTCCTCCTGACACTTTGGGACCTCTGGTGTTCCTCCCTGTTACCCACAGAGTGGGTTGCCATTCCCTTCTCCAGGGGATCTTCCCGACCCAGGGAATTAACCTAGGTCTCCTGCATTGCAGGCAGATTCTTTACCATCTGAGCCACTGGGGCTTTCCTCTAAATGAGGTTTACCTGTTTTATGATTTAATTGTTTCACATACAGTGATTTTGTGGTTTAGAAAAATGTTTAAATATCAGGGGAAATTTGCTAATATTATTACTGTTGAAATGTTTAAAAACCACTTAGGAAAACTCACTGACAGAACAATCAATACAAAAAGTATTTTAATTCTGTAATACATTTGAGGAAAGGGTGCTGTGAAGGAAGGAAGTGACAGATAGGGTGCTGGAGTAAACCACCTTAACAGCAGCTTCTAGCTGTGTGATTTTGTAATCCATGAGCAGGACCTTTGGGGCCTTCCCAGAACAGTATCCCCTGACTGTGTCCTCCTCCTGCCTTTTGTCTTTAGAAAAACTTAAGTCAAAGAATAAATTTAATCATAGAAGTGAGAAAATGCAGAAAGAAAACAGTCAAGGAAATGTGCGTGCATGCTCAGTCATGTCTGACTCTTTGCGACCCCACGGACTGCAACCCACCAGGCTCCTCTGTCTGTGGGCTTCTCTAGGCAAGAATACTAGGGTGGCTTGCCATGCCCTCCTCCAGGCGATCTTCCCAACCCAGGGATCCAACACAAGCTTCCTGCAGTTCCTGCATTGCAGGCAGATTCTTTACTGCTGAGCCACTCATTAAAGAGGACAAAATAGTATTAATAATTGTCTAGCCTTTAAACAAAGACTTTAGTGCCTCCTCAAGGGCAGATAATATCCTGAACCATCTCCTCTGTGCTGTTTTGCAGATACTGAAACCCCCACCAGGTAGAAGAAGTTAGCTGTATGCTGCCCACAAGCACATAGACCCCAGAGCAGTTGGAACCAGAAGGTTGATGAGGTTAACTCTTTCAATTACCTCACCACCAGCCAGTCAGAAGAATATACACAAGCTGATCACACACCATATTACCCCATCTCTCTTACTCTGCATTTAAAAACCTTTCCCTGAAAGCCTTCAGGGAGTTCAGGGTTTTTTTTTTTTTTTTTTTAAGGTCTTTATTGAATTTGTTACAGTATTGCTTCTGTTTTATGTTTGGGTTTTTTGGCCAGGAGGCGTGTGGGATCTTAGCTCTTCGACTAGGGATTGAACCAGTAACCCCTGCATTGGAAGTCTAAGTCAACTAGTGGACTGCCAGGGAAGTCCTGAATTCAAGTATTTTAAGCACTAGCTCCCCTGGATTCCTTGCTTGAGTCCTGCAATAAACATATTTCCTTCACCACAACCCAGTGTCAGTAGATTGGCTTTGCTGCCCAAGGGCAAGTGGATCCAGTTTGATTCAGTAACAATTTTAAACCTCTATCATTGGGAAAAAATGGTGATTGTTTCCCACCAACTGTCTGAAGTTCTAACATTTCATATCTGAATAAGCAATGAGTTGCTTATTGATAATTTGTTACTGCATTCTTTATGTTAGGGCTTCTCAGGTAGATCAGTGGTAAAGAATCCATCTGCCAATGCAGGAGACGCAGGAGACATGGGTTCAATCCCCTGAATTGGGAATATCCTCTGGAGTAGGAAATGGCAACCCACTCCAGTATTCTTGCCTGGAGAATCCCAGGGACAGAGGGGCCTAGCAGGCTACAGTCCATAGGGTCACAGAGTCGGACAAGACTGAGAGACACAGTATTTATGTTAACAAACCATCCAAAGAGCCATTGGAGGAATTCAGGTAAAGTGTTATCATGTCCTCCAGGGACTGGACGTTGTTCAAAGATAATCAAACAATTAAAATAAGGAGAAAATGAAATCTCACATTCTTTTTCCTTCATCATTTGACTAACACGGTGCTTCTTTACTTCAAAACTTAAAAAATAAATGCAGATTGACTCACTGATCCGGTGTACTGGTTTTCTCTTTAACTTCTGATTCAAGGCTGGTATACTGACCCTATTTTTAGTGATGGTTTTAAACCACTTCTTTGCTCTTCTCAAGGTAACCTTGGTGATAGTGTTACATTTGTTCATTATCATTTTTTAAGCAGCAACTATCTCTATTGATTTGTCTGTGGCCTTTGATTCAGTGAATCACAACATATTGCTATTTGAGTGTCCCTCAATTTGGCAAAGTTTAACTATAGTGGAATGGTTCTCGGGCTACATTAGTGAATAAGCCCCAGTCATTTTGTTTAATGGTGTTGAATCTGAGGTGAAAATGTTACATTCAAAGTTACCTCAGGAGCTAATTATGAAGCTTTTTACTTTTTCAGTTTTTATTAATGACCTGCCAACATCGTATAGTTCATGAAATGCTCTGAACGTGTACATGCTGATGATATGACCTCAGACCCAGCAAGAACTCAGGCAGTATGAAGGCATTGTGTGTTTAGAAATTTATTAAGTGATGTTCACAATACAGATACATATTTTACACAGAATATACAAGTTCACAATTTTTAAAACTACACAGAGCAATCCTGGGGACTTTTACATTCAGCTACTTTACAAGTAGAAATAAGAGCACAAGTAGCTGAAATAGATGAGGAAGTGTATATCTGGGCCTTTATACACAATCCTATCCCATATTAAAAGCAGTTAATTTTTTAGTTGGTAAAAATTTCACATTTCAGACATGTGTTTTTTCCCACTAAAGAATTCAAAAACAACATTTAGCTTCATTACACCCATCTCTTTGAATGTAAATGTGCAGGTATAATTTCTCAACAATTTTCTTAAGTTCAATCAATTATTAAGTGGCCAAATTTCTCCACAGTAACAAAAGATTCTTTGAGACTAGCTTGCCAAGTGCAACTTCATATTCATCCATCTGCTCAAACATATATGAAGTTGGATTGTACATTGAGTATATTCTGTATGTTTTGGAGTAACTTCTAAACTCACAGAAACGTTTTTCCTCCCTTCCTTGTAGAGGAAGGCAGGGTGCTGGATCACATTTAGTATAATCGGATTTCCCACAGTTCTCTTGCACCAAAGCAGAGGAATTGATTTTTTAGAGAGAGAAAGAGAACAAATCTGGTTGGATGGCTTTTGTGCCTGGGTTTTGGGGGACATCCCTGGGCTCATCAGCAGCACAGACCTTGGGTACCCTGGAGTCTCTTCAGAAGCTTGCAATAGACTTCCTTATCTGTAGAAGCTGTGCTGATGCTAATGACATAGAGTTGAGAGGGACATGATTTTTGTACTCAAGCAACTTATATTTCAATGGGCTATACAGTGGTTAAGAAACTGTGTTCCGAGCAAAGTTGGGGCTTCCCAGGTGGCTCAGTGATAAAGAATCCACTGAGAGAGAATCCTGCCAAAAATACAGGAGACACAGGAGATGCAGGTCAGATCCCTAGGTCAGGAAGATCCTGGAGTAGGAAATGGCAACTCACTCCAGTATTCTTACCTGGGGAACCCCAAGGACAGAGGAGTCTTGTGGGCTACATAGTTTACAAGGTTGCAAAGAGGTGGACACAACTGAGCAGACTGAGCATTACACCTGAGCAAAGTTGCCTGGTTTCAGTTAACTCCTTCTGCTACTATTACTGAATCCACGTTTCTACTGCTCACCTTATGATAATTCAATACATTTAGAGATGAGTTGTTGGGACAAGGAATAATGACTTTATGAAGAGCCAGCAGACTGAGAAGATGGTGGACTAGTGTCCCAAAGAGCCATCTTATCTGAGTCCGAATTCAGGCTTGTGTTGTATTAAAACAGGAAGGGGTGTGGTTGGTCATTGCAAACTTCTTGGTGCCAGAATCCTTGGTTTCTTGCGTCTGTCCACATAGGTCAGGTCATGATGTTCTTGTAAATTTCCAACAAGACAAACGTTATTCTCTGTTCTGGAAATTTTCACCTCTATATGAATGGAAAATTATACTTTTAAAGGTCAGGGCCTTGAGAGTGGGCCATCCTGTATTTTTCAGGCTATAGGCAACATTCTTAACTTGCAGAAAAAGCAAAAGAATACAAATATTAATGTAAAAGAAACATCCAACATGGAGTCAGATTTGTTCTTCCGTAATAGACTGCTATTAACTGAGTAACTTTGGACAAGTTGCTTATCCTCTCTGTCTTCAGTTTTCTTGTCACTAATATGGGGATCATAATCAAACCCACCTCATGGTATTCCCAAGGGTTAAATTAGATGGTGGTGGTTTAGTTGCTAAGTCTTGTCCAACTGTTGCAACTCCATGGACTGGGAACCTACCAGGCGCCTCTGTCCATGGGATTCTCCAGGCAAGAATACTGGAGTGGGTTGCCGTTTCCTTGACCCAGAAATTGAACCCAGGTCTCCTGCATTGCAGGCAGATTCTTTACTGACTGAGCTACAAGGGAAGCCCTTAAAATAGATAATACATTTTAAAGGTTTACATTAAGTGACATACATAGAAAGTGATGAAAAAAACAATTAACTCTGATTCTTATTTTTTTTAAATGAACATTGAACAATAAGGTAAATGCTATAGAAGTATAAACAAAACATTCCAAGAGCACGGGAAGAAAATCGATCAATTCTGACTTGAGATGGTGATTGGATTTAGAGAGAACCTCATAGGAAAGATGATGTCTGATAATAATAGTCACTGCCGCAGCTGCTAAGTCGCTTCAGTCATGTCTGACTCTGTGCGACCCCATAGATGGCAGCCCACCAGGCTCCCCCGTCCCTAGGATTCTCCAGGCAAGAACACTGGAGTGGGTTGCCATTTCCTTCTCCAATGCATGAAAGTGAAAAGTGAAAGTGAAGTCGCTCAGTCACGTCTGACTTTTAGTGACCCCATGGACTACAGCCCACCAGGCTCCTCCGTCCATGAGATTTTCCAGGCAAGAGTACTGGGGTGGGGTGCCATTGCCTTCTCTGATAAGAGTCACTACTAGACAGTAATTATATTGCAGTCACTGAACTGAGCACTTTAGAGATTTGATTTCATTTAATCCTCATGGTGCCCTGTAAAATGATTCTTCTTTTACAGAGGACATTGAAGCTCAGGAAGGCTGAGTAATTTGCTCCAAGTCACCAAGCAGTGCCACAGTCCCACCAAGGTTTAAGCACACTAACATGGAATACTAAGACTAAGACCATGAAGATGTTCTTAACCAATAAACTCCATCTCCTTCCCCTTGAGCTCATCTTGAAATGATGCATGTGAATTTGCTGGTTAAAGAGGGAGGTAGGCAGAGAAGAATCTCAGGCAGAGGAAAAATAAGTACAAAAGTATAGAAACATACATGACAACAGCCTAGGCCCACATGTAAAGGGCCATTTGGGCCACGCTGAAGAGTTTGGATTTGGGCTTGTGGATAAAGTGGGTAGCCAATGAAGGATTTAAGAGCCACTGAGAGAAGTCACTTAATCAGATTTGCATTTGAAAGAATTACCATGGGCAATAGTTCTGGATGGAGTGGAGGGTGATGACATTAGAGGTGGGAGCATTTGGGAAGACCTGGACAAGAAGTGGTGAGAGCTTGAAATTAGACAATGGTGGAGGAGTAAAGTGAAAACAACAGATTTGAGAGGTGTTTCTGTGGTGGACTGAAAAGAGTTTGATAACTGATTGTCTGAGCCAGGGAGAGAAAAGCTGAGGCTGACTCAGGTCTCTATCTCAGAGGTGGGTAATTGAAATTAATGGAGTCGGCGAATACACTTTTTTTTTAATTATTTTATTTTTAAACTTTACATAATTGTATTAGTTTTGCCAAATATCAAAATGAATCTGCCACAGGTATACATGTGTTCCCCATCCTGAACCCTCCTCCCTCCTCCCTCCCCATACCATCCCTCTGGGTCGTCCCAGTGCACCAGCCCCAAGCATCCAGTATCGTGTATCAAACCTGGACTGGCAACTCATTTCTTACATGATATTTTGCATGTTTCAATGTCATTCTCTCAAATCTTCCCACCCTCTCCCTCTCCCACAGTGTCCATAAGACTGTTCTATACATCAGTGTCTCTTTTGCTGTCTCGTACACCGGGTTATTGTTACCATCTTTCTAAATTCCATATATATGCATTAGTATACTGTATTTATGTTTTTCCTTCTGGCTTACTTCACTCTGTATAATAGGCTCCAGTTTCATCCACCTCATTAGAACTGATTCAAATGCATTCTTTTTAATGGCTGAGTAATACTCCATTGTGTATATGTACCACCACTTTCTTATCCATTCATCTGCTGATGGACATCTAGGTTGCTTCCATGTCCTGGCTATTATAAACAGTGCTGCGATGAACATTGGGGTACACGTGTCTCTTTCCCTTCTGGTTTCCTCAGTGTGTATGCCCAGCAGTGGGATTGCTGGATCATAAGGCAGTTCTATTTCCAGTTTTTTAAGAATCTCCACACTGTTCTCCATAGTGGCTGTACTAGTTTGCATTCCCACCAACAGTGTAAGAGGGTTCCCTTTTCTCCACACCCTCTCCAGCATTTATTATTTGTAGACTTTTAAGTTCCATGTAAGGATATGTTAGGTAAGTGAAAGTGAAAGTTGCTCAGTCATGTCCGACTCTTTGCAACCCTATGGACTATACAGTCCATGGACTTCTCCAGACCAGAATACTGGAGTGGGTATAGCCTTTCCCTTCTCCAGGAAATCATCCCAACCCACAGATTGAACCCAGGTCTCCCCCAATGCAGGCAAATTCTTTACCAGCTGAGCCACAAGGGAAGGCCAAGAATACGGGAGTGAGTAGCCCATCCCCTCTCCAGCAGATCTTCCTGACCCAGGAATCGAACTGGGGTCTCCTGCATTCCAGGTGGATTCTTTACCAATTGAGCTATCAGGGAAGCCCTGTGTTAGATAAAATCAGGGTTAAGAAATAGAAAAACTTTGAAAGGATATTTTAAGGTATGAGGGGATATTTTCAGAGGTTTAAACTTGACAATGCAAACTTCTATTGTCTCTAAGAGGAGTAAAGGAGAAATTAAAGGTACTGGCACCTTGGAAATTTTCCAATTGCTATTACAGGCTCTTAGAGGGTCAGTGGAAGTGGCAAGTATGCACAACTTTCAATTACAGTAAAAGCTCACTGATTTGGATTAATTGGGGTAAAGGGCAGACTGACTAAATAAAAGTCTGATTTATAGAAAAAATTTAAATAAACTCAGTTTGATTACTTTTAAGTATTTTCAGCTAAATTAACTCTTATTTTCCATTAAAAGGGATAAATTACTAAGAATGACTTGTAAATAATATGAAAAGGACCTAATCTGAAGGGCAATTATATTTATTAATTTATTCATTCATTTAATAAATATTTAGCATATGCCAGACAATATTATTGAACATGAATGATACTTCTAAGTGCCACAATTATGTTATGCTTTTAAATTAACCATTTCCTTTCTTTCCTGAGAAATCCAAACCTTGTAAAATCATAGATATCTGACCCCAAGATGAGTTGCCTTATAAGCAATCTTCTGTGTTTTGCAGAAAATAAGATCTCCACTTAAATGGTCATGACTAGTGAGGCAGAAACTTGAAGTTTTTCCATAGCAGAGACTCCTATTGGTCTCTGTGCTTCTGTTCTTACAACTCTTGCATCCATCTTTCTCTCTGCCCTGGGCACAGGTTCTAAAATGTAAATTTGACCCTGTGGGTTCCAAACTTCATCTCTTTCCATTTTGGATGTTATCTACAGGATAATATGGAAGCGGGTTCTCTGGTGTGAAATTCAAGACTGGCGGTATATGAATCCTTATCTATCTCTGTGTAACTCACTCAAAATTTGCCCCTTGCTTGCTTCACATAACCTGCTGCTCCCTGGCTCTGTATTTTCGCATATGTTGTTGCATCTGCTTAGAAGTCCATTCAAATGTTGTCCTTGAACTTTTTATTCATCTTTCAAAACTTTGATCAGGAGATATTTTCTCCTTTCTCTCCCTCTTGGGCTTGTAACTTCCTCTGCTTTACTTCGATGCTTTTGATCTCATGTGTATCACATGATCATTTGTTTGTGTAAATGATTCTCTCCACAACTAGATAATACATTTCTTGAGGTCGGGGGCCTTGCTGGATTTATCTTTGTCTCTGTGGTATCAAGTACAGCACCAGACACAATACAGACACTAAGAAGTATTTACTGAAGTGAGTTGAGTGAAATGTTCTTAGCTCACGTGGATTCTATCAAAGCTTCTTGTTTTGCTTTTTTATCCTGGTATCCAATAATTCAGTTTACTCTCACTTGTCATATGAAAAGGAAGAAGTACCTGGTAAAATGAAAAATCAGGTAATGTTATTTCTTTTTACAAATTTGGCTTGAAAGGGTGTTTTCTAAAGATGGATATGTGTTTTCTTGCCTCTAGATTTAATTTTTCTATATACTCCTCTCTCATTCCTTCGGCTTACTCCCATCACATCTTCTATCAATGTCTCCTTATCATTGCCTGTATAGATTCAAAGTCAACTCCATAATTAAATAAGAACTTTCGCCTTAAATCTTAGTTCAGTGATGTATCATAAAAACTCAGAAGATTTCACATTTGGAGGTTAGGCATATTTAAATGCTGTAGTTCACTGCCATAAATTCCTGCTACGTTTGATCTTCTGACTGTTAGCTTTCTCTACTGTCCAGCTCTCCCAGCAGTTCTGTCTTAAGGCACCTAACAGTAAATGCTCACTATGACAGGAAGAGAAGTAATTAATTAGATCAATGTTCAAAGAGTCCTCTTCAAGTTGTCAATACCCATATTTATATCATATTGCTGCAATTTTGGCAGAATTATTTGCTTTTTATGAAAATCTGATGAAGCAATTTTCAGATTTCCTAACATGAATCAAAAATTTGAAAAACACACAGAAACATATCCATCCTCCTGTTAACATTTCTCTATTTGAAGTAATTTCACATTATGTGATTTGGGCTGGGAAAAATGATTAACCAAATATTTTAAGAAGGGATTTTCAAACAGACTTTCCAGACCAGTTGTAAAAAGCCAAGTCATTCTGATATAACTTCATCTTTAAAACAGTTAAGTAATAGGATCAACTTAAGCATTTTTGGTCTTTGCTGACCAATAGCAATGTACAAAGAGAATGGTGAAAGGATTTTTCATAATATTTGTAGGAAAGTAATTTAGTAATTTGAGATCTTTCTAAAATGCTACAGGATGTACAATAGTGAGTATAAGGCTTTAACACAAACCCACACGTACACAGAGCATTAGAGGAGAAAACAAATGCAGAGTGGTCTCTGAAACTAACCAAAGAAAAAAGTAGTAGAACTCAAAAGTGGGAGGATTTTCTAACGTTACGTAGTGAACTAAAGGCCATCCCATATTTTCACATACCCAAATGTTCTAGAAGTTGGTGTTTAGGGTAGTACATGTAATTAGAGATAAGGATGTCTTCGGGGACTTAGTAACATTTTGCCCAAATGGACTCCTATTGTTACCTATTAGTGAGTTAGCAGAAAATAATAAGACATAACAATAGATATTTTTTCCATGTCCTGTGCTCTGTTCAAAAATGCTGATCATTTTACTTGCAGCCTACATTCAGAAATTTGACTCTATTTTATGTCACTGAAACAGACACATTTAATGCTGGTAAAAAGCTTTTGTGAGAGGCTTCACCTCATCTTTGACTATAATGTGAAAGAAGTTAATCAATTAAGATTGATTGATCCTATCATGAAGGATCATAAATTCTACAACCGTTGTCACCAGGACTATATTTGGCCTTACTGTTTGTATTGTTACTCATCAAATTTGCGTTATTACTAACTCCACAGACAGCAGAAGGAGAGACCCTCTCTCTGGTGTTTGTTTAAAGGACTCTCCAGCAGGGGTGTCCTTAATAATAGTCTGTGAGGTGCGAATCAGTGCACAGATTCAACTCTACATTTCAACTGTGTTGATATATAGTATTTTAGCCTCTTCAAAGTGCAAAATGCATGAAATAATCTATGTTTAGGATCCAGGGAAAGTCATTCTGTGCCACCAGGTAAATATCCACTTAAAAACAGACAACAAGGTCAGTTCTGTTGGCTTTCAATCCTGGAGATGGGCCTTTTGATAATCTTGGTGGCGGCGGCTTAATTGCTAAGTTGTGTCTGACTTTTTATGACCCTATGGACTGTAGTCGACTAGGCTCCTCTGTCCATGGGATTTCTCAGACAAAGATACTGGAGTGGGGCTGCCATTTCTTTCTTCAGGGGATCTTACTGACCCAGGGATAGAACTTGGGTCACCTGCACTGCAGTTGGATTCCTTACCCGTAATCTTGGGGGATACATTTTGGAATTGGGTTTTGATAAAGGCAAACCTGAAGAGAACCTGCGAGTAACGTCCCTGGGCTATCTGTTCTGTTTTTTTTTTTTTTTGCCCAGGTCCCAGTGTAGCAGCACATGAATGCATTAATGCATATGCACTTGCTTGGGGAAGGTAATAGGGAAGTGGGGGGGGAATTTTGGATAATTCCCAACTGGTCATGATATCTAAAATAAATGGAGAGAGCCTTCCTTGCTCTATTATGCCTGTTAGCACAATTCACCCAGCATTATTAAATGCCTGTTATGTGAAAGATCCAGGGATCCAAAGTCAAGTTGATGAAATAAATAGTCATAAAAACTCTAATGAAAATTCATGATCCAAAGCTCTGCTTAATAATTGTCCTTGTGAATCAGCCCTTTCCCCAGTGTCTCTTAATCCCAAACTTGGCTGACCTAGCTGTAAGGTCAGATATTTACTTCAGGTACTCACTCATTTTTTCATTCATTTATTCATTCAGTTAACACATTTATTGAGTATTGAATATGCATAGGTACCTCACTAGTTGCTAAGACTGGATACAAGGGCTAGGGGAAAAAACAAACTTTTTGTTCTTGTGGAGAAGGCAGTCTAATGTAATAAACTAACATGTTCAGCTGGCCAATATAATTCTAATTCACAATCAGGCAGCATTCAGACATCTTTATAAGAAAAGGCAGAAACTCAGCTACCTGCCTTATTATATCTGTTTTCTCCTGGGGTCATTTCCTATGTTAACTGCCTTCAATAGCTGATGATTTTTTCTGACTTATACCACAGATTTTCACTCTCACTCTTTCTCTATTGATTCCAGCTGTTGTAAAATTCTTGGCTGAGTTAGTTAATTAGTTCACTCTGCCTGGACTTCTGTTTGTGGCTCTTGCCTTCAACTCTGAGCCTTACACTCTGATATCTGGCCCTCCCTCCTCTCTTAGCGGTACTCACCCCGGAACCTCCAGATGCATTCTGAGGTTCATCTCTGGTCTCTATGAGGCTATTGCTACTGGGGCCCTGTCATTGCACCCAGACAGTTTAGGGTGTTTATGCCAATATGAGTGGATGTCTACAGATAGCTCTAGTTGGGCCTCTTCTTAATGTAAATGAGTGTATCTATTGTTTCTCTCCACCATATGCAGTACAATAACCAACCACACTCATGACCCAGCATGTAAAACAATAAGTATTGATTTAGCTTATGTGTGTGTGAGTGGACACAGCAGTTCTGTTCTTGCCTCGTTAGTCATTGGAAGAACAGATTTATTGATTTTTGCTGGGCCTCAGGCCTGTACAACTGGGCTGACTCAGTCTTACTGTCCACCTTCCAACAGGCCAGCCTGGGCCCATTTTCATGGCAGAGGCAGAGTTCTTAGAAACAGAGAAAGCAGATAAGGCTCCTTTAGGTCTAGGTTCAGAAATGAGACAGCATCAGTTTCACTGATTTATTTTTGGTCAAAGTAAGTTACAAGTGCAGCACAGAATTTGAAGTAGAAATGTTAAATCTGGCCCCTCCAGGACAAGTTGTTGCAGTCATGATCGTAAGGAGAATGGAAAACTGGGACTGCTTTTTTGCAATCAATCTTCCACAATGAACTGGTTTACAACATTTTTTGTGTGTGTGTGGCTGTCCTGGGTCTTTGTTTTGGTGTGTGGGCTCCATAGTTGTGGCCCACTGGTTTAGTTACCCTGAGGCACATGGGATCTTATTTCCCCTGTGAGTGTGCTAAGTTCCTTCAGTCATGTCTGATTCCTTGCGACCCCATGGACCATAACCCGACAGGTTCCTCTGTCCATGGGATTCTCCAGGCAAGAATACTGGAGTGGGTTTCCATGCCCTCCTCCAGGGGCATCTTTTATGTCTCCTGTGAGTTCTTGACCGCTAGCACCACCTGCTGCTGCTGCTGCTGCTAAGTCACTTCAGTCGTGTCTGACTCTGTGCGACTCCATAGACGGCAGCCCACCAGGCTCCCTCGTCCCTGGGATTCTCCAGGCAAGAACACTGGAGTGGGTTGCCATTTCCTTCTCCAATGCATGAAAGTGAAAAGTGAAAGTGAAGTCGCTCAGTCGTGTCCAACTCTTAGTGACCCCATGGACTGCAGCCCACCAGGTTCCTCCGCCCATGGGATTTTCCAGGCAAGAGTACTGGAGCGGGGTGCCATTGCCTTCTCTGAGCACCACCTGGGAAACCCCCAAAATACCAATAAAGACCCAGGGATCAAACCTGGGTCAATTGCATCGTAAGCAAATTCTTTACCGTCTGAGCCACCAGTGAAGCCCGCATGAATGAAACCTGTGTCCCTGGCACTGGAATGTGGATTCTTAACTGCTGGACCACCAGGAAAGTCCTCTTCAACTTTTAAAGACTGTGTTTCTCTAGTTTTAGACTTGAACTTGGTTAGGATTGGGGATGTGGGCTTGAAGTATGGTGGAGAGAGAACAGAAGATGACCATGGTGTTTCCCCATCACTCAATGAAGTGATGGGGAAACTCAGCCTTGAGAGTTGCACACAGTGGCCCAGGAGGGAGTGAGGGTGGGGGAGGGGTGAGCAGAAGAGGAGGAAAAGCCTCCTCTTTCTGGATGTTCAGCTGAACATCTTGCTCTCACTTTCATCTCAGCTTCTAAGAACATGAGGACATTAAGGAATCTTCTGGGTTTCTTCTCACCATGAGTTCTGTGGGACCCTCACCACCTGGATGGTAGAGCTACCAAGAAAAGAATACTGGTTACTGGAAGTAGTTTCTCATTGTAGATCTGAAAGTGGACACCTATTTCCAGACTTATACAAAGATGCATAGGATGCAGTGAGTGGGGTGGAGGGGTGTTCAGGATAAAGGCTATTTCATATTTGTAAAGATATAATTACTTCTTATTTACCAAGCACACATATTTCTCTTCAGAAATTAAGTGTCTTTAATTTCTGTTTTTCATCCTTTCAGTTATTCATATTACTGGCCAAGTGGGCTGAGTAATATTTGCTATTTTTGTGATATTTTTTAGACTCGTGATTCATCTTCAGGGACATATTAATACTCAAAGGTTTTGTTGAGAAGGCAGGTCTACTTACTCAGAGTCTTGAAGTATTACTGTTGAGTGATACACACTTGTACCATATGAATTTTAGAATAAATGGTTTTGGACTATCTTGGCTAAGCAGTATCCTCTTAAGCAGTTGATAGTGGGTATATGATATTTAATTCACTCTACTTAACTACACTTTGTGTTGCTTTGTAGTTTATTTACATGTGAACACTTACTTTAGCATTGGGTTAGTGTTTTATTTACTCATAAGAATGCATTAACTACAAAGAACAATCTCTCCCTTATCATCAGACAAATATATTTGATTATCTCTCTTTGAGTAAGACGTATAGAACGATGGCATCTCAGAGTCAGCAGAGACTATGGTAATTATTTCACAACTATATTGATGCAAAGAGATGACAGTTTATTTTTCAGCATTATGTATCTTTCTCCCCTGTGCTGGATTAATCCTCTGAAACCCCTGTGAATTTTTTACTCAACTCCTTTGACTAGCAGTTGTCATGGTGTATGAGATTTTCAAGCATTGTTTGATAAAGCAGTTCCTGGCAATGAGTTGGCAAGAGGTCTTTTTTCACTTTCTTGGCTCATCCTTCCACCTCCAGCACAGCGCTGCCACCAGATGGGGGACGGAAGGTGAAGTTTAGAAAAAGATACCACCTTATGTGACCCCACAGAACTTGTCATATTTCTGGCTAAGAAATCTGAAGATGAAAGATGCAGTGGCATAAAAGTGCATGCCATAATCCAGGGGCAAAGCAAGTGATTCTGTTTGGCTGAAATACAGAATGATGATGATAAACTAGCACAGGTAGCTTGGATCTGTGCTAATCCTCTAGAACGTAGGAAGCTTTTGAAGGTTTTTCTAACAGAGGATTTCAATATCTGGTGGCACTGAGAAAGAAAAAGTTAAGAGAAGAGTTTTAAAGATGGAGAGGATGGTTATTTAAAAAACTCTTGCAATAGACTAGACAAGACAGGACTGAAGCAGTTACAAAGGTGGATTTGGTTTGCGGGTTTGATTTTTCCTGTGGGAAATTTTAGAGGATGCATTGATAAAATTGGATATAAAAGAAAGGGAGAGAGAGAATTAGATAACAAATTTAGAGCTTCTCACTTGGGATGATAATATTATTAATAGAGTTGGCAGAAATAGGAAAAGGAACATGTTTGGGTGGAAAATGAGTTCAGTTTTAGATGTGCTAAATGCAAAGTAGAAATCCAAGAGGAGATGGCATATTAGCAGATAGAAGTTGTGTCTGGAGTGCAGAAGAGAAGTTGAGAGTCAAAACTGTAGATATGATAATCACAGGGAGTCAAAACTGTAGATTCTGCAGATATGAGAGCAGCCAGAGGGATTAAATGAACCAGATTGCCCAGGAAGGAGGTGTGCCCTGAAAACAGAAGCACGACAATGATGGAAAGAAACTCCAAAGTGGTTGAGAGTAATGGAAGAGAAGTCAAATGCAAGAGGTAGAGAAGGCAAAGAAAGATCTTGTCTTTAGACAGTTTGGTATCTGATGGAAAGTTCTTTTGCAAGTTTCACTGATTCAGTCTAAGCCACTTAGAGTGATACTTATTTGGATATATTTTCTTCACATACAGAAAGATGAAAACCAGGGATGGAAAAGCCAGCATGTATTGTTCTCCTGTTATAAAGAGACATATTTTTCTTACTATATGGGCAAAATCATTTCATCTCTCACCGCTGACAAGTGCTCAGTTATGTCCGACTCTTTGCAACCCATGGACTGTAGCCTGCCAGGCTCCTCTGTCCACGGGTTTTCCTAGGTTAGGAATACTGGAGTAGGTTGCCATTTCCTTCTCCAGGGGATCTTCCCAACCCAAGGATTGAACCTGCATCTCCTGAATCTCCTGCATTGGCAAGTGGATTCTTTACCAAGAGCGCCACCTGGGAAGCCCTCGTCTCTCTGAAGTCCTGATTAAAGCTAATTTCAAGCTCAAAGCTATACTCTCTCATTGTTTCTCATCTCAATTTTTTTATATTAAGGCACAAAATCCCAATCAATTCTTGTAATTATTAGTTTAATAAGGTACAAAATAACCTATGTCCATCAACAGATGAATGAATCAGCATCTATATCTATCTACATCTATATCTCTCTATCCATCTCTCTACCTGTCTATCTAAGAACATTATTCAGCCTTAAAAAAGATGGAAATTCTGTCATTTTAGACTACAAAAATGAAGCTGGAGAGCATTGCACTAACTGAAATAAGCCAGACAGAGAAAGACAAGTACTGCATAGTATCACTTACATGTGGAATCCAAACAAAAAATTTAACTCAAAGAAATGGAGAATAGAATGGTGGTTGCCAGGGCTAGGAGTTCGGGGAAATAGGAAGATATTGGTAAAAGGGTGTAAATTTTAAGTTTATATGATGAATAAGTTCTGAGGATCTAAAATGTAGCATGATGACTGTGATTGATAACACTGTACTGTGTAATTGAAATTTTCTTAGACAGTAGAACTGGAAAGTTCTCACACACACACTAAAGGGTAAATAGGTGAGGTGATGGATATGTTTATTAGCTCAATGGTGGGAAATTTTTTCACAATATATACTTATATTAAATCATACGCTGTAAGTATCTTAACATTTTATTTCTCAGTTATACCTCGATCAAGCTGAAAAAACTATAAATATAGTATGCTGATTATAAATTCAAATATAGCAGAAGGGTTGATTTTTTAAGTAAATGTTTAACTCTCTCTAATGCAATTATTTACTTTCACTTCCTGGGAGGTTCATTGTTTACATCTTTTGTATGTGTTTCTAGAAATTTCCATATCTGTATAGTTTTAGATACATGCACAGATACACATGTACATGCAGGAAATCCTCAAGATCTGCACTGAACTTCAATAACATCAAAGCCACAAATGCTTTGACAGTTCAATCTTCTTCCTTTCCTTACCTACCATTTTCTGAGAAAGTAAGTGAAGAGGATACAGAATTTTTTCAACAAGGAAATGAAATATGATGCCTTCATCAGAAAGCAGAGACATGGATCAGTGTTTTAGTTTTAAGAATACATTTTTTTTCTCTCTTGAGGGATCCTCAAGATAGCTCCCAATGATCCTGACTTTGACACAAGTATGTAGTGATTTTTCCTTTTTATAGGAGCAGATGCAACAGTACAGTGTGATTGTGTTATTGTCATTGTCCTTTTCATATATATATCCTGGGGAGAATAAATCATAATTGCTAATCCCTTTAAATAAATTGTGTTTATTTGCTTACTCTTTATGATATGTATGAATTATAGATGGCTTGTCCTTTTATATCTCAAATAAGACAAAGGACTTTGAATTCTATCATAGATCTGAGATTTCTGTTCATGATAATGCTCATTTGCTTTTCTAAAACTTGATGTTCTGTTATTATGAACAAGAGTCCTCCCCTAACCATGGGTGGGAAGCACCAGCTCAGGGGTAGAACCATTCACATCCAGACTGAAGAGTGTTCATTCAGGAAAAGTGCTGGAGGCAGTATAGGTAATACTCGGCTCCCAGGTGCCTCAGAGGGTAAAGGATTCACCTGGATCGCAGGAGACACAAGAGATGCAGGTTTGATCCCTGGGTTGGGAAGATCCCCTGGAGAAGGGAATGGCAACACACTCCAGTATTCTTGCCTGGAAAATCCCATGGACAGAGAAGCCTGGCGGGTCAAAAAGAGTTGGACACAACTGAAGTGACTCAGCACACACACAGAATAAATGTTTAAGGAGCAAGTACTTCCTTGTTGCACATCTTATCAGAATCCTCCAATCTTATTAACACGCAGATGTCCAGAGTAATTTCTTCATAAGCTTCTTAAACTAGAGAAGGTTTTATTCACCTTTGTGTTCAACACCATACCTAGCACAAAGGCTTACTACACTAAGTGGGCTCACTAGGTGTTTATAACAGGGAATTAAAAGTTAAATTGGCATTATGATTGCTCTCTCAGTCAATTTAAGATCCATAGGACAACAGATGAGTTGCATGAGCATTTTGGCTTCAGTTTTCTCATCTGTGATACAGGATGAACAATGCTTCCTTTTACATGATTGATGTATAGTAGGCATGACTGATGTTGGAATAATTTGTGTGAAATGTTGCTGAATGCAAGCAACAAGTAATTCCTTCGTTTCATTTGGTGTTTCCCAGAGGAAAAGTAATTGCCTACTGTTTGTTTTGATAGTGATTTGAAAATAATAGTGACTCTTGTGAAGCAATTTTCCCTTTGATTTCTTTGTAACAGAAATGTTTACTTGCTATACTTCCACTTGCCACGATAGTGTAAGTGTGTTAACTTCTAGAAATGGCCTTGGAAATGTAAGTGACATGATGAATTATTTTTCTTATTGTAATTTCAGTCACTAACATCATTACTTCTCAGTTTCTTCATGCTTTTGGATACCATTGTTTGGGGGGGAGTACATTACTGTAATGTGAGGTTCATACAATATAGAATAACTGTATTCATAACTCTTCCACCTACTTGGCAGAATAATCAATGGGCTGCATTTTATCATTGCACATGGGGACAGTTATGCAGTGTTCCATGGATTATAGACATTTTATAGGGCCCTAGGAAGAACTAGTAGATAAAGAGGAATTTCTAGGTAAAAATTAAATTAGAAAATTAATGATAAATATACCTAGGATATCATGGAAGAATAAGAAATTAGAATTTATTTTATGTCAGTGGCCTAACATCATCACTTTTCATGTCACATGTTTGCAATTGTTCTAATTAGTGCTGATGGTGGCTCTGACAGTATTACTCAGATCCCATCTTTCCACATTGCAAATGCTTTGTTTATAGTTTCCTTTGTATTGAGAACAAATAGGTCAACCTTAAAAATCATATACTTATCGGTGTTTCATTTCTTAATTTTGCTGTTGATATATTTTTCTACGTATCTGTGTGTATGTGTGTGTATGCTCAGTTGCTGAGTCATGTCTTATCCAACTCTTTATGACCCCATGAACTGTAGCCCAGCAGGCTCTTCTGTCCATGAGATTTTCCAGGTAAGAATACTGGAGCCGGTTGCCATTTCCTCCTCCAGGGGATCTTCCCAATTCTATCATTGCTCTTACAGAATGGCATTATGACACTTAGGTTATGTATCTGTCTTGTCTTGAGGAAAGGACATGTATTTTCACTATATCAAAGTCCCCAGCACCATGCCTTGCTCATTATGGATGCTCAATATTTGCTGAATAAATGCCTGAATGAACAAGTATACCAAAATATAATGTAGTGTCTTGAAACAAAATTCATCCATAAAGAATATTCCACTTTTTTCCTTAGTGATTATTAGCTCTCTCCTTCCATCCCACATTATTTTATTTGCAGATAGGTAAGTTGAGGCTCACTAGTTAACTTGTCAAAGTATTGATAATTATGCCAGGAGTCAGTGTTTCTAGCTATAATGAGCAATTTGTACATTTAAAGAATACCACACACAGGTACACATATGCATGCATGCTAAGTCACTTTGGTTGTATCTGACTCTGTGCAACCTTATGGATTGTAGCCCGCCACGCTCCTCTGTCCATGGGATTCTCCAGGCAAGAATCCTGGAATGGATTGCTATTTCCTTCTCCAGGGGATCTTTCTGACCCAGGGATCAAACTCGCATCTTTCACATCTACTGCATTGCCAGGCAGGTACATATGTGGGCCATAGCAAAAAAAGAGTGGAATGCCATCAGCCCTTTCTGATCTTAATAAAGAGGGTAAGCGTCACTCTCAGAACTAACTTTATTGTCTCATTTGTCATTCACTGAAAGAAGTTACTACTGAGTTATGATAGTGTTGGGTTGTGAAAAATTTAGTCCACGACATTATACTCTCTGAAAAAAATAGCCTTCTCTTTCTTTACACTTGTGATGCGCACATTCATAGGGCATAAAGCTTTTCCTAGGTACCAGCATGCCAAAGTACATTTTATTGAGCTGACTTATGACATGGTTTGGTCTCTTAAGAGATTACTGCATCAAATGAAGGTGTAAGTAGAATGGGAGATTTCTGTACTGTGCATGGTCCATCAACATTAATGAGAGTTGTAAATGCTCTACAAGTATGAGGTATGAAGAGGAGCAGCGAAGTTGTTTTTATTGGTATTTATTCATGGGCTGATCAGTGTCTGTGGCACCTATAAACACATAACAGATAAGGTTCCTGCCCTGAGAAGCTTACAGTCTAACTCAAAGAGATGACAGCTGCTGGGGTATGTTTTAGTGAATCAGGTTTTTTTCCTCAACATCATGACACCCATAGGAGACTGGAATATGGTCATTGTTGAACTGGATTCATTGCTTTAAGTCAAGTAATAATTCAGAATGATTCCAGCCCAAACACTACAGCTGCTCTCACCAGTGGGGAGTGATTATGTAGGCTCTGATTATGTAGGCTCTGATCACTCATGTTAAAGGAGAAGATAAAGAACTAAGACAGAATTTTGGAAGATGGAAACAAGCAAATAAAACCACATAGAGAGAACTTCCAATTGCCATATCGGCTATAGCAAAGCATCCAATCTGGAATTAATCATTTCAGTCATTTATAAGTAGGTTTGTGTCTCCCTTTTCATAAGCGTCTCGCCCTACTATAAATGACATTCTGTTTTATGAAAGCATAATGTGAAAATCTACTGATAAGCCAAATAATAAAAACTTTATAGCATGTCAGGGCTTTTTTATTATTATTATTTAACCTCAATCAAGTTATAATACTGAACACATGTATCCTTGGCCTAAATCACCTTGTCAAGTTGAACTGTATATTCAACTTCATTTACATGACATATGATCTAATGCTGGAGAACAACAATACCATTGTAGTGTTAATTGAAAACTCCGAACCAAGAGCCAGAAGAAACCACTGGTCTGATTGCTGAGGGTCCCAAGGAAGGGGATCTATTCCCACACCTGCAGTTGGTCCATAACACTAACATTGTTACCGACATCTGGGTCTAATCAGTCCAGAGGCCTTGATATGCTGCTCTTGGGGCACATAAATTTAGCATTACATTCATTTTAAAAGCCCCTTCTTTCAGTTTTTTAAGGACAAGATAGATTCATGGCTCCACAGAGTCTAACAAAGTAGAAACCACAAACAGAGTAAGTTACTGCCACAGGCCTCGTGGACTTGACTTACCAACTCTTTGCCACTTAAATAATGGAATTTTATGTTCAGCCCCAGCTATCAAAAATGTGTTTCCACCGAAAATGAAGTCTGATTGAAAAGCTGTATTTAAAATACAAGCAAATCCTCAGAAAGTGAGCCAATTTGTATAAATCAGACTTTATGTAAGGATATGAGATAATATCTAATGTAAGAAATATAAGCTTCAGGGTCATAATTTGCCTCATTCCCTTTGTAACTGGAAGGCCTTTTAGAATTGACCCTTCAGAGTGGGCTTTCAGGAGGTTTGCATCCAAAAGGGACTTTTTAGAAGAAAGGTTAAAGATTTGTAGATCTTTCAGTGGGCCTTTGGATAGATGGCTACTGAAGATAAAGGGTCTGCTTGATCCATTAATTATATTCTGCAATTGTTCTGCAGAGTGTAGCTTTTATGAAAAGTTTGACTTCCACTCAACATGAGTGAAAATGAAACACTCTCTTCTGTTTTGTGAAGATGCCCTGGGTAGTCAGACTTCTGAAGAAGAAATAAGCCTGCACAATTTTTGCAGGGGTATTTATTGAAGATATAAATACAAAATGAAACAAAACCACCGGTAGTTCTGCAAATAATTCACTTGTGTAGTCGAGGCCAAGTTGCTATGGAACAGAATTTTTAATTTGTTATGTTGTTTGTTGTTTTCTCTCTTTTCCTGTCTTTCCTCTTTTGTGTCACTAAACCTAGAGGGATGGGATGGGGAGGGAGGTGGGAGGAATATTCAAGTGAGAGGGGGCAAGGGTAAAACTGGCTGATTTGTGTTGATTTTTGGTAGAAACCAATGCAATACTGTAAAGCAATTATCCTTCAATTAAAAATAAATAAATTTTTTAAAAGACACAGGAATTAACAGAAAAATTTTTTTTAAAAAGAATTTCCTGTGTTGTTCAAGGGGTTGAGGAGTTGGTAAAATAATTCTCTAGGCTGATGAAGTTTGGTGCTTGCTGGCTACACTGTTTTGTTTATTTATTGGCTCAAATGTGGCTCTTGGCTTTTGAGGACTTCCTATGAATTGGATAGAATTCTTTCTAAAGGACATTCCTAAATGGTTGAAATTAATAAATGAATGAGGTTAGTGATAACCAAATAGAGGTGGGAAGAGACAAGATCTTGTTCCTTGGATATATACTCAATAATAAGACAGGGATTTTTCTCCTCTAATGCTATAGATAGCATTTTGTGATATGGTATTTCATCTTAGCCAGTGCTTCATCATCAACTCAACTTTTTTCCTTCTAGTCCTATTTTGCATTTGAATATACATAGGTATAGTCTTCCGAGTAAAAAGTATGAAAACCAAACTTCCATGTTTACATACAAAAATATACTGGTTCATTAAGAACAACTTGTGTTTCTACAAGGAGATTTCTAGAATTTGGGGGTAGACTACAGATGAGAATAATCAATGGTCTACAATAAGTGTCATGTAGTTTAGGGCATGAAATTCATAAAAATGGCCTTGATTCATGAAGAAAGTTTCATATAATGTTTAAGCTACACTAAGCAAAACCTGGATATGCTTCTCCATTTTAAAAAATCCTTTCTTCAAAAAAAAATCCATTTCAAAGAGAATGTTTTAGTTATCTGGAAAATTCAGGGATATAAACATGGATATTTCAACAGATCTCTCTACATCTGTAAAATCAGTGTAGACATTTGGATTTGTGAACAGTATCAGAAATAATAGAGTGCCATGAAAAGATTAATTACTGTATGCCAGGAACTATACTGGACATTCTGTGGTGCTACATATGCATAAGGCCACACTCTTCTTCTTATCTAGCTAGTTAGCCAGCTTAATTCTCACATAAAACTAATTTGTGGCAATGTTTGTGCTTCAGTCTTTGATTCGGTTTCTAGAAACGAGGTGTTCTCATATCCAATGTGTTGTGATCAATACATGATATTCACATTCTACTTTTTGTGATTTATATTGTGAAAAGAACTACAGCCAGGACAGTGCAGCTATATCTGTTTAAAGTATGATGCACATTTATTCAGATATAGAGTTTATTTCATTCATTTAATAAAAAGTGATAGGCATGATAGTATGTAGGACAAGTTCCCACAAGACAGATGAAAAAGTGTAAACAAATTCCTGTAATGTATATGGTGAAATCTCATATTTGCTTAAAAACTCTACAGTATTCTGTTTAAATATTTTTAATGACCATTCCACTAAGCTTAGTTTTGTAACTCCAAATACTTTCAGGAACTGAGTATGTGATTGGCTAAGGGATTTGCTCCCATGGACAGTGGAGCCTGGTAGGCTGCAGTCCATGGGGTCGTGAAGAGTTCACTTTTCACTTTCATGCACTGGAGAAGGAAATGGCAACCGACTCCAGTGTTCCTGCTTGGAGAATCCCAGGGATGGGGGAGCCTGGTGGGCTGCCATCTATGGGGTCGCACAGAGTCAGACATGACTGAAGTGACTTAACAGCAGCAGCAAGGGATTTGCTGAAGATGAGAAACACAACCAGTATCAAATTTTAATTTGTTTCCTGGAGAAATGGTGGAATGCATTGAGTTGTCCACAGATGTGGGTTTGCATCCATTTCCAGTTTGCAGTGGCAAGGAAACAATGGAAATTTGAGACAGTTACCAAATCCCAAAGCAGAGACTTTACTTTGCCAACAAAGATCTGTTTAGTCAAAGCTATGGTTTTTCCAGTAGTCATGTATGGACCTGAGAGTTGGACTACAAAGAAAGCTGACCACCAAACAATTGATGCTTTTGAACTGTGGTGATGGAGAAAGTACTTGAGAGTCCCTTGGATTGGCAAGGAGATCCAACCAGTCAATCCTAAGGGAAATCAGTCTTGAATATTCATTGGAAGGACTGATGCTGAAGCTGAAACTCCAATTCTTTGGCCACCTGATGCAAAGAACTAACTCATTGGAAAAGACCCTGATGCTGGGAAAGATTGAAAGAGGGAGGAGAAGAGGATGACAGAAGATGAGATGGTTGGATGACATCGCCGGCTCAATGGACATGAGTTTGAGCAAGCTCCGGGAGTTGGTGATGGACAGAGAAGCCTGGAGTGCTTGAGTCCATGGGGTCGCAAAGAGTCGCAAGAGTGACTGAGCGACTGAACTGAACTGAACCGAACCAAATCCCTTAATATCTATGCAGTCTACATTTCATGCCTGAAAAAATGACCAGCAGTCAAACTAGAACCAAAGTAACAGTGAACAAAAGAACATTTCTCTAGATCAGCCACAACCTGAATAACTGTAGACTTCTCATATTTTTGCCAAATATTATGAATCAGTACGACTGATTTAGCCTATTACATAGTCCTTGTCAGGTGGTTTATAGACTAACTTATTCAGCCATTGCAACAGAACAAAATGAATAAAGAAATTGTGGTTCATAGAAATACATGCCCAAGACCACACAACTAATGACTGTCTGACATCTTATATAGTTTTTCATAGCCCTTATCACAGTTTATATTTATGGATTGGCAAAATTATTGATCAGTGATACTTTCTGCTTTGTAAGGGCAGAGACTGTTTGTGTTTTGCATTCAGAGCCTGGAACAGTGCATATTAATCTCCTAATTAAGCTCCTGCCCTTATCATTCACATGTAGCTGCTTCTAATTCGAGTGGCCCTGATGATATGCCACCCTCTGTTTTGTGCTCCAGTGATCTTCAGTAGCAAAGAAGGATGGGAACATTTACCTTTCTGATGACTTTTATTCATATCCCAAGTGAGTTTTGTGCTCCAGGGCTTTTATTTTTAACCATCTCCTCTCCCTGGCCCCTCCAGGCACAGTCTCCAGTGGAAACATACTGGAGAAGGATGTTACTACCACTTGCTTTGCTATATTTCACACTGCGCTTTCCTTATGACATCTATGGGTCAAACTCCTCAAGCCTCTCTGCCATGAGGAGGGAAGGTCTCAAGGGCTTCAGTCAGACTTTGTGAGCCTGCAGGATATTCAAGGCTAGGCTATCAAACCACGGTGCTTGCTGTGCTTGAGCATGCCTTATTCCAGGAAGGAGTGGTAGGTTTTGCCCTCTGGGGTAAGACAGAATTTGTGGACCTGACTCATGAAACACCTTGCTTCCAACCACTTCCAAGTCAGTAGCAACCTATAATCAAGGAATTAGCATAAAGTAAAAAGTTGAAAAAGTTGAAAAAGTTGGCCTTAAAATGGAAGAATGAAGTAAGTCAGGAAGATAAAGATAAATATCACATACTAACATATATATATGGAATCTAGAAAGATGGTACTGATAAAATTTTCTTCAAGGCAGCAATGGAAACACAGACATGGAGAACAGACTTATGGACATGGGCGGGGGGAGAGGAAGGAGAGGGTGAAACTTACATTATCATATGTAAAATAGATAGCCAATGGGAATTTGCTGTATATGATTCAGAGAACTCAAACAGGAGCTCTGTAACAACCTAGAAGGGAGGGAGGAGGAAGGAAGGTTCAAGAGGGAGGGGACATACATATCCCTATGGTTGATTCACGTATGGCAGAAACCAACAAAATTTTGTAAAGCAATTATCCTTCAACTAAATAAATAAATAAATAAACTAAAAAGGCTAAAAAAGAGAGAGCTTGGAATGAAAATAGCAAAAAAAAAAAAAAAAAGGAAGAGTGAATGTACTTTACATTATGCCTCAGCCAAAAACATATTTCTAGTGCTACTTTTGGACTAATTCAATAGAAACTCTAGCCCTGCTCTTCTTTCAGGATTTTTTAAAAAACAGTTTGAGGACCTTTGTGCAGGGTGTTTCCTCTGCCCAACCCATGTTCCTGTTTCCATATGGCCACACTCCTTTCATCCATCAGGTCTCAGCCTCAATATAACTGCATCAGAGAGGTGACAAAGACCTCGATCAAGAAACTTGTTCAAGAAACTTGACAAACTTCACTTGTTCTTGTCATTCTCTATCTTGCACCCTGTTTATTTCCTTCATAGTGCTTGCACATTGTTTTACTTACTTATTTAGTGTCTGACTCTTCCACTTCAAGCAACTTGAGGACAGGGCAATGTCTTCTTTAATTAAAGCCTCTTTGGTAACAAGAAATCCTATTAAGAATTAGAAAAGTTGTCCACTCTTGTTCATTTTGGCATATTTTGCATGATACAATCTAGTTCACCGCATCTTGGGCCAGATCTTGACACCTAAGGATTCAAGTTTGTATTTAGTGAATGAACATGAACTTATAAAATGAAAGTTTCTTCTCTTCTGAAATATTCACCTCTCTACCAGCCCAGATTCTATAGTTTCTTCAAGACTCAAGGTACCAGTGGTCTTTTCTCCTTAGGGAACTCTTGGTAATTTCTTCAGGAACTCTTAGGTAATTACTTGAATATTACCTTCCTGTGTTCTTCTTCTTCTGTTGTATGTTTTTAAACAGCTTTTATTTTTTTCCCTTTGAATTATATGATTAGTTGTATGCCTCAAAAAAAGTAAGTTGAGCTTGAAATAATCTTGGTGAGAAATAGGAACTTAAAGTCATGTTAGCACCAAAAGAATAGTGAAGACCAAGAAACACTTGAAACTTCAGAGTTTTCTTCACAGCTATTAGTTTAATAGATAATAGATACTACATAAGAAAAACTGGAATATGACCAGGATCATAAATGATCAAATCTCCAATAAATTCTAGTAGCATAATCATTCAATAAAGACATATCTACAAACATTAATCTGTTTGAAGATAGGAAAAAGTGTAAGTAAAGCACTGTGAAAGGCAGAATCATTTAGCTAGTGAAGTTTTCAGATGTGTAAAAATTTGTTTTAGGAGAATTATACAATACAGGGTGGTGAAGAATAAAAGTGTATGAAAATGTATCCACAGATAATCAAATAAAAGCACAGTAGACACAGTGCCAGAGAACAGTTTGGATTGGATTTTTTTCCCAGTGGAATTCTTTCAAGTATTAACCAATTTAAGCTTTGGAAATAAAATACTTTTCTTATAATGGGAAAGTTGCCTTTCATTGTTAAAGCTATAACTTGTCCTTGGCTGCTTTATTTTTCACTAAAGCATTCTTTTTCTAAGTTTTATATGCTTAATATTTACCATATGAAAAGAAACAGTATCAAAAAAAGTAGAGTAGAGGCATATACAGGTTCCAATCACAGTTTTTGATTCTAGGATAAAATTATATCAGTGATGTCAAGGCCAATGCCCAGATTTTGTTTGTTTGGAGTTTTGGGGATAAGCTTGTCAGTTAGGCTGCTCTCCCGATGGCCTCTCAGCCTTTCTATCTCCACCTGGGTCACTCCAGTCCACACATCTTGTTATTATTGTCATTTAGTTGCTCAGTCATGTCATTTAGTTGCTCAGACTCTTTGCAACCCTCTGGACTGTAGCTCACCAGGCTCCTCTGTCCATGGGATTTCCCAGGAAAGAATACTGGAATGGGTTCCCATTTCCTTCTCCAGTCCACACATCTGATCTCACCAATAATTAAAAAAAACTTTCCAGTTTAACTTAAAAGTAATTGCCACCATTGCCGATCTAACATCAACCAATCATTTTTGTTATTCTTCCAGTGAAGCATGTTCATCGTCAATTTATGTAGAGGACTGTTTGCTTTATCAACTTCTCTTTTTATTATAAGTCAGGTCACTGGGTAGATTTCATTATTTCTCTTTACTACAATCTTATGCTTGTGAAAATTATAATTCATACAGTCATTTAATAAAATAGAAACTATTTTTATTCTGCTGATGGTGATATTATCTCCCTATGCATCAGTTTCCCTATCTGTAAAATGGAGATCACATATTTGATGTGTTATCTTGTTACCATAATTGTTAAGGAAATGCTAGTGGCTCTAATGGATAAACCTCATATTTTCAACGATTTAACAACATAAAATGTATTACTTGTCCAGTGTGAGTGCTCTTGGTTGGGTTGATCTCTTATAAAAGTGGTTCAAGGACCCAGATTGTCTCCATATCATGAATTCATCATCTTCCCATGTGGTTTCCAAGTTTTCAGAGGAAAGAGAAATTGACCATGGAGAAGGTGAGCTGACCCATGACAACTTCAGCCTGTGAATGACACATACTACATATACATATATATGTTAAATGTGTTTCTCCATTCTTTGAATTTTGCATTTTTGTGAATTGAATCATAGTTTTGTTAATTTCACATTTGTGTGAATTGAAGCATCAGTTTAGTTCAGTTCAGTCGCTCAGTCATGTCCGACTCTTTGCAACCCCATGAATAGCAGCATGCCAGGCCTCCCTGTCCATCACCAACACTCGGAGTTCAGTCAGACTCGCATCCATTGAGTCAGTGATGCCAGCCAGCCATCTCATCCTTTGTCATCCCCTTCTCCTCCTGCCTGTACATCAAGGCTGTATACTGTCACCCTGCTTATTTAACTTATATGCAGAGCACATCATGAGAAACCCTGGGCTGGAAGAAGCACAAGCTGGAATCAAGAGTGCCAGGAGAAATATCAATAACCTCAGATATGCAGATGACACCACCCTTATGGCAGAAAGTGAAGAGGAACTAAAAAGCCTCTTGATGAAAGTGAAAGTGGAGAGTGAATTGAAGCATACTTCTGTTAAATTAATAATCTGTAATTTTAGTTCTCAGTCTGCTTTATATTTCTGAAGTACTGACTGGGCTTCCCTGGTGACTGACTGGTGACTCAGACAGTAAAGAATCTGCCTGCACTGCAGAAGACCCAGGTTCAATCCCTGGATTGGGAAGATCCCCTGGGGGAGGACATGGCAACCCACCCCAGTATTCTTTCCTGGAGAATTCCATGGACAGAGGAGCCTGGTAGACTATGGTCCATGGTTTCACAGAGAGTAGAACATAACTGAGTGACTAACACTTTCACTTTCTTCCTGAAGCACTGATTACGAGAAACATGCAGCTAATAGACCCATATATAGCAAAGGATTAATCTTAGACATTTTAAAGGATTATACCTTGACATCTTCTACTTCTAATCTTGACAAAGTAACTGGTACTGAACTTGCCTTCCACCAAAAAATTATAACAGTAGGTGAAATAATTATGGAAAATAGTTTTACAAATTGAACAATAGGTGATTCAAGAGTATGATTCTTGAGAGAAGGAAAACACGTGACACAAGTACATGAATGCTTATATGAATACTCCTACTTTTTTTATAGGCACTTTCCTGTGTAGAACAGGCATATGAAACTTAAGTAGAACAGTACTCTAAGGTTGCTGTAGAGCTTATTGGAGTTTCAGAGCTGTCCCAGACCCTGGAATTTTCTGGGCATAGTATCTAAGAAATAAAATCTTCATAGAGAGTGGTATCTAAAGTCTATGCATGGGTTTACTGTATGTCCATGAAAAATCAATGAGATGCACGTCCTCAAAACAAGATATCCAGAGGCATAGCGAGATTCCTGATACAGTAATGGGAGATGGAATTTCAGCCACATCAGAGTAGAGAGACTATACTAACTTACTTAGGTATTCAATTGAGACTCCATTCCATTGAGTAAGGAGCCTGCAACATAAGAAAACTTACAACTAAAACAGAATCACCTTAACAAAAAATATAAAACCACGCTTAACAGGTTCAAATATACTTAATAGTAATTTAATTGCCTTCCAGAAGAAATCTGACTCCTCTTAAAAGAATAGCAAGGTGAGATAAGAAAGCCTTCCTCAGTTATCAGTGCAAAGAAATAGAGGAAAACAACAGAAAGGGAAAGACTAGAGATCTCTTCAAGAAAATTAGAGATATCTAGGGAACATTTCATGCAAAGATAGGCTCAATAAAGGACAGAAATAGGGACCTAACAGAAGCAGAAGATATTAAGAAGAGGTGGCAAGAATACACAGAAGAACTGTACAAAAAAGATCTTCACGACCCAGACAATCATGATGGTGTGATCACTCACCTAGAGCCAGACGTCCTGGAATGTGAAGTCAAGTGGGCCTTAGGAAGCATCACTACAAACAAAGCTAGTGGAGGTGGGGGAATTCCAGTTGAGCTATTTCAAATTCTCAAAGATGATGCTGTGAAAGTGCTGCACTCAATATGCCAGCAAATTTGGAAAACTCAGCAGTGGCCACGGGACTGGAAAAGGTCAGTTTTCATTCCAATCCCAAAGAAAGGCAATGCCAAAGAATGCTCAAACTACCACACAATAGCACTCATCTCACATGCTAGTAAAGTAATGCTCAAAATTCTCCAAGTCAGGCTTCAGAAATACATGAACCATGAACTTCCAGATGTTCAAGCTGGTTTTAAACAAGGCAGAGGAACCAGAGATCAAATTGCCAACATCCACTGGATCATGGAAAAAGTAAGAGAGTTCCAGAAAAACATCTATTTTTGCTTTATTGACTATGCCAAAGCCTTTGACTATGTGGATCACAACAAACTGTGGAAAATTCTGAAAGAGATGGGCATACCAAACCACCTGATCTGCCTCTTGAGAAACCTATATACAGGTCAGGAAGCAACAGTTAGAACTTGACATGGAACAACAGACTGGTTCCATATAGGAAAAGGGGTACGTCAAGGCTGTATATTGTCACCATGCTTATTTAACTTATATGCAGAGTACATCATGAGAAACGCTGGGCTGGAAGAAGCACAAGCTGGAATCAAGATTGCCAGGAGAAATATCAATAACCTCAGATATGCAGATGACACCATTCTTATGGCAGAACATGAAGAAGAACTAAAAAGCCTCTTGATGAAAGTGAAAGAGGAGAGTGAAAAAGTTGGCTTAAAGCTCAACATTCAGAAAACTAAGATCATGGCATCAAGTCCTATCACTTCATGGCAGATAGATGGGGAAACAGTGGAGACAGTGGCTGACTTTATTTTTCTGGGCTCCAAAATCACTGCAGATGGTGATTGCAGCCATGAAATTAAAAGACTCTTACACCTTGGAAGAAAAGTTATGACCAACCTAGACAGCATATTCAAAAGCAGAGACATTACTGTGCCAACAAAGGTCTGTCTAGTCAAGGCTATGGTTTTTCCTGTGGTCATGTATGGATGTGAGAGTTGGACTGTGAAGAAGGCTGAGCGCTGAAGAATTGATGCTTTTGAACTGTGGTGTTGGTGAAGACTCTTGAGAGTCCCTTGGACTGCAAGGAGATCCAACCAGTCCATCCTAAAGGAGATCAGTCCTGGGTGTTCATTGGAAGGAATGATGTTGAAGCTGAAACTCCAATACTTTGGCCACCTGATGCAAAGGACTGACTCATTTGAAAAGACCCTGATGCTGGGAAAGTTTGAGGGCAGGAGGAGAAGGGAACAACAGAGGATGAGATGGTTGGATGGCATCACGAACTCGAAGGACATGGGTTTGGGTGGACTCCGGGAGTTGGTGATGGACAAGGAGGCCCTGTGTGCTGTGTTTCATGGGGTCTCAAATAGTAAGACATGACTGAGTGATTGAACTGAACTGAAGGGAAGATCATACAATCCAGACCCCCTGTTGCATATCATTTCAATGATAAAATAACTACTAGACATTGAAATAAACATGAACTAGGGGTGCACAGTAAGAAGTCAGTCATTATAATAAACCCAAGATGACCTAGATGTTTGAATTAACTGACAAAGCCTTTTAAACTGCTATTATAATATGCTTAAAGACTAGAGGGAAATATATTCATAATGAATGAACAGAAGGAAAATCTCAGCAGAGAACAGGAAACTATAAAAAGTAACCAAATGAAAATTCTAGGATTGAAAATATTTAAAATTTCAAAACTTAAAAAAAATCACTCTATAGTCCTAATAGTGCATTCAAAGGGTCAGAAAAGAGCAATGAATTTGAAAGTAGAGTACTATAAATTATTTAATATGAAGAACAGAGAGAAAAAAAAAGACTGGAAAAAAGCAATAGAACCTTAATGACATGGCAGATATTCTATAATGACTAAATGATCAGTTCCAGTTCATCAGGGAGGTACTGATAGAGGAAGTAGTCATAAATGTCTATGTTCCTAATAACAGGGCATGTGACCACGTGAAGCATAAATTTATAGAACCAAACGGAGACATAGACAAATTAACAAATACAGTGGAAAATTTCAACAGTATGTTCTCAGTAGTTCATAGTACAAGGAGATAGTACAAAAGGTAAAACAAGGAGATAGTGCAAAAATAGTAGGAGTAGAGAAAAACTGAATAGCACTGCTGCTGCTAAGTCACTTCAGTCGTGTCCGACTCTGTGTGACCCCATAGATGGCAGCCCACCAGACTCCCCCATCCCTGGGATTCTCCAGGCAAGAACACTGGAGTGGGTTGCCATTTCCTTCTCCAATGCATGAGAGTGAAAAATGAAAGTGAAGTCGCTCAGTCGTGTCCAACTCTTAGTGACCCCATGGACTGTAGCCCACCAGGCTCCTCCATCCATGGGATTTTCTAGGCAAGAGTACTGGAGTGGGTTGCCATTGCCTTCTCCATGAACAACACTAACAATTACCTAACCTAATTAATATTTGTGTGTGCATGTGTGCTCAGTTATGTCCAACTCTGTGTCCCCATTGACTGTAGCCCACCCGGCTACAGTCCATGGGGTTGTCTAGGCAAGAATACTATAGTGGGTTGCTTTCGCCAACAGATCTTCCCAACCCAGAGATCGAACCCGTGCTTCCTGCATTAGTAGGCAGATTCTTTATCACTGAACCAATATAATACCAACCCCCAAAATAATAGAATCACATTCCTTTATAATGTGTAAAAGTATGTTCAACAAGTTAGGGCCAGAAGACAGAAACAACAAAATTAAATTGTACTTCAATAATATTGAGGTATTAAGCTAAGTCCCAGAGACTTGCAAATTAAACAACAAACTACTACTTAGCTCTTAGGTCAAAGAAGAAATCACAAGAGAAATTAGAAAATATTAAAAATTGAATGATCATGAGAGCACAGCATGTCACAATTTGTGATATACAGCTGCTGCTAAATCACTTCAGTCGTGTCCGACTCTGTGCGACCCCATAGATGGCAGCTCATCAGGCTTCCCCGTCCCTGGGATAGCTAAAGCAGTGTAAAAGAGTATTTATAGCTTTAAATGCTTATACTGGAAAAGAGAAAAGTTTCTAAAACAGTAAAAGATTTCTACCTTGAAAGTGAAAGTTGCTCAGTTCTGTCTGACTCTTGCGACCCTGTGGACTGTAGCCCACCAGGCTCCAGTCTCCATGGAGTTCTCTAGGACAGAATACTGCAGTGGGTAGCCATTTCCATCTCCAGGGGCTTCTCCCAACCTAGGGATTGAACCTGGGTCTCCTGCATTACAGGAAGATTCTTTACCAGCTAAACTAACAGGGAAGCCCAATTTCTACCTTAAGAAGTTTTTTAAAATGTAAGAAAAAATAAGATAAGAACACATAACAATTGAAGAACCAAATTTGGTTTCTTGAAAAGACTGATAAATATCTAGGAAGATAGACCAAGGAAACAGAAAAAAGAAATCCACAAATTAACAATATAAGTAATAAAGGAGGGTATCTCACTACAGATCCTTAAGGTATTATAAAAATATAAGATTATGAGAACTTATGCTAACAAATTTGATGATAGGTGTACAGTTTCACTAATGAGTTCTACTAAGCATTTAAAGAAGAAATAATACTGATGTTAAACAAACATTATTTGATGAGGTCAGCATAATCTTTATAACTGAATCTGACAAAGATGTAATCAGAAAGGAAAATCACAAACCCGTACTATTCATGAACATAATAGCAAAAATCATTGTCTAAATCCAATATTTGGCCACCTGATGCGAAGAGCTGACTCATTTGAAAAGACCCTAATGCTGGGAAAGATTGAGGGCAGAAGGAGAAGGGGACGACAGAGGGTGAGATGGTTGGATGGCATCACCGACTCAATGGACATGGATTTGGGTGGACTCCAGGAGTTGGTGATGGACAGGGAGGCCTGGCGTGCTGTGGTTCATGGGGTCCCAAAGAGTCGGACACGACTGAGCAACTGAATTGAAATATAGTATATAGAATCACACAATATAAAGACAATAGTACATGAAGACCAAGTAGAGTTTATTCCAGCAATGCAAAGTTTAAGATTGGGAAAGCAACAAATGTGGTTTACCATATTAACAGAATAAATTACAAATTATATTAATATAATCATTTCAGTTTTTATTAAAAATTTCACAAAATTAAACATTAGTAGAAATAAGAGATTTTCTCAACCTGAAAAAAGGCATCTTTGTAAAATCTACAGCTAATTTATTTAATCATGAAAGACTGGATGCTTTTCACCTAAGATGAGTAACAAGACGATTTCTGCCTTGATAATTTCTATTCAGCAATATACTGGAAGTCATGCTGCTGCTGCTGCTGCTAAGTTGCTTCAGTTGTGTCCAACTCTGTGCGACCCCATAGATGGCAGCCCACCAAGCTCCACCGTCCACTGTCTCTGGGATGCTCCAGGCAAGAACACTGGAGTGGGTTGCTATTTCCTTCTCCAATGCGTGAAAGTGAAAAGTGAAAGTGAAGTCGCTCAGTCGTGTCCGACTCTGCGACCCCATGGACTGCAGCCTACCAGGCTCCCCTGTCCATGAGATTTTCTAGGCAAGAGTACTGGAGCGGCTTGCCATTGCCTTCTCTGGACTGGGAGTCATAGCTGGTCCTATAAAGCAAGAGGAAGAAAAAATATCATAAACACTGAAAAGAAAAAAGTAAAACTGTTCCTCTTTGTAGAATACATAATTATCTACAAACAAAATTCTAAAGTAATTTGCAAAGAAATTACTATAAATATCAAGTAAATTTCCCAAGATGGCAAAACACAAGGACAATATTCAAAATTCAATTGTACTTCTTAAAGAGTAAAAGCCAACAATAAGAACATAACTTAAAACTTTTTTCCATTTACCATGTAGTTGAAACTGTTAATACTTAAGAGTAAGTTAAATGAAAATGTACATGATTTCTATAGTAAAATCTGCTAAAATTACTGGTATAAATGAATGAAAACGTAAATAAATGGAGTTATACCACATTCATTAATTGGAACACTTAATACTATTCATTCTTCCTCAATTAATGTATAAAAGCAACATGATATCAATAGCCTTTTTTAGAAAATTGACAAGATTATTCTAAAATAGAAATCAAAATGTCTTAGAAATTCAAGACAGTCTTGCAAAAAATAATAAATTTAGAGTACATATATTACCTGACTTAAAGAATTACTATAAAGCTACATTAATCAGTATAGTGTGGCATTGGTGTACCTGTGCTCAGTCACTCAGTCGTGTCTGACTCTTTTTGACCCCATGGGTTGTAGCCCTCCAGAATCCTCTGTCCATAGGATTTTCAGACAAGAATATTGGAGTGAGTTGCCGTTCCCTTCTCCAAGGGATCTTCCCAACCCAGGGATCGAACCCGCGTCTCCTGCATCTCCTGCATTGACAGCCAAATTCTTTACCACTGAGCCACCTAGAAAGTCCTGTATATTCCACAAAAATATTAAAAACAGATTCATGGAATAGAAAGATGGTACAGAAGGAGACCCAATTTATTTTTGCCAGAGGTGCCTAAAAATGTAGTGGGGAAGAAAAGTTATTTAGACCAACGCAAAACTGAAAAATATATAGAAAAGTTAACATTGGTCCTTATCTCATGATACACAAATTTAATTTAAGGTGTCTCTTGAAGTAAATGTTAAAGCTAAAATTTTAAAGCTCTTGGAAGAAAACAGAATTTTTTTTTTTTTTTTGACAGTGGGCTTCTTACTATTTTGTGTCACTAAAGAATAAGGTAGCTTTATCAATGGACATTTCTATTATTTGTTTTTTTTTTTAATTAAGACTTTTTTTTAGAGCAGCTTGTAGAAAAATTGAGTGGAAGCTACAGAGATTTCCCATATACTCCTTGTTCCCACACTTCCATAGCCTTCTCCATTATCAACATCCCCAACCTAAAAAATTAGAACATTCTTAAATACCATGTGCACAAATAAATTAAAAATAGAATAATACCCAAATGTAAGACTGGATACTATAAAACACTTAGAGGAAAACATAGGCTAAACACTCTTTGACATAAATCACAGCTATATCTCTTTTGAAATGTCTCCCAGAGTATGGAAATAAATGGAAATAAAAATTGGAGATTAAAAACAAAGTAAACAAATGGGGCCTAATTAAGCTCAAAAGCTTTTTCACAGCAAAGGAAACCATGAACAAACTGAAAAGAGAACCCACAGAATGGGAGAAAATATTCACAAACCATGTGACCAACAGGGATTAGTCTCCACAATTTGCAAACAGCCCATGTTGTTCAATATTAAAGAAACAAGCAAACCAATAAAAAAAAAAATGGGCACAAGTCCTAAATAGACATTTCTCCAAAGAAGTCATATAGATGGCCAAGAGGCAAATAATAAGATGCTCGACATCACTAGTTATTAGAGAAATGTAAATCAAAACTACAATGAGATATCACCTTGTACCAGTCAGAATGCCCATCATCAAAAATCTATAAACAATAAATGCTGGAGCCGGTACTCCTACACTGTTGGTGACAATGAAAATTGGTACAACCATTATGGAGAACAGCATGGAGGATCCTTAATAATCTAAAAATAGAGCTACTAATTGATCCAACAGTTCCACTCCTAGGCATATATCTGGAGAAAAACATGGTTCAAAAGGATACATACACCACAGTCTTCACTGCAGCACTGTTTATAATAGCCAAGACATGGAAACAACCTAACCGTCCATTGATAGATGAATGGATAAAGAAGATGTGGTACATATATACAAGCAAATATTATTCAGCCATTAAAAAGAATGAAATAGAGCCGTTTGCAGCAACATGGATGGGCTTGGAGATTATCATACTAAGTGAAGTTAAGTCTGAGAAAGACAAATACCACGTGTCACTTATATATGGAATCTAAAAAAGATTACATGAATGGAACTTATTTATAAAGCAGAAAGACACAAACTTAGAGCTTGAACTTATTTATAGTTACTGAGGGGAAGGGTGGAGGGCAGTTATAGATTGGGAGTTTGGAATTGATATGTAAGCACTGCTGCTGCTGTTAAGTCGCTTCAGTCGTGTCTGACTCTGTGCAACCCCATAGACGGCAGCCCACCAGGCTCCCCCGTCCCTGGGATTCTCCAGACAAGAACACTGGAGTGGGTTGCCATTTCCTTCTCCAATGCATGAAAGTGAAAAGTGAAAGTGAAGTCGCTCAGTCGTGTCCAACTCTTAGCGCTGCTATATTTAAAAGAGATAACCAATAATTCATGTGGATGTATGAGGGAAATCAAACCAATATTGTAAAGCAATCATCAACCAATTAAAAATAAATAAATATTTTAAAAGTTCCACATTTGATGCATGCATTGTGAAAATTACAATGGATTTTGAGCAAACCAAGTCCTTTGTGAAATAAGATCTTATACAAAGCAGCAGAGTGATAATAAACACATACAGTTTTATTGTGAAAAATTAAATCAAATAGATAACAAACAAGAACCTAACTTTAAAAACAAAAAACAAAAATTCCCCACTAAATTGGTACATTTTTTACAATTCATGGACCTATATTGACACATCATAATCACCTGAACTCCACAGCTTATGTTGAGGTTCATGCTTGGCGTTGTACATTTTATGGGTTTGTTCAAATGTATAATAATATGTTGTGCAACATTATAGTATCACACAGACAATTTTCACTACCCTCAAAATTCTCTGTGCTTTATCTTGTCATTTCTCCCCCAAAAGAATATTTTGGAAACCTGATATTGTGCAGTTTCTTAGACAAAATTCATAAAGCAAAAAGCCTGAAAACTAAACTGAAAATCTGCTCACCAAAACTCACCATTAAAAATCAAGATTAGGCAAACCACAAAACATTTCTAAAACATGCATCTGACAATGACCTATGTCTTGAGCATATAAAGAACTCCTACAGCTCACTAATAAAGAGATAAACTGTGCTATTGTAAAATGAGTAAAAACTTATTCAGACAGTTTACAAAAGAACATATACAAATTGCACACAAAAACAGTATTCAGCATCTCTAATCATCAAGGAAATGCAAACTACAAACTCAGAGATTCACCCCTAGAATGGTTAAAATTGAAAAGAATGTCATCATCAAATATTGACTAGAATACAGAGCCACTATAATTCTCAAACATTACTAGTAGGCTTGAAAAATGGTATAACCACTTTGGAAGAAATTTTGTCAATTCATTATAAAGTTAAATATACACCCTCCATAGGACCCAGCATTACACTCCTAGGCATTATGCCAAAAGACAAGAAAAGTATATGTCCACAAAAGTACCTGTTCAAAATGATTTATAACAACTTTATTCCTAATATCTCCAAACCAGAAATAACCCAATCTTCAATTGAAAGGAGAATTGATATAAAATGTTGTAGTATATTCGTGTAATACAATAGTACTCATAAATAAATGACTGACTAATATAGCAATATGATATATATTAAAGGCTGCAGAAAAGAAGCCAGACATGAAAAAGTAGGTACTATGACTCCATTCATACAAAGTTCTAGAACAAACTACTCCATGGTAAAAGAAATAAAATATTTGTCTCTAGGGTGAGGTTGACTGAGTAGGGACATGAAGGAACTTTCTAGGTGATGGAAATGTTCTTTATCTTGACAGTGTTGGGAGTTATTCAGCGTTACTCATTTGTCAGGCTCATCTTATTGAACACTTAAGATTTCTACATTTTTTCTGAAGGCAAATGTTACCAAAAAGTGACTTGTAAAATAACTCTTGATTGATATTATTAGCTACATTTACAGGATAAAAAGGATAGGCCTTACATCACACAGACTATAAATAAAGAAGCTATCTTTAGAGTTAGATTATGGTGATAGATAAACAGATAGATAGATAGATAGGATTGCTGACCCAATCATAATGAGGATAAACTTTGCGTCATTATCTATTACTTATACCACCTTTAACTCTTTTACACTGTCTTAACTCTACCCCCTTTCCCTACCCAGCAGTTGACAAAGACACAAATTTGTAAGACAGTTCAACAAATTCAATCACATATTTTTATGACAATGACATGTGAATCAATATAGCACATGGTAAGAACTGTCTTTGAATTCTGGTAGTTCTTGTTTCCAACTCATGTTCTACAATTTATTAGTTATATGAGCTCATGCAACTAATTTAATGTCTCTGAGAATCTGGATTTTTAGACATAAACCAGCGTAGTCTATGCTCCAAAGGGTTTATTCATTCGTCTATTCAACAAGTCCAATCCCAAAGAAAGGCAATGCCAAAGAATGTTCAAACTACCGCACAATTGCACTCATCTCACATGCTTGCAAAGTAATGCTCAAAATTCTCCAAGCCAGGCTTCAACAGTACATGAACCATGAACTTCCAAATGTTCAAACTGGATTTCAAAAAGGTGGAGGAACCAGAAATCAAATTGCCAACATCTGTTGGATCATCAAAAAAGTGAGAGAGTTCCAGAAAAACATCCACCTCTGCTTTATTGACTGTGCCAAAGTCTTTGACTGTGTGGATCACAACAAACTGTGGAAAATTCTTTAAGAGATGGGAATACCAGACCACCTGACCTGCCTCTTGAGAAATCTGTATGCAGGTCAAGAAGCAACAGTTAGAAATGGACATGATATAACAGACTGGTTCCAAATTGAAAAATGAGTACAAGGCTGCATTTGTCATCCTGCTTATTTAACTTATATGCAGAGTACATCATGCAAAGTGCTGGGCTGTATGAAGCACAAGTTGGAATCAAGATTGCCAGGAGAAATATCAATAACCTCAGATATACAGATGACACCACCCTTATGGCAGAAATCTAAGAGAACTAAAGAACCTCTTGATGAAAGTGAAAGAGCAGAGTGAAAAAGTTGACTTAAAGCTCAACATTCAGAAAACTAACATCTTGGCATCTGGCCCCATCACTTCATGTCAAATAGCTGGGGAAACAATAGAAACAGTGGCAGACTTTATTTTGGGGGGCTGAAAAATCACTGCAGATGGTGACTGCAGCCATGAAATTAAAAGATGCTTGCTCCTTGGAAGAAAAGCTATGATCAGCCTAGACAGAACATTGAAATGCAGAGTCATTACTTTGCCAACAAAAGTCTGTCTAGTTAAGGCTATGGTTTTTCCAGTAGTCATGTATGGATGTGAGAATTGGACTATAAAGAAAGCTGATCACAGAACTGATGCTTTTGAACTGTGGTGTTGGAGAAGACTCTTTGAGAGTCCCTTGGACTGCAATCAGTCTATCACAAAGGAAATCAATCCTAAATATTCACTGGAAGGACTCATGCTGAAGCTGAAACTCCAATATTTTGGCCACCTGATGTGAAGAACTTACTCACTAGAAAAGACCCTGATACTGGGAAAGATTGAAGACAAGAGAAGAAGGGGATGACAGAGGATGAGATGGTTGGATGACATCACCGACTTGATGGACATGAGTTTGAGTAAGCTCCGGGACTTGGGGAAGTACAGGGAAGCCTGGTGTGGGGCAGTCCATGGGGTCGCAAAGAGTCAGACATGACTGAACAACTGAACTGACTGATTCAACAAGGAACATTGACTTCCTATTTTTACCAGGAACTGGCTGTACATTTTGAAAGGGACACTTATATCCAGAACTTCAAAGAACTCCTAAAATTCAGTATGAAGACAAACTACTCTGCTAAAAAATAGTCAAAAACTAGGACAGACACTTGGGTGGAGAGTGGAAAAGGAGAGAACCCTAGAGTTAATACAAGAAAACTAGTTAGTTGTTTTTCAGCAGTTTAGGTTGAAGATGATTTCAGTTTGAAAGAGGAAAATGGTAGTGAAAGAAGAAAGAGGTAGATGATTCTAGATAAGAGTTAGAAAATAAAATTCATAGAACTTGGTATGAACTGGAAATAAAGGCAGTGAGAGAGAAAACAAGCATGTATCTTGCTTTCCAACTGGACAGAGGATGGTACCTTTTATGGAAAGAACAAGTACAGATACAAGACCAGATGTAGTACCTTTTGAGATAGATATAGAAAGTCATGTCATGATGACTGACCCAGTGAAGGTACTCAATAAATGGAAGATACTGTAGAATGGGACAAAATTAATTATATGAGATCAGTTCTGTAAATTTGATTTTAGTTACTATTGTAAAGTTAAAAACTAAAAAAGCAAGCATCAGTGAAGTACACAATTATGTACCCAAAAGCATTTGCATACATTTTGTTCCAATACTGTTGCTCTAGATATTGTATTTAATTACCCTGCTGCTAAGTCGCTTCAGTCGTGTCTGACTCTGTGTGACCCTATGGACAGCAGCCCACCAGGCTCCTCCATCCACAGGATTCTCTAGGCAAGAATACTGGAGTGGGTTGCCATTTCCTTCTCCAAGCCTAGTTGTATATATTTTGTGAATACAATAGGACTGCTGAATTTTTTCTTCCTCTCAGTTTTGAAGACATAAAGGTTTCATAATCTCAAATAAATGTGACATAATTTGGCTGAAAAAAGGAAAATATTTGTACTAAGGAAGTTAGTGTGTTGCTCAAAAAGGAAAGAGGCCTTTTTTGCACTGAAGGAAAAAGGAATAAAAATATGTATAATATTTGATATTTCTGTACCAGGAGTTGTTTTTAAAACATTATAACATTATGTGTATTATAACATTATAACAAAATGCATGGGAATACTACCTGGCTTAGAAATGAATTTTGATACAGTCATGTAATTAGGTTACATACGAAAGAAACTTGTAGACCTTAATAATAAAACCAGGCTTTGGAAAAGATGACTAAAGCACACTATTTTTATTTTATGCTTGAAACCTGAATTGAGATATTTCACTTACTTAAACCATGATGAAATCATGGAAGGCATCAGAGCAAGAGATAAAACCCTAGGGAGGCTATTAACAATTTTGCCTTTACACTTCCTACATGATTGTGGAAATGTGTGTTCTACTCCCCCATGAGACTCTTATTGCTGGATTTGGTACAATTGCTGCTATATCAACAGAAAGGATTAGGTATTACAGTGGGGCCCTTTGCAGATCTTGCCTTAGAAAGTTGAATGTCTGTGTCAGATTTACTAAAGGCATACCTTAAGTTAGAGGAAAATTATCTTCCTGAGAGAAAAGGGGGCACCATACAACAAACACAAAAAGAAGAATAATGTCCTACAAAACAGACAGTAATTTTTATTCTTAATGAAATGAGTGATCCAATTTGATCAGGGAAAATCAAGTGTTATGTAGTGTAAGTGAAATGTTAGTAGGCAGAGGTGGTAACAAAAAACATTTTATTAAAGGAAGAGCATGAGTCTGAGCACAAAACTTGCCTAGATATGAGGTTCATACAAGTGGAGGCAAAGAGAATAAAAAGAAAAAACCAACTGCCAAGATGAGGAGAAGCTAGGATTTAAAGGCTTTGGCAAGAACCTCCCTGGTGGTCCAGTGGTTAGGACTCTGCACTCCCAGTGCAGTGGGCAAGGTTCAATCCCTTGTTAGGGAACTAAGATACCACATGCAGCACAGTGTGGGCAAGTAAAGAAATAATAAAAATAAAAATTTGTACAGAGGTGGAGGGAAATGATCAGGAATGGTGATGCCATAGGATACCTCCCAAAGCCATAAGATAGCAATGATGAAGCTTCCCTGGTGGCTCAGTTAGTAGAGTCTGTCTGCAATGTAGGAGACTCAGGTTCTATCCCTGGGTCGGAGGATACCCTGGAGCAGGAAATGGCAACCCACTCCAGTATTCTTGCCTAGGAAACCCCATGGACAGAGGAGACTGGTGGGCTATAGCCCATGGGGTCACAAGAGCCGGGCATGACTTAATGACTAAACCACCACCACCATAGCAATGATGAATTAGTGCATCCTACATTCAGAATCTTACTTCTGTTGGAGCCTCAGGGTTCAGTTTTTTATCGTGGCATGAGGATTCATTTCAGATTATGAGTAGGAAAATTTTGTTGCCTAATATTGGATTTAGATTTGACTCTTAAATGAAAAGTTTTGAATTACATAAAAGGTGTTTGATGTAGAGACAAAGATACACTAGAATGTTGACTTACAAGTAAGCCACAAAGGAATGTTAGAATTTTTTGAGTCACAAAAACATAGACATCAGAGTAACTTATTAACTTAATGACTTGCAGCAGCTAGGTTGGGTATAGTCCAGATTCTAGGACAAATTGTAATGTAAGATTCTGGAGTCAGTGACCCAGCTTCTTCTTACATATGCTCTGGCTTAAGTCAATCTGGTCCATGGGGTAAAGCTAGGCAGAAAACTTTATTTTTATAACCTATTAAATTGTGAATAGAAGATTGCACTTAATATAGGGCTGTATCCTTACCAGAAGCCATTAAGTCAGGGCGGGAAAGATAATTCTTCTGTTTTTCCAACAGCATAGCAATTGAGAATAGAAGGGAAGGATTTAGCTTGAACATTCTCATAAGTCCCTATGGATTATGAACTGACTAGTAGGGATTTTGCCTATAACTGTGGCAGCTGGTGAGTAATTTGTAGCCTGTAGTCATCTCATTCTAAGTGTGTTTACAGCAAGTCTTGGCTCAACTGTTTGAGTAAGAGTCATTCTCACTGGACCTGTTATTACCAGTCTACTCCACATTCATGGCATGTGACCAAATGGTACAGATATTTGGAGGCATTTTAGGCTGGAAGATATGCTAACTTAGGAGTTAAGATTCTAAACATACAATAAGGACTTTCTGAATATAAGAGGGATTTTTAAGGGATCTTGGTAGATAATAAGTATTTCCCATCCTAAGTGTACCTTTACTAGAATTGGGGACTTTGAGGTAGAGGTTACCTGACTGGGATTTGTGTGTAGAAAAGAAACTTCAGAATTGTGTTAGGAACACTGAAGGCCCTGTATAGACATTCTAAGGGGTCAGGAAAACCATAACCTCCTAGTTATACACACAGTTAGTAAGTAACTCCAGGGCTGTGCTACCTAGCAAGAATGACTTGGGTGAGGTGATCCCTAGTCCTAGGTTTTATTTTCTTTCTTTATAAATAAAGGAAGTGAACCAACTCCCGTTAGAATCTTATCTCTTAGCTTCACATATTCATAGCCTCACGATTTGCAAAAATGGCCCAGTGCTCCACCCTTACCTATAGCCATACCATTTGCATCATGACTTTAGAACCCCTCCATCAAGGGGGTAATTCTGTTCTCTTATCATTGAATGTGAATTGACCTTGTGACTTATTTTGGCCAATAAAATAGAAGAGAAGTAAAAATGTGCCAATTCTGATCCTAGGCCTCAACAGGACTCTGAGCTTTTGCTTGTTTTCTTGGAGTTCTGCCACCACTTTGTGAACAAGCCTAGGCTGGCTTGATGGATGATAAGAGACACGTGGCCCAATTACCCCTGTAACTCCAGCTGGCAGCCAGCAAAGCACCAGATGTACATAAGGCCATCATAGACCAACCAGCCCCCTAACTAACCTGCCAGCTGATGACAGGTGCATGAACGAGCCAAGCCGAGACCTGTCTCAGATCAGCAGAAACATCCCTCTGACCTATAGGATTGTAAGAAATAATACATGCTTTAAAAATAGGGATTGATTAACTATGACCAGAGGCCAGCTGCCAGTTTTTGTAAAGTTTTATTGGAGCACAGACATGCCTATTTGTTTATGTTTTGTCTATGGCCTCTTTTGCACTACAATGGCAGAGCTGAATATTGAGTGTGGATAGAGACTGGTCCATAAAAACGAAAATATTTACTATCTGGCCCTTTAAGAAAGAGTTGGATGATTCCTCTATTTTAAGTCAGTTAAATTTGTGGTTTAGTTATTACACAGTAGTATCTAACTGGTGTGCATTCACATTAAGAAATTAGTCAATCATTTTGGTTATCTAATTTTGCTAAATAAACCATTTTAAAAAAACTTCCTGGCTTAAACAGCAATCAATTTATTATCTTTAACAATTCTGTGAGTTGACTAGGCTCTGCTGGGCTGTTCTTCTGCCCCACAGGATGTTGGATGTTGATGTTGTCTAGGAGTAAGCCTGGACTGAAATTTCTGAGCTGACTCATTCAGGTGGCTGAGAGTTGATGCTGGTTTTCACCTGGGAAATCAGCAGGTAACGGTGACTGGGGCACTTACTTGTGGTCTATGCATATGACTTGATGGCTGGGCTGTGAGAGGAAGCATCTCAAAGATGAGAATTGGAGAAATCCAAGCCAAAGCTACAAGACTTCTTATGACGGCATTAGATGCTAACCTGTGCCATATTCTAAGAGTCAAAAGTGAGTCACAGAGGCTGCCCAGATTCAAGGTGAGGGACTACACAAAGGAGTAAATATGGCTTTGGGATGGAGGCAGAACTTGTTGAAGACTAGCCATCTCAGTTGGAATGTTTAGCCTTTTCCCTGTCCCTCCTTTCCTTCCTCTCATGTACCATCTTTCCTTTTGTCTCCATTTTATGCCATAGGAATTTTTTTCAACTCACCAGCATGCTTGCTATACATAAATACGTATGTACGTGATATGTGTGTGTTTGTGTGTGTGTATTTAATAACTTAAAGTTCTTGGATTGGAATCTCAGGTTGGCTTCATTAGATAGCAGGGTGATGTTTATACATGGATCTTTTACATTTGGAAAGGGCCACTTCACATCTGCTTCAATTAAAATGTGTAATGACTCTTTAACCTTAATAGTTTTAAAGATTTTAATCATATCATATCATTTTATCCATCTTTGGCAAGTTGATAATTTAAATTGGAAGGTGACCAAAAATGAAGTACATTAAATAATGTAACAACTTCTCATTGTACTTCATCCTCCGTTTGGCAGCCATTGCCTCCCATGCACCAGTGGGCGCTCACATGATCTGCTAAACACTAAGTTTATGAGAAGTCAGAGTGTTAGGTTATCTAAATGCTACAGTACTGCTCACTTTGGGGAATCTTCTCTCAGTGATCATCTAAAATTCCAACACTGTGTACTTTGAGCTCTTGGTTCATTTTGTCTCAACTGACAAGTCTATTGCTTTGAACCACAGAACCCAAAGCTTCTGTTTTGTACTCCTGATTTTAGAACACTGACAAGCTCTCTAGCAGTTCTGAGATCTTTCTTTTAACTTTCCAAGTGGCTATCTCCAGTCCATATTACCTTATTTCTCTTTCAAATTCTGTGGCAACCATTCCTATTTGGATGACCCCCAACACAGACACAACACAGACACACACATAGACACACATACACAGAGACCTATATAATAAAAACAAGGCTGGGAGACACAAAAATTCTTTCTCTTCACTTTATACTAGAAGTTAAATTGGTGGGTTTCAAATGAGACACAAGCTCCTGTTTTTGCTCACTCTTTCCCTATAGATTTAGAGAAAAAGTAATACTAAATCCTTTCCCCAAATATTCTCTTTTCCCTACTCATGAAATTCACATGTTAAAACAAAAATATTGCCCTTAATTCTGATTTCTCTATAAATGTTTCTAAAATTCATAGATTTATTACATGATTATGTTGAATATTTCTACCTACTCACCATTCTCTTTCACCATTATCTCTTCCAAAGTTGTTCTTTTGTGTTTCTGCTTTCTCCTTGGTTACTGTGATCCTCTGTAGCAAATCTAGTGACCCATGTGGAAAATCTGTAGCAAATCATTTGTCCTGGCTCTTTTATCCCCAGCCATTGAACTGTTTTTTATTCTTTCTGTTCAGTCCTGTCCCTGCTCCCTCTTCCCTACTCCTCTTCCCCCTGCTCATCTACACAATGATCAGAGAGTAGCAGGTAAGAAATCACACCTACCTCATCTAGAGCCTGTATTATAGGATTAGGGCTGGCCATGTAGGAAGAAATAACTCCTCTCCTATGATTTCCCACATAAACACAGAAGACAAAGACCAGAGTCGTGTTCCTGAGAAATAGACTGTATGCCAAAGAACAAAGCCAAGAGAAGATTTAAAGCTTAGTGTGTGATCCAATAGGATTGGGTAGAAAAGAGAAGAGGATTTAAAAATAAGAAAGTATGATAACAGAGAGTGAAAGACAAGGCAGACAAAATGTGTCCTGCAGCAATTCCATTAATGAAATATAGACGAGCTTTTTCACTGGGTCATTATGGGTTTGGAGGGGAGTAAAATTTGCCACCCCAAAATGTGTCTCTTTGATATGAGGATTAATTCAGGATGAATATTTTTAAGAAACAGCAGAAAGCTTTTCTATTACCTGCCCTCATCCCTTAACTGACTAAAAGAATTTAGATACAGAGCCTCTTCCAAGAATACGGATATCACACCAGTGAAAGTGAAAGTCACAGTCATGTCCAACTCTTTGCGATCCCATGGACTATAGTCCATGCAGTTCTTCAGCCCAGAATACTGGAGTGGGTAGCTGTTCCCTTCTCCAGATCACACCAGAGATATCTGCAAAGAATGTGGTCTAAGTGTGGCTGAGGAAACTCAGTAGAGCCTAGAGGTCAGAGTCTACTCTGTCCCAGTGTCTCTGCATGGCCCAGCAAACATGTGCTTTTTTCATCTCTATGTGAATTACCTTCCTTTGAAGTCCCAAATTTTGGTGAGTTACTCAGTTTTCCTTGGTCTCCCCCATGCATATATGGTATTAAACTTTCTCCTATTAATCTCTCATGTCAGTTGAATTCTTAGATTGCCAGAAGTGCCTAGAAGGGTAGAGACCATTTTCTTTCTCTGTGACAGGTTCATTAAAATTTCCAAGTAAAAGTCACCTGCCATTGCCTAGCAGTGTTCCTCCTATGTTTGCAGTATTTTTTTATATTTTGCTTTGCCATTTATTCTTCTGTTGTTTATTTATGGATGTCTTGTAAAGTCAATTATGGTTCTAGACATTCAACTCCATGCTCATTACTTTAAGTCCTTCAACTACATTTTTGTAAAATTTATTTTTATGAAGTTTAGATTTAAAAGCAGTGAAATATACAAATATACAAGGGCTTTTGGGGCCTTTTTTTGTATAATATATCCATATTGAGCTATAGAAAACACACACCAGAATTCTCCCTTATGTCCCTTCTTAAGAACCAGATTAATTTTGTTCATGTAAAAATTTTATAGCTTTTAAAAAATATAATTGATAGACAATAAATGTAATATCTCAAAGTATGTAATTTTATGTTTTGACATATGTACATCTGTGAAAATATCAATCAAGATAATAAGCATATCCATCACTCCCAGAAGTTTCCTCTTGTTTCTTTGTAATTCCTTCCTCCCAGGCTTGCCTACCCTTCCTCTAATCCTCCAACAACTGTTAATTGCATTTCCTAGATTTTATATGAATGGAATCATACAATACGTAAATTTTGTCTTGCTTCATTCAGCATAATTATTTTGTGATCTATCTATGATAGAGCATGTATCAAAACTTTATTTCTGTCTTATTGCTGAGTGGGCTTCCAGTATACGGATACACCACACTTCTTAAAATCCATTTGCCAGTTGAAAGATATTTGAGTTGTTTCAAATTTTTGACAATTAGAGCTCTTCAGTGAATTCAGTACAGTTTCAGGATACAAAATTAGCATACAAAAATCGGTTCCATTTCTATACACTAACAATGAACAACAGACTGGTTCCAAATCGGGAAAAGAGTACATCAAGGCTGTATATTGTCACCCTGCTTATTTAACTTATATGCAGCGTACATCATTTGAAATGCTGGGCTGGAAGAAGCACAAGCTGGAATCAAGATTGCCGGGAGAAATATCAATAACCTCAGATATGCAGATGACACCACCCTTATGGCAGAAAGTGAAGAGGAACTCAAAAGCCTCTTGATGAAAGTGAAAGAGGAGAGTGAAAAAGTTGGCTTAAAGCTCAACATTCAGAAAGCTAAGATCATGGCATCTGGTCCCATTACTTCATGGCAAATAGACAAGGAAACAATGGAAACAGTGAGAAACTTTTTTTTGTGGGGGTGGGGCTCCAAAATCACTGCAGATGGTGACCACATCCATGAAATTAAAAGATGCTTGCTCCTTGGAAGGAAAGTTATGACCAATCTAGACAGCATATTAAAAAGCAGACACATTACTGTACCAACAAAGGTCTGTCTACTCAAAGCTATGATTTTTCCAGTAGTCATGTATGGATGTGAGAATTGGACTATAAAGATAGCTGAGTGCCAAAGAATTGATGGTTTTGAACTGTGGTGTTGGAGAAGACTCTTGAGAGTCCCTTGGACTGCAGGAGATCCAACCAGTCCACCTTAAAGGAAATCAGTCAGTCCTGAATATTCCTTGGAAAGACTGATGCTGAAGCTGAAACTCCAATACTTTGGCCACCTGATGAGAAGAACTGACTCATTTGAAAAGACCCTGATGCTGGGAAAGACTGAAGGTGGGAGGAGAAGGGGACGACAGAGGATGAGGTGGTTGGATAGCATCACCGACTCAAGGGACATGAGTTTGAGTAAACTCTGGGAGTTGGTGATGGACAGGGAGGCCTGGAGTGCTGCAGTCCATGGGGCGCAAAAAGTCACACACGACTGAGCGACTGAACTGAACTGAACAGTGAACCATCAGAAAGAAATATTAAGAAAGCAATCCTCTTTACAATCACATCAAAAAGAATAAATACCTAGGAAGAAACTGAATTAAGGAGGTAAAACTCCTGTACTTGGAAAACTATAACACTCTGATGAAAGAAACTGAAGACACAAACAAATGGAAAAGTATATGATATTCATGTTGCTCTAGCACTATTTATTAGAAGATTCATTTTACTTACTTTGAATTGAACATAAATGGAATCATGAAATACGTTTTTATTTTATCAGGTTTCTTTTGCTCAGAATGGTTTTAAGTTTATCGATTTTGTTGTGTGCCTTTAGCTTTTCTATCCCCTTACTGCATAGTATTCCACTTGTATGAGTGTACCACCATGCATTCATCCACCCTATTGATGATGAACGTCTCCTCTCTATTCGTGATGAACATTTTGATTCGTTCCAGCTCCTTCCTCTTATGAAAATGCTGATATGAAATTCTTATCTTCTGATGACATAAGCAATAATTGCAGTTGGGCATATACTTTAAGGTGTGGAATTTCTGGGTCATAGTGTATGCAAATGTGTAGCTTACTATACTGCCAAGAAATTTTTAAAATAAGTGTTAACAGCTTTAGTCTCTTAATAACATGTATGAGAGTTCCACTTTGTTCATCAGTACTTGATACTATCAATGCCTCTTAATGTTTGTAACTTTTGAGGGCATGCAGTGGCACCTAATTTTGGTTTAATTTGCATTTTCCTTAGAAATGACAATGATGAACACACTGAATATGTTTATAGGTCACTTACAATTCTGTTTTGATGTGCATATTCAAGTCTTTCTTCATTAAAAAATGTTTGTTTATTTGTACAAGTTCTTTAAATGTTTGTATGTATTGGGTACATGGAAGTTCTTAATTTGAGAACTTAATTTCAGAACACCAACTTTTCAGTTTTTTCATAAAAAGATTGTATTCTAATACTTCATTTAAGAAATCTTAAAAATAACATCACAAAAATTATCTCCTGCATTTTGTTTTAGAACGATTTCTTTAACATTTGATGTATCTTGAGTTAATTTTTGTGTATGATGTGAAAGGTCAGGGTTCATTCTTTTTCATGTATGTATCTAATTAATGCAACATTACTTATTGAAAAGACCACCCTTTCCCCCACTGAATTGCAGTGGCTTTTGTCATATATCATTAGATTGTGCGTGTATGGGTCTTTTCCTAGACTATCTATTCTGTTCTGTTGTTCTAATTTTGTTTGTCTTAATTACTTTAAACCTGCAAAAGTCTTAAGATCAGTTAGGGCAGGATTTGTTTTTCTTCAAGATTTCTGTGATTTTCTAGGTGTTTTGTATTTTCATGTAACTGTAGAAGCAATTTAGCAATTTCTGCAAAAATCCACTGGGATTTGATTTTGATTACACTAAATGCACAGATAAATTTGAAAAGAAACTGAACACATGTATACCTGTGGCGGATTCATTATGATATTTGGCAAAACTAATACAATTATGTAAAGTTTAAAAATAAAATAAAATTAAAAAAAAAAAGAAACTGTCATATTAAAAACATTGATTCCTTCACTCTATGAACATGATATATTTCTTAATTCTTTAGGTCTTCAATTTGTCTCAACATTGTTTTATAGCTTTCAGTACAAATACCTTATATATAATTTATTATATATATTCTTAGGTATTTGTTTCATTTGTTTCATTATTAAATAATACTGCATTAACATTTTTTACTTTTCAATTTTTGTTAGAAGAATAAAGACATACGTTAATTCTGAAGTTTGATTTTTAGTATAGTAGCCTTGCTAAATTGCCTTACTAATTTAAAAATTTTGTATGTAGAGTCTTTAAAAAAATCACCTGTCAATAAAGACAATTGTATTTTCTTTCCAGCCTGTGTCTTTCATTTCTTTTAGTTGCACAAAGTGGGATCTCATACAACATTGACTAGAATAATAATAGTAAATTCCCTTGACTTCCTTTTTGCTCTCTTTTATCATTTTGGGCTTTCCAAGTGGCGCTAGTAGTAAAGAACCCGGCTGCCAATGCAGGAGGTGTAGGAGACATGGATTGGATCATTGGGTTGGGAGGATCCCTTAGAGGAGAGCATGGCAACCCACTCCATTGCCTGGAGAATCCCAGGGATATAGAAACCTGACAGTCTTTAGTCCATAGTGTTGCATAGAGTCAGACACGAATGAAATGACTTAGCATGCACACATTTTATCTTTTTATTTTATACCAGTATGTTTAACCAGTATGTTTAATTTCTAGATTTCTCTCCCTCCTGACTTGTCACTTAAGTAGAAATCTCCTGTTTCAGGAAGCATTGCAAATTACTTCTTCAAAGTCACATAGAAATCTGGGCTGTGACTTCTCCTTTGGATTATATTAAATAATGTTGATTATATATTCTATGCTTCCCTTGTAGCTGAGTTGGTTAAGAATCTGTCTGCAATGCAGGAGACCTGGGTTCTATTCCTGGGTTGGGAAGATCCCCTGGAGAAGGAAATGGCAATCCACTCCAGTATTTTTGCCTGGAGAATCCCAAGGACAGAGGAGCCTGGCAGGCTACAGTCCACGGGGTTGCAAGAGTGAGACACGACTTAGTGACTAAACCACCACCATATATTCTATAGTTGATTGCAAGATGCTTAACTGAGTGATTTTCTGTCTCTTACACCAGACAAAATTTCTGGAGTACAGTGATTATGTCTATTATCTCTTTATTGCTGGTATCGAGAATAGTGAACATTAAAGATATTTGATAAGTATCTGATAAATGTTTGCTCAATGAAAGAATGATGCTCCAGCTCTGACCTTTCACCACTCTTCTATATCTGTTTATTAACTAAATGTTTTCACTTAACTGTGCTTCCAGTGGGACACTTAGGCCCTGAATTCAATGAAATAAACATTCTCTCTCCTTCTGTGTTCCTTTCCCAATGACTCAACTAACCAATGAATTCACTGGGACATGCATCTGGTAGTTAATTTTTACTACTTCCTTTGAAAACAGTCTTACTTGTTATCACATATCAAGTCAGTTCTCATAGCGTGTTAGTTCTTCTTGCTGGTATTTTTGGATTTGAGCCTTCTTTTCCATTTTCATAGTCATTATCTTAGTCCAGAGTTTTATAGCTTCATCCCTTGATTATGTTACTTTCTTTGGGTTGTATTATTTGTTTGTAATCCCTTTACTCTGCAGCCTACTCACTGCATAGCCAATGACACAGTCTTCCTTAGATATTATTTTAATCATGTATTCCCTCCCAGAATCAAAGTAAACTTCGTTTGTCTATGCTAACAGCATTCCAGCCCATGTTTATTACACGGTGTGTGCATACAACTCCCATCTCCGACATAGTCATTCCCTCTACCTCACAAAATTCAGTGTCCTTGTTATGCCCACTTCTTTGTTGTTGCTATTACAGTCCCATGGAACGACCACCTCTTCTTTCTCATTAAGCTGTGCCCTTAACTTTCTTAAGACTTGGCTTCAGATTTATCTCTTCCAAAAAGATCTCAGTGAATTATATCCTTCCAAATGAAACATCCTCTTTAGCTGACATTTTCCTAATATTTTTAGCCTGTAACTATCACTCAAAGACCAGTTATCAAGAAGGAACAATTTAGTGATTCAGAAATGATGTTTCAACACAAAAAGCTTTATGTTAACATTTGCTTTTTTCTTTCATTGCAAATGTTTTCCTGATAAAGAGTTAATGGATTTAAGCCATCTTGTAAAGAATATAAGAAGTGCACATTCAGATGTGTGAAAGATGTGTTGTACATAAGCAAGGTAAAATGTTCTTGCTTTTTAAAATTATAAACAGAGACTCATTTACCATTTTCAGGTGTTAGCTGGAAAATAGTTATAAGCTGAGGCACATGAAATTTTGTGACATATGAATTATCATGATTATGGGATTTGGGGATTTGTAAGGACTAAAAGGGACCTAGGTGTTATGCAACCACTTTCTCTAGTTCACAATTGAGGAAATTAGGGTCCTAGGAAAATTGTGACTCATCTAAGATCTCACCTCTTATTAATAACATGATTGTGATTATAACCTAGATCTCCTAATATAAAGTGCAGTGTTTTTTTTTAAGTTACATAAGGTTGTCCATATTATTTGTACACCCAGTCCAAGGAGACTGCATTATGAACCCCCAGAGGTCAGGGCTTATGTCTTTTTAACTTTTACTTTCTCCAGAGCTATCCTCCCCAGAGCAAAACTCAGTTTCAACATTTATTAGACATTATTTCCCTCAAGTTTAACTCTCTACCTGGAAGACCCATAGTAATGTTTTCAGAAGATTGTTTTGGGGGCATTCATTTTAAGAATATAAGGTTCCAGACTTGTGAATGATGGGCTCCTAAAATTTGGCTTTACTATGACTTAAAAAGGGCTTCCATTGTGGCTCAGCTGGAAAAGAATCTACCTGCAATGTGGGAGAACTGGGTTCGATCCCTGGGTTGGGAAGATCCCCTGGAGAAGGGAGAGGCTACCCACCTCAGTATTCTGGCCTAGAGAATTCCATGGACCATACAGTCCATGGGGTTGCAAAGAGTTGGACACGACTGAGTGACTTTCACTTTCATGAGTTAAAAAGATGAACTTCCTAAACAGGATCACTTACTACTATTCTTTGGATGTGTACGTGCTCATCATGTCTGAGTCTTTGCAACCCCATGGACTGTAGCCTGCCAGGCTCTTCTGTCCATGGAATTTTCCAAGAAAGAATATTGCATTGAGTTACCATTTCCTATTCTAGAAGATCTTCTCCAGCCAGGGATTGAACCCACATCCCTTACATCTTCTGCATTGGCAGGTGGATTCTTTACCACTGCACCACCCGGAAAGTCGTACTTTTCTTTATTTCCTAAATAATTATTTATTTCCTAGTGCCTTTCAGAGTCTGGTCAGAACTGAAAAACATTGATAAGTGAAGCGCAAACTCATCATATGCTGTCTCTTACCTCTGAAATGCACAAGTTTCAGCATCCTTGCTTACCCTCAAGCTACTGATCTGGGACAAGGGACAGCTCCACATGTTTCCACAGGGACATCTAATCCATAACTATTCTTCCCATTGAGAGGCAAGCCAGATGTTGGGCTCAAATGTTTCCTCTATTAGGGCTTTGACAGAAGAGCCAAGATAGTACACTCTTAACCTCCAATAGGTGCCAACAAATCTCAAATACAGATTTTAATAAAGAAATCACCATTTCCCTCAAGATATAGGCAGGCTCTTGTTCACCTCATCACATTAGAATCTCACTGTTAAGTTACTACCCAGAGGGCACTTAATTCCTTTTTTAATTTTTTTATTGCTAGATCAGAGTTCCCTAAACCAGAGGAACATGAAATAAAGTCAGCTGTTTACAACAGAGGAGACTCTGCTTATTTATATTTAGAGGCCCAAGAAAACAGCCTAATTAAAAACTGATGGGCAGCTAAAAGTATGACCCACTGAATGGTGTGAGGCAGGCATTTAATACTGAAATGTGAAGTCTTATGATATCCATTTGCATTGAGAAAGCAAGCCTGGCTTCATGCAGCAGTATTCTTGATATGTTATGTGTAAGCTTAGAAAGTTCATTCATCATGGGAGTTTGAACCTTGTCAATTGTTCTATTATATCACTGAAATCCTCCTATTACATAACAGCAGCCTTTGAGTAATCTGTTTACTTAGCTACTTGATTCAATTATGGATACTCTAACTTTCAAACTTTACAATCCTGCCCCATTTCTCTCTTACTTAAGGGAAATCAACAAAACAGGAATGATTCCCTTAGTTTTCCTTTGTAAGGAAGGTCCCATCAGAGCAACATTATACCAGCCACTGCAGTTCAGTTTTTCTCCTTAACAACAGCGCAGAAGTGATCTTTTTTTTTTCTCCCTTCAATGTGCATATTCCTGATGGAGCTTAAAAACTTCCATAAATCAATAAAGTAATTGCTACATAATGACCTATTGTTAGTGTTCTTGCCCAGAATGATGTCACATGGGGGTAATGGAGCTACTGAATCAAAAAATGGCAGCTGTTTCCAATTTATCTGAGAGTCAGTTGGACAGAAAATTAAATAAACACATAGACAAGAAGGACAAGGGCAAGTCCTTGTATTATTCTTATGATAGTTTTAATTCAATTGCAGAAGTCAGCAGGCAGCTGATACTGTGGCCCAGAGTTTCATTAATTGCCTGTCTTGCATGTCAGTGAGACAACACATGCTCACTTCATCATTTTCAACTCTTGTTATTTGCATTTTAAAACACACACACCAGTGAAGCATGGATCAAACTTTTCATGTGTGTGTGGTTAGTACAGCCTTCTAACTCTCAGAAATCTATGATTGGGAGATATGGTTTTATCCTCTACCTGCCACAATGGTGTCTCTCTCCTCCCTCAGGGCAGGCAGCTGAGAATTTTTAAAAATTAGTCTCTCCTCCTTGGGGGAAGGCCGGAAGACTTGTATTTGTTGTGGAGCCTGAAGAAAAAGGCATCACCCGGTTCGCAGTCACTCCTCTCCACTGTGACTGGGAGCTTTGATGTGCCCTTTTGATGTTCCTGCCTTGAGGCAGCTGGAGAGGATTATCAAAAGTAGCCTTAACCATCCAGGTTGGAGTTGGGGGTGCAGCACCATTGCATGCCGGACTTCACAGCCCTCATGTAAACACTTGTACTGAGGTGGAGTTGCTGGAGTGCATATGAAATTTCCAAGGTAGTGCCAATCCAGTCTGCATCTACGGAGCTTTAATTTTCAGAATGTCCTTTGGGCAGGATTCTATGGTCAGGTAATTTGCTATTTAGGATGGTAGCCACTATTAATTTTTTGAAAAAAACCAAGGAGTCTAATTGTAATTAGAAAATGGCTACAATTCACTATCCAAATGATTGTTGTTTTCTCCTAAGAACCAAACAGCCCAATTTTTAAAAAGATTCTCATATGCCAAAAGGATCTTTGGCAGGTAAACAATTCCTTTTTATGTCAGGGATAAGGAGCCAGAACGCTGGTGTACCAGTTAAAAATTCTTGTCTGTGTGTGTGTGCTCAGTTGTGTCCAACTCTTTGTGATCCCATGGACTTTGCGACCCAATGGAGCCCACTGTGCTCCTCTGTCCCTAGAATTTTCCAGGTAAGAATTCTGGAGTGGTTGTCATTTCCTACTCCAGGAGATACTCCTAACCCAGGGATTGAACCTGCACCTTTTACATCTCCTGTATTGGCAGGCGGATTCTCTACCACTGTACCACCTGGGACGCCCCTAAAAATTCCTAGTATATGGTAATTTTGTTAGATTTGTAAATTTGTTAGATTTGTAACTGGAGAAAGAAAATTTCTAGAGAATATCCTGGGGTTCCTACAGGCTTGGAGTCCAGCTTTACAACTAGGTTTGGTAAGAGTCAGAAGTAGAGGTGATCCAGAGGGCCAAGAAGCAGGAAGGATGGTGTGGGATGGGGCTGGAGTCTAAAAAGACAATAAACCAGTAAACAAAGAAATGTGGTATTTTAGTTAGTGATAAGTGGTGTGAAGAACAATGAAGTGAGGTAACGGGGATAAGAAGCATCAGTATTAGGAGTCTTCTTTGATACTGTGGATCAAAAATCCTCCCTGATCAAACGTTAAGAGTAGACACGTGCTAGAATGGGAGAGACTATGCCCAGCATGCAGATATCAGAGAGAGGAAAGAGTTACTCCAGGTACAGGAGATAGGGCAAAGGTTTTCCTACAGGATGAACTTTCCAGTTGGTGCTAGTGGTAAAGAACCCACCTGTCAATGCAGGAGACATAAGAGACACAGGTTCAGTCCCTGGGTTGGGAAGATACCCTGGAGGAGGGGATGGCAACCCACTCCAGTATTCTTGCTTGAAGAATCCCATGAATAGAGGAGCCTGGTGGGCTACTGTCCATAGGATCACAAAGAATCAGACACAACTGAAGTGCCTTAGCATTAGCAGACTCCTTCTGTGCTCAATGAGGAGGCCAGTATGACTGCAGAAGAACAAGAGAGAAGGGTACTTTGAAATTAGGCCAGAAAGTTGTGTGGGATGGAAAGGGGCAGACCATATAGGGATTTACAGGCCATTTAAGAGCTTTGGGTTTTACTTTAATTGCATTAATGGTTTCCAGGGATAAGGAGAGAATATGACAGGCATGATGAAATGCTGATGCTGGGAGGTTGGCAAGACTCAGTTATGAGTTAGGCAAACCAGCGCGCAGTGATTGAAACGCATGCCTCAACAAAAAGCATGGATGATTACATATTATGAGACCTGCGGGAATACTCATAGATCCGCAGAATCATGAATGGTTAATCTCCACATGCACGGATCTCCTGCATTTAAATTTTTTACTTACGGAGGATGTCAATGGAAAGTTATGCTCCAAAAGACCTGTTTGCCTTCACATATGTTGTTTCTGCCTGAATTCAATGTCCGATTCTTAAAAGCAAATTTTACATCTTGGAAACTCATTTTCATGGTAGTTCTTTGAAAGGAATTAATAACTTTCACCAGTACTAAATATTTAGGCTGTTGAAAGTGTATAGATTTTGTGTCTTTTTATAGTCTTATTGAATGGTCTTCAAGATAAAAGTTCAAGTTCTACATATATGAAGCTAGTTAAAGACACATTGAAAGTTTTAATTTTACTTCTTTTAAAAGTAGTTCAAAGTTTTAATTTTACTTCTTTTAAAATGCCTTCAAATAGTAACTTAATGTACCTCTAAAACAAAATAATGTTATGTATATTAGTAAATGTACAGGAAAGCAGATCATTTTACTCCATTTCTACAGAGAATAGGAATAAACTTTCGAAACTGCACAGATATAATAGGAGGAGATGGTGGCTAAGTGTTAAAGAATCCACCTGCCAATGCAGGAGACACAAGAGACTCATGTTCCATCCCTGAGTCGGAAAAATCCCCTAGAGGGATAAATAACAGCCAACTCCAGTATTCTTGCCTGAAAAATCCCAAGGACAAAGGAGCCTGGCTATCTGCAGTCCATGGGGTTGCAAAGAATCAGACATGACTAAGCGACTGAGCATGCACACGGTAGAAGAAAATGGTAGCTGGAATGAAGGAACATTCAAATAAAGAGATGGTACCTTTGGAAGCAAAAGTCTGATTTCTTTTCCTTTGTCTTCCTCATGAAGAAGTGTTTCTGTGTCTAGCATGGAGATGGGAAGAAAGGCAGGCCATTACTATCACAGAAAGCCAGACAGATAAACAAACACTTTCTCCTTGATCAGTTTAGAATCTTTCAGGGACCAGATCATTGCTAAAGAGGTATCTGCTTTTAAGAATTGAGGACAAGCTGTTGAGAAGTGTCTGACATTAAGTTAAGACTCAGATTACATTAAATAAATAAGATAAGCACATATCCTCTTAGGCAAGTGAATGAGAGGTTTCCTTGTAATTTAGTCTTTTCTTCATATATTTTGCTTTGCTTTTGTTGTAGTATAAAGTCATGTTTGCTATAGTAAAAAAATTAATTAACTCTAATTTGGAATAGTGGTTTGTGTATTTTAGGATAAAATATATGTGGGTTGAAATCTCAGCTTGCCCATTATAAAAATTATGACCTGAGTGATTTAACCTCTTAGATTTCAGCTCCTCATTTGTAAAATGGAAAATGTGATAATGTCTACCTAATTTTAAATGGATGTGAGAGCTGATCTATAAATAAAGCTGAGCGCCGAAGAATTGATGCTTTTGAACCATGGTGTTAGAGAAGATTCTTGAGAGTCCCTTGGAGCACAAGGAGATTCAACCAGTCAATCCTAAAGGAAATCAGTCCTGAATATTTATTGGAAGGTCTGATGCTGAAACTGAAACTCCAATACTTGGGCCACCTGATGCGAAGAACTGACTCACTTGAAAAGACACTGATGCTGGGGGAGATTGAAGGTGTGAGAAGAAGGGGACAACAGAGAATGAGATGGTTGGATGGCATCAACAACTCAATGGACATGAGTTTGAGTAAGCTCCAGGAGTTGGTGATGGACAGGGAAGCCTGGCATGCTGTAAGTCCATGGGGTTGCAGAGTCAGACACGACTGAGTGACTGAACTGAACGTAATTTTAAATGTCTGATAAATCTTAGCCATTACTATTGCTATTAAGAACAATTTTTATAGGTTTGGATTTCACCAACTTACAATAGTACACTGGTAAATCTACTGCAATTGCTGGGAGTCTACATAACCTGCCGACACAATTAAGAGATGAACTACTCCCATAAATGGTGAAATGGAACACTTTTTGGTCACCAATGATCATTGTGAGAATCTCAAACCTACAATTTAGGGGAATATTTTCTCAGTAGGAAAATTGTCTAGGAGTTCTGGGGGAGCCACCCAGACTACATCATTCTATCATGATGTTTCCACTGGGTCAGTCTTGGCCAGGGGCTTGGGTGTAGAATGGTGAGAGTAGCAATTTTATAACAGTAGATGCGTGGAAAAGACGGATAAATTTATACTGACCGTTTCTTTGTTGAAATGATCTACATCGTAAGGCTTTTAGGTTACATCCATCTGGTTCTCTTACTAACTAAACAGACCCCCAAATGCCTCTTTTGATTTCTTACTCTGTAAAATATGAAATTTTGAAACATTAGTTGTAGGAAAATCTGCACTGTATATTTATTTAATTTTTTCATATTTTATTCCGCGAATAAAAAATGAAACATATAAATAATAAGGACCTAGCCTCTTTTCTTTCATTTGAGGGCCTTTAGAGGGCTACATCTCCTCATGGCCACCTCTCCTGACCTTGAATGTGGAGTAGCTCCTCTCAGCCCTCCTGCACCTGTGCAGCTGCTGCTCCTTGGATGTGGGGTAGCTCCTTTTGGCCGCTGCTCCTGACCTTGGATGTGGAGTAGCTCTTCTTGACCACTAAATGAGGAAACAGTGGAAACAGTGGAAACAGTGTCAGACTTTAGTTTTTGCAGCTCCAAAATCACTGCAGATGGTGATTGCAGCCATGAAATTAAAAGACGCTTACTCCTTGGAAGGAAAGTTATGACCAACCTAGATAAGCATATTCAAAAGCAGAGACATTACTTTGCCAACAAAGGTCTGTCTAGTCAAGGCTATGGTTTTTCCCGTGGTCATGTATGGATGAGAGAGTTGGACTGTGAAGAAAGCTGAGCGCTGAGGAATTGATGCTTTTGAACTGTGGTGTTGAAGAAGACTCTTGAGAGTCCCTTGGATTGCAAGGAGATCCAACCAATCCATTCTAAAGGAGATCAGTCCTGGGTGTTCATTGGAAGGACTGATGCTAAAGCTGAAACTCCAGTACTTTGGCCACCTCATGCAAAGAGTTGACTCATTGGAAAAGACTCTGATGTTGGGAGGGATTGGGGGCAGGAGGAGAAGGGGACGACAGAGGATGAGATGGCTAGATGGCCTCACTGACTCGATGGACATGAGTTTGAGTGAACTCCAGGAGATGGTGATGGACAGGGAGGCCTGGGGTGCTGCGATTCATGGGGTTGCAAAGAGTCAGACACAACTGGGTGACTGAACTGAACTGAACTGAGAGGGCTACACTGTGATATGTTCATCATAATATGGTTTGCTGTTGTTGACCCAAGAGAGAAACTGAGACAAACTCACAAAAATAAGTATATTTTGGGATAAGTGAGGAATTCCAATTTAAGACAAGCAAGCTATATGTGAATCTGTTGAAAGTTTGGGGTAGGTTGTATTTGTGGGCTGGGAATGTATAGAGGGAAGAGTCCAGTCACAATTAGTTAAACAACAAACAGAGCCCAACCTTGAAAACTTCCCAAGCAGGCAGTCCAGTAACACAAGCAAAGCTCAGTTCAGGCCACTCTGGGATGCCAGCTTAACCTGGCTTATCTTTCATTCATGATTCTAGCAAAACTTCCCAATGTTGTTATGAGACAGCTCTGATCAACTCCCTATCACTAGAGAAAATTCTGACACTATCAGTGTTCTATAAGTCACACATTTTCAGGAAATCAGTTTCTTAAATCTCTAATTTTCATCTTCTTGTAGACACATGTGTGGGATTCTCCATTTTGTACCCTCTAGTTCTATTTCAGTTTGATTTTTTCACATTTCCCTCTTCTGATTAAGATCTTTTGCAGAAAGCATAGTTGATCATGTCACATAGGTCTTATTCCTTATTATTTGGGGGAGTAGGTATAGTTCTCTATAGATGAGTTGTATGCCCTACAAAACTGAAGAGGGTTGTCCTCAGGTGTCTTTTTTTTTTTTCTCATAAAGTTGAGAGGTATCATCCTCAGGTATTTTTTTCCCAGGAAGCTGAGGAAGACAATCTTCAGGTATCTTATCCCATGGAAAAGGGAAATTATATGAAATTTCACTGACTCTTGCGACCCCATGACCTGTAGTCCACCAGGCTCTTCTATCCATGAGATTCTCCAGGCAAGGAGACTGGAATGGATTGCAATTTCCCTCTCCAGGATAACTTCCTGACCCAGGAATTGAACTCAGATCTCCCACACTGCAGGCAGATGCTTTACTGACTTAGCTATGCAGGAAGCCCTAGTTTACTAGAAAAACAAGCAGATTGAAAAATGAAGAATCTCAGTTATGTCCTGCTCAGGTAGATAGTTTAGTATATATACATTTAAGAAGGAGGCATTTCTATAGAAACAAAAGAAAAACAAAGGTGAACAGGTCCAGTAAATTATAAATTTAGTTTCTGAGTTTTGGAGAGCAGCCAACTGAGAAAATTTTTAGATATTCGGTTCTAAGCATCCTCAGATGGAATGAGGACAAGCAATAGCAATCTAACAAGAGTTTCCTGGATTGCAGTGTGAATGTCTCTGACGATCTTTCTCAATGGTCACATATCAACAAGCACCAAGATTGTCCACACATTAGCTGTTATGGTGATTTCTCTGAAGAATATACAGTTATTCCTCAGTATCCATGAGGGATTGGTTCCAGCACACCCTCAAATACAAAATTCCATCCATGCTTAGTCCCTTACGTAAAATGGATTAGTATTTGCATAAAACCTGTGCAGATATAACCTATGCTGGAAAAGGTCAGTTTTCATTCCAATCCCAAAGAAAGGCAATGCCAAAGAATGCTCAAACTGCCACACAATTGCACTCATCTCACACACTAATAAAGTAATGCTCAAAATTTTTCAAGCCAGGCTTCAACAGTACGTGAACTGTGAACTTCCAGATGTTCAAGCTGGTTTTAGAAAAGGCAAAGGAACCAGAGATCAAATTGCCAACATCCGCTGGATCATGGAAAAAGAGAGTTCCAGAAAAACATCTATTTCTGCTTTATTGACTATGCCAAAGCCTTTGACTGTGTGGATCACAATAAACTGTGGAAAATTCTGAAAGAGATGGGCATACCAGATCACCTGACCTGCCTCCTGAGAAATTTGTATGCAGGTCAAGAAGCAACAGTTAGAACTGGATATGGAACAACAGACTGGTTCCAAATAGGGAAAGGAGTACGTCAAGGCTGTATACTGTCACCCTGTTTATTTAACTTATATGGAGAGTACATCATGAGAAATGCTGGGCTGGAAGAAGCACAAGCTGGAATCAAGATTGCTGGGAGAAATATCAATAACCTCAAATAGGCAAATGACACCACCCTTATGGCAGAAAACGAAGAATAATTAAAGAGGCTCTTGATGAAAGTGAAAGAGGAGAGTGAAAGAGTTGGCTTAAAGCTCAACATTCAGAAAACTAAGATCATGGCATCTGGTCCCATCACTTCATGGTGAACAGATGGGGAAACAGTGGCTGACTTTATTTTGGGGGGCTTCAAAATCACTGCAGATGGTGATTGCAGCCATGAAATTAAAAGATGCTTACTCCTTGGAATAAAAGTTATGACCAACCTAGATCAGATCAGTCGCTCAGTCGTGTCCGACTCTTTCAACCCCATGAATTGCAGCACGCCAGGCCTCCCTGTCCATCACCAACTCCCAGAGTTCACCCAGACTCACATCCATCGAGTCAGTGATGCCATCCAGCCATCTCATCCTCTGTCGTCCCCTTCTCCTCCTGCCCGCAATCCCTCCCAGCATCAGAGTCTTTTCCAATGAGTCAACTCTTCACATGAGGTGGCCAAAGTACTGGAATTTCAGCTTTAGCATCATTCCTTCCAAAGAAATCCCAGGGCTGATCTCCTTCAGAATGGACCAACCTAGACAGCATACGAAAAAGCAGAGACATTACCTTGCCAACAAAGGTCTGTCCAGTCAAGGCTATGATTTTTCCAATAGTCATGTATGAATGTGAGAGTTGGACTATAAAGAAAGCTGAGCGCCAAAGAATTCTTGCTGTTGAACTGTGGTGTTGGAGAAGATTCTTGAGAGTCCCTTGGACTGCAAGGAGATCCAACCAGTCCATCCTAAAGGAAATCAGTCCTGAATATTCACTGGTAGGACTGATGCTGAAGCTGAAACTCCAATACTTTGGCCACCTCATGTGACGAACTGATTCATTTGAAAAGACCCTGATGTTGGGAAAGACTGAAGGCGGGAGGAGAAGGGGATGACAGAGGATGAGATGGTTGGATGGCATCACTGATTCAATGGACATGAATTTGAGTAAGCTCTGGGAGTTGGTGATGGACATGGAGGCCTGGTGTGCTGTGGTCCACAGGGTCGCAAAGAGTTGGACATGACTGAGCCACTGAACTGAACTGAACCGATCACCTATGCACATCATCCTGCATACTTTAAATCATATCTGGATTACTTATAATACCTAAGTGTAATGTAAATAGTTGTAAATAAAATGTAAATGCTATATAAATACTTCTTGGCACACAGCAAATTCAAGTTATGTGTTTTTAAACTTTTGGGAATTTTTTTTTTTTTAACATTTTGAACATATAGTTGGTTGAATCTGTAGACATGGAATCCACAGATACAAAAGCCAACTGTATCAAGTTGTCTAGCTTTAGCTTGTATGGCCTTGGACAAGAGCAGTTTCAGTTTCATAGTGAGCTAAAGTCAAAAAGATGGAAAAATTGTAAATGTTAGTTTGGAGCATTCTAGTCACATTTTGGAGGAAATTAGAGTTCAGGACTCTGTCTAATTATAGGCAGAAAATGAAGTTCAAAGACAAATAAAAATACTAGAATCTGATATCCATAAATGTGCATTATTGAAACAATTTTTTTCTATAATTATCCCCAGTTTTATCAAATATATCCACCATAAGACTAAGTTAATTATATATCAAATCTAGTTTTAATAAACAGCCTGATCATTTACATAAGTGCAACAAAAATATAAGCTCTTTTAAATTTGCTTTGCTGAAACTTTCCTGAGGAATCTTAGACTTTTAATGTTTTTCAGCCTAAGAAGCCAAGCCAAAGACTTGTCCAATTGCGACCTTTTACAGGGTGAACTGGTTCCTATTGAACTTATGCAAATACATATATTGCCATGAAAAATAAGACTAATAAGAGTTTCTGAATTCTGGAGGATCAAGTTGGGATAAAAAGAATAAATGCTTTTACCTTTGTTTAAAAGATACACTTCACAAAATTGCTATAAGTTGTAGATAGTTAAAAAGAGAGGAGAAAAGTTTTTTTTTTTTTCTTTAATATCTGGAAAACATCAAAGAACCAGCAGTGTTTTAAATGAAGTCCTAAAAATTATAGCCATCTTTGTCAATTTTTTCAGTTTTATATTATTTTTGTTTTGCTTCATCTTTTGTTAGGAGTTTTATGAATTAATCAGTTTTAACATCAGAGTTTTAGAAATTCTTACCTTGTTCATACCAAATACACCTAATTAGTGTATTATTCCCCTTTCTATGTGGAGAGAGAATTAACAATTAACTCAAGTGACAATATAAGAGTTCAAAGGCAAATATAGAAGGTTACAAAGATCTGAGCAAAATTTAGCTCTTAATATTGAGAAAACTTGATTTACTTAAATAATTAAGATGTGATAAATACAAAGCACAGAAGTTTTTTTTTTTTCCTAGGCAGTTTACAATAAAGGTAAAGAAAAAGTTCTGTTTACAGCTACTTATTAAGAGAAGGTCAATAAGCTAAAAAATTTACCCTTTTAAGAAGAGAAAACCAATTCTAATTTTTGCAGCAATGTACTTTTGATGTTAAAATTATTCCTTTTTTAAAAAATTAAAAATCCATTCCAATCTTAATCAGTTTAACCATATATACAACTCCTTTCTCAAGATTCCTTTTTCACTTACTATATCTATTTAAATTTTGCTATAGCTATTTATAGCTATAGCTATAGCCGGGAGGACCAACCCCATGTCCAAGGAGCCGTGGCTGCACGGGCGCAGGAGGCCCTCAACCCACGTTGAAGGTCAGGAAGGGTGGCCGTGAGGAGATACCCCTCGTCCAAGGTAAGGAACAGCAGCTGCGCTTTGCTGGAGCAGCCGTGAAGAGATACCCCACGCCCAGGGTAAGAGAAACCCAAGTAAGACGGTAGGTGTTGCAAGAGGGCATCAGAGAGCAGACACACAGAAAGCATAATCACAGAAAACTAGTCAATCTAATCACACTAGGACCACAACCTTGTCTAACTCAATGAAACTAAGCCATGCCTGTGGGGCAACCCAAGACAGGTGGGTCATGGTGGAGAGATCTGACAGAATGTGGTCCACTGGAGAAGGGAATGGCAAACACTTCAGGATTCTTGCCTTGAGAACCCCATGAACATTATGAAAAGGCAAAATGATAAGATACTGAAAGAGGAACTCCCCAGGTCAGTAGGTGCCAATATGCTACTGGAGATCAGTGGAGAAATAACTCCAGAAAGAAGGAAGGGATGGAGCCAAAGCAAAAACAATACCTAGCTGTGGATGTGACTGGTGATAGAAGCAAGGTCCGATGCTGTGAAGAGCAATATTGCATAGGAACCTGGAATGTCAGGTCCATGAATCAAGGCAAATTGGAAGTGGTCAAACAAGAGAGGGCAAGAATGAATGTCGACATTCTAGGAATCAGCGAACTGAAACGGACTGGAATGGGTGAATTTAACGCAGATGACCATTATATCTACTATTGCGGGCAGGAATTCCTCAGAAGAAATGGAGTACCCATCATGATCAACAAAAGAGTCTGAAATGCAGTACTTGGATGCAATCTCAAAAAGGACAGAATGATCTCTGTTCATTTCCAAGGCAAATGATTCAATATCACAGTAATCCAAGTCTATGCCCCAACCAGTAATGCTGAAGAAGCTGAAGTTGAACGGTTCTATGAAGACCTACAAGACCTTTTAGAACTAACACCCCAAGAAGATGTCCTTTTCATTATAGGGGACTGGAATGCAAAAGTAGGAAGTCAAGAAACACCTGGAGTAACAGGAAAATTTGGCCTTGGAATAAGGAATGAAGCAGGGAAAAGACTAATAGAGTTTTGCCAAGAAAATGCACTGGTCATAACAAACACCCTCTTCCAACAACACAAGAGAAGACTCTACACATGGGCATCACCAGATGGTCAACACCGAAATCAGATTGATTATATTCTTCACAGCCAAAGATGGAGAAGCTCTATACAGTCAGCAAAAACAAGACCAGGAGCTGACTGTGGCTCAGACCATGAACTCCTTATTGCCAAATTCAGACTGAAATTGAAGAAAGTAGGGAAAACCACTAGACCATTCAGGTATGACCTAAATCAAATCCCTTATGATTATACAGTGGAAGTGAGAAATAGATTTAAGGGTCTAGATCTGATAGATAGAGTGCCTGATGAACTATGGAATGAGGTTCGTGACATTGTACAGGAGACAGGGATCAAGACCATCCCCATGGAAAAGAAATGCAAATAAGAAAATCGCTGTCTGAGGAGGCCTTACAAATAGCTAGGAAAAGAAGAGAAGCAAAACGCGAAGGAGAAAAGGAAAGATGTAAGGATCTGAATGCAGAGTTCCAAAGAATAGCAAGGAGAGATAGGAAAGCCTTCTTCAGCAATCAATGCAAATAGAGATCTCTTCAAGAAAATTAGAGATACCAAGGGAACATTTCATGCAAAGATGGGCTCGATAAACGACAGAAATGGTATGGACCTAACAGAAGCAGAAGATATTAAGAAGAGGTGGCAAGAATACACAGAAGAACTGTACAAAAAAGATCTTCACGACCCAGACAATCACGATGGTGTGATCACTCACCTAGAGCCAGACATCCTGGAATGTGAAGTCAAGTGGGCCTTAGAAAACATCACTATGAACAAAGCTAGTGGAGGTGATGGAATTCCAGTTGAGCTATTTCAAATCCTTAGAGATGATGCTGTGAAAGTGCTGCACTTAATATGCCAGCAAATTTGGAAAACTCAGCAGTGGCCACAGGATTGGAAAAGGTCAGTTTTCATTCCAATCCAAAAGAAATGCAATGCCAAAGAATGCTCAAACTACTACACAATTTCACTCATCTCACATGCTAGTAAAGTAATGCTCAAAATTCTCCAAGCCAGGCTTCAGCAGTATGTGAACTGTGAACTTCCTGATGTTCAAGCTGGTTTTAGAAAAGGCAGAGGAACCAGAGATAAATTGCCAACATCCGCTGGATCATAGGAAAAGCAAGAGAGTTGCAGAAAAACATATATTTCTGCTTTACTGACTATGCCAAAGTCTTTGACTTGTGGACCACAATAAACTGTGGAAAATTCTAAAGAGATGGGAATACCAGACCACCTGACCTGCCTCTTGAGAAATTTGTATGCAGTCAAGAAGCAATAGTTAGAACTGGACATGGAACAACAGACTGGTTCCAAATAGGAAAAGGAGTTCGTCAAGGCTGTATACTGTCACCCTGCTTATTTAACTTATATGCAGAGCACATCATGAGAAACGCTGGGCTGGAAGAAACACAAGCTGGAATCAAGATTGCCGGGAGAAATATCAATAACCTGAGATAGGCAGATGACACCACCCTTATGGCAGAAAGTGAAGAGGAGCTAAAAAGCCTCTTGATGAAAGTGAAAGTGGAGAGTGAAAGAGTTGGCTTAAAGCTCAACATTTAGAAAACGAATGATTCGGAAATCATGGCATCCGGTCCCATCACTTCATGGGAAACAGATGGGGAAACAGTGGAAACAGTGTCAGACTTTATTTTTTTGTGCTCCAAAATCACTGCAGAGGGTGATTGCAGCCATGAAATTAAAAGATGCTTACTCCTTGGAAGGAAAGTTATGACCAACCTAGATAGCATATTCAAAAGCAGAGACATTACTTTGCCAACAAAGGTTTGTCTAGTCAAGGCTATGGTTTTTCCTGTGGTTGTGTATGGATGTGAGAGTTGGACTGTGAAGAAAGCTGAGCACTGAAGAATTGATGCTTTTGAACTGTGGTGTTGGAGAAGACTTTTGAGAGTCCCTTTTTCTGCAAGATCCAACCAGTCCATTCTGAAGGAGATCAGCCCTGGGATTTCTTTGGAAGGAATGATGCTAAAGCTGAAACTCCAGTACTTTGGCCACCTCATGTGAAGAGTTGACTCACTGGAAAAGACTCTGATGCTGGGAAGGATTGGGAGCAGGAGGAGAAGAGGACGACAGAGGATGAGGTGGCTGGATGGCATCACTGACTTGATGAATGTGAGTCTGGGTAAACTCCGGGAGTTGGTGATGGACAGGGAGGCCTGGCGTGCTGTGATTCGTGGGGTTGCAAAGAGTTGGACACGACTGAGCGATTGAACTGAACTGATAGCTAATCAAATTTTGTCCATTTTTTTTTCTTTTATTTTGGAAGAATCATTTTACTTTAGGAGAAAGCTACTTTCTTTTCTCTCAATAAAAATGCAGCTCCATTCCTCTTACTGGCACCATATATGATACTTATCATATAAAGTCATTTTCAATTACCATAACATGCTCCTTTTCATTCTCATTATTTTCCCAGAGATTTCATCTCCTAGCATCCTAATTAAACTTTATCACAAGTGCATGGATCTTAATCTGTGGCATTTTGTGCCCTCATACCTTTGCAAAACAGCATGCCAAGGTCTCCAATTTATTATCCTTCTTTCCCACCTTCTCTGCCTGCCCTGAAGCTAGCAGAGTGGTAGCAGACAACACATGTCCTTCTCTAATCTCAGCTCTTCTTCCTCATAGTAAAATTTTTTAAAATGTTCCACAACACATATTTATTAATTTATCCAAATACCTTTTGTCACTGTAAAAAATTAAAAATCCAGAGGAGATAAACTTATGTTTAGCAATCAATGTCTCATTAATGTACATTATCTTATTTGGAAATGAGCTAGATATTCAATAAACATCCATTATTTACTTTAACTTAGTAGAAACTGTGATCATGTATTTAAAATACTTAGTTTTTAATAATTATGCTTGGAAGTAGACATTAAACAGCTAACCATCATCTTAAGTTATTTTTCTTGCTGAGAAATTTTGTAGAAATTGGTTGAGTTTATTTGATTTTCAGTAAGCTTAGATAGAATAAAAGTATTATACTAAATGTTGATACCTCTAAAGATATATCTGAATTAATTAAACCAACAAACTTAAACTAGATTTATTTATCAAAGATTATCCTAGATTGTGTGAACTTGAAAAATGTTTGGGTTAGTTTCTATGTTTATAAGAGTATCATATTTATACAAATGCTTAATTTTCTTTAAGTCAATTAAATAGAGCACACTATAATTTTGGCAAGGAAACTTCTCTAGAGGTCTGTATGTTAAAAGATTCTTTTTTGCTTTTCTTTCCTTTTAGTCTCTGTGCACAATATTTTGGTTATCTCCCAGGTGTTTACCAAAATACAGACCTCTAGAGAAGTTTCCTGGCCAAAATTATAGTGTGCTCTATTTAATTGACTTAAAGAAAAGTAAGCGTTTGTATGAATATGATACTCTTATAAACATAGAAACTAACCCAAACATTTTTCAAGTTCATGCAATCTAGCAGCAGCAGCAGCAGGTGTTTACATTTCCAAGACATAGTAAGATTCAACTCTGAAGGACAGAGAAAGAATGAAAGGGTATTCTTTTTTGGAGGGTGGGGAATTTGTGGGTATATTTGTCTATTATGAGAAAAAGTGGAAGTGGTAGTCACTCAGTCATGTCCAACTCTTTGTGACCCCTATGGACTGTAGCCCACCAAGCTCTTCTGTTCATAGAATTTTCCAGGCAAGAGTACTGGAGTAGGTAGCCATTCCCTTCTCCAAGGGATCTTCCCAACCCAGGGACTGAACCCAGGTCTCCTGCATTGCAGGCAGATTCTTTACCCTCTGAGCAACCAGGGAAGCCCATATGATCAGAAGTCTAGAGTAATTATCATTTACATTTTTTCCTTCTCTTTCTTAAGTGCAAGACAATTTTATTTCCAATGCCAATATTTTACAGTAACTGCAAATGTCTGAAGGAAAATTGGAAAGGGTCTGAGTGGATTTTGAAGTTCAAATCAAGAATTTTTTCTTTTATTTCCTTTTGTGTATGTGTCTGTGTGTTCAAGGCAACTTTGGTGGGAGTTTAGCACTAGAGAATTAGGGGAGTTCAGATAGAAAAGGAACTTAGGGGAAACCTCAGTTGGTGCTGCCAACAAAGAAGCTTCAGATGATTTTTGTTTTACGTCTCCTTTTAGTTGTTTATTTGCTTCAGTTAACTTAGAGATACTATTTGCAAAGTCGTCAATTTTAGAAAGCTGAATATGTTTGGAAGCCTCTAGGTACCAGTTAAAATAGTTCTCTTGCTACAGTCTTTTAATTTAATCTAGAGAAAAATGAATTTGGAGAGACTGTGACATAAAATTGGCTTGGGTCCCTGAAGGAGGGCTACCCTTAGAACATGTAGATGACTGCAATCCCATTTCTCAGAGGTTTTCTTGAGAGCAAAAGAAAAATCTCTAGATAGCCTAGTGGTGTTTAAGTACTCAACTGTGCCTCCAATATCATCTGCATCCTCATCATCATTATTTTTTTGCTGTCAAGAATTCCAAAGGAATTATATTGAAATTCTAGTGTGTTATCAAAAAGAAAACAACCAAATATGGACCAAAAAGGATGGAGCCTTTAAATGGTCCCAAATAAAGTCGGAGAGTTCAACCAAAAGGGAGGGAGCTCAAAATCTGAGACTTACCTCAGAACTTCAGGGTTGATAGGAAAACAGTGAGCTCAGTGGGCTCTGTAAATACAAGCACCTGTTTGTTCACTGGCTTGGGAGTTGTTGAAGGTCTTTGAATCCCACTTCTGACACCATAAATGTTGACCTAAATAAAGAGGTAAACTGAGGCAAGCTCAAAAAGATGAGTTTTTTGTTGTTGTTGTTGTTTTTTTGGTGGGGGCAAAGCATGGGAATTGCAATGTGGGACCAGAGAAAACTGTAGCAAGGTACAGGAGAGTCCATTGAGAGTTTGGAGTAGTTTGTATTTATGGGTAGGGAATGTGAAGGGACAAGAGTCCAGTTAGAGCCAGTTAAAATGAAGAGAAAGCAAGACCAGCCTTGAAAACTTTCTGAGCAGACAACATCAATCTAGTAACACAAAGTTCAGTTCAGCCCACTTTCAGACCACCTGAGTCTGACTCAGTCATCTTCCACTCATCCTTCTGGCTAAACTTCCCAAGGTTGATATGAGACAACCTCTGATCAACCTCCTATCACCTGAGAAAATCCTGACAGTTTTCTGTTAATCAGGTTTTGTTTTTTTTTTTAATATGTCAGTCTCTCAGTATTTAAAGTTTGTCTTCCTGAAGACACACTCATTGGAAAGTCTCCATTTTGTAACTTCTAGCAAGGAGAGATAACAAATCTCTCTTAAGTAAATAATGCGAAGAAACAGAGGAAAACAATGGAATGGGAAAGACTAAAGATCTCTTTAAGAAAACTGGGAATACCAAGGGAACATTTCATGCAAAGATGGGCACAATAAACACAAGAAATGGCAAGCACCTAACGGAAGCAAAAGAGATTAAGAAGAGGTGGCAAAAATACACAAAAGAACTATACAAAAAAGGTCTTAATGACCCAAATAACTAGAATGATGTAGTCACTCAGTGAGAGCCAGACATCCTGGAATAGGAAGTCAAGTTGACATAGGAAGTCAAGTGGGCCTTAGGAAGCATTACTATGAGCAAAGCTAGTGGAGGTGATGAAATTCCAGCTGAGCTATTTTAAATCCTAAAAGATGATGCTGTTAAAATGTTGCACTCAGTATGTCAGCAAATTTGGAAAACTCAGCAGTGGCCACACGACTGGAAAAGGTCAGTTTTCATTCCAATCCCAAAGAAAGGCAGTGCTAAAGAATGTTCAAACTACTGTGCAATTGTGCTCATTTCACATGCTAGCAAGGTAATGTTCAAAATCCTTCAAGCTAAGTTTCAAAGTATGTGAACTTAGAACTTCCAGATGTAAAAGCTGGATTTAGAAAAGGCAGAGGAACAACAGATCAAGTTGCCAACATCCATTGGATCATAGAAAAAGCAAGGAAATTCCAGAAAAACATCTACTTCTGCTTTATTGACTATGCTAAAGCCTTTGACTGTGTGGATCACAACAAACTGTGGAAAATTCTTCAGGAGATGGGAATATCAGACCACCTGATCTGCCTCTTGGAAAACCTGTATGCAGGACAAGAAACAACAGTGAGAATGGGACATGGAACAACAGACTGGTTCCAAATTGGGGAAGGAGTACATCCAGACTGTATATTGTCACCCTGCTTATTTAACTTACATGCAGAGTACATCATGCAAAATGCCAGGCTGGATGAATCACAGGCTGGATGATATTGGGGAAAATATCAATAACCTCAGAAATACAGATGACATCACCCTTATGACAGAAAGTGAAGAAGAACTAAAGAGCCTCTTGATGAGAGTGAAACAGGAGAGTGAAAAAGCTGGCTTAACATTCAAATTCTAAGATCATGGCATCCAGTCCCATCATTTCATGCAACTAGATGGGGAAAATTGGAAACAGTGACTGATTTTGTTTTCGTGGGCTCCTAAATCACCAAGGACAGTGACTGCCACCATGAAATTAAAAGCCATTTTGTTCTTGGAAGAAAATCTATGACAAACCTGGACAGCATATTAAAAAACAAAGACATCACTTAGCTGATAAGGTCTGCACAGTCAAAGCTATGGTTTTTGTAGTAGTCATGTACGAATGTGAGGGTTGAACCATAAAGAAGGCTAAGCAGGAAAGAATTCATGCTTTCAAATTGTGGTGCTGGAGAAGACTCCTGAGAGTCCCTTGGACAGCAGGGGGATCAAACCAGTAAATCCTAAAGGAAATCAACCCTGAATATCTTTTCGAAGGACTGGGGCTGAAGCTGAAGCTCCAATAATTTGGCCACCTGATGCGAAGAGCTTACTCATCGGAAAAGACCCTGATGCTGGGAAAGACTGAGGGCAGGACAAGAAGGAGGCGACAGAACATGGTTGGATGACATCATCAACACGATGGACAAAAGTTTGAGCAAACTCTGGGAGATGGTGAAGGACAGGGAAGCCTGGCATGCTGCAGTCGATGGGGTCACAAAGAGTTGGACACGACTTAGGGACTGAACACCAAGTTCTATTTTAGACTGAAATTCTTTCACACTGCTTGTGAATATAGTTTCGGGAACTACCACTGTTAGTCATTTCAATTGTGTATCTATGAAGTCATCCAGATACCTTTAATACAGTGCATTTTTTTAAAGAGAAAAAAAGTGACTTATACTTAATGAAATTGTAATAGAGAACATAATGGAGGATGCAAAAATGCATATAATCATTAAGTTTTCACTTGATATTACTACTAAAAATAAACTTCCTCTCTAATTACCCCTCCACATGCATTCATAAGCAAGAAGGCAATGGCAACCCACTCCAGTACTCTTGCCTGGAAAATCCCATGGAAGGAGGAGCCTGGTGGGCTACAGTCCATGGGGTAGCGAAGAGTCGGACACGACTGAGCAACTTCACTTCCACTTTTCACTTTCATGTGCTGGAGAAGGAAATGGCAACCCACTCCAGTGTTCTTGCCTGGAGAATCCCAGGATGGGAGCCTGGTGGGCTGCCATCTATGGGGTGGCACAGAGTCGGACACAACTGATGTGACTTAGCAGCAGCATGCATTCATAAAATTCTTATATATAGAAAGTATGTTTTTCTCCTTTTATCCGTACCCCACCAATATAGCATCAAAACATAACATGAACTACTTTGGTGAGTAATGTTTGTGTCAAAGTAATCCTGTTGTCTTTCCATCTGAGCTCCACTTTTAAAGCTGCTTAGTTTTGTATGAAATTTCCTTGAAAGTCAGGTTTTATGAATTAAGAAAACTCTGTATGGTCTTGCTAGAGCAGCATGTGCTGCTAATTTCTTTTTACACTACCACTCTCTGAGACACATGCACACACTTGGGGGTTTAAGCTCATACCCTATTAGTTTTTTATCTTCAATAGGGCCCTTGGCATTTTTGAGTCTTAGACTAATTTGTTTTATTCTACCTCCCTTCTGTTGTAGTCAAGAAAGTGAGATGCCTTAAACTTAAGGGCCCTGTGATCATCCTGCATGAAGGGCACTATATAAGTCCTGTCTTCTGACTGATGAGATACTCTCCTCTCTCATCTGTTCTCCTAGCCAATGAAATTTAAAGAAGAATGAAGTTCAATTGGACATACACAAGATATTTTGATTGTGTCTTTATCCTCATCAGTTCATTAAAATCATAGATCTTATATTCTTCAAAAAATATTTACAACCAAAGAGGAAGTAGTTCATTCATCAAGGGGGTCTTGTCAAGGTGGTACATTGTATATTTTGCATAGCATTGTCACATAACCAAACATTAAGAATCTGTTTAAATTAATTCCTCACTCAGTCATGTCTGACTCTTTGTGACCCCATACACCATAATTTTCTAGGCTCCTCTGTCCATCGAATTCTCCAGGCAAGAATACTAGAGTGGGTAGCCATTCCCTTCTCCAAGGGATCTCCACAACTCAGGAATCAAACCCAGGTCTTCTACACTGCAGGGAGATTCTTTACCAACTGAGGCACCAGGGAAACCCCAGATTAACCCGTACCTCAAGATCCTTACATCAGCGCTAAAGAAAGAAGGGGCTACGACACCAATTGCCTTGAAATTTTAGACATGACTAGATTGTGCTTTTTAAAAATACAATGTAAATTGCAGTTGCATTTTGTTAACAGGAGTCAATAGCATTTAATAATCTCCCCACTCATGAAGTGTTATCTAGAAACTCTGCCACAGTTCTCTGTGTCATCATTTAGTGCCTTGTAAAAGCTAATTTAGTGACTAGCATAAGGAAAAGTCACGATTTAATCATGAAAATAGATTAACAGTGCAATTAAAATAGTACTAGACATGCCTACATTTCTCTTAATGTTGAGCTCAATGAATTGGGCTTGGCAAAAAAAATTCAATATACAAATGGATTACAACATGAGAATACCATTGTATACATATTAAAATTTTACTTTTAAAGCACTTATAATTTATCACTTTACATATTTATAACAGATTTAATAATATGTCAGATCATTTAAGTTAAAATTTGTAATAGCATGTAACATTTATTATTATTGGAATTGGTTATTATATTACTAAAATTCAGTTTCCTCTAAGTAATAGCAAGTTTTTTCCACCTGCACATACTTTTGTTATGATTTTTATGAAGAAATATGCCTTATTATAATAGCTTAGTAAGAGCTTCCCAGGTGGTGCTAGTGGTAAAGCACCCGCCTACCAACGCAGGAGACATAAGGGACTCGAGTTCGATCCCTGGGGCAGGAAGACCTCCTGGAGGAGACATGGCAACCCGCTACGGTATTCTTCTCTGGAGAATCCCATGGACAGAGGAGCCTGGCGGGCTACAGGACACAGGTTGCTAAGAGTTGGACACGACTGAAGTGATTTAGTACACATGCACACAATAGCTTAATAACAGTGTCCTTTAAAATCCATAACTAAACATTGAACAGTATGAAAAGGCAAAATGTTAGGATACTGAAAGAGGAATTCCCCAGGTCCGTAAGTGCCCAATATGCTACTGGAGATCAGTGGAGAAATAACTCCAGAAAGAATGAAGAGATGGAGCCAAGCATAAAAAATACCCAGTTGTGGATGTGACTGGTGATAGAAGTAAGGTCTGATGCTGTAAAGAGCAATATTGCATAGGAACCTGGAATGTTAGGTCCATGAATCAAGACAAATTGGAAGTGGTCAAATAGGAGATGGCAAGAGTGAATGTCTACATTCTAGGAATCAGTGAACTAAAATGGACTGGAATGGGTGAATTTAACTCAGATGACCATTTTATCTACTACTGTGGGCAGGAATCCCATAGAAGAAATGGAGTAGCCATCATGGTCAACAAAAGAGTCCGAAATGCAGTACTTGGATGCAATCTCAAAAACGACAGAATGATCTCTGTTCATTTCCAAGGCAAACCATTCAATATCACGGTAATCCAAGCCTATGCCCCAACCAGTAATGCTGAAGAAGCTGAAGTTGAACAGTTCTATGAAGACCTACAAGACCTTTTAGAACTAACACCCAAAAAAGATGTCCTTTTCATTATAGGGGACTGGAATGCAAAAGTAGGAAGTCAAGAAGCACCTGGAATAACAGGCAAATTTGGCCTTGGAGTACGGAATGAAGCAGGGCAAAGGCTAATAGAGTTCTGCCAAGAGAACGCACTGCTCATAGCAAACACTCTCTTTCAACAACACAAGAGAAGACTCTACACATGGACATCACCAGATGGTCAACACCGAAATCAGATTGATTATATTCTTTGCAGCCAAAGATGGTGACACTCTATACAGTCAGCAAAAACAAGACCGGGAGCTGACTGTGGCTCAGATCATTAACTCCGTATTGCCAAATTCAGTCTTAAATTGAAGAAAGTAGGGGAAAACCACTAGACCATTCAGGTATGACCTAAATCAAATCACTTATGATTATACAGTGGAAGTGAAAAATAGATTTAAGGGACTAGATCTGATAGAATGCCTGATGAACTATGGATGGAGGTTCATGACATTGTACAGGAGACAGGGATCAAGACCATCCCCATGTAAAAGAAGTGCAGAAAAGTGAAATGGCTGTCTGAGGATGCCTTACAAATAGCTAGGAAAAGAAGAGAAGTGAAAAGCAGAGGAGAAAAGGAAAGATGTAAGGATCTGAATGCAGAGTTCCAAAGAATAGCAAGGACAGATAAGAAAGCCTTCTTCAGCGATCAATGCAAAGAAATAGAGGAAAACAACAGAATGGGAAAGTCTAGAGATCTCTTCAAGAAAATTAGAGATACTAAGGGAACATTTCATGCAAAGATGGGCTCAATAAAGGACAGAAATGGTATGGGCCTAACAGAAGCCGAAGATATTAAGAAGAGGTGGCAAGAATACACAGAAGAACTGTACAAAAAAGAGCTTCACGACCCAGACAATCACGATGGTATGATCACTCACCTAGAGCCAGACATCCTGGAATGTGAAGTCAAGTGGGCCTTAGAAAGCATCACTATGAACAAAGCTAGTGGAGGTGATGGAATTCCAGTTGAGCTATTTCAAGTCCTAGAAGATGATGCTGTGAAAGTGCTGCACTCAATATGCCAGCAAATTTGGAAAACTCAGCAGTGGCCACAGGACTGGAAAAGGTCAGTTTTCATTCCAATCCCAAAGAAAGGCAATGCCAAAGAATTCTAAAACTACTGCACAATTGCACTCATCTCACATGCTAGTAAAGTAATGTTCAAAATTCTCCAAGCCAGGCTTCAGCAATATGTGAACCGTGAACTTCCTGATGTTCAAGCTGGTTTTAGAAAAGGCAGAGGAACCAGAGATAAATTGGCAACATCCACTGGATCATCGACAAAGCAAGAGAGTTCCAGAAAAATATCTATTTGTGCTTTATTGACTATGCCAAAGCCTTTGACTGTGTGGATCACAAGAAACTGTGGAAAATTCTAAAGAGATGGGAATACCAGACCACCTGACCTGCCTCTTGAGAAATCTGTATGCAGATCAGGAAGCAACAGTTAGAACTGGACATGGAACAACAGACTGTTTCCAAATAGTAAAAGGAGTACGTCAAGTCTGTATACTGTCACCCTGCTTATTTAACTTATATGCAGAGTACATCATGAGAAACGCTGGGCTGGAAGAAGCACAAGGTAGAATCAAGATTGCTGGGTGAAATATCAATAACCTCAGATATGCAGATGATACCACCCTTATGGCAGAAAGTAAAGAAGAACTAAAGAGCCTCTTGATGAAAGTGAAAGAAGAGAGTGAAAATGTTGGCTTAAAGCTCAACATTAGAAAACTAAGATCATGCCATCTGATCCCATCACTTCATGGGAAATAGATGGGGAAACAGTGGAAACAGTGTCAGACTTTATTTTGGGGGGCTCGAAAATCACTGCAGATGGTAATTGCAGCCATGAAATTAAAAGATGCTTACTCCTGGCAGGAAAGTTATAACCAACCTTGATATCGTATTCAAAAGCAGAGACACTACTTTGCCAACTAAGGTCCATCTAGTCAAGGCTGTGGTTTTTCCAGTGGTCATGTATGGATGTTAGAGTTGGACTGTGAAGAAAGCTGAGTGCTGAGGAATTGATGGTTTTGAACTGTGGTGTTGGAGAAGACTCTTGAGAGTCCCTTGGACTGCAAGGAGATCCAACCAGTCCATCCTAAAGCAAATCAGTCCTGAATATTCATTGTAAGGACTGATGCTGAAGCTGAAACTCCAATACTTTGGCCACCTCATGCGAAAAGTTGACTCATTGGAAAAGACCCTAATGCTGGGAAGGATTGTGGGCCGGAGGAGAAGCGGACGACAGAGGATGAGATGGCTGGATGGCATCACTGACTCAATGGACATAAGTTTGGGTGAACTCTGGGAGTTGGTGATGGACAGGGAGGCCTGGCGTGCTGCGATTCATGGGGTTGCAAAGAGTAGGACACGAATGAGCAACTGAACTGAACTGAAACATTGTAAACATCATTTTCACACAACAGCCATTTTAATTTTAAAGTGTGTGTATGGTTTGGGTGTGAGAATCCCAGATCGAAGCTTATGAATTCATTTTGAAAGTGCTTGAGCTTCTGTCATTCAATATTCTCTTTTAATAGCTACCAATGACTTTCATCACTCTTTGCCTCATATCCCACATTTTTGGCTATGGGGTTTTCCATTCTATTTCCTCTTTCTCCCCTTTATTCAAGCCATCAGTAATGTTATCTGGCCCAGTTCTTCAAATAAAATATGAGGTTATAAGTTAAATATACCAACTCATTCCTTTACTATCTTCCTAAGCACTAATTAGGCATTCCATGCATGCCACTCTATTAGGTATTATAAAATATATATTTCAATAAAGGGCTTATTGGTTGCAAGGAGTTCAACATGTTAGTATTACTTTTTCTTCTCAAAAATTGCTGAGAACCTGCAGCTCTCAAATAATCTGGCATTGCAACAAGGTAGGGCCTTTGAAAATTATTTCCCCTCCCCTGTGAGCTGATTCAGACACTTACTAAAAAATAAAGCAACTCAAGAATGAAGATATATCTATCTCTGTGTCTTTACCATCTCTTGCAGGACCACTAATAGGGCAGATTGATGTTCTTTGCTGAAAAAATGTTAAACTTTTTTATTGAGGTTTTAGAGGATCTCTCACCTCTTCATATGGATCTGTGTTGTCCAGACTAAATTTATTGTGATTTCTGGGCTATAACAAAGGAATTAGAGATAAAGTCAATGAGATTTTGTGAACTTACTTGTGAAAGCCTGGCTGACTGTTGAGATCAGGCCTCCTGGAAAGCTGGTTTCTAGGTGTCAGAAAGCCTCTAGAATTTAGACTCAACTTTGCAGGTTCAGAAATGCACAATTATTTAAACACTCAAGAGATTATGAGACTCTGAGAACTGAGCTGCACAGATCAACTTTCACAAAGCTATTAAACCAAAAATAAAATGTCTAGATTTGTTTAATCTTCTTGGAGAACATAGTAGAATAATAATTCTTTTTTTAAATCATGAGTTTAAATCTCAACTGAATTCACAAACTTAAAAATTCCTAACTACTCTGATTTTGGTATTCTTTTAAAAATGGATTATACATATAAACTTAATAATACATATAATACATATATAATACAATATAATAATAATTATATATATATAATATATATAACATGTAATACATAATAATACAATAATACATATAAACCTATATACATATAAACCCCTCTAGGGTTGTACAAGGATAGTATACACACACACATACACACACACACACACACATACATACACATATATGGGCTTCCTTGGCTCAGATGCTAAAGAATCTGCTTGCAATGCAGGAGATGCGGGTTTGATCCCCTGGAACAGGAGAACCGTTGGAGGAGGGAATGGTACCCCACTCCAGTATTCTTGCCTGGAGAATTTCAGGGACAGAAAAGCCTAGTGGGCTATAGTCCATGGGATCACAAAGAGTCAAACATGACTGAGCAACTAACACTTTCATAGATATATATGTATGTATATATGTGAAGTGAAAGTCACTCAGTCGTGTCCGACTCTTTGCGACCCCATGAACTATACAATCCATGAAATTCTCCAGGCCAGAATACTGGAGTGGATAGCCTTTCCCTTCTCCACGGGATCTTCCCAACTCAGGGATCAAACCCAGGTCTCCCGCATTGCAGGCAGATTCTTTACCAGCTGAGTCACAATGTAGATATATATTACTATATTTATGTTATGTACTGCTGCTGCTGCTGCTGCTAAGTCTCTTCAGTTGTGTCCGACTCTATGCGACCCCATGGACGGCAGCCTACCAGGCTCCGCCGTCCCTGGGATTCTCCAGGCAAGAACACTGGAGTGGGTTGCCATTTCCTTCTCCAGTGCAGGAAAGTGAAAAGTGAAAGTGAAGTCACTCAGTCGTGTCTGACTCTTAGCGACCCCATGGACTGCAGCCTACCAGGCTCCTCCATCCATGGGATTTTCCAGGCAAGAGTACTGGAGTGGGTTGCCATTGCCTTCTCCGACGTTATGTACTATTATGTATTAAATATATGATACACAAATGTATGCTCTTTGTATATACAGAATTTATAAAGTATACTATCCTCACTCTACATCAGAGATATTAAGTTTAAATATATAAATATGTGTTTTAAAAAGAGTAACAAATACACAAAGTAAATATATATTTGTATATCATACATTTAATACATATATTATATATTTTAATATAAACAAATATAATTCCCGATGGTTAAGTAACTTAAGATTTACTATGGTTTTCTGCTATATCTCAGGTTCTATTCCAGGAGGTAGAGATACAGCAGTATACAAGGCAGAAAAGGACCTTGCTTACTTTTCTGGAGCAAATGATAGAGGGAGATGGAAAATAAATGGTTAAATCAATGAACAAGATGATTTCAGGTTGTGCTAAGTATTGCACAGACAATAAAACATTGTAATGCGATAAGAGAAAATCAGATGGGGAAAACACTACTTCAAACTGGAAGGTCAGAAAAGACAACTTAGAAGATATGACATATCTAGAGATCTAGATATTATAGAGAACTTGGACATAGTTCAAGTTCAAAACTAGGCAATTTTTTGAGTTGAGGGAAATAACAGATTAAAAGTATGCTTTAGAATTAGATTAACAGACAGTACCTGTATCAGACAGGAAGGAAAAAAAAAAATCAAAGATACTCCATAGTTTATGACTTGATCACCTCAACAAATAAGGACTCCATTTGCTGAGAAGGAGCAGACTGAAGCATGAAAAGTTTATCAGTCACATTTACTTTGAGATATGTATTACCCATCTCAGCAGGAATGATAAATAGGCAAATGGATATATAAAGCTTTAACTCAGGGCTAAAGTATCATCAGAGTATAAATGATATTTAATACCATGGGTCTGAATGAGATCACCTGGAAAGACCCTGATGCCGGGAAAGATTGAAGGCAGGAGGGGAAGGGGACACCAGAGGATGAGATGATTGGATGGAATCACCAACTCAATGGACATGAGTTTGAGTAAAATCCAGGAGTTGGTGATGGACAGGGAGGCTTGGTGTGCTGCGGTTCATGGGATCACAAAGAGTCGGACACAACTGAGCGACTGAACTGAACTGAACTGAACTGATATTTAAAAAAAAAAAGAGAGAGTGCCAAGTATCAAGCCTCAGGGAATCCTGATATTTAGAGAGTAAGAAATAAAAGAATCAGCAAAGGAAGAGAAAATTAGACAGTGAGTTGGAAAGAAACCTGGAGAGGACTGCGTCATAGTATTAGAACAGAGAAGGCCTCAGAGGGAGGAAGCTGAATATGGATGAGAACACCAAGTGAGGTTAAGACTTACAGTTGATTCGGCAAGATGGAGTTCATTGGTAACAAGAACAAGAGAACTGGCATTGGTATGGTGAGGAGAGAAATCTACTTGGAATTATTTTTCCCATTTCTAGAATATTTCTGTTTGAAGAACCAGAATTGAGCAAGTGTATGTCCAGAACTCCCTTTCCCTTACAAACCCAGAGAAAAACTCTCAGTATCAACCGATCAATTTGTCCTCCAAAGCAGTGTTCATTCATGCCAAAAGTGTCATATAATTGTTATGCTGAGTTGTCTTTCATAATATTTTAGTCATGTCTTTCTGACATGGTCACCTGGATAAGTTATGACTGATACCCCAGAACATTAACAACTGGAAATGGGGGTTTCTTTATTCTCATCAGCAATGTATTCAAGATGAGTTACTTCTGCAGATGGTCAAATTTATTCATTTGATGTTGATTCTTACTTGCCTCTGTTTCAGATGCTGACATTAACTGAATGAATTCCCAAATACTGGTGCTCTCTCTATTCAGAGCATGCAGCTGAAAGTAAAGAATTCTTGACTTTGGGGGGCCCTATTCCAGACAGAAAAGACATTGAGTCTTTTTGACACTTGCTTGGTATCACCTCAATCCCTGTCACCTTTCTCTCATGCTGTCTTTATATACAAAACAACGACCATAAGTCACCTCCCTCTCTGCAGCCCACATGTTCCTCAAAGCTGTTCCAGTGAGCTGTGCAGTCTTTTTGTGCCAAGTTTTCTGTCCCTTCCCGCACTCCTGACATACTTCCTTTCTTCAGGATGTATTTTTAAGACATTAGAGGGAACAATAAATACTAGGTGTTATGAAGTAAGTCTTTGGCCTTTGATAAAGATAACTTCAGGTTAAACTCTCCAGAAATAGTGGCTCTTTTCTTTTACAAAGGAACTTCAAAGAATATTCACTTTTTTAATTGACCAATTTGTGCTTCTAACTGCTGCATCCATTAAATTTAAAATACAGCCAGTTATCAGAAATTCAGATTTAAATATTCTTTACACATTCATTTTCAACTTCTGCCAATTTCTCATAAAAAGAAACTAAGAGCAAGGAAGTTCATAGGTTTAAATGTTACACTAAAGAAATCTTCAGATTTAGAAACATCATATTATAAGAATCAAGGGACTGTAGTTTTATTTCAATATTTTTAAGTAATTCAAATGCATACACAGTTTCACTCAAAGTCAGACATATTTTAAAAGTTTACTTGGAAATACTGTATAGGAGACAATAAAAATATTTAAAACCAGAAATGCACATTTATGCTTAGAACATAAATTTGGGATAGCGTTCTACACTCAATAATAGAATGTTGTTCCAAATTTATGTTCTAAGTATAAATATGCTATGTTGGCTTTAAATATTTTTATTCTTTATGTTCAATACAGTATTCAATAATGGGGCTTCCCTGGTGGCTCAGAGGTAAAGAATCCACCTGCCAATGTAGGAGACATGGGTTCAATCCCTGCATTGGGAAGATCCCCTGGAGAAGGAAATGGCAACCCACTCCAGTATTCTTGCCTGGGAAATCCCATAGACAGAGGAGGCTGGCAGGCTACAGTCCATAGGGTCGTGAAACAGTTGGGCATGACTTAGTGGCTAAACAACAACATACTCAATAATGGTAGATTATGTTAAAGCTGTTTTGCAGGTATCTGGTGGCAAAACATGAGTTATGAGTAAGAAAACTAATTTACCCAAATTAATAATTTTGTTTTTAATAATAAACTAGAGAGGGAACAGGTATATAACCTAAATTATCCTACATTGAAAGCTCCTTGAGGGCAGAGTCAGTTTCTGTCTACATCATACTATATATACATTCCCTGACTGAACAGTGTGTCTATATAAACTCTTAATAAATTCAAAAGTATAGTGATGCTGTGTGAGTAGTAGACTGAATCAAAATGAAGCAGGTCAGAGCATCCTCTATAAAGTTTTGCTACAAGGCTTTTTCTGTATCCTCTGTTTATCTCCCCTGAACATCAGAGTTGCAGTGCCTTGCTCACTGTAGAGGTGAGCAAATAAATCTTGAATACCTGAATAGAGAATGTGTTTAAGTAAGCCTTTGCAGTATTCTATAGGTCACAGGGTATCTCTCTTGCTTATTTAAATTGGCTAACCATTTAATTTTGCATGTGTTTTAATAAATTAGGTCACACCAAGAGGTGATGATTTCTTGCCCAGTGCTCTAAAATGCCAGACATTAGGAACTCAGTAGCTGAGATCCTGAGGTTGTATTTTGCTGGGTCTATTAATACTTCTGTTTCTGTTTCCTCATTGATTAAATAAAGGTAAGAATTCTTTCCATATAGATGCTACAAAGTGAATGAAATCCCCAGTAAAACAGGGAAATATAGGGTCTATTCTATTGATTCTGTTTTTGTTCATACAAGTGGCCTCAAACTGTCCTTTACACCTGGAAGATTTTTCTGAACTTTAGACTACATTCTTCTCATGGGCTGAGGACACCAGGCCCACAGTGTCAGAAAACTTGTTTTCCTGGGTTTCAGCACAAACCTCTGATTCATGGTAGAAAACATGAACTTTATTTCTGTTTTTACCAAGCTCTGCTCTCTTTAATAGAGAAGGCAATGACACCCCACTCCAGTACTCTTTCCTGGAAAATCCATGGATGGAGGAACCTGGAAGGCTGCAGTCCATGGGGTCGCGAAGAGTCGGACACGACCGAGTGACTTCACTTTCACTTTTCACTTTCATCCATTGGAGAAGGAAATGGCAACCCACTCCAGTGTTCTTGCCTGGAGAATCCCAAGGACGGGGGAGCCTGGTGGGCGGCCATCTATGGGGTCGCACAGAGTTGGACACGACTGAAGCAACTTAGCAGCAACAGTAGCAGCAGTGGTTAAGCACTCAGCCTTTGAACCCCAACTCACATCTTTGTCATTTTTCTGGATGTTTGGCCTTTGGTATGTCTCCAGACCTCTTTGAGCCTCATCCTTGAAATGAGTGGAAACTTACATCCACTACAAAGCCTTGGTCTCAGGACTAAATGAAATAATCTATGGAAAGCACTTAGTGTGATTACTGGCAGGTGAATATACTCAGTAACTAATCAGAGATCAGAACATTTCATGCAAAGATGGGCTCGATAAAGGACAGAAATGGTATGGACCTAACAGAAGCAGAAGATATTAAGAAGAGATGGCAAGAATACACAGAAGAACTGTACAAAAAAGATCTTCACGACCAAGATAATCATGATGGTGTGATCACTGACCTAGAGCCAGACATCCTGGAATGTGAAGTCAAGTGGGCCTTAGAAAGCATCACTATGAACAAAGCCAGTGGAGGTGATGGAATTCCAGTTGAGCTATTTCAAATCCTGAAAGACAATGCAGTGAAAGTGCTGCAGTCAATATGCCAGCAAATTTGGAAAACTCAGCAGTGGCCACAGGACTGGAAAAGGGCAGTTTGCATTCCAATCCCAAAGAAAGGCAATGCCAAAGAATGCTCAAACTACTACACAATTGCACTCATCTCACACGCTAGTGAAGTAATGCTCAAAATTCTCCAAGCCAGGCTTCAGCAATATGTGAACCGTGAACTTCCTGATGTTCAAGCTGGATTTAGAAAAGGCAGAGGAACCAGAGATCAAATTGCCAACATTCGCTGGATCATGGAAAAAGCAAGAGAGTTCCAGAAAAACATCTATTTCTGCTTTATTGACTATGCCAAAGCCTTTGACTGTGTGGATCACAATAAACTGTGGAAAATCTGAAAGAGATGGGAATATCAGACCACCTGATCTGCCTCTTGAGAAATTTGTATGCAGGTCAGGAAGCAACAGTTAGAACTGGACATGGAACAACAGACTGGTTCCAAATAGGAAAAGGGGTTCGTCAAGGCTGTATATTGTCACCCTGCTTATTTAACTTATATGCAGAGTACATCATGAGAAACGCTGGACTGGAAGAAACACAAGCTGGAATCAAGATTTCTGGGAGAAATATCAATAACCTCAGATATGCAGATGACACCACCCTTATGGCAGAAAGTGAAGAGGAACTAAAAAGCCTCTTGATGAAAGTGAAAGTGGAGAGTGAAAAAGTTGGCTTAAAGCTCAACATTCAGAAAACGGCATCTGGTCCCATCACTTCATGGGAAATAGATGGGGAAACAGTGGAAACAGTGTCAGACTTAATTTTTCTTGGATCCAAAATCACTGCAGATGGTGACTGCAGCCATGAAATTAAAAGACGCTTACTCCTTGGAAGGAAAGTTATGACCAACCTAGACAGCATATTCAAAAGCAGAGCCATTACTTTGCCAGCAAAGGTTCATCTAGTTAAGGCTATGGTTTTCCCTGTGGTCATGTATGGATGTGAGAGTTGGACTGTGAAGAAGGCTGAGCACCGAAGAATTGATGCTTTTGAACTGTGGTGTTGGAGAAGACTCTTGAGAGTCCCTTGGACTGCAAGGAGATCCAACCAGTCCATTCTGAAGGAGATCAGCCCTGGGATTTCTTTGGAAGGAATGATGCTAAAGCTGAAACTCCAGTACTTTGGCCACCCCATGTGAAGAGTTGACTCATTGGAAAAGACTCTGATGCTGGGAGGGATTGGGAGCAGGAGGAGAAGGGGACGACAGAGGATGAGATGGTTGGATGGCATCACTGACTGGATGGATGTGAGTCTGAGTGAACTCCAGGAGTTGGTGATGGACAGGGAGGCCTGGCGTGCTGCGATTCATGGGGTCGCAAAGAGTTGGACACGACTGAGCAACTGATCTGATCTGATCTGATTTGATCAGACCTCTTTGAGCCTCATCCTTGAAATGAGTGGAAACTTACATCCACTACAAAGCCTTGGTCTCAGGACTAAATGAGATAATCTATGGAAAGCACTTAGTGTGATTGCTGGCGGGTGAATATACTGAGTAACTAATAGCTGTTGGCATTATTTTTTAAAATATGATTATTTATTTATTTGGCTGTGCTGGCTCTTAGTTGTGGCATGCTGGGCCTTTGATCTTCATTGCAGCATGCAGGATCTTTTAGCTGTGGCGTGCAAACTCTTAGTTGCTGCATGTAGGATCTAATTCCCTGACCAGAGGTAGAACCTGGGCCCCCAGCATTGGGAGCATGGACACTTAGCTACTGGACCACCAGGGAAGTCCCTTGTTGACATTATTGTGTATTTACTTGATAATATAAAATATTCTCTTGAGCAATTTCAGCCACCAAAGTTAAGGAGAAAAGCAACCAGGTAGGTTCCTTTGTTACTACCTGGTTCTCAGAAACTTTTAATAAGGTTTACCACGGAGAATCTCTGGGCCATGGTTTTAAGGACAGGAAGAGGGTTGCTTTCTATAAGAAGGAAAATAAATGATGGGACATACGATATCATTTATATCTGGAATCTAAAAAAATGATACAAATAAACTTATTTACAAAACAGAAACAAATTCACAGACTTAGAAAATAAATTTATGCTTACCAAAGGAAAAGGTTGAAGGGATGGATAAATTAGGAGTTTGAGATTAACATATACACACAACCCACTCCAGTACTCTTGCCTAGAAAATCCCATGGATGGAGGAGCCTGGTAGGCTGCAGTCCATGGGGTCACTAAGAGTCGGACACGACTGAGCAATTTCACTTTCACTTTTCACTTTCATGCATTGGAGAAGGAAATGGCAACCCACTCCAGTACTCTTGCCTGGAGAATCCCAGGGATGGGGGAGCCTGGTGGGCTGCTATCTATGGGGTCACACAGAGTCAGACACGACTGAAGCGACTTAGCAGCAGCATATATAAAACAGATCATCAAGGACCTACTATATAGCACAGGGAAATCTACTCAATATTCTGTAATAACCTAAATGAGGAAAGAATTTGAAAAAGAATAGATATATGTATATTTATAACTGAATCACTTTGCTATACACCTGAAACTAGCACAAAATTTTTTTGTAATTAATTAATTATTGACTCCACTGGGTCTTCGTTGTTGCACAAGGGGTTTCTCTATTTGTGGCAAAAAGGGGCTACTCTCTAGTTGCAGTACATGTGCTTCTCATTGCAGTGGCTTCTCTCATTGTGGAGCATGGGCTCTAGAGCACACAGGCTTTCTGTAGTTGTGGCACACAGACTTAGTAGCCTCAAGACATGTGGGATCTTCTGGGATCAGGGATGGAACCCATGTTCCCTGCTTTGGCAGGTGTATTCTTAACCACTGGACCACCAAAAAAACTCTCACATTGTTCATCAATTGTTCAGTTCAGTTCAATTCAGTCATTCAGTTGTGTTTGACTCTTTGTGACCCCATGGACTGCAGCACACCAGGCTTACCTGTCTATCACCAACTCCCAGAGCTTGCTCAAACTCATGTCTATTGAGTTGGTGATGCCATCCAACCACCTCATCCTCTGTCATCCCCTTCTCCTCTTGCCTTCAATCTTTTCCAGCATCAGGGTATTTTCCAATGAGTCAGTTCTTCGCATCAGGTGGCCAAAGTATTGGAGCTTCAGCTTCGGCCTCAGTCCTTCCAATGAATATTAGAGACTGATTTCCTTTAGGAAGGACTGGTTGGATCTCCTTGCAGTCCAAGGGACTCTCAAGAATCTTCTCCAACACCACAGTTCAAAAGCATCAATTCTTTGGCACTCAGCTTTCTTTACAGTCCAACTCTCACATCCATACATGACTACTGGAAAAACCATAGCTTGACTAGACAGATCTACTGTCTAGGTTGTTCATAACTTTTCTTCCAAGGAGCAAATGTCTTTTAATTTCATGGCTGCAGTCACCATCTTCAATTATACTCCAATATAAAATAAAAAGTATTAAAAATAATAGATGGTAAGACATATGCAGCAGTGACTGTGCAGCCACCATTCCTTCTTAGCCTAGTCCTTGATGAAAACTTAGGGAAGATGCTGTGCAGAGTGAGGTACAAAAGCTTGCAAGAGGCTCATGATCTAGTTTCAAGGTAAAGTGGGGAGGAAATGCAAAGTCACAGAGAAGATTCAAAATAAAAGAGGATGAATAACATGTGAAGGCCCATCTGCAGGGGCAGAACAAGACTAGAATGGGGCAGTGTGATCTAAACCCATTATTGATAAACTTTGCATGTACAGGAGGCAAACAGGAAAAAAAATTTTTTTTTCAATCCTACACTGCTTTCAGACTACATCCTCTAGGCTTTTCCCCCCTCAACTTTTGTTCAAATTTTTGGGCAGCTCCAGTAGCTTTTCTGTCCCCATTTAGTCATAAAAGTCCATTTCAATAATTAAAATAGTTCTTCCAGTGAACACTTCCATCTTTTATCCAGCTTAAATGTTTTTCTTCCCACTCTTCTTGTTCCAGGCAAGGAAAACTGCAGTCGGAGACATGGTGGGTTTCTTTCCTTCCCTTTTTTGAAATTTCTTCCCTACCACTTCTAGTTGTTTGATTGCATTCAAAGTTGTACTAAAAAAGAGGTGAAGAGAGATTTTACTGGATGGATAGAATTTTAACTAGGGTTGGGCCCGTTCTTTTTTTTTTTTTTTTTGGTTGTGGGAGGAGGGGCGCTGTGCTGGGTATTTGTTGCTGAGCGGACTTTCTCTAGGGTAGGAACTAGTCTCTAGCTGCGATGTGCGGGCTTCTCAGTGTGGTGACCTCTCTTGTGGACTACGGACTCTAGGGCTCACAGGCTTCAGTAGCTGCAGCATGGACTCAGTGGTTGTGGCTCCTGGGCTCCAGAGAACAGGCTCAAGCAGTTGTGGTTCTTAGGCTTAGTTGCTCTGCCAAATGTGGAATCATCCCGGACCGGGGATCAAACCCATGTATCCTGCATTGGCAGGCAGATTCTTTACCACTGAGCTGCCAGGGAAGTGCCTGGGTCCATTCTTTCCTTAAAATTAATTTTAGTTTTTTAAATCTGATTTTTCTGCACTATACTACTACTGAAAGTCCTATTTTTTTTTAAACTAGGATGTTTCAGGGCATTTTCTCTCTTTATGGCCTTTAACTGTGTAACTCTGATTTTCAAGACTGATGCAGCTTTCCCTGAAAGGGTTTAGTTTGAAAATACTAATATGAAGTAGCTATTCTTAGGCAGGCAACAAAAAAGTACAGTTTGTATCAGGAACTGTAGTATGTGCTTTGCCAGTTCGGTCTTGGAGGAGGATTATCTTGAGAATGGAAATGCCTCACTTTACAGTGGGCATAATTTTTTATTTCCTGGCAAATATTTAGAAATGCAGCTGTTTTGCAAAGAATCTATTTTTTTTCACTAAACATTTTTCTAATTCTTGAAAAAGAATTACTGAGAATTGCCTGACTATATAGTAGTAATCATAGGCCACCCACACATTGTTTTTACAAGGCCAAATTTGCAAAAGCATGCTATTGCCTGAGGTTATCAAAAGAAAAATAAGTGACCATTTACTGAGCTATAATGATGAAAAATAGAAGTGGTCAGTCATGCAGGATTTCATTAGAATAACTACACTTAGTTATGACTCATAATCATTTTACCAAAATATTTAACAAAATTTTCAGTGCTGTAAATTAAGATGTAGATGGCTCAGTGGGAAAAAAAAATGTAGATGGCTGAAAACAAGCTAGCTCTGCTTTAACTATAGCCCTATATGGTATAGGCAGAGAGTGTTAGCCCTGTACACAGAAATGCAGTGAAGCTCAGCAATAAATCTGACAAACATTGCATGCCTTTGTAGATGCAAATTGATGATTGAACCTCAAAACAGTAAAGCCATTTCATTTGCTGAGGTGCAAATTAGTAGTCAGGAGGCAGATACTAGCGAGGGAGAAGACAATAGAGCTGGAGTCCATGATAGAAACTTATATTGTTGCAACCTACTCAAGAACCTATATTTCAAAAAAGAGAGAAATACCACAGGAAAAAACAGAAGACATTCTAGGGATTACATTCTCTCTGATTGCTCTCTATGGAAAGCATTTTTTGAAAAATTCCTGTCTGCATTTCATGAATTGAAACTATGTGACAGCTTTTCATTTTAAATGACCCCAAAGAACTAAAAAAAAAAAAAAATTAATGAGAATGATATAGTGATAATACCGTGCAAGCGCTTGTACTGAACTTTTCATAATGAATAAGACTTATATATTAGCTCTGATAATTGCCACAAGAGCTGCTGTCTGTTTTGGAACTAAGTTTTAAAAGTTGTGATGCCCCCATGAAGTGTTTCCATTACAAGGATGCAGACAGTAGGAGTACTTTGGAAACTTTAGAGGGATGTGCTAAAAATTCCACCTGAAACTTAGAAAACTTGTAGTCTAATCTCATTACAACAGAATTGGTTTTTCAGTAAGTTACATAAAGTAAAACATGAAGATATGGAGAAAAGGAAAAATAAATCAGACCCATCTAGGGAAAAAAAAAAATGACTAACCCTTATTCCAACAGGAAGAGGCTGAGCATTACCAGAAAAACAACTATAAAGACACCGTAAATCAAACAGCATAGAGTTTAGAACATCAAAAACTTAGAAATTTTCATCTATTATTAATTATGATAAAAAATTCTATCTCAGAATATTTTACACAGCAACTGTTGCCAAGAAAATCTACATCTTCCTGAGCTGAGGAAAGTTAGAAATAAGAACTAAGGCTCTAAACTTCCAATGAAATTGGATGGCCATTAATAAAATATTTCAATGTCTTTGTACATTTTTCTTTCAATTAAAAAGCCATATTTTAAAAAGAAGGCAATTTATTATTTCAATGGCATTTAAATATTTAATTAAACTACAATTAGAATAGCCACATATAATGTATGAATTTAGTGTTTCTTAAAAAACTATTTTTACTGTTAAATTATATTTTTCCACCCATATGTAAGTGTACCTATGATAGTAATGCTTCAAAAAGTTTAGAAAAAATTAATACTATATGTTTTATCCTGACTTGAAGATGAAAGACTTTATTAACCACTCTATTAACCTTTTTATTAACCTTTTGAGTAAGCTTCATGTTAGTCAACGTAGGCAGTAACAGAGTAGATTTCTTTATGCTACCTCCAATGGTCTTGGGAGAGCTAATTAGTAGATAGACGGCAACACAACTAGACTTTACATCAGTATCCATTCCATAAAAACAGACTTCTATCCACTGAACATCTGTAGTCTAATTAATATCATGACCTCATCTTTCTTGTATCTATATTTTTAACTGAGTTTTTCTAGTGATACAATGATGTGGGAATCTCAAAAATCTCAAAAATCCAGGAAGATCCTTCAACCTTTGCTTTGGTTACAAGCAAAGTTGATTTTTTTCCCCCCGTTGATTTGTTTATTCATCTTTAAAAAGACAGATTAGCACTGCTATATGTCAGGCTATATGTCAATAATGACACAAAGTTTAAGGAGTTGAAGATTTTTTTTAAACTTTTGTGGCATTTTAAAAAGAATTTATTAATTTTTAAAAATTAATCTTTATAATCATAAGTTAGTATAGTTAATCCTACTTTTCCAAGGAAGAAAGGATAAAGTTGTGGGATCCAGGGAACAACAGTAATTTTCATAACTGAATTCGGCTCTGAATATGCCACTTGTTTGTTGCTTCTGATGACCCTTCATGGAACCAAACAATGAACCCTGGGAAACAAAAGGGAACAGCAAAGCAAAGGAATGGATAGGATCCCTTCATGACTGGCCTAAATGTGTAGATTTCCAAAGGGACATCTCCATAGGCATCTCCCAGAAATACTTGAAACTTGACAGATCCAGTGCTATGAGATGCAAGAAACGTTTACCAAAGACCTAGAAGAACTAAAGAACAAACAAACAGAGATGAACAATACCCTAGAAGGAATCAATAGCAGAATAAAGTGAGGCAGAGGAATGGATAAGAGTTGAATTTTTTTTTATGTGATGTGGATTTGAGATCAGATTTATCTATATCTATATATATACTCACACACATGCACATACAGTATGTGTGTATTTTCTTTTTCCTGTCTGAGTATACTTCTGTTGCAACATAAGTATTTTTGCCATGAATTCAATAAATGCAATTCTTCTGAAAACAAAATCAGAGTACTAGGAATTCTAGGTACAGAAGTTCATGAACGGTTGCTAACTGAGGGATAAAATCTTAGTACCCCTACCAGAGCATAGTTGACCAGGAGTCCTGTGAAATTAGAGCTGGTGCGGACTATCGACACTGTACTGGGTAAAATCACTAAACTTTCTGAATCCTTCATTTCCTCAACTGTAAAGAGTGACATTAATAATACTCATAATTACCTAGCTCAAATTTTCAGTCTCCATGACTTACATGTGAAACTGGGATAAGAGGATTTACTTCATAGGGTTGTTGAAAGAATTGATAAACAGTGTCTAATATAGTGTAGGAAAGTATTAGACATTTAATAAATTGTAATTTTATTAAAGTTCCTACAGATAGTTTAAAAGTACTTAAATTGTTAACACCACAGTTGTAATATATATTTCCTGTATTTGGCAAGATCACTACAGTTTTTCAAATTGCTGTCTGCAAATTTTATCATGGGATAAATGATAAATAAGGAAAATAAGATGTCAGAGAGAATTATTGTCTTCCTAATAAATTAGTAGAATTAAACTTAAACTCAACTTTTACAAAGCAAAAAAATAATTGTGGAACAGGTAGAAACTGTTTAACTATTTAATAATAACATAGAAACTATTTAATAATAACAGAATATTCATTTAACAGTGTATCCTTATTAATCCTAATAAACATACATTCAGTGCTAAACAATTTATTATCCATACTGTGGAAATTATAATAAAAAGATAGGCAAATCTATTCTACTGTTACCAGATTAGTTACTATGTAAACTGCTCAACAGCAAGTTTGATATTACTGGGAAAATGTGAAACAAACATGATATGAAATAATTCATTAATAAAAGGCAGAAATAAGGACAATAGTAATAATGTACAAATAAAGAAAAGATGTTCTGGAAACACTATTTTCAGTTATGCCACCTTTTAATATTCAAATTTCATAAAAATAGAGGGACATATACAGATATGTATAGGATTCAAATGATCTCAATGGATGCAATGAAAATGAACAGAATGAAGAGGTGCTTTTGTAAAAACTGTTCTTGTATAAATAGTATTTTATCCTAGTGGTTGATGAGTAGTACTATGTGTGTGCGTGTGGGGGGTTCTGTATGCTACAATTAGACTAGCCATATACAATGGGAATAATTAGAATTATTGTGTATATATACTATATATAGTATATATACATTATATATAATATATTGTATACATTATATTACATGATTATATATAATTATATATTGCATGAAATTCTAATTTTAATTATATACAATATTAAAATAATAATGTGTGGTTGAAAGAAATTTTAAATTTACCTCAGTACAATTTACAGAAAATAATTTAGCCTGTGTGGGGAAATTCCTTTCTTTCAAGTATCGTCACAACTCAGTGCTGGCAGTGAATAAAATCTCTTAAAAGTTGGTTTAATGTGACCTTTAAGGCAGAAGAAATTACTCTCACAAACTGGTTTTAGGTATTAACTAACTCAAATGTAATGAGCAGCCACCCCCAACCCTGGCAATGCACTGTTTGAGGAATTTCAACTTTTTACATAATTTTCTGAGTGATGATATACTCTCATATAAATGATAATATGCCTTTTCACATATAACATGCCAAAAAACGTTTAGAGTATAGGTATGTCCATTATCTTACTTAGCCCTTGCAACAGCCCTGTCAGGTGTGTAAGGAGCATAAGTATCATCAGGTCCTCACTAGCAGGTGGGGAAACTCTGTGTTCACAGGTGGAGAGAAGTGCTGAGCATAAGAGACACAGAATTTTAGAGCTGATTCCGCTTCTGGGCAACTCCAAATTTTATATACAGACAGTTGCCAAACTTGCTTTAATCTCAGCATTCTTAGTTGCCTTAGATGTAGATTCCACTCCTGTAAATTTGGTGTGATTCAGTTTAATAAATGACTAAAAAAATAAGATTTGCAATTTATTCCTTTGGCTTCTGATTTGTCTTAGATAATACACTGAATAAATACTTTGAGGGGCTATTAAGGTACAATTTCAAAATTAAACACTTTGCTTCATTTTATTTTTCACTGTATTTACTCCTCAGTCATCAAATGACCCAATTCTTTCTTTTGTAGTTAGAACATTTATTTCAAGCTATTGTTAACACATGTATCTCTCTGTGGACATGATCTCTTCCTTCAGGGCAGGGGTTATAGTTAAGCCTCATTGTAGGTGCAATTTGTGCATATTAAACAAATGTATGTTTAATAATATGACAGTACCTAGTGCTGAGTACATGATGCGAAATGCCAGGCTGGATGAGGCACAAGCTGGAATCAAGATTGCCGGGAGAAATATCAATAACCTCAGATACTCAGATCCACCACCCTTATGGCAGAAAGTGAAGAGGAACTAAAGAGCCTCTTGATGAAAGTGAAAGAGGAGAGTGAAAAAGTTGGCTTAAAACTCAACATTCAGAAAACGAAGATCATGGCATCTGGTCCCATCAGTTCAGTTCAGTTCAGTTCAGTCGCTCAGTCGTGTCCGACTCTTTAAGATCCCATGAATCGCAGCACGCCAGGCCTCCCTGTCCATCACCATCTCCCGGAGTTCACTCAAACTCACATCCATCCAGTCAGTGATGCCATCCAGCCATCTCATCCTCTGTCGTCCCCTTCTCCTGCCCACAATCCCTCCCAGGATCAAGGTCTTTTCCAGTGAGTCAACTCTTCGCATGAGGTGGCCAAAGTATTGGAGTTTCAGCTTTAGCATCAGTCCTTCCAATGAACACCCAGGACTGATCTCCTTTAGGATGGACTGGTTGGATCTTCTTGCAGTCCAAGGGACTCTCAAGAGTTTTCTCTAACACCACAGTTCAAAAGCATCAATTCTTCGGCACTCAGCTTTATTCACAGTCCAACTCTCACATCCATACATGACCAATGGAAAAACCATAGCCTCTGCTTTTGAATATGCTATCTAGGTTGGTCATAACTTTCCTTCCAAGGAGTAAGCATCTTTTAATTTCATGGCTTCAATCACCATCTGCAGTGATTTTGGAGCCCCCAAAAATAAAGTCTGACACTGTTTCCACTGTTTCCCCATCTATTTGCCATGAAGTGATGGGACCAGATGCCATGATCTTCGTTTTCTGAATGTTGAGCTTTAAGCCAACTTTTTCACTCTCCTCTTTCACTTTCATCAAGAAGCTCTTTAGTTCTTCTTCACTTTCTGCCATAAGTGTGGTGTCATCTGCATATCCATCACTTCATGTCAAATGGATGAGAAAATAATGGAAACAGTGAGAGACTTTATTTTTGGGGGCTCCAAAATCACTGCAGATGGTGACTGCAGCCATGGAATTAAAATACACGTGCTCCTTTGAAGAAAAGCTATGACCAACATAGACAGCATATTAAAAAGCAGAGACATTACTTGACCAATAAAGGCCTGTCTAGTCAAAGCTATAGTTTTTCCAGTACTCACATATGGATGTGAGAGTTGGACTATAAAGAAAGCTGAGTGCAGAAGAACTGATGCTTTTGAACTGATGCTTTTGGTGTTGGAGAAGACTCTTGAGAGTCCCTTGGACTTCAAGGAGATCAAACCAGTCAAGCCTAAAGGAAATCAGTCCTGAATATTCATTGGAAGGACTGATGCTGATGCTGAGACTTCATCTGATGCAAAAAACTGACTTATTTGAAAAGACCCTGATGCTGGGAAAGTTTGAAGACAGGAGGAGAAGGGGACGACAGATGATGAGATGGTTGTGTATCAATACCAACTGGATTGACATGAGTTTGAGCAAGGTCCAGGAATTGGTGATGGACAGGTAAGTCTGGCATGCTGCAGTCCATGGGATCACAAAGAGTCAGACACAACTGACCAACTGGACTGAACTGAACTGAACCTGGTGATTACTATGGGCCAGGCACTTCTTAGACTTCTATATTACCTTATCACCAAACAATGGTTAAATCCATTTATAACTAAGGGAACCAAGACATGGAAAGACTATATAATCCTTGCTCAAAGTTCAGTTCAGTTCATTTCTGTTGCTCAGTTGTGTCCGACTTTTTGCAACCCCATGAATTGCAGTACGTCAGGCCTCCCTGTCTATCACCAACTCCTAGAGTTTACCCAAACTCATGTCCATCGAGTCGGTAATGCCATCCAGCCATCTCATCCTCTGCTGTCCCCTTCTCCTTCTGCGCCCAATCCCTCCCAGAATCAGGGTATTTTCCAATGAGTCAACTTTTCGCATGAGGTGGCCAAAACATTGGAGTTTCAGCTTCAGCATCAGTCCTTCCAATGAACACCCAGGACTGATCTCCTTTAGGATGGACTGGTTGGATCTCCTTGCAGTCCAAGGGACTCTCAAGAGTCTTCTCCAACACTACAGTTCAAAAGCATCAATTCTTCGGCACTCAGCTTTATTCACAGACCAACTCTCACATCCATACATGAACACTGGAAAAACCATAGCCTTGACTAGAAGGACCTTTGTTGGCAAAGTAATGTCTCTGCTTTTTAACATGCTGTCTAGGTTGACCAACCTAGGAGTGTCTTTTTATTTCATGGCTGCAGTCACCATCTGCAGTGATTTTGAGGCCCAAGAAAATAAAGTCAGCCACTGTTTCTACTGTTTCTCCATCTATTTGCCATGAAGTGGTGGGACCAGATACCATGATCTTAGTTTTCTGAATGTTGAGCTTTAAGCCAACTTTTTCACTCTCCTCTTTCACTTTCATCAAGAGGCTTTTTAGTTCCTCTTCACTTTCTGCCATAAGGATGGTATCATCTGCATTTCTGAGGTTATTGATATTTCTCCCGGCAATCTTGATTCCAGCTTGTGCTGTAAAACAAACCTAAGCAGTCTGATTCTAGATCCTGTGTCTTTATGGATGAATCAAGGGTAATAATTAGAACAGCTAAAGCTTTTCCAATCCACTAAACTAGGTATTCCTAAGCACTTTATATATGTTAACTCATTTTCTCCAAATATTTCAAGATTGTAAGTACTACTATCTTCTGTTACATATATGAGTAAATTAAGGAAAAGACAGATAAGAAATTTACCTAAGGTCACACAGCTAATGAATGTGGAAGCTAGGATTCTAATCCAGGCAATCTGGGTGTGAAATCCACATCATGAACAACCAGACAAAGAAGAAACTGAATTTCTTTCACTTTCTCATGTAAAGTAAATTCAAAAAAGAATGATAAATCAGGATGGTAATTTATTAAATGTGAACTGTGAATTTGAAGTTCCCTTGTAAGTGGGTCAGCACAATGTCTTCCTCACATGAAAATTTGGAATACCAAATTCGGATAATAAAATGGCTTCCCTGGTGAACACAGAACAGGAGTATAATGGGGCTGAGTATCTAGATGGTGCCTGATCCACGGTAGCCACTGTAGGAAACCTGCTGAACAGGCCAGCCTTAGGTTGTGGGTTAGTGCCCTAACTTCCTTGGATAATAGGTCTGTCTCACATCTCTCTATTAGTGTGCTGCTGTGCTGCTGCTAAGTCGCTTCAGTCGTGTCCAACTCTGTGCGACCCCATAGACAGCAGCCCGCAAGGCTCCGCCATCCCTGGGATTCTCCAGGCAAGAACACCGGAGTGGGTTGCCATTTCCTTAAATTTTTAAAATGTTATTTGTTTTATTGAAAATCTAGGAAAGCTATTTCAGCTTCAGAACCAGTATTTGGTATTATCTCTTTTTTTAAAGATTTTTTGATACATACCATTTTTTAAAAGTCTTTATTGAATTTGTTATAACATTGTTTATTTATTTATTTTTGTTTGTTTTTTGTTTTTTTGGCCACAAGGCATGTGGGATCCTAGTTCCCTGACCAGGGATTGAACCTACATTTCCTGTACTGTAAGGCAAAATCCTAACCACTGTACCATCAGGGAAGTCCCTTGGAATTCTCTTATACATTTTAAAGTTTGAGGTAATATTTCAAAATCTCTTATCAGCTTTCTCCCCCGTGTTAGCAATAAAGTTTCAGGGTTTCTTGATCAGTTGTTGTTGTCCATTCACTAAGTTGTATCCAACTCTTCATGACCCCATGAACTGCAGCATGTGAGGCTTCCCTGTCCTTCACTATCTCCTGGAGTCTGCTCAAACTCATCCCATTCTTGAACAGCAATTGATCTCAAGCACTCGGAACTGAAAGTGTTTATTTACCAGCTTGTTTTTGGTATTTTTGTTTATTGGATGCATTATAAAATGTATGATAACTTTATTCCAGAATTTCCTAGCAAAGCAGCAAAAAATTTCAGTCTTTTTCTAATGTGTTCAGATGATTCACACCACTCCATTAACTAGACTAGCATACATCCAAGGATCTAGTTATTACTTCTGTTTAATATTTATCTTTTTCTTATGGAGTTAGTACCCTGGAAATGTTTTGAAACTTTTGTGTTAAAATTTGACCCTTCATTTTTTAATTAACCCTTCATTTTTAATTAACTTCAAGAGAAATTTCTTTTGATTTTAATACCCATCTCTATCCATTTTATGTCATAGGCCATTGATTTTTTCTGAACTTTCTCTCAACTCAGAAACACATTATATATACAATCAAGTCAGGAGTCTATACTTCTCATGTATCTTACTGAAATGTTGCAAGATACCTTTTTAAATTAAACAGCAGTTAAAACATTGTATTCAAGCTTTAGAAACTATTAAACACTTCACAAATTACTTAGTATTTGGAATTCTCTTTCAGATCTTCTGTATATTTTAGAGCTCCTAAAATGTCATTTTACCTGTTGTGGCAAAGCTTGAATGACCTTATCATGGGCAGACTCTATTTTTGGTTAAGAATGTAAGAAAAGTTCAAATTTGGCATGTATGTTTAAAATTATTACACTATGAGAGAACCCAAAAGAAAATATAATGGCTACAAAGTACCACAGCGATCAATGTCTTCAAGCATTATTGAGGCATCATTTTCTCCAATGAGATTAATTTGCTTGCAAATTCTGCAACATCTTCATCCACAGTATTGGATGAATAATGCTGTCTGTGTGATCGAGAGTATTCCTTGACCATTCTGCAACAGGATGGTTAGCAGGGACTTGTTTATACATGGAAGTGCTTGGGAATCATACAAATATAATCTACTATCACCAACTCAACTTTCTCTTAGTCGGAGCTCCCAAATTTCTGAAACCACTCCAGTCACTCAAGTCGCTCAGTCGTGTCCAACATTTTTGTGACCCCAGGGACTATACAGTCCATGGAATTCTCCAGGCCAGAATGCTGGAGTGGGTAGCCTTTCCCTTCTCCAGGGGATCTTCCCAACCCAGGGATCAAACCCAGGTCTTCCACATTTCAAGCAGATTCTTTACCATCTGAGCCACAAGGAAAGCCACAAGGAAAGGAAATTCCAACCATATATATACATATGGTTTATTTCAACCATATATACAACATATGGTTTATTCCAACCATGTGTGTGTGTGTGTGTGTGTGTGTGTGTGAAGGATCTGGTTGAAATTAAAAAGAGAGCAATCTTAACCAATTGCAGCTAAAAAAACAAGATCATAACTTTGCAAATTCTACATAGGATGAAGTGACCCATTTCTAGGTCCCTCTCAAGGCCCTGGAGTATTCAATGCAAACAAGAGGTCTTAAAGCTGAAACTTAATTAGCTTCATAGTAATTCTGCATCCAATTTCTTGTTAGGTGGACTTTTCTCTCTCTCTCATATTCCTTTCTTATGTTCCCTTATGTATTTTCTAAAATGAGTAATAATTTTAAGCATTATTTATTTATTTACCTGTGCTTAGATCTATACTCAAACATCATGTGTTCTGTTTTTACCTTAGAATGCCTAACAAATTATTTTAATGATTGATGTGTAGGTAGATAGATAATTGAAGCTGGGATTCTTCATATTCTCCCTGCTTGCTCTGCAAGTTTATAGATGTATTCTTTGGGTGGCCTTACCCTTCATGGTGGAGAAAGGATATTAGAAGGTCATGAAGTTGTTTAACATCACATGTCTTATGGCTGGTGGCAGGACAATACAGTTTGTCCTTACTGATCATTTGGTACTGAGAACACAAGATGCCAAGGGACTGTTTCATGGATTACAGGTTGTTATTATGATGAGAGCTGAACCAATCAACAGGGAGTAGACTGGCAGAGCCATCATAGTCTAGAATGGGCTCTGTTGTAAATGTCTTCAAAGGTTACCACTTAGAGCTGCAGATGTTCATGCTTCAATGAATATCTGGCAGTCAGTTTACCTTAAAAATTTATAAGCTATATTGATCTTTGTTGTTACTGTATTTATCCTATTAACCAGAGAGGACCAAAATCAATGGAGGGTGTCCTAGACCTGGAATGCATATCCTATTACAGGACTCATCACACTTCTCTGCACCTCAAACTGAGCTATGAACTCCCTATTTAGGAACTATGTCTTATTGATTTTTTAATTCTCCCCCACCTCACGACCACTTCTTCACTCTACACTATCCCAATGCTTAAAATTTTGGCTTATACACTTGATCCGTCTCAAAATGTGTATTTAATGAGTGAATGAATGAATGAATACCTTAGTTCTTCTTAATAAAATTTTTACTTATGATTAATCTCATCCATCCTGTGCTTATTATTTAGTTAGGAAATTATATTGGAAAATTATAGTCTTATAATAAAAATTGTTATCAGTTTATATGTAATGAAGTTTTACAAGCCCTTTTGCCGCCTTTCATTTATCACTCCTATAAATTAAATAGGAAAGAAAAGGAAATTGCACTGAAACAATGAGTCAGATACTAGCTGCTGCTTCTCAAATAGGGAAATGATGGTACTACTTTTTTAAGATAAGTTTTATTTATATTTAAAAATCTTTGACTGCATCCTGCAACATGTGGGAAGTCATTCCCAGATCAGTGATCAAGTTCACACCCCTTGCTTTGGAAGAGGGTATCTTAACTGGACCACTGGAGAAGTCCAGGTACTGACTATTACTGTCTGAGGGTATTTTGCTCTTCACAGGTTTTGTGAGTTGAGGCTAACCTATTTACTTTCTTAACTTCCTTCTTCCAGTGCCTATGAATGCACGAGGTGGATGACCTGTCAGAAGGTGTCATCTCTGACTATGAAACAGATCCAGTTGTTCAAGGGACCAGGACTGAAATAGCCAAAAGTATCCAAACTAATGGAGTCTACCAGGCAAAAATTCATAACCAAAATGCTATCTGAGGGCCTAAAATAAATGTGATCTCTATTTACATATCTCTAACCCACTGAAGTTCTGTGAAGGCAGGGACTTTTTTGTTCTGTTCCATGTTGTAGAGTTGTAGGTGAATGCAAACATCTCTCATGTGTGATGCAAGCTCAATGTAAGCTTTATCAAGAAAACTTAAAGGTGGATGCTTGACTGAATGATACATGAATGTTCTCAGCATTACACTAAAGGGAATATAGGGCCGAGATCCCAGCTGAGTGAACTGTAGACAGTGTTCAAAGAGAGAGAACCTTGCCATGCTACTACTAAAGGTCTGACAGTGGGCACTTTTTTGACTATGTTGTTGTTGTTGACTTGCTAAGTCATGTCTGATTCTTTGTGACCCCATGGGCTGCAACATACCAGGCTTCACTGTCCTTCACAATCTCCCAGAGTTTGCTCAGATTCATGTCACTGAATCAGTGATGCTATCTAACCATCTCATCCTCTGTGGCATCCTTCTCTTTTTGCCCGCAATATTTCCCAGCATCAGGGTCTTTTCCAATGAGTCGGCTCTTCACATCAGGTGGCCAAAGTATTAGAGCCTCAACATCAGTCCTTCCAATGAATATTCAGGGTTGAATTCCTTTAGGATTGACTGGTTTGATCTTCTTGCTGTCCAAGGAACTCTCAAAAGTCTTCTCCAGCACCCCACAATTTCAAAGTATGAATCCTTTGGCTCTCAGCCTTCTTTATGGTCCAACTCTCACATCTGTACATGACTACTAGAAAAAACATAGCTTCGACTTATATGAACCTTTGAGGGGAGCCTTATAGGGCCTATGAGGGTGCAGGCTGAGCTTGGGTGCTGGCCACCCAGTAAAGGTGCATATCAGTATTTTAGTGTCCATATCGCCAAATTTTTAATTCGTGTGAGGTGGGAGCACCAGGTCATGAAAGTGGTATGTAGAATAGTTTTAGGACAGTGCCTGCCATAGGATAAGCACTCATCTTAGTTGAATAAAGTAAATACATAATGGAGAATTACTATTGTGAAACTCCAGTACATAGTTTTCATAACATGAAATTGATGAGATAGTGACCAACCATAAAACACAAAATAAGTGGTAGAATACTGCTAGATCAGTAAACAGAAAAACCAGGAGCTGCACTGAGATATAAAACACATAGCACGGGGGTCCAGTGAAAAACATACTAAAGTAGAAAAAGAAAGTCAAAGTTAAGCCTGAAGCAGGAGAGAAGCTTGTAAAGTTAGCTTCAAAGTACTGCTTGAACGAAAAGAAATTACAGCAGAAAACATACATATTAATGAAGCTGCAACAATATTGAAAAACAACCCATTATCATTACCTAGATTAAAAGAAAAGACAAGATTAACACCTCAGACTTCATGGACAGAATAAGAATAAGGCTTATCAACAAGCTCTCACCTTCCTCCCACTTTTTTTCATCTTTCCTAGGAAGACTTGAGAAAAGGATCTCAAAGAAAATGAGCTCTGAAAAACTGTTGCTGTAGTTATAAATTTTGGTAATTGCAATGAAATGGATAAGAGCAATAGCTTAGGGCAGGGGATAAAATGTGTGAAAAACACTTTTAGAAAACCAGGAAGCAGTCTTGGAGGTTCATAAAGGGTAGGGAGGAGGGAAGGAATTGGGAAGGAAAGAGGATGTAGTATTTATTTATTCCTCTTTCAGAGGAGAGGGGAGAGGGCCAAGCTTGCTAAACATTCTTTCACAGAAATGAGAATGATTAATTTTCACTCCTTTTTGTGACTTTTCTGAAAATCTCTCAAATATTTTTAATAGCTATAAAGAACAGAGACATCAATTTCTTCACACAACTGTAATCAGCCAACTCAAATTTATATTCATTTACAGTGTAGTCAGACTTAAATCTTCCCTACATATCTCACTGAACAAGGATAAAGTCCAGTAGGAAAGATAACACTCCAGAAAGAGGAGATTCAATAGAACCAGAGCCCACCCAGATGAATAGTTCCACCAAACCCAGCCCAGGCCAACTGATTCCTAATTTGCTGAAGAGACCTAATCTTTGCCTATCACAACCCAGTGGAGAGACCAGTCTAGATCAGCTGAACCCAGTTACCATGGAAATGTGTTTTTGGTATGTCTCATTGAGATTTTTTTGGTTGTTTGATACATAATATTGCTAGGCCTGACAACTGATATAATACTAAACTCTTTCCAAAGTTTTCACACCAATTTACACTCCCACCAGCAATGAATGAGTGTTCTTATTGCTCTAAATTCTTGATAGCATTGTCAGTATGTTTAATATGAACCACTTTGGCTTGTTGTATGCTTTATTTTGGTTTTAATTTTTATTTTCCTGACTACTAATGACCCTCCTTTCACACTTTTATAACCATTTTGATATCCCTTTTCTGTGAACCACTGCTCAAGCTTTTTGCCCACTTTCCTTTGATATCTGCTTATTGATTTGTTGAAATTCTTCACATATTCTAGACCCAAACCTGTTGTAAGTTATACGTGTTGTAAATACCTTTCATTCTGTGATTTGCCTTTTCACTTTTTATTTGTGTCTTTTTGTGACTAAAAGTTGTACTCATACTGTTATCTAATTTAACAATCTTTTTTTATAGTTAGTATTTTTTTAGGAATATTTTACTGCAGTAAAGGATAATGATGGTTCTCTGTATTATTATCAAAACACATTCTTGATGTCCTTTCATATTTCATATTTCATCTATAGTGCTTCTGGGTTTCATTTTTGCACATAACTTGAGGAGTTGATGGTCGGTATTTGTTGTCTATTGGCTAGCCTATTGTTTCAGGCACATTCTCTATATTTCTTCCATTGCTCAGCTCTGTTTTATCATTTCCATAAATCAATCATTCATACATGCCAGGTCTGTAATCCATACCATGGATCTATCCATTCTTGCCCTAATATCCCATTGTCTGAATTACTGTAACTTTAAATTGACATATAAACTCATGTCCATCAAGTTGGTGATGCCATCCAGCCATCTCGTCCTCTGTCATCCTCTTCTCCTATCCACAATCCCTCCCAGCATCAGGGTCTTTTCCAATGAGTCAACTCTTCACGTGAGGTGGCCAAAGTATTGGAGTTTCAGCTTCAGCATCAGTCCTTCCAATGAACACCCAGGACTGATCTCCTTTAGGATGGACTGGTTGGATCTCCTTGCAGTCCAAGGGACTCTCAAGAGTCTTCTCCAACACCACAGTTCAAAAGCAGCAATTCTTCGGCACTCAGCTTTCTTCACAGTCCAACTCTCACATCCTTACATGACCACAGGAAAAACCATAGCCTTAACTAGACAAACCTTTGTTGGCAAAGTAATGTCTCTGCTTTTGAATATGCTATCTAGGTTAGTCATAACTTTCCTTCCAAGGACTAAGCGTCTTTTAATTTCATGGCTGCAACTACCATCTGCAGTGATTTTGGAGCCCAGAAAAATAAAGACTGACACTGTTTCCACTGTTTCCCCATCTATTTGCCATGAAGTGATGGGACCAGATGCCATGATCTTCGTTTTCTTAATGTTGAGCTTTAAGCCAACTTTTTCACTCTCCTCTTTCACTTTCATCAAGAAGCTTTTTAGTTCCTCTTCACGTTCTGCCATAAGGGTGGTGCCATCTGCGTAACTGAGGTTATTGGTATTTCTCCCGCATTCTTGATTCCAGTTTGTGCTTCCTCCAGCCCAGCATTTCTCATGATGTACTCTGCATATAAGTTACATAAGCAGGGTAGCAATATACAGCCTTGAAGTACTCCTTTTACTATTTGGAACCAGTCTGTTATTCCATGTCCAGTTCTAACTGTTGCTTCCTGACTTGCATACAGGTTGCTCAAGAGGCAGGTCAGGTGGTCTGGTATTCCCATCTTTTTCAGAATTTTCCACAGTTTATTGTGATCCACACAGTTATAGTCATGTTTAATTAATCTTGGTTCTTTCAATTGACATACATGTAAGAATCAACTTGTCAAATTACATATATACACATACATTTTGAGTTTTTTATTATAATTGTATCAAAGATACAGACCCATCAAGTCTTCAAGTTCATAAATATTAATTTACAATTTCTTTAATTTCTCTCAATAGTGTTTTATATATTCCTGCATAAGAATTTTGAACACCTTTTATTAGGTCTATTCCTACATATTTTATTTTGTGAACTTTATTTTACAATAAAGTAATGGTATTTTTTAAAACATTTTCTTCTAACTACATCCAACCTAGCAACCTTATTAAGGTTATAGGTTATTTTAAAATATTTATTTATAGATTCAGTTGAATTTTGTGTGTGTTAAATAATTTCATGTGAAAAATAATAAAACAATTTTTCCTCCATTGTAATCTTTTCATATGGCTTTTTATATTTTACTATATAGTTTATAATCATCAGAAATGATGAATAGAAAGTGATAAGTAAATGTCCTTATCATGTTCTAATTTCAGTGGGAAATTTTAATTTTCTATCATAATGAATTGGGCTTCCCTCATAGCTCAGTTGGTAAAGAATCTACCTGAAATGTAGGAGACCCAGATTCAGTTCCTGGGTCAGAAAGATCCCCTGGAGAAGGAAATGGCAACCCACTCTAGTATTCTTGCCTGGAGAATCCCATGGACAGAGGAGCCTGGCAGGCTACAATCCATGGGTTCACAAGAGTTGAACACAACTTATTGACTAAAGAGAGAGAGATAGTAATGAATTGTCCAGTCTCAAGGGAAAGCTTTTATCAAATATCAATACATCATTTACTTCAAGCTTTTGGTAGGTATTTTTATATGGTTAAGAAAGATTGTTTTTTATTCTTTCTTTGCAAGAGTTTTTCCATGAATGGGTATTGCACTTCCTTTATTTTGCTAATATAGTGAATAAAAACAAAGCCATGTTTTCTTTCCTGGAAAAAATCCTTTGTTGAGTTTTATTTTTCTCTTTACTCTGCTAGTATTTTGTTTAGAATTGCTTCATTTATGTTCATTAGAGAAATTGAACTGCAATTTTCCTTTCTTACAATTATCCCATTAGACTTTGATATAAAGTTTAGATTGGTCTCATAAAACAAATTGGAAGCCTTCTCACTTTTCCTGTCCATTGAAAAAAGTTTGCGTGTATTTGACTTTGCTCTTTCCTTAAACATTTGGTAGAATTCAGAAGTAAGTGATCCTACTAGGCCTGGAATCTTCCTTCTGATTCACTTTGCCAACAGTGATAGAAATGTACATGTTTTCTGTTTCCTCCTATACATTTATATTTTGTACATGTTTCTTTAGAACTGCATTTTAATAATTTGGTGTGAAAACCTTGCCTTTTAATGGAAACATTCAATTTATTTACATTTAATTTAAGTACTGATGGTTTCCTTTCTCATGTCCCAGTTTTTCTGTTTTTACTTTTCTCACTCTCCTTGATCGCTAGATCTTGGAATGATTGTCTGCTTTTATTATTCCATCCCTCCCTTCTCAACCTAGTTTGGAAGTTATACTCTCTTACTGTTTTCCATGGCCACCATGTTACACAGTACATCATTTTCTTCTTGGAATTTATTGTGATTTGGTACTTCATCCCAGATAATGCAAAATCTTAAAAATATTTTAATTTACTTTTATTCTCACTTATATAAACTATTATCATTTATTTTAGTTCTACCAATGTTAAACTGCACGGGTGCCTGCTAAGTCGTTTCAGTTGTGTCCAACTCTTTGTGATCCCATGGACTGTAGCCCACCAGGCTCCTCTCTCCATGGGATTTCCCAGACAAGAATATCGGAGTGGGTTGCTCAGGGATTATTCCCTGAGTAAAGAATTGATGCTTTTGAACTGTGGTGTTGGAAAAGAGTCTTGAGAGTCCCTTGGACTGCAAGGAGATCCAACCAGTCAATCCTAAAGAAGATCAGTCCTGAATATTCATTGGAAAGACTGATGCTGAAGCTGAAACTCCAATACTTTGGCCATCTGGTGGAATGCCTAGTAGGACTACTTACTTGTGAATTCTATGAAATGTTTAAGGAAGGAGCAAAGGCAAATAGATGCAAACTTTTTTCAAAAGTGGGATGTTCAATTCAGTTGCTCAGTCCTGTCTGACTCTTTGTGACCCCATGGACTGCAGCATGCCAGGCTTACCTGTCCATCACCAACTTCCAGAGTTTGTTCAAAATCATGTCCATTGAGTCGGTGATGCCATCTAACCATCTCATCATCTGAAGTCTCCTTCTCCTGCTGCCTTCAATCTTTCCCAGCATCAGGGTCTTTTCCAATGAGTCAGTTCTTCACATCAGATAGCCAAAGTATTGGAGTTTCAGCTTCAGCATCAGTCCAAATCCTGAAAGATGATGCTGTGAAAGTGCTGCACTCAATATGCCAGCAAATTTGGAAAACTCAGCAGTGGCCACAGGACTGGAAAAGGTCAGTTTTCATTCCAATCCCAAAGAAAGGCAATGCCAAAGAATGCTCAAACTACTGCACAATTGCACTCATCTCACACGCTAGTAAAGTAATGCTCAAAATTCTCCAAGCCAGGTTTCAGCAATATGTGAACCGTGAACTTCCTGATGTTCAAGCTGGTTTTAGAAAAGGCAGAGGAACCAGAGATCAAATTGCCAACATTCGCTGGATCATGGAAAAAGCAAGAGAGTTCCAGAAAAAAATCTATTTGTACTTTATTGACTATGCCAAAGCCTTTGACTGTGTGGATCACAGGAAACTGTGGAAAATTCTGAAAAAGATGGGAATACCAGACCACCTGACCTGCCTCTTAAGAAATCTGTATGCAGGTCAGGAAGCAACAGTTAGAACTGGACATGGAACAACAGACTGGTTCCAAATAGGAAAAGGAGTACCTCAAGGCTGTATATTGTCACCCTGTTTATTTAACTTATATGCAGAGTACATCATGAGAAACACTGGATTGGAAGAAACACAATCTGGAATCAAGATTGCCGGGAGAAATATCAGTAACCCCAGATACGCAGATGACACCACCCTTATGGCAGAAAGTGAAGAGGAACTAAAAAGCCTCTTGATGAAAGTGAAAGTGGAGAGTGAAAATGTTGGCTTAAAGCTCAACATTCAGAAAACGAAGATCATGGCATCTGGTCCCATCATTTCATGGGAAATAGATGGGGAAACAGTGGAAACAGTGTCAGACTTTATTTTTCTGGGCTCCAAAATCACTGCAGATGGTGGTTGCAGCCATGAAATTAAAAGACGCTTACTCCCTGGAAGGAAAGTTATGACCAACCTAGACAGCATATTCAAAAGCAGAGACATTACTTTGCCAACAAAGATTCGTCTAGTCAAGGCTATGGTTTTTCCTGTGGTCATGTATGGATATGAGAGTTGGTCTGTGAAGAAAGCTGAGTGCTGAAGAATTGATGCTTTTGAACTGTGGTGTTGGAGAAGACTCTTGAGAGTCCCTTGGACTGCAAGGAGATCCAACTAGTCCATTCTGAAAGAGATCAGCCCTGGGATTTCTTTGGAAGGACTGATGCTAAAGCTGAAACTCCAGTTCTTTGGCCACCTCATGCTAGGAGTTGACTCATTGGAAAAGACTCTGATGCTAGGAGGGATTGGGGGCAAGAGGAGAAAGGGACAACAGAGGATGAGATGGCTGGATGGCATCACTGACTCGATGGACGTGAGTCTCAGTGAACTCCGGGAGTTGGTGATAGACAGGGAGGCCTGGTGTGCTTCGATTCATGGGGTCGCAAAGAGTCAGACACGACTGTGTGACTGATCTGATCTGATCAGTCCTTCCAATGAACATTCAGGACTGATTTCCTTTAGGATGGACTGGTTGGATCTCCTTGCAGTCCAAGGCACTCTCAAGAGTCTTCTCCAACACCACAGTTCAAAATCATCATTTCTTTGGCACTCAGCTTTTGTTATAGTCCAACTCTCACATCCATACATGACTACTGGAAAAACCATAGCCTTGACTAGAAGGACCTTTATTGGCAAAGTAATGTCTCTACTTTTTAATGTGCTGTCTAGGTTGGCCATTGTTTTTCTTCCAAGGAACAAGAGTCTTTTAATTTCATGGCTGCAGTCACCATCTGCAGTGATTTTGGAGCCACCAAAAATAAAGTCTGACACTGTTTCCATTGTTTTCCCATCTATTTCCCATGAAGTGATGGGACCAGATGCCATGATCTTCATTTTCTGAATGTTGAGCTTTAAGCCAACTTTTTCACTCTCCTCTTTCACTTTTATCAAGAGGTTCTTTAGTTCCTCTTTGCTTTCTGCTGTAAGGGTGGTGTCATCTGCATATCTGAGATAATTGATATTTCTCCTGGCAATCTTGATTCCAGCTTTTGCTCATCCAGCCCAGCATTTCTCATGATGTACTCTAAATAATAGTTAAATAAGCGTGGTGATGATATAAAGCCTTGGTATACTCATTTCCCAATTTGGAACCAGTCTGTTGTTCCATGTTCAGTTCTAACTGTTGCTGCTTGATCTACATACAGATTTCTCAGGAAGCAGATTAGGTGGTTGGTCTGGTATTCTCATCTCTTGAAGAATTTTCAACAAAGCAGAAATAGATGATTTTCTGGAACTCTCTTGCTTTTTCAATGATGCAACAGATGTTGGCAATTTGATCTCTGGTTTCTCTGCCTCTTCTAAAACCAGTTTAAACATCTGGAAGTTCACAGTTCGTGTATTGTTGAAACCTGGCTTGGAGAATTTTGAACATTACTTTGCTAGTGTGTGAGACAAGTACAATCATGTGGTAGTTTGAACATTCTTCGGCATTGCCTTTCTTAGGGATTGGATTGAAAACTGACCTTTTCCAGTCCTGTGGCCACTGCTGAGTTTTCCAAATTTGCTGACATATTAAGTGCAGCCCTTTCACAGCATCATCTTTTAGGATTTGAAATAGCTCAGCTGGAATTCTATCACTTCCACTAGGTTTGTTCATAGTGATGCTTCCTAAGGACCACTTGACTTCACTCTCCAGAATGTCTGGCTCTAGGTGAGTGATCACACCCACATGGTTATCTGGGTCATGAAGATCTTTTTGTATAGTTTTGTGTATTCTTGCCACCTCTTTTTAATATCTCTGCTTTTGTCACGTCCATATCTTTTCTGTCCTTTATTGTGCCATCTTTGCATGAAACATTCCCTTGGTATTTCTAATTTTCTTGAAGAGATTTCTACTCTTTCCATTCTATTTTTTCTCTATTTCTTTGCATTTTTCATTTCCTTTACCTTTTTGTTTTAAGCACTCTTTGCTGCTCTTAGCCCTAACTACAGTATCAGACTTTCTTCTGGGATAATCTTCTTTTTGTCTGACGATAAGCTTCAAAGCTTTTCCAAAACTTTGGACATGTGATGAGGAGAATTGACTCATTAGAAAAGACCTTGATGCTTGGAAAAGATTGAAGGCAGAGGAAGAAGGGGTTGACAGAGGATGAGATGGTTGGATGGCATCACGGACTGAATGGACATGAGTTTGAGCAAACTCTAGGAGATGGTGAAGGACAGGGAAGCCTGGCATGCTACAGTCCATGGGGTTGCAAAGAATCAGACATGACTGAACGACTGAACAATAACAAAACTTCAGGGTGGTTCTGCTGATGCCATATTCTCTTAGATTTATTTTTCAAAAACATATTCATTTTACCTTTATTCTCAAAGATCATTTTTGCTCAGTATAGAATTTAAAGACAGAGGAGTATTTTTTCTCACTAGAGGGAGAGGGTGGGGAGATTTGGGAGAATGACATTGAAACATGTGTAATATCATGTATGAGATGAGTCGCCAGTCCAGGTTCGATGCACGATGCTGGATGCTTGGGGCTGGTGTACTGGGACGGCCCAGAGGGAGGGTATGGGGAGGGAGGAGGGAGGAGGGTTCAGGATGGGGAGCACGGGTATACCTGTGGCGGATTCATTTCGATGTTGGGCAAAACTAATACAATATTGTAAAGTTTAAAAATAAAATAAAATTTAAAAAAAAGAAAGAAAACCCCACAGCAAACATCAAAAATAAAAAATAAAAAAAAATAAAAATACTATTGCATCCCTTTCTGGCTTTGTTTCTTTCAAGAATGAAATCATTTAAATATTATTCATTTGAGAAGAATACATTTATTTCTTTTATCTATTTTTAATATTTTTTCCTTACTATGGTAGAGCTGAAATTGATTTTCTTGGAATATACCTTGCTCAAGGTTCATAGTGTTTTTTGAATCTGTAGTTAGATGTTATTCATCAGTTTTCTATTAGCCACTAAGTCTTATCCATCTGATCTATTCCAACCCTAAAAGCTGCTCTTTCATCAGTGTTGGCTTCCCTGGTGGCTCCAGTTGGTAAAGAATCTGCCTGAAATGCAGGAGACATGGATTTGATCTCTGGGTTGGGAAGATCCCCTGGAGAAGGTAATGGCAACTCACTCCAATATTCTTGCCTGGGAAATCCCTTGGACAGAGGAGCCTGGCATGCTGCAGTCTGTGCACTCGGAAGAGTCAGACACAACTTAGTGACTAAACCACCACCAGCATCAGTGTTTCCATTCTCAGTAAATAACATCATAATGTGTCCAGTTGAAAGTTTACTTTATGTATTTGGAACTAGATCACCTGTTTCCATTTACACCTCTCCCACCTTAAGCCAAGATGCAATTGTTCTCTCCAGATGTAGTGATCTTCCATAAAGTATCCTTGCTTTCTTTCCTCTTACCTCCCCACCCCACCCCAAGTATTCCAATCTTTAAACAGCAGCCAGAATGAATAATTTAAAACCAAAATCAGGGACTTCCTGATGGTCCAGTGGTTAAGAATCTACATTCCAATGCAGAGGACATGGGTTCAATCCTTGGTCAGGGAACTAAGATCCTATGTGCCACAGGCAACTAAGCTCATAAGCCCCAGCTAAGACCCAATGCTGTCAAATAAATAAATATTTTAAAACATCATATTATGCCACTCTTTTATTCTATCTTCCAATGACTTCTTCTTCCACTTAGAATGAAATTCAAAGTCCTTATCACAGTGACCCATCAGGTCCCTCATAATTTCTTCTCTAGTTGCCTTTGATCTTATCGCTTACCATTCTCCACCCTACTCTCCCCCATCACATTTTTCCAAACACAAGTTTCTTGCTCCACCTGGAAGAAATAAAACACACTCTTGCTTCAGGACTCTGTGCTGTGATTCCCTCTGCTGAAGCATTTTCCCCAAGATTTTTTCACATCACTCCAGTATTTGACCAAACTGCACTTCCTCAGATATGCCATCATCAACATTTTCTATCCTTTGCCCTGCTCTGTCTTCTCTCTTGGCACTTTTATAACTTTTTGCTATATTTTGTCATTGGCTTATTTCTTTCCTGAACATTTTCATGAAAATACACACTCCAAATGGGCAATTTGTTTAGTTTTGTTTTTCTTATTCATTGCATCTCCACAGTCTAAAACTCAAGGGTACCTAGTAGGAAAATAAATGGTAGTGGTGTTAGTTGCTCAGCCGTGTCTGACTCTTTGCAACCCCATGGGCTATAGCTCACCAGGCTCCTCTGTCCACGGGGTTTTCCAGGCAGGAATACTGGAGTGGGTTGCCATTCCCTTCTCCAGAGGATCTTCTCGACCCAGGAATTGAACCCCAGTCTCTCACATAGGAGGCAGATTCTTTACCATCTGAGCCACCAGGGAAGCTCCCAGGCAAATAAATACTTTTTAAATAAAATAATGAATGTTATTGGTATTTTTCCTCAATAAATGCAATAGGAAGGAATTAGTGGAGTAACAAATTGGTTGTAATGAAGAAGATAGTTCAAAAAATTGGCTATGGTGGAGCAAGCCCTAACTGTAGAAGTAAAATTGAGATATTTAAAAAAATATTTTAGTTTTTAAAAAATTATTTTGCATAATTTAAAAAAATCTTGTACTGACATTGAAGCAATGAGTAAATTAAGGATTTAAACCTAGTAAAGAGAGAACTTTTAATTTTATCATGGTATAAAATATTATTAAAATGATCTGAAGTGAAAATTCAATAGGGAGTTTCTAATCATAGAAATTTAATGGTTATATATATCATCATTCCAAAGAATCAATTTGTAAACACTTTGTCTTAGTGTGTATATGTGCATCAGTCTTCATTTTAAATAGTTATGTTAGAAACGAAGATACGTGACAGTTGTCTTACAGCTATGTAGCAAGTCAGTGCAATCAATTTTAAGTACTGTGGTAAAAAACAGACAAGTCTAAAGAAATGTAAAATACTTTTAAGTGGACATTTTAAAAACTCTTGTGTGTATGCGTTTTAAAATATTTATTTAGTTATTTATTTTGGCTGCACTGGGTCTTCGTTGCTGCACTTGGGCTTTCTCTCCTTGTGATAAGAGGAGGCTAGTCTAGTTACAGCGTGCAGGCTTCTTGCAGTGGTTTTTCTTGTTGTGGAACACCTAGATTTTAACTAAGAAATCTAGATCACAAATTGTTCTAAAGGCATTGATCTGTGTGAGCCAATCCCAGTTTGTGCCTTGACAACACAAATAAAAAAGATGGATAAAAACATCTTTTTAAGGCATCTGACCAGATATTTAAAATTTTTATTTGAAATTGTTTACATATAATCAATTCCTTTAAAAATTATTAGTATCTAATGATTGTTTTGTAATAGTTCCACATTTTTGTACCTAGACACAGAGAAAATAATTCTCTTTAGGTTTTCTAAGTGGTAGTGTTTTCCCATTGAGTGAGAGATCTTATTTCACAAGAATTTCCATTGGTATAATATTACAGAATATAAACATGTAAGTATGTCTGTTAACTACTGTATGTTTGTATAGTAGATGGCTTCCTTCAGTATTGCATAAAATAATTGTGTGAAGAAGAACACTCCTCACTTGCATTCACTATTTTTAAAATTTTCATTTTATTTTGGACTATAGTTAATTTATAATATTATGTTAGCTTCAGGTGTACAGAAAAGTGATTCAGTTATACATATATCTATTCTTTTTTCAAATTCTTTTCCCATTTAGGTTATCACAGAACATTGAGTCAAGTTCCCTGTGTTATACAGTAGGTCCTTGTGGGTTATCTGTTTTAAATGTAGTAGTGCTCATTCACTATTTTATGCATCCAACAAATACTGAGTGTCCACTCTTTGAATATATTAGAAGATGAGAGAACCAAAAATATAAGATGGAATCCTATCTTCATTGAGTTTTTTTACATCTAGAAAGGGAAAGAAAAAGGAAACCCAATTTTATTAGTAATATTGAGTCATTGATTTGAGAGCACATGCTTATTGGCACTTTTTGTCTAGGTTGGGAATTCATCTGCTGCTGCTGCTAAGTTGCTTCAGTTGTGTCCGACTCTGTGCGACCCCATAGACGGCAGCCCACCAGGCTCTACCATCCCTGGGATTCTCCAGGTAAGAACACTGGAGTGGGTTGCCATTTCCTTCTCCAATACAGGAAAGTGAAAAGTGAAAGTGAAGTCGCTCAGTCGTGTCTGACTCTCAGCGACCCCATGGGCTGCAGCCTAACTGAAATCCTTTCAGGAGTTAACATTTATTAAGTGCCTGCTATTTATAGAGAATATAATAAAATATAAGTGGAATCCTAAGAGTTTTAAAGAAATCTGTAGGCCTATGCAGAGAAACACGAACCTTGTCTGAAAACCAAAATGAAACCTACAAGGAGAACAATGACAAAAGAGTCCAAATTCATACAAACTGGTATTAACATATGAGAAGAGAACATTTAGATCTTACAGAGTTTTGAGCACAGGAACATCATTTGCTAAACTTGGAAGAAAGCCAACCAGGATTAGGACTATGACAAAGAAGGAAGATGCAAGTCTGTTGAATCTCTGACTGGCCTGGATGCTGTGCAAGCAGTTAATGTCACTGCATGGACATCCTCCAGGACTGGTCAGTGGCATTTATATTCTTACTGCTGTTTATAAACTGGAGTATCCTGGTATTTTGACTGTTCTTCCTGTTTTAACTTCTAAGGACAACTGAGAGCATACTGGAGAGTGGAGAAAGCCATGTCAACAACTATATGCCATGTGCTATGTTAGTTACTGCGAGTTCAAAGGCAAATTAGACACGTGGTCCTCTGATGGAGGCTGCAATCAACTGAGAGAGACAGACACATAAATAAGAAATCAGTAAAAAGCTTTCTAAATGCAAAGATAAAGATTTGCACTGGATGTTAAGACAGAGCACTAGACACACACCTAACTCTTAGCAGGGGATCTGACAATACTTCCCAGACTTCCTTGAGAAGCTAACTAATGAACTGAGTCCTTAAAAGTGACCAGAATGGTTATTGGGAGAGGAGCAGAAAAGGCATGAGGTGGTGTGACTGTGGGGCTGGAGGAGAATGTGATTGGACATGAAAAGTGCAGGAACTGAGAGACCAGAATTTGGGGTGTGTTCACAAGAGTGCTTAAGTTACCAAAAATAGTGATCCAGGAGACAGGATCTTCAATGAATAAAGGGGAATGACCAGGAGAACTATACATGACATCTAGGTTGCTTCCATGTCCTGGCTATTATAAACAGTGCTGCGATGAACATTGGGGTACACGTGTCTCTTTCAATTCTGGTTTCCTCAGTGTGTATGCCCAGCAGTGGGATTGCTGGATCATAAGGCAGTTCTATTTCCAGTTTTTTAAGGAATCTCCACACTGTTCTTCATAGTGGCTGTACTAGTTTTCATTCCCACCAACAGTGTAAGAGGGTTCCCTTTTCTCCACACCCTCTCTAGCATTTATTGCTTATAGACTTTTGGATCTCAGCCATTCTGACTGGTGTGAAATGGTACCTCATAGTGGTTTTGATTTGCATTTCTCTGATAATGAGCGATGTTGAGCATCTTTTCATGTGTTTGTTAGCCATCTGTATGTCTTCTTTGGAGAAATGTCTATTTAGTTCTTTGGCCCATTTTCTGATTGGGTCATTTATTTTTCTGGAATTGAGCTGTAGGAGTTGCTTGTATATTTTTGAGATTAGTTGTTTGTCTGTTGCTTCATTTGCTATTATTTGCTCCTATTCTGAAGGCTGTCTTTTCACCTTGCTTATAGTTTTCCTTTGTTGTGCAGAAGCTTTTAAGTTTAATTAGGTCCCACTTGTTTATTTTTGCTTTTATTTCCAGTATTCTGGGAGGTGGGTCATAGATCAGCAGATGAATGGATAAGAAAGCTGTGGTACATATACACAATGGAGTATTACTCAGCCATTAAAAAGAACACATTTGAATCAGTTCTAATGAGGTGGATGAAACTGGAGCCTATTATACAGAGTGAAGTAAGCCAGAAAGAAAAACACCAATATAGTATACTAGCACATATATATGGAATTTAGAAAGATGGTAACAATAACCCTGTATACGAGACAGCAAAAGAGACACTGATGTATAGAACAGTCTTTTGGACTCTGTGGGAGAGGGAGAGGGTGGGATGATTTGGGAGAATGGCATTGAAATATGTATAATATCATATATGAAACGAGTCGCCAGTCCAGGTTCGATGCATGATACTGGATGCTTGGGGCTGGTGCACTGGGATGACCCAGTGGGATGGTATGGGGAGGGAGGAAGGAGGAGGGTTCAGGATGGGGAACACATGTATACCTGTGGCAGATTCATTTTGATATATGGCAAAACCAATACAATATTGTAAAGTTAAATAAAATAAAATAAAAAAAAAAGAACTATACATGACAAAAACAAAGGCCAGAAGAAAGCATATAGACAAATAAGGTGAGAATAAAGGAGGTGGGGGATCAGAACTCTAAACCAGATTGTGGAGGTGAAATGGTATGGAGGTAGGTGGCATAAAGGATACCAAATGTGAGATTAGAGGAGGATAACATTTTTACTTCCCAATCTTAACTTTTATAAAGTGTAGATAATAAACAAACTGAAAGATTAATAGGAGACACAGCTTCCTCAGGAACTACTTAAGGATTCAGATAAGGAGTTGAAAGGATGCTCTGAGAAGAGGCTGAGGATACAAGAAGTATCCAGACTATGAGCACCATTTCATAAGCACAGGGAGAGGTGTTTGAGGCAGAGTGGAAGAAGAGGACTGAGAAATGAATTTCTGAACAGTAGGAGTAGATAGCATGTGGTAGAGAGTGGCTTGGAGGGGAGTGTGTATTTATGAAGATAGCAGTAAGTAGCATGAGTACCCACTCCAGTATTCTTGCCTGGGAAACGCCATGGACAGAGGAGACTGACTGGCTATAGTCCATAGGGTTGCAAAGAGTTGAACATGGCTTTCAACTAAACACCAAAAAGCATGAGTACAGTGGCCATGCCTCATTCTGCTTAGGATGCTGTTAGTCAGACTTTCCCAACCTCAGCACTACTGACACTTTAGGCCAGAAGAGTCTTTGATGTGGGGTCCATCTTGTGCATTTTAGGGTGTTTGACATCATTCTTGGCATCTAACCACTTGAGGCCAGTAACATCATCTCCCAAGCTACAATAGCCAAAAATATCTCCAGACATTGCCAAGTGTCCTCTTGGTGGAAATATCCCCCAGTTGAAAACCACCATGTTAGATCCAGGGCTTCAGACTTAACTGTTCTGTGGTCTGGGGTGACATTTTCAACAATAGAAGTTTCTACTTCCTAAGGTTTGGGGAGCATTGTAGAGGAGCATTAGGAGAATTTTCATACTCCAAGGGTCAGGGTTCAGATACCTGCTACAGCAGTGATCCTAGTGAGGAAAGATGAGGGGTAACTAAGTTCCTGTAGTTGTATCTTTAAGTGTTTGGAGAAATGAAACAGGAAAAGGAGTCACAATGATACCAGAATTTTGAAATAGGTGAATGATGGTATCTGTTGGTGATAACTTGGGTGGTGAGGGTGAGGAACCCTGGAAATTTAAACTAAAATTCCCCTCTGAGATTTAAAATATATAGTAAGTAATAAGTACATACAGTGAAGAAGTGCTGTTATTTTAAATATTAGGGATGACTTTTCCAGACCATTGAGGCTGGAATACGTGGAGAGCAGATTAAAAACATGAAGACATCAATGACACTATTAAAACAATGAAGACATCAGTTAGCAGACAGTACGAGTGGAGGTGGAGGTAGATGTGTTGATCAATGTTGGAAAAAAAGAAAAAAGAAATGTTATGAACATCAGCAGCAGTCAGGAAACCGCTTTCTGGGTAAGTTAGGGATATCAAATGAAAAACTAAGAACTACAATCCAGAGCAAAGCTTCAGTTTCTGTGTTCAATATTTGTAGAATAAATGAAGTATTGGATCTTAGCCTTATTCTATTATACATTTGAATTACCTAACAACTGCACTGCACTGATTCCACGTTTACTCAGCAAACATTTGGTTATAATTTGACATTCCATGTAGGTTTTTCTATAGGGAGAGCACATCCTGTTCACATCAATGGGAATACTAGAGTTGAAATGTATTAAATAACTTTGCCTAAAGTTTTAATACATTGGTTTGATAACATTTGTTATAAGGAGGCAGATCCTGATATAATGTTTTTGAACGTGGGAAACTGAGGGGCAGAACTTGGATTTAGGAAAATTTATGAGATGTTACTTCCCTAAGGGGAAAATGGGCAATAGAAGTTTCAGTCTAGAAATTACTCTGGTCTGGAGATGTGGATTTGGGTCACCACAGATTTGAAGAATACACAGAAAAACTGTACAAGAAAGATCTTCACGACCCAGATAATCACGATGGTGTGATCACTCATGTAGAGCCAGACATCCTGGAATATGAAGTCAAGTGGGCCTTAGGAAGCATCACTATGGACAAAGCTAGTGGAGGTGATGGAATTCCAGTTGAGCTATTTAATGTCCTAAAAGATGGTGCTGTGAAAGTGCTACATCAATATGTCAGCAAATTTGGAAAACTCAGCAGTGTCCGCAGGACTGGAAAAGATCAGCTTTCATTCCAATCCCAAAGAAAGGCAATGCCAAAGAATGCTCAAACTACCACACAATTGCACTCATCTCACACGCTAGTAAAGTAATGCTCAAAATTCTCCAAGCCAGCCTTCAGCAATATGTGAACCATGAAATTCCAAATGTTCAAGCTGGTTTTAGAAAAGGCAGAGGAACCAGAGATCAAATTGCCAACATCTGTTGGATCATTGAAAAACCAAGAGAGTTCCAGAAAAACACCTACTGCTTTACTGACTATGCCAAGGCCTTTGACTGTGTGGATCATGATAAACTATGGAAAATTCTTCAAGAGATGGGACTATCAGACCACCTGATCTGCCTCTTGAGAAATTTGTATGCAGGTCAGGAAGCAACAGTTAGAACTGAATATGGAACAGCAGACTGGTTCCAAATAGGAAAAGGAGTACATCAAGGCTGTATATTGTTACCTTGCTTATTTAACTTATATGCAGAGTACATCATTAGAAATGCTGGTCTGGATGAAGCAAAAGCTGGAATCAAGATTGCCGGGAGAAATATCAATAACCTCAAATATGCAGATGACACCACTCTTAAGGCAGAAAGTGAGGAAGAACTAAAGAGCCTCTTGATGAAACTGAAAGAGGAGAGTGAAAAAGTAGGCTTAAAGCTCAACATTCAGAAAACTAACATCATGGCATCTCGTCCCATGACTTCATGGCAAATAGGTGGGGAAACAGTGGAAACAGTGACAGACTTTATATTTTGGTCTCCAAAATCACTGCAGATGGTGACTGCAGCCATGAAATTAAAAGACCCTTGTTCCTTGGCAGAAAAACAATGACCAACCTAGACAGCATATGAAGAAGCAGAGACATTACTTTGCTAACAAAAGTCCATCTAGTCAAGGCTATGGTTTTTCCAGTAGTCATGTATGGATGTGAAAGTTGGACTATAAAGAAAGCTGAATGCCGAAGAATTGATGGTTTTGAACTGTGGTGTTGGAGAAGACTCTTGAGAGTCCCTTGGCCTGCAAGGAGATCCAACCAGTCCATCCTAAAGGAGATCAGTCCTGAATGTTCATTGGAAGGACTGATGTTGATGTGGAAACTCCAATACTTTGGCCACCTATGCGAAGAGCTGACTCATTTGAACAGATCCTGATGCTGGGAAAGATTGAAGGTGGGAGGAGAAGGGGATGACAGAGGATGAGATGATTGGATGGCATCACTGACTCAATGGACATGAGTTTAGATAAACTCCAAGAGTTGGTGATGGACAGGGAGGCCTGGAGTGCTACAGTCCATGGGGTAAAGAGTCAGACAAGACTGAGTGACTGAACTGAACTCAACAGGTTTTGAAGTCACCAGCTTCCCATGTGGCTCTGTGGTAAATAATCCTCGCCTACACAGAAGATCCCTGAGTCTAGAAGATCCCCTGGAGGAGCAAATGGCAACCTACTTCAGTATTCTTGCCTGGTAAGTCCAATGGACAGAGGAGCTTGGTGGGCTACAGTTCATGGGGTCACAGAGTCGGACATGACTTAGTGACAAAAGAACAACAACAACCATATTGATGGAAGCAATATGATTAGGCAAGATACCTCAGTAAGAGTGAGTAGAGGGAGAAGACAGGGGTAATAGCTCAAGGATGGTCAGTATTTAAGAAATAGAGGAAAGGAAGAGGAGAAAAAGTGAGCTGAGAGGTAGGAGTGAATTTCAGTAGCAAAAAGCTGGGAATAAGATTCTTTTAAAGGTGAGGGAGTCCATAGTATGAAAAAGAAGTCAAATAAGATGGAGTTAAAAGAGAGTTCATTGTTTTCAATCAAAGGAGTTGTTGATCTTAGAGGGCATGATTTCAGTAAAGTCACAGGACAGAGGCCAAACTTTAGGGACTTGAGATGTAAATAGAATTTGAATCAATGGTAGTTTGCAGTGTGGAAGCGGATGAAGAAGGTATTGATGCCCTGTGAATCTAGAAAGGTTCAGGCTAACCAATTAATTAGTGGTGATCATAAAGCTGGAAATGACTAAGATGTGCCATCAAGGTATAAAAAGTATTGTGTGATCTTCAAGGCTATAGTTTTTCTGGTAGTCATGTATGAATGTGAGAGTTGTACTATAAAGAAAGCTGAGCACTGAAGAATTTATGCTTTTGAACTGTGGTGTTGGAGAAGACTCTTGAGAGACCCTTGGACTGCAACGAGATCCAACCAGTCCATCCTAAAGGAGATCAGTCCTGGGTGTTCATTGGAAGGACTGATGTCGAAGCGGAAACTCCAACACTTTGGCCACCTGATCCAAACAGCTGACTCATTTGAAAAGACCCTGATGTCTGGAAAGATTGAAGGCAGGAGGAGAACAGAGGACGATAGAGGATGAGATGGTTAGATGGTATCACTGACTCAATGGACATGAGTCTGAGTAAACTCCAGGAATTTGTGATGGACAGGGAGGCCTGGCATGCTGCAGTTCATGGGGTTGCAAAGAGTTGGACACGTCTGAGCGACTGAACTGAACTGAACTGATCTTATATTTCAATTTCCACTCACAGATGAAGCAGACTTTTTCAACTCAAATTTTGTAAGAATTCTGGCCCAATATCCTAAGGAGTCCATTGTATGTGATGAAGTAACTTGCCTCTTATGCATTTAGGATGATCCTGTGTTTTACTCTCCTTGGAAGAATTGAGAAAATCATCACTCAAATATTTTTCAGGTTCTGGGATTTTTGTTTGTTTTTTTAAAATATTTATTTATTTATCTATTTATTTGGCTCCACCAGGTCTTAGTTGGGAATATGGAATCTCTCTCTCTCTCTTTTTTTTTTTTTAGTTGCAGCCGGCAGGATCTTTAGTTGCAGCATGTGAACTCTTAGTTGGGGCATTTACCTCCCTGATTAAGGATCAGACTCAGGTTCCCTGAATTGGGAGTGTGGAATCTTAACCACTGGACCATCAGGGAAGTTCCTGTTCTGGGTTTTGATGCATTTGCATCACTGGGGGGTTATTAGAAATGCAGAATAAGGAGCCATCCATACCTACAAGATCAGAATCTGTATTTCTGCAATATCCTCTTATGATTTCTGCTCACATTAAAGTTTGAAAGACATAGATTTAGAGCAGTGGTTCTGAGCCTTGGCTATGCTTCAGAATCACTGAAGGAGATTAGAAATAACATTGATGCTCAGCTCTCCCCCTGCCCCCATTTAATTGGCTTGATGCAAGGCATGATCTGCTGGGAAAGATTGAAGGCAAAAGAAGAAAAGGGAGGCAGGGGATTAGATGGTTGGTGGGCATCATCGGCTCAGTGAACATGAATCTGAGCAAACTCTAGGTGATAGTGAAGGACAGGGAAGCCTGGTATGTTGCAGTCCATGGGGTCGCAAAGAGTCAGACATGATTTAGCAACTGATCAACAACAAGGGCATGGGCATGGCTATTTGTCAAATGCTCACCAGGTGATTCTTAAGTGAGGCAAGGGTTAAGAACCACTAGACCTGGGAAATAAGACCCTGAGAAAATGAAGACTTAGCCTATGTGGAGAAGGCAATGGCACCCCACTCCAGTACTCTTGCCTGGAAAATCCCATGGACTGAGGAACCTGGTGGGCTGCAGTCCATGGGGTCGCTATGAGTTGGGCACGACTGAGCAACTTCACTTTCATTTTTCACTTTCATGCATTGGAGAAGGAAATGGCAACCCACTCCAGTGTTCTTGCCTGGAGAATCCCAGGGATGGGGGAGCCTGGTGGGCTGCTGTCTATGGGGTCACACAGAGTCGGACACGACTGAAGTGACTTAGCAGTAGCAGCAGCAACCAGCCTATGAAACAGATATAGATGGACTACTGGTGAAATGGGAGCCATGGTACTTTCTGATCCTTTAGTTCAGTGGGGTTGGAGGAAGATGAATTACACAAAACCTATTAGCTTCTTTGCGTTTCACAAAGAAAAGTTAAACTTATAAATGTTATATAATATAATTATATGAAAAATGAAGACAAGTATGCAAATAACTCATTGAAACATTGAGAATAAGATACAAAATGAAATGGATCTTGAGAAAGCGTCTTAGGAACTGAAGAGTAATAAAAAATAAAGTGTATGTCTGGGTAAATACATTTAAACTCCAATTTCCAGATGAATTTTTGTATTGAATTCAGTATCTGCCCTCAGGTTTAGGCAGTAGTATATAGATAAGGAAATTTCTAATCTAAAACTTCTTAAAAATCCTATAATGGTCATAGTTACTGAAAGGCCATTGGGGTTAAATAACCTGTTTTAAGTCTTTATCTATATGGCAGGGGATATAAAAGATTTGCACAATTATCTATCCAACTAAGGACAATGTGTGTACCCATAGGACCAAGACTGGCTTAGGCCAGAGTAGGGCTTTTCAGCTGGTGTGGATACGTAGCACAACAGTGTCTTCTTCTAAATTCATAAGGAAGTACCTGAGGTCATCACATCCCTTTTTCTCAGAATGAATCTCACCTCTGATCTTTCCCACAGAGGGAACTGGGGATTGTTTGCTTGGCTGTTATTCTTTTCTTTTCCTTAGGTCATAGGCTACCAGGAATTTACTGATATGTTGCTCTAGACTATTTGCTTCCCTTTATAGGATTTTAGGTTGAACCTTCACAAAAATATCCACTAGATAATTTTTATGATGCTTTAAAAACCATTGCCTCATTTGAGACTCGCTAAGATCATGTAAGTTATACAGAGCAGAGATTATATTTTCCTCTTATGGATGATAAAACTGATTGATGTTCAAAAACATGGAGTTAGTTCCCTAATGTCTCAGTGCTACTTGACATCACTGTTTATTGCTAGTAATAGTCCTTCCTGTTTAAAATATCCAGGTCTAGAACTCGAGTTTTGTTTAACAGTCCAAGTGATTTTTTTTTTCACTTTCTTGCACTTGGATTTTGTCCCCCACCCTCTCATTTCTCTTTCATTCTCTTTTTCTTCTCCTATTTTCCTTTAATCCTATGGGTAATTCGTTATTTGTTCTCTTACATATAGTTTCCCTTTGCTTTATATTACAAAATATCAGTTTCAGTCATAGCCCTCTCTATCTTAAATTGCAATTTTTATACATTTTTGTTCATATCATGGTGACAATTATTTAAATCAAGAGTTTAAGAATAACCGAACTGTTGGTGTTTTGTGGTTGGATCTAAATAACTGATGAATATAATATTTTTTCCTTGGGTCACTGGCAACTTTCAAGCAGTGTCCTGTACATTACACCTTAATAAACACCATTTTACTCTGTGCTTTTTGAGTTCTGATTTCTTTCCCCAATAGAAGGGAAAACCAGATATTTTATCAAAGTGACAGTGTGGTATTCAGTTTTCAGATTTCTAGTTCTTGGAAGAGTGCCTTCAAAAGCCACAAAGTTCTTTAATTGTCCTGAGCACCTGCTTCAAAATACCTCAGTGTTAAACTATTTGTTTTTCCTCTTTAGGAGACCATAGTACCAGTTCTGTTAACACTTTGACACCACGCCAAAATATACAGCAGTCATTTAAGATTGAGTATTAAAGGCCCCATTCACCATTTTTTTAAGAGAAGGGAAAAAAAGGAATAAAGGTCTTTCACACATTCCCTCTGTAATTATAAATGTAAAACCATTCTGGAGTCATCTACCTAGCAGATGGAAATATTGCAAGGGTTTACTGTATAGTTCACTCTCATTTTCCAACAAAAAATAGATTGATTTTATTCATTTATTTTGGACTTCATTGGTACCCTTTTTCCTGGTCTTCAAGGTGCAAAAATAAGAAATAACTTTTTAAATTAGTTAAATCAGTCATGCATATAGGAGGCGCTTCCATGCCTGGAATAAGTGCCACTGGGCATCTAACCACAGCTCTGGCCAACCACACATAGCTTCTCTTGTTCTACCAGGCCCTACCCCTTTGCTCTTCAATGCTCCCACAGTTCCTGGATCCTGGACTTCTCTGAAAGGAAGGTGTGCTTGCTTTGTGCGCTTGCTGACAGGTAATTCCTATGCCTTGCAGGCTCAGAGTACCCTGCTCCTTCTCCTTTCCCTGGATTTTCCAGCAAAAAGATACTGGTGAATAGCTTTGGGAAGAAGTTCATGGACTTTCCTTGGTTGAATTAAGATGTGTACATATAAGTATATATGAAGAAATGGCGTGTGATATAATTTCACTCACACACATGTACAATGGTTACTGCATTCACTTCCTGCTCAGATTTCTTCTGAGAACCTTGCATAGTCCTTCATATTCTCTAAAATCTAAACTGTACAAATGAGGCCAGGACTAGCTCAGAGACAAAGCCTGGCCAGTGATCTAGACCAGGGATGACTCTGAGAAGCCAAACAAGGGACCTCAAACTGAATGATGACTGATGGAACCAAACACTTTCTCTTAAAAAAAATATGAAACACAGAAAATGTGTCAAGGATGGCAGATTAATTAGAGATAGAGACAAAAAGGAGCTGTAATCTTCATAATCAGAGAGAAAACAAGCTCTGTCTTCAACCAGTGACTTAGATGGCTGGGTGAATGGCTCCTGTGAACCAGTAGCCTCTTTAACCCTTGATTTTCCCATTTCCATGAGCTTCTCTTCTACCATAATTTGGCTATTCCCTCCTTTGGCCCAAATCACTAATTCAGGTCACTCATTAGTGGCAAAATTGTATCTTGCCACTCCCTAGCATGGAAGAACTCCCTCATCATTCTAAAGCCAAACAAATATCCTACCCAAACATACCCCATTAGCTCCTGATATCCTTTCTTCTAAGGTTAAAAATTCTCCCTCATCTACTTTTTCCACATCTATTTTAAGAAATTTTCCACATGCTTTTAAGAAACTCTTCATTTAGTCTTTCTCACTTCTGTTGATTTAATGTCTCACTCTCAACTGGGTCCTTCCCATTGACTTTTGGTTTTCTTTGATTGTCTGTTTTAAAAAAGTAGAGCATTTAAGAGAATAACATTACAGATGTTCATTTGTGTTAATAAGCAGTTAATGTTTTCAAATTATGCCTCAGATTTATACTTTATAGAACAATTTATAGTTTATATAGAAATTATAATAAAAACATACTCCATTCCCCCAGAATAATAAATGATGTTTTCCAATTTATGTCTTAGATTTATACTTTATGGAGCAACTTATATTTTATATGGAAATTACAAAACACACTTTGTTCTCTTTTTCAATCTCAGTTCCCCTTTTCTATTTTTATGCAAAAGTAGTCATCTTCATTAATTTAATGAATATCCTTCCTCTCCAGTCTTTATATGTTTACAATAGATATATATGTAAACAATAGATAGCACTACTTTTTGAGTTTACAAACTTTTCATAAACATCATTTACAACTCTTTGCAACCCCATGGACTATACAGTCCATAGAATTCTCCAGGCCAGAATACTGGAGTGGATAGAGTTTCCCTTCTCCAGTGGATTTTCCTGACCCAGGAATCGAACCAGGTCTCCTTCATTGCAGGCGGATTCTTTACCAGCTGAGCCACAAGGGAAGCCCAAGAATACTGGAGTGGGTAGCCTATCCCTTCTCCAGGGGATCTTCCCAACCCAGGGATTGAACCCAGGTCTTCTGCATTGCAGTCAGATTCTTTACCAGCTGAGCCACAAGGGAAGCCCAATAAGTTTTATGGCCGCATGTAAACTCTGTAGTTATCATCTGCTGTCCTAAATCACTGGCTCCAACATTCACTTGTACCAAGGCTACAGAGTCAATGGCAAGGTGGCAATGGATCTAATAGCAACAAAAGGACACTTCGAGAAATTCCAAACTTTTAAGTTTTAAAGCATTATGATATTTCACAGAAGGAGAAATAGTGGTATGACTTAACTGTATGAAGACGAGACCAGAACTAAAAATAGGTGGTTTTGTGTAAGTCCAATGTTCAGAAAATATCACCTAACTTTCATATATTCATATATTTACTTATTTCTTGAATTAAAAATAATATTGAGCTATGTTCTCAGTAAAGTCACACTCAGTTTAAAGACAAATGTGAAGAAGAAGGCTTCTTGCTCTCTTACAATTTACAGACTAATAAGAACAACAGATGTAATGAGGTTTGTACTAAGACTATGAAGTGATGCTCCCATAACACAGTGGAGGTGAAGCCTGACTTCCTAAAGGAGTCTAGGAAGCCCTCACAGTGTAGGGGGCATCCCTGGTAGCTAAGCTGGTAAAGAATCTGCCTGCAGTACAGGAGACCCCAGGTTGACTTCTGGGTCGGGAAGATCCCCTGGAGAAGGGATAGGCTATCCACTCCAGTATTCTTGGACTTCCCTGGTGGCTCAATCGGTCAAGAATCTGTCTACATTGAGGGAGACCTGGGTTCGATCTGTAGGTTAGGAAGAAAACCACAATCACAGAAAAACTAACCAAACTGATCATATGGATCACAATTTTTCTAAGTGAAATTATGAGCCATGCTGCATAGGGCCAACCAAAATAGGCAGGTCATAGTGGAGAGTTCTGACAAAATGTGGTCCACTGGAGAAGGGAATGGCATACCACTTCAACATTCTTGCCTTGAGAACCCCATGAACAGTATGAAAAGGCAAAAAGATAGGACACTGAAAGATGAACTCCCCAGGTCGGTAGGTGCCCAATATGCTACTGGAGGAGAGTGAAGATATAGCTCCAGAAGGAATGAAGAGGTTGAGCCAAAGTGGAAACAAGGCCCAGTTGTGAATGTGTCTCGTGGTGAAAGTGAAGTCTGATGCTGTAAAGAACAATATTGCATAGGAACCTGGAATGTTAGGCCCCTGAATCAAGGTAAATTGGAAGTGGTCAAACAGGAGATGGCAAGAGTGAACATCAACATTTTAGGAATCAGTGAACTAAAATGGACAGAAATGGGTGAATTTAATTCAGATGACCATTATTTTTACTACTGTGAGCAAAATACCTTAAAAGAAATGGAATAGCCCTCATAATCAACAAAACAATCCAAAATGCAGTATTTGGGTGCAATCTCAAAAATGACAGAATGATCTCTGTTCGTTTCCAAGGCAAACCATTCAATATCACAGTAATCAAAGTCTATGTCCCAACCACTAATGCAGAAGAAGCTGAAGCTGAATGGTTCTATGAAGATCTACAACACCCCAAAATGATGTCCTTTCATCATAGAGGACTGGAATGCAAAAGTAGGAAGTCAAGAGATATCTGGAGTAACAGGTAAGTTTGGCCTTGGAGTACAGAATGAAACAGAGCAAAGGCTAATAGAGTTTTGCCAAGAGAATGCATTGGTCATAGCAAATACCCTCTTCCAACAACACAAGAGAAAACTCTACACATGGACATCACCTGGTGGCCAATACTGAAATAAGATTGATTACATTCTTTGCAGTCAAAGATGGAAAAGCTCTATAAGTCAGAAAAAGACCAGGAGTTGACAGTGGCTCAGATTGTTAATTCCTTATTGCAAATTTAAGACTTAAATTGAAGAAAGTAAGGAAAAACACTGGCTATTTATGTATGACCTAAATCAAATCCCTTACAACTATACAGTGGAAGTGACAAATAGATTCAAGGGATTAGATTTGATAGGGTGCCTGAAGAACTGTGAACAGAGGCTCACGACATTATACAGGAGGCAGTGATCAAAACCATCCTGAAGAAAAAGAAATGCAAAAAGGCAAAATGGCAAAATGGCTGTCTGAGGAGGCCTTACAAATAGCTGAGAAAAGAAGAGAAGTGAAAGGCAAAGGAGAAAAGGAACGATATACCTGTTTGCATGCAGTTTCAAAAAATAGCGAGGAGAAATAAGAAAGCCTTCCTAAGTGAACAATGCAAAGAAATAGAGGTAGACAATAGAATGGGAAAGACTAGAGATGTCTTCAAGAAAATTAGAGATTCCAAGGGAATGTTTCATGCAAAGATGGGCACAATAAAGGACAGAAATAATATGGACCTAACAGAAGTAGAAGATATAAAGAAGTGGTAAGAATACACAGAAATATACAAAAAAGATCTTAATGACCCAGAAAACCACGACGGTATGATCACACAACTAGAGCCAGACATCCTGGAGTGTGAAGTCAAGTGGGCCTTAGGAAGTATCACTATGAACGAAGCTAGTGGAGGTGATGGAATTCCAGTTGAGCTATTTCACATCCTAAAAGATGATGCTGTGAAAGTGCTGCACTCAATATGCCAGCAAATTTGGAAAACTCAACAGTGGCCACAGGACTGGAAAAGGTCAGTTTTCATTCCAATCCCAAAGAAAGGCAATGCCAAAGAATGTTCAAACTACCACACAATTGCACTCATCTCACACGCTAGCAAACTCCAAGCCAGGCTTCAACAGTATGTGAATCAAGAACTTCCAGATGTTCAAGCTGGATTTAGAAAAGGCAGAGGAACAAGGGTTCAAATTGCCAAGATCTGTTGGATCATCAAAAAAGCAAGATTAGCCACGCTGAAGCCTTTGACGGTGTGTATCACAACAAACTCTGGAAAATTCTTCAAGAGCTGGGAATACTAGACCACCTCACCTGCTTCCTGCAAAACCTGTAAAGGTCAAGAAGCAACAATTAGAACCAAATAGGGACCAATGGACTGGTTCCAAATTGGGAAAGGAGTTTGTCAACGTTATATATTGTCACCCTATTTAACTTATATGCAGAGTACATCATGTGAAATGCCAGGCTGAATGAAGCACAAGCTGGAATCAAGATTGCTGGGAGAAATATCAACAATCTCAAATATGCAGATGACACCACTCTTGAGGCAGAAAGTGAAGAGGAACTGAAGAGCCTCTTGATAAATGTGAAAGAGGAGAGTGAAAAGGCTGGCTTAAAACTCAGTGTTCACAAACAAAGATCATGGCACCCAGTCCCATCATTTCATCTCAAATAGATTAGGAAACAATGGAAACAGTGACAGACTTTCCTGGGCTCCAAAATCACTGCAGATGGTGAGCACTGCCATGAAATTAAAAAACGCTTGCTCCTTGGAAGAAAAGCTATGACCAACCTAGACAGCATATTAAAAATGAGAGCCATTACTTTTCTGATAAAGTTCAGTCTACGTGGTTTTTCTAGTAGTCATGTATGGATGTGAGAGTTGGACCAAAAAGAAAGCTAAGTGCCGAAGAACTAATGTTTTTGAACTTAGTAGACTGGAGAAGACTCTTGAGAGTCCCTTGGACTGCAAGGAGATCAAATCAGTCAATCCTAGCAGAAATTAATCCTGAATATTCATTAAAAGGACTGATGCTGAAGTTGAAGCTCCAATATTTTGGCCACCTGATGCAAAGATCTGAGTCACTGGAAAAGACCCTAATGCTGGGAAAGTTTGAAGGTAAGAGAAGGGGACGATGGAGGACAAGATGGTTGGGTGGTATCACTGACTCAAGGACATGAGTTTGAGCAAACTCCAGGAGATGGTGAAGCACAGGGGAGTCTGGCCTGCTGCAGTCCATGGGGTCGCACAGAGTCAGACATGACTAAGTGAACAACCCACTCCAGTGTTCTAGGGCTTCCCTGGTGGCTCAGATGGTAAAGATTCTGCCTGCAATGCAGGAGACCTGGTTCAATCCCTGGGTTGGGAAAATCACCTGGAGCAAGGCATAGCAACCCACTCCAGTATTATTGCCTGGAGAATCCCCATAAACAGAGGAGCCTGGTGGACTACAGTCCATGGGTCGCAAAGAGTCAGACATAACTGAGCAACTAAGCGCATGGCACAGGGAGGGAGTTTCAGATGGTAATTAAAGGCTGAGGAAGAATTAACCCAAGAAAGAAGAACGTTGAAGGATATTTTATGCAGAGGGTACAGTATGAATCTGATAGACCATGGAGTTTGACACATAGTAAGCACTCCATAATATTTGGTAATTGTGTGGTATGTGAATGAAAGGGGGGAACAGGACCCTTTTCAGGGCAGTGATAAATAAGAAAGCCAAGGGACTTCTCTAAGGTTTGGTTGTACTGTTTTGATCCATCTGAAAGAAAATAAAAAGAGGAACAAGGAATGGTTTCTATGTCTTCCCTGTCACAACATACCATGATCTAAATGTGTTTTACAATCATTCGTTTGCTGGTAGGACTTTTCCTAAATGCATTTAGATGAGTGAGTTTGATCATACTGGAGCTTATGTCTGGTTTCTTGGTAACCTCATGAAAGGTTGTTTAAGAATGGTGGTAAGATGGTTGATACAAAGCCACTAACAGACAAAGCAGAGGGCAAAGTTGCTTTAAGGTAGGTGACACAACTTTCTCACACAGAGGGCTGTATGGTACAAGGGATGCAGAAGCGCCCCAGAGCAGATGGACAAGCCTCTGCCACCTTTGCTTAGACTTCCCTGGTGGCTCATATGCCCCCAATTTAGAGAAGACACTGGCAGACTCTTTGGGAAACTCCTATTTTCTGATCTCCCAGGAATATCGATAACTTCCTTGCTCTTTCAGATATTCTGGAGACTCTGGTTATACTCCTGTCTAATCACAACAAGACATAAATAAAGATAGTCTCAGCAACTTTTTGAGTACTTTCTACAAATCTGGGTAAATCAGAATGGCACCACCACTCAGCATTTGCAGATCTAAGCCTTCAGGCCTGCTTCAATTCTACTCTGGCACACCCTGAAATAAATTTGCTCTTCAAGACATAATGGTTTTATGACATGAATTCATCAACAAGTAGAACAAGAGGGTATCCTAAATATCCTCTAATGCAACCTGCTGTTTTTCTGTCCATTAGTATAAACAAGGCAAACTAAAAGGGGTGAGAAACCTTTATGACACAGTCAGACAAAAACATCCAAGAAGTGACGGTTATTGTAATTATTTCAATTAACAAATATTTGGGCCATAGGGAATAATAATATTTTGGACTAGATTCTGACCTTTTGGGTTTATGTCCAGCTTGACACCCACTGTGTTAATTATGTTTTATTATGCAATGCTTTTTGCCTCGGAGAAGGCAGTGGCACCCCACTCCTGTACTCTTGCCTGGAAAATCCTATGGATGAAGAAGCCTGGTAGGCTGCAGTCCATGGGGTCGCTAAGAGTCGGACCTGACTGAATGACTTCACTTTCACTTTCACTTTCATGCATTGGAGAGGGAAATGACAACCCACTCCAGTGTTCTTGCCTGGAGAATCCCAGGCACGGGGGAGCCTGGTGGGCTGCCGTCTATGGGGTCGCACAGAGTCGGACACGACTGAAGTGACTTAGCAGCAGCAACAGCAGCATGCAATGCTTTTTGCCTACAAATATAATAATATAATATTATTATTATTAATCACAACCCATTTCTACATTATTTGAAGACTAAGACAGGGTAGAGCAGAAGTGAAGGAAGTACACTGAATGGAAATGTTCATTTGTTTGAAGGCTAAAGATTATCTTTATGTTTATTCTCTCTCTGATGGCAAAGTACCTAGAAATCTATTCTGCACACACCCTTGATTCCTTCTGGGAAAAAGAATAAATGGGAAATTAGTTGCCTTCCATCTCAGCCACTATATCATACAGTCAGAGCCAACATTACAAATGTCATGACTTAAAGCCATATTAAACCAGAAGGAATCTTTGATACCGTTACCTATCTCTTATATTTAAAGAGCTTAAACTGAGAGTTGAAACCATTAAAAACTATACACTGGAGTGGCTACATGGCTTCCCTGGTGGCTCACATGGTAAAGAATTCACCTACCAATGCAGGAGACATAAGAGACATGGGTTCAGTCCCTGGGTCAAGTAGATCCCCTGGAGAAGGAAATGGCAACCAGCTCTAGGATTCTTGCCTGGAAAATTCCATGAACAGAGGAGCCCGGTGAGCTATAGTCTATGGGGTCACAGATAGTCAGACATGACTAAGCACACAAGCAATAGTGGCTATAGACTAGTGGCTAGTTGCTGGGTAGATTCATAGGGAAATTATTATGTACATTCTCAGGTTCTCCTTTTTCTCTGTAATTTTGATTTTACTCATCAGTGAAGGAAAGCTATTATTTAACTTGCTTTTTATAAATGGCAATAATTTCTTCCTTAATGGGTTGAACTGAGGATTAATATAAAAAATTAAGTTTGTGAAGTCACATAGTAAAAGCCCCAAAATGGTAGCTTTCATTATCATTATCATCATCATTATCAACTATTTATACCAAACCTAGTTTTACAAAGCATTTGAAGTGACTTTCATTAAAAGACACAACTATACAGTGTGTTACTATACAGTGTGCTTGAAACTAATACAGTATTGTAAATCAACTGGACTTCAGTAAAAACTACCTACATTAAACCTATTAAAACAGAGATAATGCATTTTTTAAAGTATTAAATTTCCTTCAGAGTTTTTTTAAAGCAGACCAGAATTTTCTTCATGGTTACTTACATAATAATTGTTAACTAATAAAAGGAAAAATACCAATTACTCATTCAAAAAGACAGATTCTTTTTCTTGGACTAAAGTATAAACGTCATCTCTCATAAGACATGGTTTATAAACGAGATTGCAACAACAATATTAATGCAATTGACAACATACTCATCAATGATTTTAAAGCAAATATCAAAGCTTTCTTTACTATTTTAATGAAAATAAAGGGCATACGACCGTGCTATAACTTAGTGAAAATGTTTACAAGTGAATTGCTTAACTTCTAATCATAGAAGAGAAAAGTAGGATATAAATTAGATTTCCTAGAGAAAGAAAGTATCTGAAGTCAGTAGCTCCCAAAGCTGAATAAAGATCAAAAGTACTCAAGAAACTTTTATTAAGATTCTGGGACAATTCTCCAGATCTACTAAGAATGATTTTTGGAAGATGGGATCCAGGTATATATTTAAAAAAAAAAACCTCTTCAGATGAGTCTGATGAGCAGCAAGAACTGGGAGTTACCATCTTAAGGTTACCTCTGATCCACCATTTGTTTTAAGTAATTATTACCTTTTTAATTAAAATTTACATTTTTATTTTAAAATGAATTTAATTTAAAATTAAATATAATTTTTAATGAAACTTTTCAGACAAATATAACATACCCATTACCATGAAATTTAATAATTGTCAACATTTGTATACATTTGCTTAGACTATTATTTTAAGTTATTTTAAGATATGTGTTACAAAATAGCTTAACTTTCAGTCTGGTTCTATTCAGTTCTTTTCAGAAATACCCAGTATCCTGAAATTTATATGTTTCATTCCATGCACATTTTTTGTAATTGTATTACATATGCAGATACCTATAAATAATACATCATCATTTGATACTGATTTACTATTATAAATTTACTCTGTGTGAATTTTTCAAGTTATTCTTGCTCAATATTATGTTGTTTGATTTGTCTCTACTGGTACAAGTAAAGCTAGTTCATTTATGTTAATGGCTGCGTTTTATTAATAAGTAAACCATTCATTTATCTATTCTCCAGTATTTCCCCAGAGATGAATAATTAGCCTATTTCCATTTTTTCAATATTGCAAACATTGATAACATAGACGCCGTTCTGTGCAGTTATGGTTGGCTCATGTAGTTGAATTTCTCTGTGACAAAAGTAGCAGAAACTTTGGGACCTTTATCCTCTCACCCCTCAGCACAGTCCTGTAGCTTTGCACACACTAGAGGCTTCCTCCTTCAAGCTTCAGCATTTATCTGTCTGGGGGCTTTTTCTGGTCCTAAAGAAAAAGTGTGCTGAACAGGCTAAGGGTGCTGACGAATTGACATCCCCAGGAGTAAATTTCCACCAATGAAAACTGGTAGAAAATAATTAAGCTTCTTTGCTGCTTTATAGGACATTACTATGGAAAAGAAAGTGGCAACCCACTCCAGTATTCTTGCCTGGAGAATCCTGTGGACAGAGGAGCCTGGTGGGCTGCTGTCCCTAGGGTCGCATAGACTTGGCCACGACTGAAGCGACTTAGCATGCATGCATGCATTGGAGAAGGAAATGGAAACGCACTCAAGTATTCTTGCCTGGAGAATCCCAAGGATGGAGGAGCCTGCTGGGCTACCGTCTATGGGGTTGCACAGAGTCGGACACGACTGAAGCGACTTAGCAACAGCAGCAGCAGGACATTACTAAGATGTTTTCTACCTATTCTTTCAGAGGACTCCCACAGAGCAGAAAGTTCCCCATGAGCACCCAGGATTCCTGCTCTGCTGTTACAATGACACAAGCCTTGTTGACGAGCTTTGCGGTGACTGTCTTCTGTAAGCCAGAGTTCGTACTAGCAGATGCTGCTGCTCTAGAATGCCACTCCCAATTTCAGAGGGGCTGACAGCAGTCTGTAACTGAAAAGCCAGGTGCTGACACTTAATTGTTAGAGGCAAGTGGGTATAATTACTGTACCAGGCAGCAAAGCTAAAGAGGCAACCGACATCTTTAGATCCTCTGGGATGTGTTGGCAATGGCTAGTGTATCTTGTTGTTCCTGGGGATAAGCTAGATAGCAAAATGAGGGGATGGCTTCATTTATATAAGCCAAAAATCAAAAATCTAAAAAGCTGATTAGCGAGCAGCTGACAGCGGCCATTGTAATGGAAAATTACATGTCTGACCTGACAACCCAAAATGTCATCATGATGTTGATGACAGAATAGTGTTGATACGGAGGTTAGGTAGTAAATGGAATCCTGGCACTATGCTAGTCCAGTGGGTCCATGGACACATCCGGTAGTTTTCTAGGGACACTAGAGAAACGAGCATAGCATGTGTCCATGGACCCACTGGACTAGCAAGGGGCCAGGATTTCTCTTATTACCTAAGCTCTCTGTCAGCTCTATTGTTACATATATCATGTGTCCCAATAACACCTGTATATAATGTACTGGGTATATATAGTATCATGCATATATATATATATATATATATATATATCCAAATCCTCCCAGTATTCCATGGCTCGTGGGTTAACAGTCATCATGGTGGGAAAGACCAAGTGGAAGCTCTCAAGTCTGTCCTCACTACTCCTAGTCAAGATTATAAATTGGAAGCAATGTCCCATTCTGGGTGGAATGGTAGAGTTTGATGACTTCTAGAAGACTGAGAGGGTAATGTCCATGATTTTGTTATTTATCAGAATAGCTCCTGCCAAAAAAAAAAATGAATTGGTTGAAATATACTACCATATATTTAGTGAAGGGTAGCTTTATTTTTACTAGAATTTATTACCCTGCCTCCAAAATGTTATATGAGGCTATGGATCTGGTGAATGGGTCGTTTTTAATGCTCATCAAGAAGAAGGATCAACAACAGAAAAATTAATTTTTTGTGAGTCTCTGTAATGACATAAAGTCTGCTAACTAGACTTACTATGGTGATCATTTTGCAAAATATACAAATGTTAAATAGTTATGTATGCTTGAAACTAATATGTTTTATGTCAATTACACGTCAAAAAAAAAAAAAAGGATTAAAGTAGTTTTCATTCTCCTGGGAGAGACATCAATACATTTTCATAGTCTTGACTAAGTACTGTATAAACTAAAATGCTCATTCACAATATAGTTCTAAGGAACTTTGATTATTTTAATATTACATAGGCTATCAAGCTGGTCCATCATGTTGATAACATGATGCTAAATCCAACTTATTGCTGAGTTTGGGATTCTTCAGAAGACCCTGAGATAGGGTTTCAAGTACTATTAGTTTATTTGGAGGTGTTCCCAGAAAGACAGTAGAGGAATTGGGAAACAGAGAAGAGAAAGCAAACAATAAGCAAGTTTTCACTGTGGATAATTAGAACATAATTTCAGGCTTCCTAGGTGGCACAGTAGTAAAGAATCTGCCTGCCAATGCATGAGATACAGGAGACGTGGGTTTGATGCCTGGGTCAGGAAGATCTCCTGGAGAAGGAAATGACGACCCACTCCAGTATTCCTGCCTGGGAAATCCCAAGGACAGGGGAGCCTGGCAGGCTATATAGTCCATGGGGTCATGAAGAGTTGGACAGGACTGAGCAACTAACATTTTCACTTTGATATTATATTTTATGCCATTGGTTCTTTTAAAACATGTCTTGATAGTGTCTTATTCTTGCCATGTGGTTTCTATTTCTTTTGCTATAATTTTAAACATATATAGATTTTTCAGATTCTGCAGTTTCAAATTTGGGGATTATGTGTATTTAATCTTGCTAATGAAGTATTGTTTCCTTCTGTGCTTTTAAAAATGTTTCATTGTGAAGTCATTAGAACCAGGCTGTTTGTGTGTGTGTGTGTGTGTGCGTGTGTGTATGATAGAGAGAGTACTAAATAAGCTTTAGTTGTTTTTCCCCAAAAGGGTTTTGAGTTTGAATGTGCTGATTAGGCTTCCTAGGTGGTGCTAGTGGTAAAGAACCTGCCTCCCAGGGCAGGAGACTTAAGAGATGCAGGTTTGATCCCTGGGTAGGGAAGATCCCCTAGAGAAGGAAATGGCAACCCACTCCAGTATTCTTGCCTGGAAAATCCCATGGACAGAAGAGCCTGTCCGGCTACAGTCCATAGGGTGACAAAGAATCAGACACGACTGAAGCAACTTAGCACGTACTGATGCAAGTTGACTGATAGCAATTTTTTCTACAAATTTATTGGTTTGATCATTCTTGTATCCCATAAAACATGTAAAATCAAGCCTCTCACTTTCCATGCTGATTTTTTTTTTTTTCTTTTTGACTCAGATTCCCAGGCAATGGCAGAATTTCCTGCCATTTCCCTGGCTCAATGTGTGTGTTTCTAGCAGCTCGTTCCAGAGGATGGAGCCATTGATGGTTCTGCCTCAGAGGGTTCTCATTTCTACCTTCTTAGTCAAATATGCTCAAAGATTCCTTTCTTCTTGTGACATTTACTGAGTTTTAAACTCAAGCCTCTAGATAGTAGAGGCTATTTCCAGACCACCACAGTATCTTCTAACATGCAGCCACTGAATTTCAGGTCCATTTTTACTTCAGCATCTGGGTACATGTCTTTCTTTTGTCTGAGTGAATCTTTCTATTTTGTTTCATTGTTCCTAAAAGGATATGCACTTTTTAGGTTAATAATGTGTGATATAGTAAAATGCCTAAATCTTATAGGAAGATCAAGAAGGATTCTGAAATGCCTTCATGCTTCATGTAGCTGGATGGACTCTTTTTTTCAAAGAAACTGTCTGGTGATAACCCAAAGTTATTTTGTCTAAAAGAATGAGAGTGCTGTGTTATTGTGTTACTAACTGAGGGCAAGAGGAAAAGGGGGCAGCAGAGGATGAGATGGTTGAATGACATCACCAACTCAGTGCACATGAGTTTGTGCAAACTCTGGGAGATAGTGAAAGACAGGGAAGCCAGGTGTGCTGCAGTCTGTGGGGTCACAAAGAGTCAGAGACAACTTAGCGACTGAGCAACAATAACAAATGAGACACGTTCCTAGGCTTAGGTAAGCAAGTAGGGTTAAAATTATGCTATCATCCTTTAAACAGTCTTCTTGGATTGAGGGTTGGTTGCTTCATTTTTCATGGCAATAAGCAAGCATGTACATATGTAGCACCTGGCGCTCTTTGCTTCCATGGAATATATATAAAATTTATTTTATTTTCCAAAGAGTTAAATATAGCAACCTGGAAGTCTCAGTGGATCTAGTTCCCTGTGTAAGCCTCAGTATTGGTATTGAAAAGTAGTTGACTCACTCAATCCAGATTGACATAGGGATGTGCTTTTACAGAAATATAACAATATTGTCCTATAGCTTTTGTTTTCCTCACTAAATGTGATCTTTGATTACCTTAATGGAAAAAATACTGTGTTGGAAATGGACTGTTCCAGTTTAAACACTGAAGAAGAGTACTGACATTTATTGAATGTTTGCATCCATGTTTGAGACTCTTAAGATTTATTATCTCATTTATCTTTACATCCACTATGCATTTAGGTATTATTCTGGTGAGATGAGGGAATTGAAGTTTCAGTTCAGTTCAGTTCAGTCGCTCAGTTGTGTCCGACTCTTTGTGACCCCATGGATTGCAGCATGCCAGGCCTCCCTGTCCATCACCAACACCAAGAGTTCACTCAAACTCACGTGCATCGAGTCAGTGATGCCATCCAGCCATCTCATCCTCTGTCGTCCCCTTCTCCTCCTGCCCCCAATCCCTCCCAGCATCAGGGTCTTTTCCAATGAGTCAACTCTTCGCATGAGGTGGCCAAAGTATTCAAGTTTCAGCTTTAGCATCAGTCCTTCCAAAGAACACCCAGGACTGATCTCCTTTAGAATGGACTGGTTGGATCTCCTTGCAGTCCAAGGGACTCTCAAGAGTCTTCTCCAACACCACAGTTCAAAAACATCAATTCTTCGGCATTCAGCTTTCTTCACAGTCCAACTCTCACATCCATATATGACCACTGGAAAACCATAGCCTTGACCAGACAGACCTTTGTTGGCAAAGTAATGTCTCTGCTTTTTAATATACTGTCTAGGTTGGTCATAACTTTCCTTCCAAGGAGTAAGTGTCTTTTAATTTCATGGCTGCAGTCACCATCTGCAGTGATTTTGGAGCCCAGAAAAATAAAGTCTGACACTGTTTCCACTGTTTCCCCATCTATTTCCCATGAAATGATGGGACCAGATGCCATGATCTTTGTTTTCTTATTGTTGGGCTTTAAGCCAACTTTTTCACTCTCCTCTTTCACTTCCATCAAGAGGCTCTTTATTTCCTCTTCACTTTCTGCCATAATGGTGATGTCATCTGCATATCTGAGGTTACTGATATTTCCCCCGGCCATCTTGATTCCAGCTTGTGCTTCTTCCAGCCCAGCATTTCTCCTGATGTACTCTGCATAGAAGTTAAATAAGCAGGGTGACAATATACAGCCTTGACGTCCTCCTTTTCCTATTTGGAACCAGTCTGTTTTTCCATGTCCAGTTCTAACTGTTGCTTCCTGACCTGCATACAGATTTCTCAAGAGGCAGGTCAGGTGGTCTGGTATTCCCATCTCTTTCAGAACTTTCCACAGTTTATTGTGATCCACACAGTCAAAGGTTTTGGCATAGTCAATAAGGCAGAAATAGACGTTTTTCTAGAACTCTCTTGTTTTTTCCATGATCCAGCAGATGTTAAATAAGTTCATAAATTTATCTGAAGTAGAGTAACCAATAATCATGCATAGGACTTCAAAGCATCTGCTGTTTGTACTGTGATACCATGTGTAAAGCAAGGGGTTTTTGAAAAAGTGAAAAGATAAACTATACCAATAAGGATGAATTTGCAGTTAAAAATGGCTCATTAAATTAGAAATGGATTTGCTATTGGGAATAATGAGCTTGCAATCCATTGGAAGAAGAAGAGCAGTCTAAGAGTTAGAACTCCAGAAATATCTCCTAGAAAAACATAGGGACCTTTCCAGGTGGCACAGTGGTAACAAATCCACTTGCCAATGCTGAAGATGCTGGTTTAATCCCAGGGTCAGGAAGATTCCATGGAACAGGAAATGGCAGCCCACTCTGGTATTCTTACCTGAGAAATCCCATGGACAGAGGCGCCTGATGGGCTGCAGTCCATGGGGTAACAAAAGAGTTGGACATGACTGAGTGAGTAAATAACAACAAGAACAAAACCCACCAGGAAATTCACAATCAGAAAGATGGAGAAGCAGGAAGCCACCTGTACTATAAGCTCCAAGGGCACACTTTCCATGTGGGATTCAGGTTAATATGCTACATTTACAACTATTGGCTTCATAGTTGTGCTGTGCTTATTCAGTCTCTCCTCAAGAAACAGTGATCATTCCTTACCTTGCCACTTTACCCCAGTGACATCTGCTAGCATTTCTACAGCAAAACTCAGTGCTTCCTGGGCTCTGCTTCCCAACGCGGTCAATAGTAGTGGTAAAGTAGTGGTCTTTGCTTCACTTCCCCTTTCTGTATATTTCACAAGTATATCTGATTGGACAGATCTAAAGCATATCTAGAGCCCTAGCTGCAAGGGAGTCTAGCAAACGTGATGTTTAACTTCGTAGCCTCTACAGCACAGTAAGACAGACTAGAAGACGGATGCAATGAAAATTGAGTACCGATTCACTAGATTCACTTTCCTGGGCATAATAGTAAGAAAGACTCACGGGGGGAATATTCCTTCAGACACTTGTTTGGAAAAACTGGAAAAATGAATCTGCCTAAGACAACAAGGAAAACCTTTCATGGTAGAGATTGAAAAAAAACTATTTTCCTGAGCAATACATTATGGTAACCTCCACTGGAAAACCTCTGGAGTTTATTTGTCTGGAATAAAACCAGAAATATACCTTTCAAAGTATATTTTCTCCATGATGTATGACCCCTGAACATTTTATTTTTACCCTTTGAAGTCATATTTGCTTGATAATAGTTTTTCTAATTAAAAATGAAGTATATAAAAACTTTTTAAATAAGTTGCAATATTATTAATAATATGAGTTAATGTAAGTATAATACCTCTCAGATAAAATTCAAAATACTCTGTAGAAACCCATAGTCAGAAAAATGATTTTGTTTCCTAAGCTTAATTGGCAATATCCTTGCCCATATATCATGCTACTAACGTTTTATTCTGTTCAGGATTTCTGCATCATTTCACTATAGCCTCTATTACTAGCCTAAGGAAAGGAATGCATATTCTTATAGGAGCAGCAACTGAATTCCTTTTAAATATTTCCATGAAATCAAACCAAACTGGGAGGTAGGTTGTGAAGCTGTGTTAACCTTCTGCCTGATTCTTATTAAAGTCGTTCTACATTCTTTTAAGTCCTAGGCACACAGTCTCTGGTTATTTTCATGATGGTTATAATGGAATTACCATTTCAAGTTTGTAGGGGGTGCAGGAGAAACATGATAGGAATAGCAGGAAGGAATGGCTCACTCATGAACAATCTCCTGAAATTTTGAATTGATTAGGTTTGAGTTGCTAAAAGGGAGAGTGGGGGAAATGTACCCTAGTTTTCTTTCCCTCCAGTTTCCTGTTGCATTATGTGGCTTCTTGAATGTTGCATGATATAAATCATCTTACCACTAGAAGACAAGCTTTCATTTGCAGACTCAGCAGATTTACTTAATTTCATTTTTCCAGTTGGGTATCTTCACCAATTCAGGCCAAGAGAGTATCTCGTGTCATCTAACGCAACAAATAGGTCCTGGAGCATTCACAGCAATATCCACAATATTGGCAGACTGAGATTTCCTTTCCTCTGCCAAGCACCATCAACGTTATTTTTGGGTGGGTCTGAATCCGAATAGCCCAGAGTTTCCATTACATCGTCCTAATTGTTAAAAAGGGGGGCCTGCTGTAATTCTTGAAAACTAGTCTGTTTAGTTGTAGTCGTTACCATAACATCAGGTTGAAATACTGCCTTTCTCCATTGGTTTGGCCACAGCATAGCAGCCAGCCTCATAGCGTCAAGGCATTAGGAAGGCAAAGCAATCCACAGTCAACAGTATGAATGGAACAATTCACACTGTTGTACATAGATATAGAGGTTAAACCCAAACACATGAAAAAGTGATGCTGGAAGCACTTGGGAACAGCTGGGCCAGATGAATAACTCAATTGGATGCCATGAGGAACAAATTAAACAACTGACTGGAGACCAGGCTGCTCCTGTGACAGACACTTTAATCAGGAAGTCAAAAGCTGATTGACAAGATGAAAAGCTGGATGACATGAAAAATGGAAACAGAAGGAACAACACAAGAAAAGGGCACCCCGGGTCAGCATGCTGACAAAAATAATCAAGTACGACAGGCCATAATCCAATCTTCGAATGTTTGGCATGGTGCTAGTTATGAGAATCTGCAGCCAAGAGGAAAGAAAACTATTATTAAGCAAAGAAATTATCTGGCTTTCTAGAACTCACTATTACATGCTCACTAGAGGATTTTCTTCTCCTTTTTTTTTTAAACAAGCATGTAATAGCTTTTGTTGAGTTTTATAAGATCAATTAAAAAGTGCTAACATTACTGGAAATAAAGCTTTAGGAAGATGATGTTTAATAGTGTTTTAAATTCACAGTTAAAAAGGTAATATGCATATTGATTGCCTCAAATCACAAAGAACAGGGCCTTCTCATACTCTTCTATTCAAGGCACAGAGGAAGAAGAGGTAGCAATTACTGGAGGAGGTTTTTTTGTGGCCCAGTTAATAACTCTTATACTGGATTCTTATTGCTGAGTTACTGTTGGAATCCAAGCAAAGCTTCCTGCCAGAGAAGAAATTTGTCTGTGCTACTTGAATTATTTCTGATATGCCTCAGGATACCACCTGCATCCCCAAACATACATTTTGAGATGTACTATCTGAAGAATGGAATAATGATCAGGTTTTTTTTGTTTTTTTGAAGATAGACAGCATAGGAGTTTGTCATCTCCCAGATAAATGTGTGTGTGTGTATGGTATATGGCTTCAGTTCACATGTACTTTTATTTCAGTTCCATACAGCTTCCCAGTTTCCATACAGGTCCAGATGTGTCCACTGTGTTATGGGAGCATCACTTCATAGTCTTAGTACAAACCTCATTACATCTGTTGTTCTTATTAGTCTGTAAATTGTAAGAGAGCAAGAAGCCTTCTTCTTCACATTTGTCTTTAAACTGAGTGTGACTTTACTGAGAACATAGCTCAATATTATTTTTAATTCAAGAAATAAGTAAATATATGAATATATGAAAGTTAGGTGATATTTTCTGAACATTGGACTTACACAAAACCACCTATTTTTAGTTCTGGTCTCGTCTTCATACAGTTAAGTCATACCACTATTTCTCCTTCTGTGAAATATCATAATGCTTTAAAACTTAAAAGTTCGGAAAGCACCTCTGTAGAGTTTAGACACTATGACTCCATGACTTTTTAAGAAACTCATCTGCTCTTTTAATAAAAGAAAACTTGTAGTAAAAGTTTGAAGACCAGTTGACAGTGTCTTCCTTGAATTCCTATACTGGAGTTAAACCTACATCACAGGAGAAAAGATGTGTTTCTGCTTAGTTTACTGTCTTAGTCTACTGGTTTTTAAACTATTTGAATCTCTATGGGGTTTTGGAAGAAAAGTATGATCACCACAGACATGTTTCATTTGTATCTACTTCATTACCTTCAGGTCTCACAGGGCTAGAAGTTCTGGGGCATTAAAAACACAGTGGAAACGTTTCCTGGACTCAAAAAATGTGTAAAAGAAGAAAAATATTTCGGTAATATTAACTCAAGTGAGGGCACTAATATTTGACTGAACATATTCAGCTCAAACTGGGGACCAAACTGAAAAACTTTGCATGGATGAAATCCCTTGCAGAAAGTAAAATTGAATATCTTATCTATAGAATTCTAGATGTGCCAGGGTCATAATTCATCACTTTTCATTTTATAGAATTTTCTCAAGTATGTCACTGTAAGATTGTAGTGAGATAATTGACCTTTCCCTTGCCATCAATCTTTACAATCCATCAGCAACCAAGATTTATTATTTTATTCTTATTATGAATGGGTGTCCTATTTAGTCTCTGTTTTATTTCTAGTAATGCTATTCTAAGCCTCAAATTTTACATGGTATGTGAAGGGAAAGCTGGATCAGAGACATAAAATACAGATAAGACTAACAGTTCCTTCTATACTGTGCATTTCAAAATAAAAACAAAGCAAAAATTTTAAAATACTTATGTGTAGGAAAGTCTCTTGCCTGGAAAATCCCATGGAAGGAGGAGCCTGGTAGGCTGCAGTCCATGGGGTCGCTAAGAGTCGGACACGATTGAGCGACTTCACTTTCACTTTTCACTTTCATGCCTTGGAGAAGGAAATGGCAACCCACTCCAGTGTTCTTGCCTGGAGAATCCCAGGGACGGGGGAGCCTGGTGGGCTGCCGTCTATGGGGTCACACAGAGTCGGACACGACTGAAGCGACTTAGCAGCAGCAGCAGCAGGAAGGCCTTACACAGTTTTGGGTTTTCCCTTGGTAACTATTTCTTAACTTTTATAAAATCAACGAATATCAAGTATCACAACTTTCTAATTATGTTCAGTGTCCTAATGTTCTAGTATCTTAAACGTATCTTTAGGGTTTAATTGGATAATCTATTACCAGATGGAGATTATACTGATATACTTCTTCACAATCTCTAAATAATATATACAATGCAGAACAACATAGAAGAAAATAATACAGAAACCATGTGTAGCTGAGAATTTTATTTCCCAGACCTTTTTATTTTTGTAATTTCCTAGCTTACAGATTATCAACAGCTCACTTTTGCTTATAAATCTATAGCCCTAATCTTGTATTAGATGTCCTTTGGAATCTAGTGCAATAAGGAAAGAAAGAAAACAGACATTCACTAATGTACTACTATGTTCCTATAATTCAACGTGCAATTTTATCTTACAAATCTGATGAAGCAGATATGTCAAATTATTTAAATACTGCTCAAGGTCACATAATGAATAAATGGTAAAGCCTAGATTCTAAACCAGATTTATCTGTTCCTCTACATTAATCTAGAATGTGACATAGGGAACAGCAGAGATAGAATATTCAAGACCCCATGGTTTTGATCAGTAAATAATCAGAAATGGTTCTGTTCTTGCTTAATCCTTTCCCCCCTCTTCTTGTCCAAGCTGAATGAGTGTTTTACTCAGGTTTTAGAGAATTACAAAAACCTGCTCTGTGCCAGGTTGGATGTGTTGCCATTCCACAGAATGTTTGCTTTCTCTGCCACAGTAAGAAGTGTCTTATGTGTCTCTTGAATCAAATCTTTAAAATAGTGTAATAATGAAATAGATAAAAGTGGATTCTGAATAAACAGTCCCATGCTCCATTCTATACACATACACCATACTTTGGTCACCTGATGTGAAGAACTGACTCATTGGAAAAGATTCTGATGCTGAGAAAGGTTGAAGGCAGGAGGAGAAGGGGACAACAGAGGTTGAGATGTTGGATGGCATCACCGATTGGATGGACATGAGTTTGAGCAAGCTCTAGGAGTTGGTTATGGACAGCGAAGTCTTGTGTGCTGCTGTCCACAGGGTCTCAAAGATTTGGACACAACTGAGTGACTGAACACATATTAATAAACAAAATAGTCACCAATGGTAAAAAAAAAAGAAAAAGAGACGCCGTTGTTGACAAGGATTAAGAAAGTCAAACAATCAGAGAATAGGCACTCAAAAAAATCTCATATTACAAGTCTTATTTCAGAGCCCAGCCTTAACACACTGCTTTGCATTTGGAGTTGGAGTCAAGAAGTAGAGATCTGGGACTAAGGCCATGGTCATTCATTCATTCAAACAGATTCTAGTCTAATACACTGCTCAATGGCCACAAACATCCCCCATTTCAGTGTGCATATCCCCCTGCACTGTGACTTTGCCTTCTTCTCATCCAGAGACAGATCTGTTTCTCAGCCTCCTTCAACAGGTACTGGCCCCTTGACCAACAGAATATGGAAGTAATGACATCATACAAATTCCAAAGCTTGGGCTTCACTGTGTCTTAAAGATTCTTCCCTTGCCCTCCAGGAATGATGCCTTGATATCAGTATTTAGGAAAGCTGGTGTAGTCTACTAGAAGATGAGAGACCACATAAAAGAGAGTGAAGACTCCCCAGCAATAGTCAATACCGATCATTAGACCCAAGAGGGGGACTGTTTTGAACCTCTCAGCTCAGACAACTCTCCAGCATGAATAAACACATGAAACCATTAGACGAACATCCCAGTCAACCCGCAGAACTATACAGAAAGCAAGAAGTCATTGTTGTTGAAGTCACTAGGTTTTAGGATGGCTAAATACAAAATAGTTAACTAAAACAGAAGTTAGTACATAGAAATGGAGTGTTATCATAAGAAAAATCTAAGACAGGTGGCATTGGCTTTGGTAATGGGGAGACTGGTGTCCACAGAGGCTGAGAGAAAATGATTGGTGTCTAAAGAGGCTGGGAGATTAAGGGAAATTGTTATTGGAGAATGGAGGAAAATGAAACATCCTTGTTATATAGTAGCCAAACAACTGGCAAATGTTGCCTGCTACACTTGGAAGACAGAAATTTTTTCCCATAAACTGGTGGATCCGGCTAGGAGATTTCCAGGCAGAATGTTACAAGTATGAGTTGGCTTTTTATAGCTGTGTATAATAAAATGCAGGAAGAGAGAGATTAACTAAAGAAAGAACCTTTCAGTTTGTAATAGAACTTAGAGAAAATATAGAAGTCCCAAGATGCGCTGGGTTGGAAAACACTGTCAAAATTAGAATGTGTTTAAAAATTAATATCAGGTTATTTTCAACAAAATGAGGCTATGGGGGCAAAATCAAATGAAGGGTGTGGCTGGAAGACCCTTTCATAAAACCTCAGAATGATTTAATGTGGTGTCTGGTAGACCTCTCACTTAAACAAAAGTTCTTCTGTGAATTCAGACATGTCACCCAAATTTGACACATCTCTGAAATTAGAAAGAAGCTAGTTCAATTGGTAAAGAAGCTGCCTGCAATGCTGGAAACACAAAAGATGTAGGTTCTATCTCTGGGTCAGGAAGATCTCTGGAGCAGGGGCTGGGCAACCCATCCAGTATTATTGCCTGGAGAATCCCGTGGACATAGGAGCCTGGTGGGCTACAGTCCATAGGGTGGCAAAGAGTCAGACTTGACTGAAGCAACTGAACACAACACAGTTTTGATAATAAGGAGCCTGGTTTTTGTCTAATAGAGGAAATTATAGTCTGATGCATAGAAATCTTACAAAGATTTTTAAGAGTTGTATTGATTCAGAATTAAAGGGACAGAGATGATTTCAGAAGCCTCTGAGGCCTCAACTTCCTACAGGTGTAAAGCTGACTGAGAGAACTATTCAAATACAAAACTGGGCTATTTCTTATGGAAAAAGAAAGACCTCTCAGAGGACTAAGCAAGCAGTCCAGAGGGTAAGAACAAAACGGATTAGAGAGTGGAGGAGGAAATGGCAACCCACTCCAGTATTCTTATCTGGGAAATCCCATGGACAGAGGGGCCTGGTGGGCTACAATCCATGGAGTCACAAAAGTCAGATACAACTTAGCAACTGAGCATACTTCAAAGGAGAAGAAAGAGACCTTAATCAGGGAATAGTCCCTGTCCCTGGATGTGTGTCTATTTAGATCTCACAATTGCTACAGGCTATGTGCTTCTATTTTTTTCTATTTTTTAGAAAGGAGTATTCAGTGTTGTTACTTCTTTGTCTCACTATTGCAAGCCTTTGAGGCAATATAGGTTTCAGAATACAGAAAGCTCAGGATTTCGGAAAGGTTATTTGGTGCATGCACCATTCGTTAAGCAATACCTCCAAACAGCATTTGGAGCAGGACTCAATAGTTAAATTTCAGCAACCAAAGGTGTGGATGTTCACAGTAAATGAGACAAACCTTGAAAGTAGCTTTACATCACTTCAATCACCAAATGGATAAAAAATTAAAATTTTGGATTTCCAGAAGATTCTGGACTTGAGAACTGTGGAGAGAGTTGTGGACCTAGAAAAACCCCATGCACATGATAGGCAATTGACATATTAATGAGCTCATTGGATCCCTTGCCCATTGCAGCTGCAGAAATCTGTCTCAGCTTTACAAGTTGACAGAAGTAAATCACACACTATATTTTCCATACTATGGTCCGTTTCACTGGCTCTGTGTTGGTACAGCTGGAGTATAGCAGATTCAGATTCTTATGAATGCATGTGTAATGCTTGTTTCCCTGAACCATGCCAGCAGTTTCTGATCATACCCATGAGTATGAAGGATACTAACAATTTTCTCTAGTCCATCACCCCACTATTACACCATTATTCCTGGGTTTCTACCTTCTCCCTCCCCATCTCCATGCACGTTCCCAACGTGGGGACACCCACAGCTCAGAATCTACCCTGAAAATGTGTTGTGGAGCTCGACCGCTGCCAAAAGCCCTGCTGGTGCTGGGCCTCCTGGGCTTCATCATTCCTGTCACTTAGTCACTCCTTAGCTGTTGTTTTTATTCCCAGTCACTTTTTCAGATGCAGCCACTACCATCAGTGCTGAGCAGTGGAAGTGGAATTGAAGTTCCATTGTTCATCTCATCCCTTAGGTGTTTTAGCCTAAACAAATTAAAGCAATCTCTCTTTATGTCTCTCTCTGTCTCTCTATGTCTCCACACATATAAATCTTTCAAGTCTAAAATCTCTGCTATAGAAAAAATGAGTGGTTACTGTTTATATGGGTGGCACTAGTGGTAAAGAATCTGCCTGACATTGCAGGGGACAGAAGAGACACGGGCCCAATCCCTGGGTCAGGAAGATCCCCTGGAGGAGGGCATGGAAACCCACTCCAGTATTCTTGCCTGGAGAATCCCATGGACAGAGGAGCCTGGTGGGTTCCCGTCCATGGGGTCACAAAGAATCAGACATTACTAAAGTGATTTAGCATGCATGTCAATACTCAACATAATGGTATCATACTTTTATTCAACAAGTATCTATTAAATGCCTAAAAGTTTCAGGCGCTAATGTAAGCAGTGAAGACCAGTGACCCATATAGACCAAATTCCTATGGTCTTGGAGTTTATATTCTGGTCTCTACCAAAACAGTTTCTTCTCATGGACAATCGGTTGGGTCACAGGCTGAGCCAATATGCCCACTGGGTTTTTAGTTCATTGGAAATGACTTTTTGAATCATGTCTTCACCCCAGAAGTTTGAGCAGCACGTTGGCCTCACCCTTTTTGCTCAAGGTAGTGATTTTGTGAGCCAAAGCTGATTGTGTGTGTGTGCATGCTAAATCGCTTCAGTCATGTACAATTCTTTGCAACCCTATCAATTGCAGCCTGCCAGACTCCTCTGTGCATGGGATTCTCCAGGCAAGAATACTGGAGTGGGTTTCCATGCCCTCCTCCAGGGGGTCTTCCCAACCCAGGGATCAAACCCATGTCTCCTATGTCTCCTGCACTGGCAGGCTGGTTCTTTACCACTAGCGCCACCTGGGAAACCCCCAAAGCCTTATTGCTAGACCTGAATATTCTCTTGTATTCCCAACAGAAAGCCTCTTTACAAAAATATTTTTTTGCTCTGATATCCCAGGGTCCCTGCGAGTCTAAGATAAATCCTTGCCACACAGAGCGTGACTTCTGTTCAGTAGAATGACACAGGGTGCTCAACAGTGACCCGGTTGAGAAATAGCTGAAGTCTTTACCCTCCATTCTCTTGGCTATTGTAACAGCCTCTGAGGTTGGCTTCCCATCTCTAATGTCTCCTGCTGCCTCCACTTCCCTGAATAACATTTTCAGGGGCTCTCTACTGTCTAGAAGGCATAGTCTTTAGCTTGGTGTGCCAGTGATTCATAACCTTTTCTGCCCCCTGTCAGTAGAGAAGATGGCGGTATTTTTAGAGGGCACTTTGACAAATGGAAGAGTCTGCTCTCGGCCAGAGGTGATGGGTATGGTATCTCTGACCACCTGTATTTTGCTGGCTGATCCAAAGAGAGCTTAAGAGACCAGTGTCTCCAAACTTCTGTAACTCATCTACCTACTACACAGGGAGTGAAAAACTGCTGTATACAACAGCCTTTACAATGAAACACAAACCACTTTTTAAAGCTCTATTTATTTATTTTAATGGAAGGATAATTACTTTATAGTATTTGTGATGGCTTTTGCCATACATCTGTATGAATCAGCAATAGGCATACATGTGTCCCCTCCATCCTGAATCCCCTTCCAACCTCCCTCCCCACCCCATCCCTCCAGGTTGTCGCAGAGTACCAGCTTTGGGTGCCCTGCGTCATATATCAAACTCTCACTGGTTATCGATTTTACATCTGGTAATGTGTATGTTTCAGTGCCATTCTCTCAAATCATCCCACCCTCTCCTTCCCTCACTGAGTCCAAGAGTCTGTTCTTTATGCCTGTGTCTCCTTTGCTGCCCTACCAGTAGGGTCACTGATACCATCTTTCTAGATTCCATATATATGCCTTAATGTGTGATATTTGTCTTTCTCACTTTCTTCACTCTGTATAATAGAATCTAGGTTCATCCACCTCAATAGTACTGACTCAAATTTTTCTTTTACTATCATCTTTTAAATTACCTAAACTAACTGGTTCCAAAAAAAAAAAATGGAAGTAGTATTTTGCTAATTTCATGTCTTTCCTTTTCATCTTAGGTTCAGTTAGTTCAGTCGCTCAGTCATGTCTGACTATTCACAACTCCATGGACTACAGCACACCAGGCCTCCCTGTCCATCATCAGTTCCCGGAGTTTACTCAAACTCATCTCCATTGACTCAGTGATGCCATCCAAACATCTCATCCTGTCATCCCCTTCTCTTCCTGCCTTCAATCTTTTCCAGCACTGGGGTCTTTTCAAATGAGTCAGCACTTCACATCAGGTGACCAAAGTATTGGAGTTTCAGCTTCAACATCAGTCCTTCCAATGAACATTCAGGACTGATCTCCTTTAGGATGGACTGGTTGGATCTCCTTGCAGTCCAGGGGACTCTCAAGAGTCTTCTTCAAAACCACAGTTCAAAAGCATCAATTCTTCGGCGCTCAGCTTTCTTTGTAGTCCAACTCTCACATCCATACATGACTACTGGAAAAATCATAGCCTTGACTAGATGGACCTTTGTTGGCAAAGTAATGTCTCTGCTTTTTAATATGCTATTTAGGTTGGTCATAACTTTCCTTCCAAGGACTAAGCGTCTTTTAATTTCATGGCTACAATCACCATCTGCAGTGATTTTGGAGCCCCAAAAAATAAAGTCTGACACTGTTTCCCCATCTATTTGCCATGAAGTGATGGGACCAGATGCCATGATCTTAGTTTTCTGAATGTTGAGCTTTAAGCCAACTTTTTCACTCTCCGATTTTACTTTCTTCAAGAGGCTCTTTAGTTCTTCTTCACTTTCTGCCATAAGGGTGGTGTCATCTGCATATCTGAGGTTATTGATATTTCTCCCGGCAATCTTGATTTCAGCTTGTGCTTCTTCCAGCCCAGCGTTTCTCATGATGTACTCTGCATATAAATTAAATAAGCAGGATGACAATATACAGCCTTGACATACTCCTTTTCCTATTTGGAACCAGTGTCTTATTCCATGTCCAGTTCTAACTGTTGCCTCCTGGAGGGAGGTCAGGTGGTTTGGTATTCCCATCTCTTTCAGAATTTCCACAATTTATTGTGACCCACACAGTCAAAGGCTTTGGCATAGTCAATAAAGCAGAAATAGACGTTTTTCTGGCACTCTCTTGCTTTTTTGATGATCCAGCGGATGTTGGCAATTTGATCTCTGGATCCTTTGCCTTTTCTAAGACCAGCTTGAACATCTGGAAGTTCATGGTTAATGTATTGCTGAAGCCTGGCTTGGAGAATTTTGAGCATTACTTTACTAGTGTATGAGATGAGTGCAATTGTGCAGTAGTTTGAGCATTCTTTGGTACACTTTGTTAACTAGTTTTCCACATTCAGTTCTTTTTTAAATTTCCAAGCTCTTGCTGCTCTCTCCACCTAGAATGCCCCTCTTACAACCTTTTTTCTAGAACTCCTACTCATCCAGCAGAACCCATTTCAAACGTTGCTACTCTGAAGCCATTCCCAACTCCTCCAGGCAAGTTTAGGTTGCTCTCTGCTCTGGCTGTCAGCATCAATATAACTATCACCATACTTAGTACATTATTGCCTGCCTTCATTGGGAGCAGCTTTAGAGCAGAGGTGTGTTTTCTGTAACATGGTACCCTTCACTGGGCTCACCATAGTCTCTGCTAGCTGATAACTCTACATTTTTTGCTTAATGAATGGATGAATAAGTCAGTCAGTGCAGAGCTGCAGAAATTCCTCAGGCATTCGGTTTGCATGAGTCTTTAGATAAGATTTGGAATCTTAGTGATTCATGTTCTCTGTAGGCTGAGATGACAAAATTGTCTTAACACTCAAACTGTCATGACTCTCCCTGGTTGTCCACTGGCTAAGACTCCACGCTCCCCATGCAGCGGATCTGGTTTCAATCCCTGGTTGGGAAATTATTAATAGATGCCACTGCTGCAACTAAGACCCGGCACAGACAAATAAAAACAAACAAACAAAGAGACAAACTCAAACTATCAAGCTGTTGAAGGACAACTGTTATCACGTCAATAGTCATGCTGCCGTTAAACTTTGCCCTGAAAATGTATATCGATCTATTATATTTAAATCAAGGAATCTTATCAACAGAGTTTTTCTTTTTTTAAACACATATTACATTGTCAGTTTCTCTTTAATGGCTGCTTATTTACCACAATAATCTAACCATGCTAGAACTAGGAGCAAAATCATGGAAACTGTTCATTTGGCAAGACTTGTAATGAATTTTCCATGTTAGTGTTGGGTAACAAATCTTGTTAAGAAGTCAGTGTTCCTTAAGTTCAACCTGAAATTGCTCTTGGTCTAAAAGTTTGAGGAAATATGAGCTCAGCACCATGTGACAGGCTGCTGCACCAACAGTTTTACAGGCATGGTCATTAAACTAAGCAAACACACAGCAAACTATAAGGAGACCTTGGCATTGCATCTGTACTTGCCATTCCCCCTCTACCCACCCATCCAGGGAATACATAGAAGTCTCATTTAATCATAATTTCTGACTTTTTCCTTTCAAATGTTTTAAGAATTTGCCAATGTAGAATTTGTTGCAGCCTATATAGCTTCTAGTGTTTGGGTATTTTATGCCATACAAAAGCCCAAGCACACTACATGGAAATTAGATTGTCATGTTCACATTCTTAAACACAAAGATTTTTAAAAATAATTTAATCATACATAAAAAACCACCAGCAGTTTTGGTCAAGGTATTTGATCTTTGTTTTCCGGTGTTCCTGGAGCAACACAAAAGGTTGAATTTTATCTGATTGTTATATCATGTATCAAATAATTTTAGAGGCCAAGCTAATAAGAGAACATAAAAAGTCTATATAATTCTTCATCTATGAGGAGGCATGTTGCTTATGATTAGGGGTAGAATTCTTGGCTTGATAAATGTGTTTTTCATTAGACTATAGACATTTAGGTCATACCTGAATGGTCTAGTGGTTTTCCCTACTTTCTTCAATTTCAGTCTGAATTTGGCAATAAGGAGTTCATGATCTGAGCCACAGTCAGCTCCTGGTCTTGTTTTTGTTGACTATATAGCTTCTCCATCTTTGACTGCAAAGAATATAATCAATCTGATTTCGGTGTTGACCATGTGGTGATGTCCACGTGTAGAGTCTTCTCTTGTGTTGTTGGAAGAGGGTGTTTGCTATGACCAGTGCATTTTCTTGGCAAAACTCTATTAGTCTTTGCCCTGCTTCATTCCGTATCACAAGGCCAACTTTTCCTGTTATTCCAGGTGTTTCTTGACTTCCTATTTTTGCATTCCAGTCCCCTATAATGAAAAGGACATCTTTTTTGGGTGTTAGTTCTAAAAGGTCTTGTAGGTCTTGATAGAACCGTTCAACTTCAGCTTCTTCAGCATTACTGGTTGGAGCATAGACTTGGATTACTGTGATATTGAATGGTTTGCCTTGGAAACAAACAGAGATCATTCTGTCATTTTTGAGATTGCATCCAAGTACTGCATTTTGGACTCTTTTGTTGATCATTATGGCTACTCCATTTCTTTTAAGGGATTCCTGCCCACAGTAGTAAATATAATGGTCATCTGAGTTAAATTCACCCATTCCAGTCCATTTTAGTTCGCTGATTCCTAGAATGTCGACGTTCACTCTTGCCATTTTCTGTTTGACCACTTCCAGTTTGCCTTGATTCATGGACCGAACATTCCAGGTTCCTATGCAATATTGCTCTTCACAGCATTGGACCTTGCTTCTATCACCAGTCACATCCACAATTGGGTATTGTTTTTGCTTTGGCTCCATCCCTTCCTTCTTTCTGGAGTTATTTCTCCGCTGATCTCCAGTAGCATATTGGGCACCTACTGACCTGGGGAGTTCCTCTTTCAGTATCCTATCATTTTGCCTTTTGATACTGTTCATGGGGTTCTCAAGGCAAGAATCCTGAAGTGGTTTGCCATTCCCTTCTCCAGTGGACCACATTCTGTCAGACTTCTCCACCATGACCCGCCCATCTGATAGATAGAGTGCCTGATGAACTATGGACTAAGGTTCGTGACATTGTACAGGAGACAGGGATCAAGACCATCCCCATGGAAAAGAAATGTAAAAAAGCAAAATGGCTGTCTGGGGAGGCCTTACAAATATCTGTGAAAGAAGAGAAGTGAAAAGCAAAGGAGAAAAGGAAAGATATAAGTATCTGAATGCAGAGTTCCAAAGAATAGCAAGAAGACATAAGAAAGCCTTCCTCAGTGATCAATGAAAAGAAATAGAGGAAAACAACAGAATGGGAAAGACTAAAGATCTCTTCAAGAAAATTAGAGATACCAAGGGAACATTTCATGCAAAGATGGGTTCGATAAAGGACAGAAATGGTATGGACCTAACAGAAGCAGAAGATATTAAGAAGAGGTGGCAAGAATACACAGAAGAACTGTACAAAAAAGAGCTTCATGACCCAGATAATCACGATGGTGTGATCACTCACCTAGAGCCAGATATCCTGGAATGTGAAGTTAAGTGGGCCTTAGAAAGCATCACTATGAACAAAGCTAGTGGAGGTGATGGAATTCCAGTTGAGCTATTTCAATCCTGAAAGATGATGCTGTGAAAGTGCTGCACTCAATATGCCAGCCAATTTGGAAAACTCAAGAGTGGCCACAGGACTGGAAAAGGTCAGTTTTCATTCCAATTGAAAAAAAAGGCAATGCAAAGAATTCTCAAACTACTGCACAATTGCACTCATCTCACACGCTAATAAAGTAATGCTCAAAATTCTCCAAGCTGGGCTTCAGCAATATGTGAGCCGTGAACTTCCAGATGTTCAAGCTGGTTTTAGAAAAGGCAGAGGAACCAGAAATCAAATTGCCAACATCCACTGGATCATGGAAAAAGCAAGAGAGTTCCAGAAAAACATCTATTTCTGCTTTATTGACTATGTCAAAGCCTTTGTCTGTGTGGATCACAATAAACTGTGGAAAATTCTGAAAGAGATGGGAAACAAGACCACCTGATCTGCTTGTTGAGAAACCTATATGTATGTCAGGGAGCAACAGTTAGAACTGGATATGGAACAACAGACTGATTCCAAATAGGAAAAGGAATATATCAAAGCTATATACTGTCACCCTGCTTATTTAACTTATATGCAGAGTACATCATGAGAAACATTGGGCTGGAATCAAGATTGCCAGGGGAAATATCAATAACCTCAGATATGCAGATGACACCACCCTTATGGCAGAAAGTGAAGAAGAACTAAAGAGCCTCTTGATGAAAGTGAAAGAGGAGAGTAAAAAGGTTGGCTTAAAGCTCAACATTCACAAAGCTAAGATCATGGCATCTGGTCCCATCACTTCATGGGAAATAGAGAGGAAAACAGTGGAAGCCTTGCCAGACTTTATTTTTTTGGGCTCCAAAATCACTGCAGATGGTGATTGCAGCCATGAAATTAAAAGATGCTTTATCCTTGGAAAGAAACTTATGACCAACCTAGATAGCATATTAAAAAGCAGAGACATTACTTTGCCAACAAAGGTCTGTTTAGTCAAGGCTACGGCTTTTCCAGTGGTCATATATGGATGTGAGTGTTGGACTGTGAAGAAAGCTGAGCGCCTAAGAATTGATGCTTTTGAACTATCATGTTGGAGAAGACTCTTGAGAGTTCCTTGGACTGCAAGGAGATCCAACCAGTCCATTCTGAAGGAGATCAGCCCTGGGTGTTCATTGGAAGGACTGATGCTAAAGCTGAAACTCCAATACTTTGGCCACCTAATGCGAAGAGTTGACTCATTGGAAGAGACTCTGATGCTGAGAGGGATTGGAGGCAAGACAAAAAGGGGACGACAAAGGATGAGATGGCTGGATGGCATCACTGACTCGAGGGACATGAGTTTGAGTGAACTCCGGGAGTTGGTGATGGACAGGGAGGCCTGGAGTGCTGCAATTCAAGGGGTCGCAAAGAGTCGGACACAACTGAGCGACTGAACTGAACTGATCATCTATTTATCTGTCTTGGTATTTACCTATTTATCTATTCATGTTAGTCTCTCATCTATTTCACACACATTCATATTCATATATATCATATTCAAAATATTTCTAAAGATAGCTTTACAGTCATATAGGCATTAATGTCTGGTTATTCTCTACTGGCTTTTTTTTCTTTTAAAGAGGGAAACATATAATTTTCTGTATCACAAGGACATTTTAGAGATGTATCAGATCAGATCAGATCAGTCACTCAGTCACGTCTGACTCTTTTCGACCCCATGTATCGCAGCACGCCAGGCCTCCCTGTCCATCACCAACTCCCAGAGTTCACTCAGACTCGTCCATCGAGTCAGTGATGCCATCCAGCCATCTCATCCTCTGTCGTCCCCTTCTCCTCCTGCCCTCAATCCCTCCCAGCATCAGAGTCTTTTCCAATGAGTCAACTCTTCGCATGAGGTGGCCAAAGTACTGGAGTTTCAGCTTTAGCATCATTCCTTCCAAAGAAATCCCAGGGCTGATCTCCTTCAGAATGGACTGGTTGGAACTCCTGGCAGTCCAAGGGACTCTCAAGAGTCTTCTCCAACACCACAGTTCAAAAGCATCAATTCTTCGGTGCCACTTTAAAAAGTGCTATCATTTGAAATTTGTAGAAATGCCAGTTTTTATGTAAATACAGTGGAACACTTCCTAGCAGTATGTTACTCCACCTATTCAGGCCGTTCAACATTTCAGTCAACATTTTGCATTTTATAAATTTATAGACTAATGGTTCAGATTCAATTGTTTTGAAATTAAACAAAGCTTTTCATTTTGGACACCTGGATCAGGTGGATTTTCAAATGGAGATTATCCTAATTAGTGATCTAACTAGTGCTTTAAATGCTCTCTGGGAGCACCACTTCAAATTCCAACACTCTTTTGGAGAAACAGAAATTGAATACCATGTTTATTCTGCAAAGGTCTTTCACGTGAAGCCTTAAAAACTGTGAAGACTCCCTGCAATTTTCTCTGAGGGCATGTCTTCATTAGCATTTCAATAATTCAACCTTCTGGTGGTTACTTTGAAATTTCTTTAATCTTTGGCATTGAAACACCTCAGATGTATACCACAAGATTGTGAATCCTTGTGCTGAGTGTAACTATTATACTGAGCCAATCTAAGGCAAGTGTGGAGACTTTCCCTAGCAATGATTATGGCCAGCTTGCTGTAAAAATGGTCAGTTAAAGGCCACTTATAAGTGAGAAGTCACCTCATTTTTTTCCCTCAGGGAAACACAAAATAATTTCATATCTTTACTAAAAATACACTTAAAGTTAGGCAAATAATACATGTTATTTTAGAAAAGTAAAAAAATACATAAGATCAAGAAAAGAATAGCTTTCCTCATAATTTTATAACCTAGTAAGTATTAAAATTTTGTATATACCTTTTCAGACTTTTTCCTATGTGTATGTATATATAGGAAAAAATATATAAATGAACTTATCAGTTCAGTCACTCAGTCATGTTTGACTCTTTGCAACCCCATGAACTGCAGCATGCCAGGCCTCCCTGTCCATTACCAACTCCTGGAGTTTACTCAGATTCATCTCCATTGAGTCAGTGATGCCATCCAACCATCTCATCCTCTGTCTTCCCCTTCTCCTCCCACCTTCAATCTTTCCCAGCATCAGGGTCTTTTCAAATGAGTCAGCTCTTCGCACCAGGTGGCCAAAGTATTGGAGTTTCCACTTCAACATCAGTCCTTCCAATGAATATTCAGGACTGATTTCCTTTAAGATTGACTGGTTGTATCTCCTTGCAGTTTAAGGGACTCTCAAGAGTCTTCTCCAACACCATAGTTCAAAAACATCAAATCTTCAGCGCTCAGCTTTCTTTATAGTCCAACTCTCACATCTATACATGACTACTGGAAAAACCATAGCCTTGACTCAATGGACCTTTGTTGGCAAAGTAACTTATACTTAAATTAAAAAGAAAAATGTGCAAATATTATACCATGGGCTTCCCTGGTGGCTCAGATGGTAAAGAATCTGTCTACAATGCAGGAGACATGGGTTCAGTCCCTGGGTTGGAAAGATCTCCTGGAGAAGGGAATGGCAACCCATTGCAGTATTCTTGCTTGGAGAATTCTACTAACACAGAAGCCTGGCAGGCTACAGTCTGTGGAGTTGCAAAGAGTGAGACAGGACTGAGCAACTAACACTTTCATTTTCATACCTTTGAGCAACTTAATGTGCCTCAGACATCACCAATTTATGTATCCTAGGACTGTCACTTTAACGTGACAGTAAAAGTATACCAGTTAAAGTACCTGTAATGCATTGACCCATCTTCTAAATTGAGGAAATAAACCCTTAAGATTTTTCAGGGGTCTGTGCTGCAAGCTAGGAAAGGGAGGTAGGAGATTAGGGGAGAGGGAGAAGAAGTTCTCATATATAATTTCAACCAGTCCCTGTGACTCTGAAATAGATCTGCTCTAGCTGTTGCTCTTAGTATCTTCTGCTGTACCTTGATCCATATTGATATCACTTGCAGCAGCCTGGGCCACCCTGCTGGTGTGGTGACCTGCCTTTCCTCTCCCCCAGAACTGCTCTGCCATATCCTGCATCACCAGCCTTATAGTATCCTCAGGATATGTTTTCAGTTTCTCCACCTAATTCTCAGTAGGCAGTTTTGTAGCAGAGGGGCTCAAATGACTGGAGAAACCTTGTTATTTTATTTTAACTAGAAAAGTGGCCCTTGAACATGGCGGCCAACTATTGCCATTCAAATTTATGCATGCTTCTTCTCACATGAACTGGTGACTTGGTTTCCCTCTTCTTGAGTATGGGTTGGGCAAATGGTTTGGATCATAGAATGTGCCAGAACTGATATTCTGAGACTTTGTAAAAATAATTTGTATGTATTTATTTTTGACAGTACTGGGTCTTTATTGCTGTGCAGGTCTTTCTCTTGCTGTAGAGAGCCGGGGCTACTCTCTCGTTGTGGTGCATGGGTGCACAAGCTTTTCATTGCAGTGGCTTCTCATTGCAGAGCATGGACTCTAGGGCACACAGGCTCCCATAATTACAGCTCCCTGGCTCTAGAGCACAGGCTCAATAGTTGTGGCACAGGGGCTTAGTTGCTCCACGGCATGTGGCCTCTTCCCAGACCAGGGATCGAAACTGTATCTCCTGCTTTGGCAGGAGGATTCTTTACCACTGAGTCACCAGGGAACCTATATTGGGACTTTTAAGAACAAGTATAAGAGCCCTATCTCTCTCTTCCTTCTACTTAAGACTGTGCTGGCATTCTAGAAGTCCAAGCCAAACTCCTGAATGCCTAGAGGCTACATGGAAAGAGACCCTGGAGACTGAGTGGCTATCTTGGATGTCCCAGACTTGCCCAGTGATGAATGCAACTGCATGGGTGACTCTTGCCAGCATCACATGGAACCAGGACAAGGCCCAGGTGTGTCCTGCTCTACCTAAATCCTGACCCACTGAATCATGGGAAATAATAAATTATGGTTGTCCATAATAGATAACTGAATCAAACATGCAACCCTGAATTAAGATTAGATTTGGTTGTGCATTTTTAGAAATTACCCTTTATGCCTAAAACAGAAGAAATCACAAGACAAAACACTACTTTCATAACATTGAAGTGTATTTCTTGTTCATATAACATAAAGGTCCAGGTGAGTAGTTCAGGGTTAGTAATAGAAGTTCTGTTATCATCAGGCCTTAAAGCTGCTTCTTCCTGCTCTTCTCTTAATACATGGTTTTCATTACAAGGTTACCTCATGACCTAATAGAGCTGCTGGAGCTCCAGTTATCATGGCCACTTTCTAGCCAGAAGGAAGAAAAATGAGGGAAGGAGTCAAAAAGGCAGTACTCCTGGCTGAGTCAGCTCTCTTTAAGGAGTTTTTCTGGTAGGCCCATACAATACTATCACGTGGCCAGAATTTAGTCACATGACCACACCTAATTGCTAAAGAGGCTGAGATATTTAGCCTTTTAGCTGGGTGCAGTACCACTCCAAGCAAAACTGAGGTTTCACTAGGGCAGAAGGAGACGATTGATACTTGTTAAAATAACTAGCAGTCTCTAAAGCCAGCCCTGTCCTCCCAGGACAAAGAGGCACTTTGTTCAAAAATATTTTGAATAAGATGCCTGGTTTAGAGCAAGTTCTCATTCCGTCTTATACTTTACACTAAACCACAATTTCTTCCTAGCATTCAGGTTCTACATTCAGAGGACCAGTTCATCCCTCTTCTCTTTTGCTAGTTTTCTTTCAGAAGCTCTACTTTTCTTTGCAGTGTGGCTTCTATCAAAGCCTTCTGTTCACCAGATATGTCAGTAGATCCTGTCTATGGGTTTATGGCTTTTCCTTTAAGGTTCTGGAACTGGTAAAATTAGGGGACTTTACTGCAGTGATACTTAAAGTCACAGATCACACAGGTGACCTTCCAGAAGTGTTGAGTAAATTGTAAGTAGTAAATACACATTGGGATTCTGGCCCTAATTATCTGAAACTGTGTTTGTGTGTATGGGATAATGTATGGAGAAATAGTAGTAACAACAACAAAAAAAAGTGAGGTAATACAAGAAAAATAGAAATAATGAAAGATGAGGAAAGAGAGAGAGATAAATGGAAAGGAAGAAAAGGGCTCTGTCACTTATTTCTTGCACTTACCAGCATCTCTCCCCTCCCAGGGCCTTTGCACCACCTGTGTCCTAGGCTGGAGATGCTCTTTCCTGCAAACCTCTTTACATGACTAGTGCCTGTTAATCTTTGTGGTGTAGCATCACTTCTTCAGAGATATTTTCCCCTGATCAATTTATCTCAAGTAGGTGTACCATGATGTCTCTCTCCTATCCATTCTGTTTCTTTTCCTTTATAGCACTGATTATAATTTCTAATTCTATATCAGTTGGTTGTTTATTTGTTTAATATCTGCTTTTCTCTCTGTACAGAAAGTCCCACAAGACAGGTACCTTACGATCTTTTTTTTTCTCTTGCAATTTTTATTTTGCCTGTGCATCCCAAACATTTAGTGCAATGTGGGCATAGCATAGATTCTGAATGGCTATTTGCTGAATGAATAAATAAGAGGAATTTCAAAGAAAAAAAAACATGAAGTGAGTGAGACTCATTTCCTTCTAAGATGAGCATTAGCTCAGAAGTCTCTCAGCTGCCCATCCTGTTTATTTTCTGGCCGATTGATTCATGCCTCTGGACAGGCTGTGCAGAACTGGGGCACAGTAGAAATTACAGCTAGGCTGCCTCAATGACAAGACTATCTTCATTCCTGATTTAAAACAAAATTGGCTCCATGCCAGAATATAAGCACCCAAATCAGGAACTTGTCATGTGAGAGCCGTTCCCAATTTTGGTGGATTTCCTGAAACAATACAATAATAAGACATTATATCATTCAAATTGGCTAGAAAAATATTTTGAATAAGAATGATTTGTCAGCTATTTTTCATTGGCATTAGTAGATAGCTACTCTCATATCTTAAGATACAGATAACACATTATTTGAGAAATGCTTGCCTATCCATTCAGCACTGCGTAGAGTAGAAACTTCCTTAGACTGTGTGTGTGTGTGTGTGTGTATTAGTCACTCAGTCGTATCTGACTCTGCAACCCTGTGGAGTGTAGTCTGACAGGCTACTCTCTCCAGGTAAGAATACTGGTGGGTTCCCATGCCATTTTCCAGGGGATCTTCCTGACTCAGGGATTAAACTGGGTCTCCTGCATTGCAGGTGGATTCTTTACCGTCTGAGCCACCAGGGAAGCCCTCCTTAGACTGTATCAGTGTATAAAGCATCCAAACTGTCTGGATGGCTCAACATCTGCTATAGAAGGCACAAGAAAAAAATAATCTGGAAATGAATAAAACAGCTCAGGGAAATAACAGGAAGCCAGAAATAATCCCAGGCCCCATGACAAGGTCTTCCATGGAGTTAGACTTACTGCGGCTCTCTGGTCCTCTTCTGGTCCATTGCTATGACACACGAGGTGTTCTTCTCACTGCATCATGGTTTCTCAGGTTCCCTTCCTCCTTTCTCTTCCCCCAGACCTTCAAATACAGTCTGTACAGCCCTTCTGATCCAGAGTTTTAAAGCTATGACTTGAAAGCGATCCAAGCATCCAGGATAACGGACCTGGAAGTTGGTCTGGATTGATAGCTGTTGAACTTGGTTTGTTCTCAGAGCCTGACATGAGTTAATTCACTGTTTTCTGTCCACACACCCATTTTCTTGTCATCACATGATGGAGAATGTTCTACACACTGCTGCTGAGTTAACCTTCTCCAAACACTTCTTTGATCAGGTCATTCGCTTTCTTCCAAAGTAAAAAAGAAAACTTTTGGATGGCCCTCTGTTCTCTGTAAGGGTTTAGGCACTTTAGTTCGGTCTTCCAGGCTCATCACTATCTGACCCTATTGTGAATTGCTCCTGCTGCCAAAACTTTTCTGTCAATCAGTGGGATTAAGGAGACAGGTTGTTCAAAAGTGATCAATTTTCTAATTGGGTCTCTTGAATGGTTTGGTGTAAAAATCATAATTCATGTCAATAACATCCTGCTGGACTAGCCACACATATTAAATGTCCCACACATTTAGAGCATCAATAATATTCAGCTACAGGAATCATGCAGAAATACCTTCTATCTTGGCAAGAACATGAAGTAGTAAATTCCCTGGGCAGTTGAGACTACTTGGAAAATTTAGATGTCATACTATATCCAGAATAATATAGTGATCTCTCACCACGCTGGGATCATCATCAACAGCAATGATTTAGAAAATGAGAGTGATTTATATTTTTATTTTTGAGCAGTAAATCTTTTTTTAAAATTTATTGGAGGGATTTAGATTTATATAGTAGATTTTAGTTTCCATCATGCAGTAGTAATCTTAATGGCCACTTTCAAATTCCATTCATCTTTACACTAGCCATAAAAGTATTTTGAGACTAAAATAAAGATTTAGCCGGTGATTTAGCTAAAATGCTTAGAATTTGATATTTAGCCTGGAAAATCAAAGCCAGATGGTAGGCATGTTTGAGGTAGTGAAATTTACCTTGCATGAGACGTGGACATTATCTCACTTAGCAGATAAGCCACATTAAGACATTAATGCCCTATCACCTTATTCTTTCAAATATCTACCTGCAGATAGATTTTACAAATCTGAAACTATAATGACTACTTTAAAATAATGTTGGGACTTTCCTGGTGGTCCAGTGTTAAGACTTTGTGTTCCAATAAGTTTGACCCCTGGTCAGGGAGCTAATATCCCACATGCCTCAGGGCCAGAAACCCAAAGCAATATTGTAACAAATTCAATAAAGACTTTAAAAATGGTCCACAGCAAACACTTTTTTTTATTGTTGATTAGATCCATCTAAATTTATGATGGTGGCCCTTTGTCTATTTGGGGCTTCCCTGATAGCTCAGTTGGTAAAGAATCCACCTGCAATGCAGGAGACCCCAGTTCAATTCCTGGATTGGGAAGATCTGCTGGAGAAGGGAAAGGCTACCCCCTCCAGTATTCTTGCTTCCCTTGTGGCTCAGCTGAAAAAGAATCCACCTGCAATGAGGGAGACCTGGGTTCAATCCCTGGGTTGGGAAGATCCCCTGGAGAAGGGAAAGGCTACCCACTCCAGTATTCTGGCCTGGAGAATTCCATGGACCACATAGTCCATGGGGTCACAGAGTCGGAGAGGACTAAGTGACTTTCACTTTTACTTTCACATCATCTATTTAGACTTTCTTCTCTTCAGCAGAATAGTTGAGATTATGAGCTCTGCTGTCAAGGTGCTTGGGTTCAAATTTCAGCTGACAGTCTTTACTGTGTGTTTTTTGGGCTCCAAAATCACTGCAGATTGTGACTGCAGCCATGAAATTAAAAGACGCTTACTCCTTGGAAGGAAAGTAATGACCAACCTAGATAACATATTGAAAAGCAGAGACAGTTTTTGCCAACAAAGGTCCATCTAGTCAAGGCTATGGTTTTTCCAGTGGTCATGCATGTATGTGAGAGTTGGACTGTGAAGAAGGCTGAGCACCAAAGAATTGATGCTTTTGAACTGTAGTGTTGGAGAAGACTCTTGAGAGTCCCTTGGACTTCAAGGCGATCCAACTGGTCCATTCTAAAGGAAATCAGTCCTGGGTGTTCATTGGAAGGACTGATGCTGAAGCTGAAACTCCAATACTTCGGCCACCTCATGAGAAGAGTTGACTCATTGAAAAAGACTCTAATGCTGGGAGGGATTGAGGGCAGGAGGAGAAGGGGACCCCAGAGGATGAGATGGCTGGATGGCATCACCGACTCGATGGATGTGAGTTTGAGTGAACTCTGGGAGTTGGTGATGGACAGGGAGGCCTAGTGTCCTGCGATTCATGGGGTCACAAAGAGTTGGACATGACTGAGCGATTGAACTGAAGTGAACTGAACTGAGAAGGTGGACAAATTACTTCAACTCTCTGTGTCTCAGTTTTCCCATCTATAAAATGGGGATAACAACTGGGGGGCTGTGAGTATCAAATAGTTGAAAGCACACAAAAGGTCCCCGAGTGTCACCCATTATTATTGACTAAAAGTCTTCCCTTTAGGAAGCATACAAAGTCTTAGTGGAGAAGGGGGGTAGAAAATCAAACACCTTCCGAAGCCAAGCAGGTAATGAGCTATGTGAGTGACTTGGTGGGAGAGATTATTGGAGTCTGCAGAGAACTGTAAAGTATGTGCCCCACCTAAAGTCCTAAAAATAAAACCCAGGCGTGTGAGCTGACCAACCAAGACATGTCTATGGGCCAGGCTTGTTTAGGCCTATGGACTGTCCATTGATTTTGACCCCTGAGTATCAAAAATTTTGAGCTCCAAACCACAAGGCAGAAGGTGTAGGCTGTGGCCTTTTTCTGTCAAGTTGCAGCTCTGTAAGCCTGGGCAGGCTCCTCAGCCATCCTCCCCTCTATCTCAGCATCTATCTCCCCATCTGCAAAATGAAAATAAGGGAGGTTTCTTACATGTCAGATATTCTATTCAAATGGAGACAAAGGGGAATAATATTTTTAAACCCACTCATATTTTCAAAAAGATATATAAATGGTAAAGGATTGGTTACCATGTCGAGTAATCTGGACACTGGGCGGCTGTGGTTCTTAAAGGGAGTGTCCTAGTGCACCACTGCATACAAGCTTAAAGCTCACCTGGAGGAGAATTTGGCCCTGAATTCTCTTTTTATTGGTCTGTTTTGTGTGCTTTCTTTTAATAGATGGACTTATTACCTATGAAACATGAGATTTTTTTATTTTTTAGAATAATGTTTATTGGAATTAAGTTGATTTACAATCTTGCATTAGTTTCTCCGTACAGCAAATAAAATCAGCTATGCATATCCATATATCCACTCTTTTTTAGATTCTTTTCCCCTATAACTCATTCTAGAGTACTGAGCAGAGTTCCCTATGCTACACAATAGGATTTTATTAGTTATCACATTTTGTATATAGTAATGTGTAGATGCCAATCCCAGTCTCCCAATTTATACCCCCACCCTTCTTCCTGGTAAGCAAAAGTTTGTTTCCTACATTTGTAACTCTGCTTTGTAAATAAGTTCGTTTGTACCCTTTTTTAAGGTTCCACATACAGAGATATCCTATGGTATTTGTCTTTCCCTGTCTGACTTACTTTACTCAGGATGACAAACTCCAAGTCCATCCGTTTGGCTGCAAATGGCATTATTTTGTTCTATTTTATGGCTGAGTAATATCCCTCTGTGTATTTGTACCACATTTTGTTTATCCATTCCTCTGTCAATGGACATTTAGGTTACTTCCATGTCCTAGCTATCACAAATAGTGCTGCGATGAACATTGCATATGTCTTTTTGAATTATGGATGTCAACCTCCATACTAGCCTGAACATCCCAATCTTGTCTGATCCTGAACTCTAAAGACAGAAAGGGGCCCAGAATGAATGAAGGAGGAATGAGCAGTTTAGATCAGAGGAGCCAGGAAGCGACTGAGGGTCTAGTTGTGTGCAGAAGACAGTGAGATAGTGTGTTTAGTTGTAGTGAAGAACTGGATCACAGCAAATGATACTGTCCAGGGTGGGGCTGCAAGGCAGTTTCAGAGCCCAGTGGTGTCAAGCAGCCTGGGCATGCCTGAATTCATCTTTGGGCTATAGGCCCTGGTGGCTCAGATGGTAAAGAATCTTCCTGCAATGTGGGAGACCCAGGTTCTATCCCTGGATTGGGAAGATCCCCTGGAGGACGGCATGGCAACCCATCCAAGTATTCTTGCCTGGAGAATCCCAGGGACAGAGGAGCCTGGTGGGCTGTGGTCCATAGGGTCACAGAGTTGGATACAACTGAATTGACTTGGCATGCGTGCAATATACACTGGTGGAAAAAAAAACAAACTGGCATAGGCTAGCAAGTATTTATAGGCCTTTCCTATTTCTTTTTATTTGTTTTTTGCTTAAAAAAATGGAATATAATTGATTTACAATGTTGTGTTAGTTTCTGCTATACAGTGAGGTTAATCAGCTATATGTAAATATATATCCCTCTTGAACCCCCTCCCTCCCACCCACTTCCCATCCCACGCCTCTGGCTCATCACAGAGCACCGAGCTGAGCTCCCTGTGGTATACAGCAGGTACCCACTGGCTATCTGTTTTACACATGGTAGTGTATATATGTCAACCCTAACCTTATTTGCTTTAATCATTCAGATTTTCTGAGTTCCTGATCTTATTTTATGTTTTAGTTTGTGGCAAATAGCATTTTCAAAAGGTGGATATCACCCATCCCCCCATCCCACCTGCTCTATTTAAATGTGAATGATGCCCCTCACCAATGTGGTTCCCTTCCCTCACATATGGCTGGGGGCTTGTGACTACTCCAACCCTGATAGTGAGGCAGACATGAGATTATGGAATATCTGAGGCTGTCATAGAAGGGACATGACCACCACCTGGTTCTCTCGGTTGAGACGCTTGACCTTGGACCCCTGACGGCTATGTTGGGGAGACAGGGTAGAGAGATCACATAATAGTAGAAACCCACGTCTGAGGAGCCCCAGCTTTTCCAGCTGTGAGGATGCCCTCAGGCTTCAGTCCCATAGGTGAAGAAGCCTTTGTGAGGACCCCTCCCACTGCTGCCATATGACTACCACCTCATGAGAAACCAAAGCCGGAACTGACCAGTCAAGCCACAATTATGTTCTCAACTCATAGAAACCATGAGAGATGGAAATGGATTGCTGTGGATTCAAGTCACTCAATGTCGGGGTAATTCATTACCTAGCAATAGACCAATATATTAATACAATATTCATAGACTGTACCTCCTCCACTTAAGATCCTGATCACCATGGTTCTAGCTCCAATTAGTAAATGAAATTGAACTTATCATGATTCTTGCTTGAGTTGGATTTTTCATGCTTGGGTCCTTGAACTTCACCCTTGATTCCAGTTAACCCATTCATTTTTATTCAGTTCAAAGAAATTAAAAACAAGTATGCCTCCAAAGACCATGTAACAAATGCAAACAAAGGAAGTAAACCCAGGAAGGGAGACAAGAGAGCAGACAAAATTGTAGTTAGTTGGAACTAACTACTTCAAGCTCATTCAGCATCCAACTCTGAGAGTTAGATACAGTGGGGATATGGGCCTAATGACATCAGGTTATCTGTTTTTTGTTTTTTTTTTTTAAGAAATCAGAGATCCAGATTTTTGTAAGAAATACTCTGATTAAAATTTAAATGCTTCTCAAATTTGAATAACACCATGCTAATTAAGGGCTTCCCTGGTGGCTCAGTTGGTAAAGAATCACCTGCAGTGCAGGAGACATGGATTGGATCCCTGGGTCGGGAAGATCCCCTGGAGAAGGAAGTGGCAACCTTCTCCAGTATTCTTGCCTGAAAAACCCCTGGACAGAGGAGTCTGGAGGGTAACAATCCAAGGGGGTTGCAACGAGTTGGACACGACTTAATGACAAAACCACCACCACCATGCTAATTAAACAAAATAGATCTACTAGTTGAATTTAGCCATGAGTTGCCAAATTGCAATGCTTAATTTACAAGTTTTAAGTCAGTCTACTTGCTTCAAAGACCTCAAATCCAAGATGAAGAGTTTTTCCAGATGTCGTAGGGATGGTAAAACTTCTGAAAAAAATGATGGTCAAAATGACACTTGAGGGAAAATAATCGTTACTTTTGGTTAAATGAGGTTCAGTTTTCAGTGCATTGTAGTAATTGAGTAATGCCATGTGGTCATTGAACAAGCCTACATGGCCAAGACGAAGTAAGCAGGTCCTTTCCTTTGTGCAAGTATGGCCACGATGATCCTTTAGTGAGACTCGAAAGAACATTGTCCTGAGGTGAGGTCCCATTAGCCACCACCGTTGTCCCAGGAGAGGTTTGTCATCTATCTCAGTGCTGCTTGGAAGTCTAATACAGGTCTCCTATCACTAATGAAGACCACAGAACTCATTCTCCTTTTGAGTCTCCTGGGAAAATATCTACTGATTCAGTAGATTCTGTCTCTCCACTCTGAGTCTCTCCTTTCTTTGGGTCAATTCAGGTCTTTTTGAAAACAAAGTCTCTTATGTCTCTCTGGTATACATAGAACTGAGCTGAGCTCGCCCCAGGGATAGGAGTGAGAGTCTAGGAGGGTAGCATAAACACTTAATATTACTGATTTAAAATCTCAGTGAAGCATCTCAGTAAATTATATGATTGGAAAGATGAGTTCGTAGTCAATAAACACACACCATACTCTGCCTAGAAAGAGATGCACCTCGAGTTCATCCATCCGATCCAACACCCATAAACCAGCTCCATAAAGCAATGGAGGGAGGAACTGAGATTAACAAATAACAAAATCCTTTCAGCCCAGCCCACACAGGCTGACATTAATCTGCATGCATAAAACCCACGGCATTTATTGCACTAGAGTACGCATTTTAGAAAAATGATTTTGCTTTTTCTTATACCTGGTAACCTGGAAAATACAGTCATCTGTACTCTGTCCCCCAGGCGTTAGCACAAATCAGTAAAGAGTTTCCATTGATGGCTCTTTTCGGACTCTAACCACAATTGAACTTTCGGCTTTCCATCACTCGCTCACCCCGTTGTGTACAAAGAAGCAGATATGCAATATAGCAGGAACACCAAGAAAAGGTCTGGCTGTTCTGTCAAAACTATTTAGTTCAATATTGTTCTCAATGTGGCACCATAGCCCTGGACATGACACCCAGCACGTCCAAACAGACATGATTATATATGAGACAGAAAGGCACTTGCATCACTGCGGGTTGTTATGCTTTAAAGGGCTTTTTCCCCCCTCTTCAAATTAAAAGTTTTCAAAAATGAAATAAAAATAAACCTTTGAAGAAACCAGATTGAGACAGAATTTGGAAGGCCCTCCTGCCTAGTGTATACTAAAGAAACATTTTCTGGGTTTGTCCCTGATGATTTTCCTTGTAGTTGAGAAACACAATCCACTGGGAGCTTTTGTGGCAGAACAAGAATTTTATGAACACGAACTTTACAAAGACTTCCCTAGGAGATTTAAGGTCTGGAAATCAATAGATCAATCAGCAGCTTTTATCAATCTATGATGGTTCTCTCTCTTTGGATGCTTGGATGAAAATGGGATCAACGTAAATTGAACACGGAATCACTTATTCTTACAAGTTAAATTTGTCAGACCGTAAGGCACATAAATGACATGAAATATAATCATTTTTGATTTGGGGACCCTTCAGGGTGCACGTTGATTGAAGAAAAAAGAACCAGATGTTTCTTCAGCAGGACTTATGGAGGAAATCTAAATATTCCTCAATTCTTGACACTTCTGATAATTTCCAAAGAAGCCAATTCATTAGTTAATTATTGGGGATATGTCTTGTGTATTATATAATTGGCCCAGGGCAAATAGTCTTCAAAGATGGCTGGCTGACTTTATAGAACCTGTTTTTACCAAATTTCCCCAAGGAAATAGGGGAAGATTAATGAGCACTACCTCATCTTACTTCCACTTTATTTTTAATGATAAAGAAGTGCTGGAACTTCTCCTTCCTTATAAAGTTACCTTAGCAGGTAGTTTATGGTCAGAAGAGTTATGAGAAAATATGAAAATTACATTTGGATATAAGAGCTACTTACCCAGTTCTTCTGGAAAAAAACACAGAAAAATGAAGTTGGATTTGTATTTACATTTTTGAGATGTACAAAGGTAACTTGTCTGGGCCATCATCCATACTCAATTCTAAAGCTTTTTATTTTAATGTATTTATTATTTTTCTGGCTGCCCAACACAGCATGTGGGATCTTTGTTTACTGACCAGGGATCAACTCCATGCCCCCTGAAGTGGAAGTGTGGAGTCTCAATCACTGGACGACCAGGGAAGTCCTGTTATTGAATGAGTACTGAGAAATTCCCGGATACATTGCAAGCCTACCATCACCCAGGAAAACAATAACAACAGTCAATGCACATGGAGCATTTCCTTTGTGCTTAACACATACTATCTCATTTAATTTTTATAGCAAATATCAATCTTGGTCACTATCTATTAATGTCCCTTTGTTGTAGGTGAGAGAATGGAGACACTGAGAAGGTAAGCCCTACACAGAGTTGCCAGATAAACTACAATATGGCCAGTTAAATTTGAACTTCAGATAAACAATGGATACATTTCGTTAGCCTAAGTGTAGCCCAGAAAATAGATCAAACATACTAATATACTAAAAATATATATGTATTACTTATCTGAAATTCACATTTAACAGAGCATCCAGCATTTTTATTTACTAAATTCATTGGCAGACCCAAACAAAGCTTTCTGATTCCCAAGCTAAAACTCTTTACCACTAAACTAAACTGACTCTTTCCATAAAAATAAAGTTTAAAATCTCCAATTTACAAAGTTTATAGCTTATTTAGACAGAAAGGATAGCACTGAAAGTGGAATGGGTGGGTGCCATGTCACTTCAGCCGTGTCCAACTCTTTGTGACCTCATAGACTGTAGCCCACCAGGTTCCTCTGTCCCTGGGATTCTCCAGACAAGAATACTAGAGTGGGTTGCCATGCCCTCCTCCAGGGGATCTCCCCAACCCAGAGATGGAACCTGCATCTCTTCTGTCTCCTGCATTGTCAGGCAGGTTCTTTACCAATAGCGCCACCTGGGAAGCCCTAAAAGTGGAATCAGTTCAGTTCAGTTACTCAGTCATGTCCGACTCTTTGCAACCACATGGACTGCAGCATGCCAGGGTTCCCTGACCATCACCAACTCCCAGAGCTTGCCCAAACTCATGTCCATCGAGTCGATGTTGCTATCCAACCATCTGTCGTCCCCTTCTCCTCCTGCCTTTCATCTTTCCCAGCATCAGGGTCTTTTCCAATGAGTGAGTTCTTCACTTCAGGTGGCCAAAGTATTGGAGTTTCAGCTTCAGCATCAGTCTTTCCAGTGAATATTCAGGACTGATTTCCTTTATGATGGACTGGTTGGATCTACTTGCAGTCCAAGGGACCCTCAAGAGTCTTCTCCAATACCTCAGTTCAAAAGCATCAATTCTTCAGTGCTCAGCTTTCTTTATAGTATAACTCTCACATCCACACATGACTACTGGAAAAACCCTAGCTTTGACTAGATGCACCTTTGTGGGAAAAGTAATGTCTCTGCTTTTTAATGTGCTGTCTAGGTTGATTATAGCTTTTCTTCCAAGAAGCAAGCATCTTTTAATTTCATGGCTGCAGTCACCGTCTACAGTGATTTTGGAGCCCCCCAAAATAAAGTCTCTCACTGTTTCCATTGTTTCCCCATCTATTTGCCATGAAGTGATGGGACCAGATGCCATGATCTTAGTTTTCTGAATGTTGCGCGTTAAGCCAGCTTTTTCACTCTCCTTTTTCACTTTGGTCTAGAGGCTCTTTAGTTCTTCTTCACTTTCTGCCATAAGGGTGGGGTCATCCTCATATCTGACGTTATTGATACTTCTCCCAGCACTCTTGAGTCCAGCTTGTGCTTCACCCAGCCCAGCATTCACATGATGTACTTTGCATATAAGTTAAATAAGCAGGGTGACAGTATACAGCCTTGACATACTCCTTTTCCTATTTGGAACCAGTCTGTTGTTCCATGTCTAGATCTAACTGTCTCTTCTTGATCAGCATACATATTTCTCAGAAGGCAGGTCAGTTGGTCTGGTATTCCCATCTATTTCAGAATTTTCCACAGTTTTTTGTGATCCACACTGTCAAAGGCTTTGGCATACTCAATAAAGCAGAAGCAGATGTTTTTCTGGAACTCTCTTGCTTTTTCGATGATCCAGCAGATGTTGGCAATTTGGTCTCTGGTTCCTCTGCCTTTTCTAAAACCAGCTTGAACATCTGAAAGTTCATAGTTCAGGTACTGTTGAAACCTGTCTTGGAGAATTTTGAGCATTACTTTACTGGCATGTGAGATGAGTGCAATCGTGCGGCAGTTTGAACATTCTTTGGCATTGCCTTTCTTAGGGACTGGAATGAAAACTGACCTTTTCCAGTGGCCTGTGGCCACTGCTGAGTTTTCCAAATTTGCTGGCATATTGAGTGCAGCACTTTCACAGCATCATCTTTTAGGATTTGAAATAGCTCAACTGGAATTCCATCACCTCCACTAGTTTGTTTGTAGTGATGCTTCTTAAGGTCCACTTGACTTCACACTCCAGGATGTCTGGCTCTAGGTTAGTGATCACATCATTGTGTTTATCTGGGTCATGAAGATATTTTTTGTATAGTTCTTCTGTGTATTCTTGCCACCTCTTCTTAATATCTTTTGCTTCTGTTTCATCCATACCAGTTCTGTCCTTTATTGTGCCCATCTTTGCATGAAATGTTCCCTTGGTATCTCTAATTTTCTTGGAGAGATCTCTAGTCTTTCTCATCCTATTGTTTACCCATAAGACAAGGTAATTTTCACCAGTGGTGGGACAGACATTTCTTTTTCTGAGCAGTCTTAGCACAACATGTGGCAAAGCAGGACTCACTGAATAGTTTAAAAGCAGGTTGAGGTAAGCCACCTCTGAAGGGGTATTGAAGGCTTGTCATGAAGTCAGTGTGGTGATTCCACTATTTTGGCTTCTAGGAGAGTATCAAATTCAAATTTGCTTTGAATACAATGGTGAATGATGGGATGGGGCCGTGTTCTTTGCACCACTGTGCCCTCTACCTTCTGCTACTTGAACAGTCCCTTACGATTAATAACCTTGTATTTTGCTCCCAAGACATGGTACACAGGCCTATGGTGAAGGAGTTAGAGCGTAAAGACTTCTGAGTCTTACTGCTTGGTTGGATTCCTAGCTTTACCATATCTCTGTGTCTCAATTTCCCCCTGGGGATTGGAGATAATATTATATATCTCTATAGATTTTATAAGTTGGTTTGAATTAATGCATGTGATAACAATAACATCCAGTGACATTTTTTTCCACATGTCCATCACTCATCTGAGGGAATTACTTGAATTATTTAATCCTTACAACCACATTATGAGGTCGGTTTTATTATTATCATCCCCACTTTATGGATGAGGAAACAGGTATAAATTAAGTCACTTGCCTAAGGTCACACAATCAGTTAGAGGCAATGGTAAGATTCAAATTCAGGCAGTCTGGATCCTGATTCAGTGCTCTCCATCCTTATGCTGTACACCGGGAACATACTAAGACCAATGCCTGGCACATAGCCAGCCCACACCGCCTGGTAGCTATTACTGTAAGCTGGCAAAGAGCAGTTCAGGCATTGCTCTAATTATCCACTTTGGCCCTAATGCAGACTGTACCCACTGACAAATTGCTCCATGCTTGTCTGCATCCAAGGCAACTCAAAAGCTTCTGGGAGGTACCCTAGATTCTCCGACTCCTTCCACTCTGCTTTCAGCCGGCCACCCGCTCCTTCCAGTGCCACAGCCCCCTTCCATCCCCTTTGCCTCAGCCCACATTGACTTAAATGTTCACTTCTCTTCAACCCTAGGACAATATGTGCCCAAAGAATCTTTGTTTCCACTTGATCTGCCCCAACCTTGCCAATGGGGACAGCTTTCTAAATTAGAAATGTAACTACAATATGCTGCCCTCTTGCCTAAAGTCCTTCTATGATTCTCTAGTGGCTTCAAGAAACATCCAAGCTCCTTATCCCTGAAGTGCAGATCCTGTGACCTGTCTGCTCATCTCTAACTATTTCCCCATAAAGACCTCATCTTTCATTTCCTTTAATACGCCATGTTCTTTCATGCCTCCATTTGCAACACTGTTTCTTCCGCTTGGAATGTTCTTCCCTTTGAACCCCTAGTCATCCACTGGGACACTGGCCAAGGACTATGTAGTCTGGCATCCTCCATTTCCCCATTTGACTCATAGCATCTGAGTTTCCTTGTCCCCCTTCCCACTAGTCAAGGGTATCTTATGAGCAAGGCCCACTCATTATTTATCTCAGTATCCCTAATACTGAGCTCACAGGTTTATCAAATAAAAAAAGAATGTTTTACCTTTATTGACACAGACTTAATAACTATCTGTACCCAAAACAAAGCTAAAGATAACAAACCTCCATAGCAAGAAGAGGAATGGAACTTAAGGTCAGAACGTACATCTGTTGTCTTTCAGGCAATGATGACTGTGAAGGGTAAGATTCTGCATCATTTTCCTAAGCTTATAGAATGATAGAACCACCCCCCAAATGTATACCTTTCATATTGATAAAGTCCTGGTACCAAAAATTCAGGACCTAAAACTGATATATCAAAAGTGCATAGATATTTATGAGTTCTGCAAAAAGGCAGAAACAGCTGCTTAATTCTAAGCCTTTAACAGACACCCTTATAAATGTTTTTTCACAAAGGAACTATATACAAGGGAAAGAATTCAGCCAGCACTTGTGAAAGGGTGAGGTCACTAACTAGCTTGGCTACTCTCTTTTGAGTCACATTTTCATGGTTCTGGGGTGTGGTCAGTAAAAAGAGAACTTGACTGCAATCAGAAAACCGGACAAGCACAGTTTCTTAAAGATGTTTCTCTCTCCTTCTTTGATGCCAACTTTTTAGGGATGTACTATAATTAAGTTAAAATTGCGTATTTCCCCTGTCTAAACAGGGCAGGTGGTTCCCTAATATTGTATGTCAATCCTAATTCAATTGATTGTATTATAAGTAAAACGGCAGGTAAAAAATTCAAAGTGGATTGCTAATGTTTAATTCTTGGTTTAACATTATTAAAAATTAAATTCTAGAATTATATGAAGTGATTCCCAATGTTGAAATCCTAGCCTAAGTAGCTGAAACAAGTTTATAAACAAATATGCCTTAGGAAGATAGCTAGAAGTTCAACATCTAATTTCATCTAATATAAATGAAAGTATATCTTTCACGTGATATAAATACAAGTTCATCCTTAGCTTTTCTTTGTCCCACATGTGGCCCCCATCTACTTATGACTTTGAGGAGCAGTCCCATTTTTCCTAGAGGCCCCCCTTTTCCACTATCCTACTGTTTCGACCCTGCTTACCCAGACAGGTCAAGGAAAAGAAAATCAAACCATCCAAGAACTGAGAACATGGTGCATAGGGTAAACTGATGGGAACAGGGTTTGAGGACTTTATGACCCTTCAACTTTTCAGACTTGTTCATTTTTGATTGATTTTCATTTTTAGGAAAAAGCCACCTATACCTTCTGAAATTGTGAGGAGACAAAGATGGAAAAGATGGTACCACAGAAGTGTAGACTTGGGAGGCCATACTGTTGTGACAATGGGGAAGACACTTAACGCTGGGTAGAACACTTGCCTGGACTTTTCCTCGAATTGTGGTTATTAGCAGGGGAGGGGTAGGTAGGTAGGAAAGAGAGTTAGCTACAGACTGAGCTCAAAAATGTTCTTGGAGAAGCCAAATGGCTTCAGGTTAGAAAATCTATGACACACTTTGGCTGTTTTTCTAAAGGATAAGCCAATGGCTGATCTAGCCAGATCACAGACCATCCTATAACATGGGTAGAAACATAGGTTCCCTTGGAAAGCTCTTCTTTGGTCTTTTAATGAATCCTGATTCCATATTAATTGCTATGCAAAGAAATAGGTTTTTCCTGAATCCTCCTCTCCCACCCCATATTCTTTTTTTTTTTTTCCAATACTTTTCCATATTTCTAATTTCCTGTATGTTAACTCACTCATTGTCAGCATTTTCTCGTGACACTTGTAAGCTCCCTAAAGACAGAGATTCCCGAATAAAGCTTAGTCTCATCTACGGTACCCAGTAGAAAGCTAAAAAAAATGTTTGATGACAATATATCAATACATTAATCATTTCAGCAAAAACGGTGAGGAAGACATGGTTCTATTCTAGTTTAATGGAGCCCAGCTTCTGGTATCCAGGCCTGACTGCTCCATACGTGTTAAACGGTGACTAGAACTTACTGGAGATGTTATATGAGATGCATTACAGACAGGAGTCCTGTCTTCAGCATGTTAATGATCTAGAAGGACCCAGGTCGAACAAATCTCTCATGAATGCATGCTTGGTATGAATTATCTGTGCTGTGTTTCTGAACTGCTTTGGGGAAAATGTGAAAGCTTGGTCTCATTGATCTGCATAATCTGTAAATAAGTCCCTTATGACAAAGATCTGCTGCAGCAAATTATTCCTTTCCCTAGAGTCTGTTGTGTTTTTCCATACAAGTATATGAAAAGGTTCAAGCATCAAACAAAGCCCAATTTCACAATGTCTTGTAGATTAAACAAAAAAAGAACAACAAATTAATCCTATTCTATTACAACCAGGAATGGGAAGTAATTATTAAATCATTCCCTCAAGGTATTTTTATTTTGTTGACTCATGAGAGTTGGCCCTGTCTCCTCCAAAACACTCTGAAGCCATATTTGGAGAATTTTGAGTTGGTGAGTTTACTCATGTGCAGAAAATATTGAGAATTTTTCATACATTCTTTGCTAAATCATTTTGGTTTTCTTAAACAATTGGTATTCCTCCCACTTTTTCTTGCATTTATGCATGTAACTAAAGAAAGATGTAGCTGCATTTGTCAGTGAACTGAAACCCACATCATGCTTGTCTTTTAAAAAATCATGACTTTCCATCTCAACTCTGATCAGCTAAGACTTTTTGAGAGTAAATAATTACCCGAGTCTTGTTATTTAAAGATGTTGGAATTCTGACAAGAAAGTTGTTACATAAATAAAAATGATATCATTTATATTAACAATTAATAACACAATGACAGTGAAGATGAATATTCATTTGGAGGAACACAAAAACCCTAACTAGTATTGGGTATTCCCAAGTCACATCGAGTAATACCCATACAAACTTGTTAACATATTAAATTAGCCTGGAAATCTTGTAAGCAAAAAAGAAAGTCTGCCCTTCTGAGCTTTCTGCTATTTCCTGCCTCTTGTCAGTCTGGAAATGTTTGAGGACCGCCTTACTCCTGGTATTTCAGTGTGCTGGCTTCTGGTCCCAGATGGAACCAAGAAAAGCAGAGGAGTGTGAAAAATAAAAATATTTTCAGTGTTGTTAACCCAACCTTTTAAAGCCTTAAGAGATTTCCTTCGGATTGGTGAAATAAGTGATTAGAATGTAGGGGTGCCGCTTTCCTCCCCAGGCCAGATAGCACATGTTCTCATGTTTCTAATGTCATAAGATAAACCTTAAACTAACTGAAAGTCACATCATCTATAGGTTCAGGCAATTTGACTTTTTTTAAAAAAAAGGAAGAAAAAAATTTTTAAGCTAGGATTTTCACATGTACATGGAAATTTCTAAAAATGTCTAGTCCCACTATGTCTTTAATGACTTCTCCCATTGGAAGCCAAAAGATGAGCCCTTCCTAAGGCCTGTCAAGGCCCATGGGCTCCCAATAACTTACATCAGGCTTGTGTCACAAGAAGAAAATTTATGGAGACCACTGTTGTTGCTTATTCTCTAAGTTGTGTCCAACTCTTTGCAACCCCATAGACTGTAGCCCACCAGGCTCCTCTGTCCATGGAATTCTCCAGGCAAGAATATTGGAGTGGGTTGCCATTTCCTTCTCCAAGACATCTTCCCAACCCAGGGATCAAACCCATATCTTCTGCTTGACAAGTGGATTCTTTACCACGTGGACAGAAAGGAGACTTGATTCAGGTCTTCATCACAAAACAGATGAAGCCTAAAATATTCAGATTTCTGACCCCCCCCCCCCAAAAAAAAATCAAGTCAAAACAACAGTCGCAAATTTCTCCAGAATTTTTACACCAACTCAGACATGTCAATTGCTTATTTGCATGCTTTTTATTAGCTTTTATTCCCTTGAATTGAACTGGCTGGGTAATTTCACTGATTCTTATTTTATTTGGGAAACCAAGATGCTCTCTTTTAAGTACCAGAAGTTTGAAGGATCTTTTGAAAGATGGAGGATCTAAGACTTATCAAGTTCTTACTGAATACCAGGCATCATACTGGTCACATATATGCATCATCTCATTTAATTTGGAATAACTTCTGACTATACAAATATTACTGCCAACAATGTGGCAGGTTGAATAATGGTCCCCAAAGATATTCACATCCTAAACCTCAGAGCCTGTGAATATGTTACCTTATATGGCAAAAGGAACTTCACAGATGTGATTCAGTTAAGGAATTTGAGATGAGAAGACTTGGCTGGATAATCTAGGAGGACCTAATGGAATCACAGTGGTCCTTATAAGAAGGAGGAAGGAGGGGCAGAGACAGAGACAGTAGATGTAAGGACAGAGGAAGTAGTCAGAGAAACAAGAAGTACACTGCTGGCTTTGAGGATGGAATGAAAGAGCACAGGCTAAGGTGGTTCAGACGGTGAAGAATCTGCATGCGACGCAGGAGACCTGGGTTTGATCCCTGGGTCAGGAAGATCTGCTGGAGAAGGGAATGGCAACTCACTGCAGTATTCTTGCCTGGAGAATCCCATGAACAGAGGAGACTGCCGGGCTACAGTCCATGGGGTTACAAAGAGTCAAACACAACTGAGCATGCATACCCCAGAAACTGGAGACCTCCAGAAGGAATGATGACATCTCAGCCTAAGCCAAATGACACTGATTTTGGAGCCCTGATCACTAAATTGTAAGACAACATATATATGTATTCTTTTAAGCTACTAAATTCTTGGTTATTGCAGAAATAGGAAGCAAATATTTATGAAATGCTTAGTATGTAGCATAAACTGAGCTAAATCACTTTATACATTAAGCCAATTAAGAGCCATCCTTTGATTTTGACAGGTAAGGAAGCTGACAGTGGGAAAGATGGACCAACTCTAATAGGTAGTGAAACTGGGATTCAGGGAGGGTCGGCCCAGAGAAATCTCTGTCCTTAATGAAATAACAAGATCTGAATTTTATAAGCATTATTTCTTACTCTAAAAAAATAACTCTGACATCAGCATTATTCCCATTTATAGATGGGAAAACTGCAGCTTAAAAGGATGAAGTAACTTGCCAAAGGTCATGGAACAAAAAAGTCAGAGCCAAGATTAGAATCAGACTCTCCATCCAATATTTTATGCGTGTAATCACCACAGGAGATTGAGTACAGTGCCAACCTCAAAATACTATCAACCAGTTATGTGCTCTTGGACAAGTTGCTTTTTACTTCAGGAAGCTTCTGGCTTTTTATCTTTAGAATGGGGACAAGAATTCTTACTTCATATGAATTTTGAGCGAATGACATGTAAAACCCATAGCGTTATGTTTGACACTTAGTAAGTGTTCAATAAATAGCCATTAGTTTATTGCAAATTACATAGCCCTGGAAAACCTTTCCCCTCTGCTACCCCATTGACAAACACAGCTGTGCTCCACTTCCCATAGAGTTTGGTCATGGGAGGAGGCAGCTGCCCATCCAGTCACCATATTTCTCAGCCCCACTTGTTTCGAGGTGTGGCCGCATGCTAATTATTCCCGATGCAATGTGAATGGGAGTGATGGGTAGCAGGCTGAAGACTTGATGAGTAATTATGCTTTATCCTCTCTTTTCCCCTCTGCTGAATATAGAGGGCTGTGGAATGCTAAAGTATAGTGCAGCCATAAGATGGAAAGGAGGGGCTGCCTGAATCATCATGTGGAGGGAAGCTGCCCATCAGCTAGAAATTTTAGGTTTGTTTATTGAATAGTTGGTATTACACTAAGTAAAAAGAAGATGTGCACGCATGCACACATACACCCTAATAATCTTTTTCAACCCTTTGCCTCTGCTGAGAACTGCTCTACCAAAAATTTCTCCCCTCAGGTATTATCTGCTGCTGCCAAGTCACTTCAGTTGTGTCTGACTCTGTGCGACCCCATAGACGGCAGCCCACCAGGCTCCCCCATCCCTGGGATTCTCCAGGCAAGAACACTGGAGTGGGTTGCCATTTCAGGTATTATCTAGGTATCATTTAACGTTGATACAATTATATTACAGAACCCACAGATGACACTGAAATTTCATCCGTTGTTCCAATATCATCCTTTAGAGTTATTTCCTCTTCTCCAGAGTCCGATCATGGAGGATGAACTGCATTCATTTGTTATGTCATTTCAGCTTCGTTAAGCTCCTCAGCCTTTCTTATCCTTTCTTAAAATTTATTTTTAGGCGGGTGATAATTGCTTTACAATGTTGTGTTGGCTTCTGCCATACGACAATGTGAGTCAGTCATAAGCATATCTCCTCCCTGTTGAACCTCCCTCCCCCACCCCCCGGTCCTCCCTCTAGGTTGTCAGGGAGCACCTGGCTGAGCTCCCTGTTATGCAGCAACTTCCCACTAGCTACTTTACATATGGTAATATACAAGTTTCAGTGCTACTCTCTCAACTCATCCCACCCTCTCATGATATTTTACCGTGGCTTCAAGCTGTCAGTTTTAATTTTTTGTTTTGTTTTCATTTGGCTGTGCTGGGTCTTTGTTGCACCTTGGAAGATCTTTGGTTGTGGCACGCAGGCTTTTAGTTTACAGTATGCGAATTGTAGTTCCCTGCCCAGGGATCGAACCCAGGCCCCCTGCATTGGGAGCATGGAATCTTAACCACTAGATGACCAGGAAAGATTAGAGGGAAGCCCATCTAACCTTTCCTGACCTTGTATTTTTGAAGAAGTGAGTTCGGTTAGTTTTTAGAACATATGCTTCCATTTGGGCTTGTTTGTTGTTTTCACGGTTAGATTTATATACCGTATTTTGGTCAGGAATACTACCAATATTGTAGTCTATCATGATACACTAGTGATGAGCTGTTCTTCTCGAGCTGTTCTTCTCTATATTAGGAGGCACAGGATCTTCGATTATTCAATGTTGATGATGTTCAGCTTGATCACGTGAGTCTGCCAACATTCTCCACTATCAAGCTAACATTTCCCTGGTGATATTGGCTTAAAAATAAATATTTCAAACAAATAATTTGTTAAAACCATGAACAAAAGCATAGATGTTTTAACATTCCAAATATGAGTATTCAATGAAGTCAGGAATTAAATAAATGATGTTATCTCATATCAGCTAGAGTCTTAAGTCAGACTCTGAAATTCATGGATATATGATAAATGTGCCATTGGAGAGTCTAACAGTGAGGCTAATGTTCAGCAGTAATTTTCATAGAGTCTCACACTGAAAAAGAGAAATAAGCCTTTTGTTTTTATTGTGTTTGCCTTTGCCTGAGCTCTTGAGAAAGCAGAACTCGAAGCAAAAATTAAGTGCTGATGCTTTATTTAGAGGTGCAAACCCAAGGAAAAGAGTGATAAAGAGGACAGGAGGCAGAAAAAGACAGGAAGCAATGCAATGTGGTACTTTACTGCTCAACGTGGGCTTTGTGAAGAGCTGCTAAGACCTAGAAACTCTGCTCAGTAGGACACATGCTACCTCTCTGGACAGACTATGAAAAAACTTCAGAGCAGCTCATGCACTGAGTAAAGGACACACCGTACTTACCTAGCTCTCCATCTCCCGACCCACGGCTCAGAGTTCACACGTGTGTGCGTGCCAAGTTACTTCAGTCATGCCTGACTCTTTGTGACTCTATGAACTATAGCCCTCCAGGCTCTTCTGTCCATGGTATTCTTCAGGCAAGAACACTGGAGTGGGTTGCCATGCCCTTCTCCAGGGGATCTTCCCCACCCAGAGATCGAACCTGCATCTCTTATCTCCTGCATTGGAAGGCACTTTTACCACTAACGCCCCCTGGGCAGCCCCAGAGTTCTCACATGAGGAGTGCATTCCCCTGAACTTTTGGGTTGCAGCATCATTTGGTGGTGGCTTGGGACACAGACTCCATTCATTCAGAACTGGTGAGCTAACCAGATACTTGGGGGCAGGACCCTGGTGGGCTTGACTGAGAGACACAGGAGAAAGAGAGAGAGAGAGAAACAAAGAGCAAACCAGCCAGGCACTCCCAGGGCAAGAAACCAATTGGCCCCAGACAATAAAACCACATGGACAGAACAAGCTGGCTAGGTCTGATTGCAACCAGAAGGAACAGATATATACAGTATATTTCTTCTCTGAGTCTTTTTTAAATTTCCTTAATATTTTGGCAATGTGTGGCTGAGTATTTTAAAATGACAAAGGCATCTTCATTTCAAACTTCTAAAACAGACCATTGACACATGTGGACCTGCCAGATGTTGTGTTAGTTTACAGTATATAAAGATTTGGTCCTTTATCTTGTGACTCAGCAAAGATACAGAGCATTGCATAAGCTGAGCATGTGAGTTTTTTGCCTTTAAATATTTTAAAGGACAGTGTGGGGGAAGTGCCAAGAGATCGCTCTTCTATTCCAGGGACAAAAGAGGATGATTGTGGAGAATTTGAATGTCTTAATTAAGGTTCATAACAATTCACACAAAAACAAGAGCTCAGTGAGAAAAAAAGTAATAGAATGTGTCAGAAGATTGGTAACATGTTAAATATTCTTGTAAAAATTGATGTATAGTTAATTTACAATATTGTGTTAGTTTCAGGTATACAAGTGCAGTGATTCAGATATATATATATATATATATTTCCCTGGTGGCTTAATTGTAAAGAATCCACCTGCCAATGCGAGACATGGATTCGATCCCTGAGTTGGAAAGATGCCTTCAAGAAGGAAATGGCAACCCACTCAGGTGTTCATGCCTGGAAAATCCCACGGACAGAGGAGCCCAGTGGGCTAGGTCCATGAAGCTGCAAAAGAGTCGGACACAACTTAGCAACTAAACATATATATATATATACTTTTTCAGATTCTTTTCCCTAATAGCTTATTGAAAATGTTGAGTACAGCTTTTAATAAAATTTTAAAATTTATAAACTTTTACTTTTGATTAAAAAAAATGACTGAATTAGATACAGTAGCTCAAGATTCAGCTCATGGGCTTGTTGTATGAGAAATAAGCACAGATGTTTTATTTGTTTGTTTGTTCTTGACCGTGCCCTGCGGCATGTAGGATCTTAGTTCCCCTACCACAGATTGAACCCAAGCCTCCTGAATTGGGAGCACAGTCTTAACCAGTAGAACAAGAGGGAAGTCCAAGCATGAATATTTTAGAGTATTTCTCCCAGAATGTTTCCATTGCAGAAAATTGAAAGTTAAATGAGATGAAAAGTCTGCATCATCAAATGGATTCTTGAAACATTTAAGAAACAATCCAGAGACACTCTGCTTTGATCTAAGTGTCCAGGAGGGAACATGTGTGTTTTGTGACATTGCCAGATGGATAGATGCTGGCTGTGTAAGACATTATGTGATGGGAGGGAGAAAGGATGTGTGCATGATGGAAAGACATGCAGATATTATAGTCATTCTTTCTTCAGGAAACTAATCTCAAACATCAATTTCATGTCCTCCAAAAAGAAAACTGATTAATTAAAAGGACAATAAAGAATGAAGGAAGTGATCTTCTTTCCTTCAGGAGAATGGTGTGATTAAGCGATTAAGTACAAAGGGAGCATATGGAACACTTTGGCTTGCATTTCGATAATGTCTGGAACAGAAAGGTCCACGTGTTGAAGAGCTCAAACAAAATAATTCTAAATATGACATTTAAAAACAAGCACAATAAAAATTCAGACCTCTACCAAAGATCCATAAAAGACAAACAAAAGAATTCTTTTACTGCTCTTACTATAACTATGAATTGCATTTCTTTCTTAGCGAGCTTTGTTTAGCTATGTTGGTTTTCTAGGAAAAAAAAAAAAAAAGAGTGGCTTTGGGTGATGGTAATGACAAGGAAAGAATATTCAATTTTTAAAGTATGGAGTTAATTATGTTGAAAAATACATCAGGGTTATGAATTATCTGAAAGAAACATATCTGTTACAAAACTCCAAACATTAGGTAATTGTGTATCTATAAATATCAATCCTCACTCTGCTTATACTGCCCGTTGCTTGTGTTCAACCAAAACTCAGAAATAGAAGAGTCACTCAATAAGAGTGACATCATGGGGCTTCCATCTTCCCCCTCGATGACTTCCAGGTCAAATTTTCTCAGTGTATAAATGAAACGATGCTATTTCTAACAGCCTTGCAGACTCAACCTGGGATCTCAAAATCCAGCTGTGTTCACTTCGCTTCCTCTTCGTCTCTGTAATGAACACGCTCCATGCCTGACGACTGTGTTGGTGGTGGGTGAGGTTGAATACAATCTAGCTTGTCTCTTCTGTGAAGGATTTTCTGGCTCCGCTAGCAGAAGAGGAATAAAGAAAAATGAGGTTTTTTTTTTTTTTTTGGTCATTCTTCTTAAGTGTGTTTGTGTAACACGGAAGGGATTAAGAAAGTGAGGAGACAGGATGTGAAAATACAGAACACAAAATGATTGAATAAGAAAATTCTGCTTTTATGGAGCCCCTTTGAATTCTCCTTCACATAACATATCCTCAATGAACGGATGGTAATTGACGCTCTCTGTACCTCACCAAAGAACAACCCACACACTTGTCACTTCTGTGATAAAGAAATGATTTCTGTGGGCAGCAAAATATTTAAGAGTTTAATTCTCATCTGATGTCACAAAATGTAAGTAATTCAAAATCATCCATGTGGTAAGAGAACAACGAGTTATCACTTGAAATTCTTTCTCTTGAGAAGCATTTTACTTGCCAACATTGTGATCATAAACCTCTTATCTGCCTTGCACCTTCTACAATCAAACCCATTGTCTGTCCACAGTCATTTCTTTCAGATATGTTTACCCCTTTTCCACTTTGTTTCTCTCACTACAAAAATCTGCCCACTACTTCTCTTTTATTCACTCTACTACACTAAGGCAGTAGAAATAGGGAGAATTTTGAACATATAACTTTAAAGAGTTTAAATGGAAACTGTTTACATGATGCTCAAACATCAGGCTCAGGGATGCATAAGTCTAGACAAGGATAAGTACTGATAGACTGTAGTAAATTTCAAGAGATATGAGGATAGATGGGAAAATGTGAAGGTAGGAAGGAGATTAGAGGCAGGATTGCAGTGACAGTAGTCCATGGACATAAGTCTGAAAGGAGCTCAACCAAAGTTTCTACTAATGGTAAATTTCCCCCTTCTCTGCCCCTTTACTCATTAGGGTTTCAGCTTAACTGCCCAGCAATACTGGTGCTACCTAGCACTGTTTCTCTCCACCCATCAGCTCTTTATTCCCTTCCCTGCCACTTAGCACAAAGTGAAATTATCTCCTGTATTAATTTAATTTGTATAATTAATTGAATTTGTACATATCATTTTGCAAGGTCCTTGAGGTTAGGGACTACAGAATAGGATCTTCACACATATTTTTTTTTTTAAGTGGGGTATAGTTGCTTCACTTGTGAATGTTGTGTCAGTTGCTGCTGCACAATAAAGTGAAACAGCTATCTGTATACATATATCCCCTCTCTTGGACCTCCCTCCCACCTATCCCTTATCCGATCCATCTAGGGAACTCTCCTGCACTCTTGGTTGGAATGTAAACTGGTGTAGCCACTATGGAGAACAGTATGGAGGTTCCTTATAAGGCTAAAAAATAGAACTAGCATGTGACCCAGCAATCCCAGTAGTGGGCATATATCCATTAAAAAGTGAAAGTGAAAATCACTCAGTAGTGTCCAACTCTTTGCAACCCCATGGACTGTATAGTCCATAGAATTCTCCAGGCCAGAATACTGGAGTGGGTAGCCTTTCCCTTCTCCAGGGGATTTTTCCAACCCAGGGATCGAACCCAGCTACCCTTAAAACACCATAATTCAAAAAAGACCCCTGATCCGTGGTTTGGGAAGATCCCCTGGAGAAGGAAATGGCAATCCACTCCAGTATTCTTGCCTGGAGAATCCCCATGGACAGAGGAACCTGGCAGGCTTCAGTAGGTGGGATCGCAGTCAGACACGACTGAGCAAAGAACACTTTCATGACTTTCATGGACTGTAGCCCACGAGGTCCCTCTGTCCATGGAATTCTCCAGGCAAGAATACTGGAGTGGGTAGACATATCTTCCTCCAAGGGATCTTCATGACCCAAGGACTGAACCCGGGTCTCCTGCGTTGCAGGCAGATTCTTTACCATCTGAGCCTCCACCCTAGACTGGCCCTCCAGATTTCTTTAATCAAGCCAAGGTGCATTTACACATCATCACCACTAGATGGCAGATGCACCATTTTTATAGCTGTGAGTGGTTCCCAGAAGCACTTTGCCCTTTGCCTCCTCTTGCCATTCAAGGATTTGGGACACCCTCAGAAACAGCACATTGAGTGAAGTAATAGCATCTTCTTGAAAAACAATAAGTCATTTATAAGTAATATCTATTATTAAGACTTTATACTTTAATCATTCAAGATAACAATTAAAATGTAAGAAATATATATGTATATCTCCTAGTAGTTTATACTTTCTCCTCTAACAATATCCAAAAGAAAAGCAGATAAAAGAGCATTTCCTGAGAGTTTGTGACACACATTAGATGTTAGAACTGGCCTACAGATTTGAGGGAGAGATGCTGAGCTAGCTGATATGATGATCCTGTCTTCATGCAGCTTACAATCTAGGGAGAAACATATAATGATATGATATATATACACAATGACATGATATATAATGATAATTATATGATATAAAATAATGATAATGATGATACTGCATCGTTGATCCTGGGGCAGAGCTATTAACTCATTGCTGGGAGAGTTCAACTCTGTGAAAGAGCTTCAGAGAAGTGTTCACAAGAAGGTAACATTGGAATCCGGTCTTAAAGTGATGAAGGGGGTAGAAAACGAAATGGGGAACATGGTTTTCCATAGTCCCCTAAATGCGCATATAAAGATATAAAGCTGTGAAAGGGCAGGGTGCATTTTGAGGACAAAATGAAATGTCTGAACATGCAGAATATGTAGGGCCTTGAATGTTACATAAGGACTAATAGAGGGTCTTCAGAAGGAGGTCACCAGATCCAAATGAGTTTTTAGAAAACGTCTTTCATCAAAAAGCTAAATTTTTTGGAGGCATGTGACATCGACAAATGCTAATCCAGTTCATTTTAACCATATCTTTAGCTCCTCCCACTTTCCCCATCTTCAGTTTTATTTTTAATGTTTTTTTAATTGGAGTATACTTGCTTTACAATGTTGTGTTAGTTTCTGCTGTACAACAAAGTGAATCAACTATATGTATACATATATCCCCTCCCACATGAGGCTTCTTCCTATTCCCCCCCATCCCATCCCTCCAGGTCATCAGTTTTGGAAATGAGTGTTGCTAACACTAAATAGCTGTTTGTCAAACACTTTGTTTTGAACCAGAGATAAATCTCCACTGGTTGATTAGGCCACAGACAAGTTGTCCAGAAAAAGTGAAAATGAAAGTTAAGTCACTTAGTCGTGTACGACTCCTTGCGACCCCGTGGACTGTAGCCCACCAGGCTTCTCTGTCCATGTGATTCTCCAGGCAAGAATACTGGAATGGGTTGCCATTTCCTTCTCCAGGGGATCTTCTCAACCCAGGGATCGAACTCAGGCCTCCTGCATTGCTGGCACATGCTTTAACCTCTGAGCCACCAGGGAAGCCTTGAGCCTTTTCAAACCTCAGGGTAACATAAGTAGGATGACCTTCCATGCCTGTCATCCTTTTCATCCCTCATGTAGGGCCTTTTGAGCCATATTCAATATTTTAGAATTTATTTTAAAATCAGTGAGAACCTATTGAAAAGTTCCCACCTTGGAAGTAAGAGGACTTTTGAGCTGAAATGAGGCCCGTGGTTTACAGCATATGGAGGGTGAATGCTACAGCCTAGCTGAGGGGCAACACGGACCTCAGCTTAATGCCTGTAGAATTGGAGAGAATGGGCAACTGCGTGATAGACTGAGTAGGTAAAATAGCAAACTTGGCAATCATTTAGATGTTGTGAATCTTACAAAAGGCCCTGCTACCTAACATATCATTTCAACTTGTCCCTCTATCACTAAATTTTTTACATGAGGAGCTGTGACAGAAAAAGACAAAACCTTAAATAGGCAAACACAGACATTTTTTATAGGCGGCTGATATGAATCTTCACTTGAGAATTTAACTACTTGAGAATATTATCAATGTTCTCCTTCAGATAAACATGATTTAAAATTGGCTTATGGTCGCCAAGATGGAAGAATGGAGGGAAGGAATAGTTAAGGAGTTTGGGATCAACATGCACATACACTATATTTAAAATGGATAACGAACAAGGACCTACTGTAGAGCACAGGGAATTCCGCTGAATGTTATGTGGCAGCCTGGATGGGAGCAGAGTTGGGGGGAGAATGGATACATGAATATGTGTGGCTGAGTCCTTTTGCTGTCCACCTGAAACTATCACAGCATTATTAATTGGCTATACAAAATAAAAAAAAAATTTAAACAGCAACAACAACAACAAAAAAAAAAACAAAAGAAACCAAAGCAAGCAATCAAAAAACAACCAATAATAAAATACTTAAAATAATATGTTATGAGGAAAGTTACAAAAAAATAAACTTGGGCTTCACTGTTACAGAGAACTCAGTCAGGTGCCCTTAGGTGTGCAGAGAAGGAGCATGTTAAAAAGGGAAAGGTCAAAGCTCAGCTTTGTCTCATGTCCTCCCAAGAGCACCAGGCTGGCCTTTTCTGGGTGTATGAGGTCGATGGCTTCCTCCTTCTTCTACCTCTGTATCCTCCCTGAACAGAAGCTTTTCTAACTGAGATGTCAGCTATCTGTCAGACTGGTAGCTGGAGCCCTTGCTCAAGGCGTGGCTGTCGAGTAGAAAAGTATTTAAACTGACATTAACGCCAACCTGAGCCGTGCACACAGCAGGCCATGAGGTGCATCTCTGTGTCTTGGCAGACCAGAGTCTCTTTCCGCGTCTCCCCAATAGAGTCCTGCCTTTGACTTCTTGAGTGGTCGCCTGCTATGTTCCCAGACTAGCTCTAGAAGCATTTCTCATCTGCCTTGGTTTAGCTCTATGTGAAAAGCAACACAAAAGGAGCCAAGCATTTGGAAGTGACAAGGAATATATGATACACACACACACACACACACACACACACACACACACACACACACACACACACATATATATTGGCTTTCCTGATGGATGGTTCAGCAGGTAAAGTAATGCAGTAGACACAGGAGATATGGTTTCAATTCCTGGATCAGGAAGATCCCCTATGGCAACCCACTCCAGTATTCTTGCCAACACAAAATGAAGTCTTTCTTCCTGTGTGACTGGTTTCTGCCTCTAAAGAAAATCTTTCAAGGTGAGCTGGGTACCATTGAGGTACCCAGTGTTCTCAGCCTGGAATGCTACTGTTCTGTTCTTCTCTGCCCATCCCTCCCCTTGTGCAGGGAATTTCCAAACATTCCTTTTCTTTCCTTATTTTTGCCATACCACGTGGCTTGCAGGATCTCAGTTCCCTGAACGGGGATTGAATTCAAGCCACAGCAGTAAAAGCCTGGAGTCCTAACCACTAGGCCACAAAGGACCTCCTTCCTCCTATTGCTACCTCTGTTTTACAGAACAGAGTAAAAACAATTGTTCTTGAGATCAAGTCTACATACCTGGAAATTAAAAAGACAATTTTTGGAAGACGTGTGTGTGTGTGTATGCGTGTGTATAGACACACACGTGTGTTTGCATAGTTGCTCAGTTGTGTCTGATTCTTAGCAACCCTATGGACTGTAGCCAGCCAGGCTCCTAAGTCCATGGGACTCTCCAGGCAAGAAGACTGGAGTGGGTTCCCACGCCCTACTCCAGGGGATCTTCCTGACCCAGGGACTGAACCCGTGATTCCTGTGTCTCCTGCATTGCAGGTGGATTCTTTACCTGCTAAGCCATCGGGAAGCCTATATATATATATATATACACACACACACACACACACATATATATGTATGTATCATATTTTCCCTATCACTTCAAAATGCTATTCCTTGCTCATAGTAAAATGCCAAAGACGTATATTTGATAAAAATACTTCTGTCTGTGTGGTCACAGTTCCAGTGACTCTAGCATGTAACTTCTCTCTGAGATTTACTTTCTCCCTTCATATAATGCAGTTTCTTCAAAAGTAAAATGGCCAATACTAAACATTATGTAGATTGCCAAGTTAACTTCATAAGAAAATAATGTATGTGGAAGCTCTTTAAAAATCTTGTGGCTCAGCTGGTAAAGAATCTGCCTGCAATTCGGAAGCCTTGGGTTCAACCCCTGGGTTGGGAAGATCCCCTGGAGAAGGGAAAAGGAAGGGAAGGGAAATACCCACTCCAGTATTCTGGCCTGGAGAATTCCATGGACTCAGTCCATGGAGTCGCAAAGAGTTGGACACGACTGAGCGACTTTCACTTCACTTCACTTCAATCACCATATAAATACAAAGTACTCAGATCATTAATGCTCCCTTTTTCCTGTTGCACAGTTGACTGATATAAGGGATTTTCCAAAATTATTAGCCCTCTCAGGAAGTAATGCAATTGAAAATGTTAATGGGACAACAAAGCTGTTGACTATTAAGTAGAATTTTCAAAGTTGACATAAGTACTTTTACCTTGCAAGCATGAGAATATGCACAACTACCATCATCCTTTGTGACTTAAAAAAAAATCATTTGGTTGCACTGGGTCTTGGTTGCAGCAGGAGGAATCTAGTGCCCTCACCAGGGACCGAACCCTGGTCCCCGGCATTGCGAGTGTGAAATCTTAGCCACTGGACCATCAGGGAAGTCCTGACTCTGTGACTCTTTCGGAATTAGTCACGCTCTTTACTTTTAAAGTCCCTCTGAATAAATTGCAACAAATCTTTCCTGTTCAGAATGTAGTGGGGGCACCTTGCTTTGTATATTGTTGCAGTATCACTGATGGTGTCCTATGAGGATCTATTTCAGTACAACGACTGAACAGAGCAGGATTTGGGGGCCACTGGATCACGAGATTCTCTTTCTGGAAGGACAGTGCTCATCATCCTTGAAATATAAACTATCTATTTATATCCCAAACAATGATGGGTTGAAGTGTTATTATGAAAGGAGAGACACAGATTTTCTATAAATGTGTTTTTCTTGTGATAATATATGAAATTACATTTCATGTTAAATTGCTTGAGGCAAGCAAGGTTTAATATGTAGCTAAATAATTAAGCTAATTGTGTAAAAATATATTTGCAGAATTCACCAAATGTGTTAATACATTTCACATCATGTTTACCCATTTTACATGACTAAAGTTTGCTCTGTGAAATGTTCTCCAAAATACCGGAAGGCCTCCGAGTCGTCATGATTGTTATCAACATACCGCGCTTCCTGGGGAGAAAAAAGAGGCGCTAAGAGTCACATCTTGAAAATTGGTAGACGGTCTTTCCCTTTCCTCCATTCTACCTGTTTCCCTTCTTCTCTACTGAATTTCAAATATACGTTCAAAAATGTGTGCTTTGGGATACTCATCTCATGTTCCTAAATGGCATGGCAACCGCCCCCCCAACCCCCACATTCTCACAGGTCAGTGTTCCCATCTCAACTAATTTTTCAGGTCTGAGGGGCTGTGGTTGCCAACAGATTTCCATTCCAGTGTGTGGGCTGAGCTGATGTCACATGACCTTTCCAGTCTTTCCCAGTGTAAATTGCACAGAATGCTGGGTGTGGAGTGAGAGTGCTGCCATGGAAAGAAGGAGGAAAAACTTTTACTGCTTCTCATCATTTCTTAGAGTGAGTATATATTACATTTGGTGTACAAAAGAGTGATGTGGGTCAGGGCATGTTTTGGCATGTGAACACGTTGTTAATGCCAAATGACTCAGTTTTTTGCCTGGATGTGTGTTCCCGTGGCTCAGTTAAAATGGGCTGGTGTGCTGTCAGCACAGTTTATAAGATGAATAAGTAGGACTTACATCTCTGAGATGCCTCTCCCACTTTCCCTCTGGGACCTCTCCTCAACCCTCTTTGAATTTTTTCTGTGTTAACTCTTGCCTTGCCTGGTCCCCGACATAGCTCCTGTCCCCCCAAATTTCCCCCAATTTCCTCTTCTCTCCACCTTATGGGTCTTGTGTGCTGCATGCTCAGTCACTTCAGTTGTGTCCGACTCTTTGCGACGCTATGGACTATAGCCTGCCAGGCTTCTCTGTCCATGGGATTCTCCAGGCAAGAATATCAGAGTGCGTTGCCATGCCCTCTTCCAGGGGATCTTCCTGATTTCTCTTATGCCTCCTTTATTGGCAGGCAGGTTCTTTACCACTAGTGCCAGCTGGGTCTTAAATATGTTCTGCTACACTGTCTTAGAATTGTTAGGTGGCAATGATTCCACCTTCTTCAATACATGGGGCCATTTTGAGTTTATGCATTATTTGTTTGGGGGAATCTTTATTTTCTTAGACATGAATAGCCTGGAAGTGAACACAGGCCAAGGTCTCTAGGGTCATAACTCCTGGAACATAACACATCCAGAACTATGCAAGAAAATTGCCTTCCTGTGACCCACACACAGATTGGCCCAGAATATTTACATTCGAGATGAAGGTTGGAAGAATCTCTCCAAATGTACTTTTCTTTTCATTTGTGTAAACTTGTTCTCCACCCTTGTCACCTTCAGTTTCTCTCTCAACTTACCTTTTCTGACAGTAAATTAGGTGCCCAGAGAATTGCATTATTTTTGTGGTGGCTCAGAGGTCATTTAGCAGGGCAGAGCTGATGTGACAGACCAAACCTTCTCCTTGATTCAACACAAAGCATGCATGAAAATGCACAGCTATCTACCTAGTTTGGACGGTCCCCCATTAACCTGTCACCATCCCATGCTCCTGGCCTTCATCCGCTAGGTTCTTCTGTACTCTTTCAGTCTCTTCATCTCTAAAAGGTAATCATAATATTATGTACTTTATAGGGATCTTCTGAGAATTGATAAGTACAGGTAAAACAATGAAAACAGCCCTTAATAGTAATAATAGTTAATAAGTAAATTACAAAATAATAGATATGTGGATGGACCTTGAGATTATTATACAGAGTGAAGGAAGTCAGAAAGAGAAAAGCAAATATCATATATTAATGCATATATGTGGAATCTGAAAAAATTGGTATAGACAATCTTATTTACAAAGCAGAAATAGAGACACAGATGTAGAGAACAAATGTATGGATGCCCAAGGAGGAAAGAAGGGATGGGATGAATTGGGAGATTGGGATTCATCAGTTCAGTTCAGTCACTCAGTCGTGTCCAACTCTTTGCGACTCCATGAACCGCATCACCCCATGAACCGCATCATGGAGTTGCAACCCCATCACCAACTCCCAGAATTCACTCAGACTCACGTCCATTGAGTCAGTGATGCCATCCAGCCATCTCATCCTCTGTCGTCCCCTTCTCCTCCTGCCCCAATCCCTCCCAGCATCAGAGTCTTTTCCAATGAGTCAACTCTTCGCATGAGGTGGCCAAAGTACTGGAGTTTCAGCTTTAGCATCAGTCCTTCCAAAGAAATCCCAGGGCTGATCTCCTTCAGAATGGATGGGTTGGATCTCCTTGCAGTCCAAGGGACTCTCAAGAGTATTCTCCAACACCACAGTTCAAAAGCATCAATTCTTCAGCGCTCAGCCTTCTTCACAGTCCAACTTTCACATCCATACATGACCACAGGAAAAACCATAGCCTTGACTAGACGGACCTTTGTTGACAAAGTAATGTCTCTGCTTTTGAATATAATATACATAACTAATGAGAACCTACTATATAGCACAGAGAACACTACTCATTGCTCTGTGTGACATATACAGGAAAAAAACCCAAAAGAGGGGAGATATATGTATACACAGAGCCGATTCACTTTGCTGTATAGTAGAAACTAATACAACATTGTAAAGCAACTATATTCCGATAAAAATTTAAAATTAAATAAACAAGTATAATAGTAGTAGTAAAAAGGTAACACAGTGATAGTAAGTACAAGCCATTAGCGTTATCACCACCATCAGGCTTCACAGGTAGCACCAGTGGTAAAGAACCCGCCCACCAATGCAGGAGACATAAGAGATTAGGGTTCGATCCCTGGGTCAGGAAGCTCCCCTGGAAAAGGAAATGGTACCCGACTCCAGTATCTCAGCTAAAGAATGCCATGGACAGGGGAGCCTTGTGGGCTATAGTCCATGGGGTTGACTTGGCATGCCTGCACCACAACCACCATCGTTATCTAGCCTGTTCTCCTAGAGAATAAAATTCACTTGGATAGAGTTCTCTGGCTCACCCTAGCATCCTCTCTAGAACTGTCCTACGCAGAGTGGTAGCCACTAGTCACATATGGCTACTAAGTACTTGAAATGTAGTTAATTCCAATGGAGATGTGCCATGAGAATAAAATACAAGCTGGATTTAGAAGATACAGCACCCCCAGAAGTATGTGAAATATCTCATTAAAAACATTCATATCAATGACATGTGGAAATGACAATATATTTAACATAGAAGATTGCAGCAAATATAGAAAATTAATTTCTCCTGTTTGTACTTTTTAAATGTAGTGACTAGAATAAATTCAAGATTATATATGTGGCTTGCATTTTTGGCTCATATGATAGTTATTTTGGACAGCACTGCCCTACGTTATAATTTCTCTGTATTTCCCTCCAGGAATCTCACATCTAGACGGTGAGGAGGAGACACTCCTGCTTTCTATTATGGAATTGCAGGGCCTGGGTTGCCCAGGGCAGTTAAGCCCAGCCCAGCCTGCCGAGAGAGAGTGCCGGGAGAAAAACTGATGGGCGTGCAACTTACAAGGCAGTTACAAGGGCCTAAGTGGAGCCCTTGGGATAGAGTTATTGCCTCTTAAACAGCACCTTACTCTCTGGGAGTGAATGATAGGAGGAGTTCTTTCTGTTAAAGTCGTTTCAGATCCTTCGTTGAAAGGAACCATATGCTACACAATGAAATATATTCCAGGCAAGATGCATATGTTTTGCACAATAAACACGTATGCAAATCTTGCAAAGATTTTTGAAGGAGAAAAATGTGCTGATATTATTCATTTTAATATCATTGAATGCCTCCTTGTGCTGATCTGAAGTCAAATCCAAATCATGTCCTCCTCTGCCTCCACCCGTGACTACACTGTTGTTGTCTAGTGGCTAAGTCATGTCCAAGTCTTTTGTGACCCCATGGACTGTAGCCTGCCAGGCTTCTCTGTCCATGGAATTTACCAGGCGAGACACTGGAATGGGATGTCATTCCCTTCTCCAGGGGATCTTCCAGGGATCAAACCCAAGTCTCCTGCATTGGCAGGCAGATTCTTTTACTACTGAGCCACCAAGGAAACCCCTGAAAATGAACACTTTATTCAAAAACAATCTCAGATTTTTGTTTTGGGTCAAGAAGAATTTGTTTCTGGTGGCTACAATTTCAGGCTCCAAAAATCCCAAACTCCAGACTTGCTGGCGAATATCTGGTGGGCCTGGCAGCATGTCCACATGCCTCCTTTTTCTCCAGAACAATCTGTGTGGGACCTGCACTGAGCCCAAATCCCAAGACTTGAGGCTGCTGTCTGCCCTTTTCAGTCTAAGATTCACAAAGCATCTGCTCTTTCGGACTGTTCTCAGACTTCAGATATTTTGAACACAGACCTGCAACAGGTAATTGGATCTGGTATTGAAAAGAAATTAGAATGTTCCTGGAATCACATCCATGCGAGGGTTCTCTCTCTTAAATGAGTCTCCATTGCAGGTTATAGAATAGGAGAGGCCTTGTGGGGTCCCAATAAAGTTGTGCCGTCTGGTAAATAAACCTGTAAATTCAGAAATCAGTGCAGTCCTGGGAAATGCCATTAGGGAGCGAAAGGGCTGGCCAGGCACGGTGATCTCCCGTTAATTGTCTCCCCACTCCCTCTGTTGCATCCCTTGATACATTGTGCTGAAAAGCCATCTTGCTACAAATACACATTTAGGATTTGATTACAGAATCTCATCCATTTACATGTACAAGATAGAGCCTACTGTGATAGATTAATGCTTCTAAAGTTTGTACAGGAAGGTTAAATAAAGTGCTACTTTTACAACACTGAATATCTTTATGTTGCTTTTGCTAAATCAGAGACCACTCCGTGATGCTATAGAGGTTGCCTGATGCTTATTGTGAGCTGGCAGAGTGCCACCCACGCTTTACCATCTATCACCCTCCTTACCTTTCTGCCCTGGCCATCCCCACCGCTGTGTGTAATACAATATTCTTCAGGCAGCTTTCCCTTCTACCCATTTAGTCAAAGTGAAACAATTCAAGTCCTAGCAACCTGAGATGTGCAATGTTACTAGAAAGAGTGAAAGTCGAAATTTCACTCACGATTTTCCTCTTTCCAACAGAGATATAAAACACAGACATGCATCTGCACGCACGTGTGCGCACACACACACACACAATCTTGGGGATTGTAAGGTCATAGTCACAGCTGCTGTCATAGTTCGTCTCCTTTTCCTCCCAGCCTTTTGATGACCCTCGGCTTCTGTGACCTTGCCCTTCCTCCTGCTGTGAAGTCTAGAATATCTTGTGACTATCCTTGGCTATATTGACTTTTCTGTTTCCCTTTAAATTCTTCGGTAAATATCTATGCTGAATTTTATGCTATTAGTTCAAACTCTCTGTTTTTCTTAATGGAAATTAAATATCCCGAAAAACTGGTATAAAAGCATGTCTGGGGACTTCCCTGGTGGTCCAATGGTTAAGAATCTGCCTGCCAATGCAGGGGACATGGGTTAGATTCCTGGTCCGGGAAGATTCCACATGCCTCAGAGCAACTCTGCCTCAGTGGCATAGCTAGAGAGCCCATGCTCTGCAACTAGAGAAGCCACCCCAAGGAGAGATCCCACACAGCAAGGAAGAGTAGCCCATGCTTGCCCAACTAGAGATAGACCCAGCACAGCCAAAAATAAAAATAAAATAAATTACATCTTGGCTGACCCATAATTTGGCCAGAGTGGTATATCACGAATGCTTTCTATTGGACCAATGTTTTAAAATTATGACAGAAACATTTTAGGGCCTTTTCCCATTCAGATGGGCTTCCTAGGTGGCACAGTGGTAAAGAACCTGCCCGCCAATTCAGAAGACGCAAGAGATATGGGTTCGATCTCTGGGTGGGGAAGATCCCCTAGAGAAGGCAAAGGCAAACTTCTCCAGTATTCTTGGCTGGAAAATTCCATGAACAGAGGAGCCTGGCAGGCTATAGTCCATGGGATCACAGAGTCGGACACAACTGAGCACAGCACGGCCTAACAGCCCGTTCTGATGGTGTAACAGTGTAAACTTCAAGCCATGTTGGATGGTTTGAAATTGAACACCAAGGTGTTTAAAGAGAGTCCAATGGTACTCAGCTGACACCCCTGTACTTTGCAGCAACTCAAGGACTGCTCTTTTCTACAGGAGATGTGTCTTCTTAGTGCAGAATACAATTACTGGTTAAATAGCCCAAAAAGAGGCAGGGATCTTGGGCATTCTACTGGAGCACTGAGTAGGAGAGGTGTTAAAATAACATTCCCCCTTCCCCATATGGCTGCCCTACAAAGTAGACTTACTTCCAACCAACACTGATTTGGCTTTTCAGCTCCCTCTCAGCCCTCAAGGAGTTTCCTATGAAACTGGCAAAGTGTCATAGCTCAGATGAAATTACCGGGGAAGGTTTAGACCCCTGGTCAAACGTTGGCTAACGCAATCTACTTCTTACCAATGCTCAGGAACTCACTGAGATCACAGCAGATGTAGAAACACACCAAATCCTTCTTTCCATTTGGTCACTCATGGATATATTTTAAAATACCAACAAATTCAGACCATACTAGTAACCTCCTTATGTGTTCTTAGGTCATACTAATGGAGAGTGCTAATGTGAAAAATGATTCTTGATTTCTTTTTTATTAAAATGAGTACAAATATGTTTAACCAAATCTTTTTTGGACTTGAGGTGATAAACATCAAGATGCTTTGCAAATTATAAGTAATGATACAAAGTGAGAAATCACATGTAAAGTATCACATAGAATGGAATACTATATTGCCCTTAGAAAGAACATATGTTAAAATAGACAGAAGTCATATGTAATCAAGTGGAAAAGCCAGTTTTCAATATCATATGTATAATATGATTCCATTCCATTGTAAGGGAAAAGTAATGTGTGTGTGGCATAATTCCATGAAAAGGTCTGAAAGCTAGAGACTGGCTAGGCAAACTAATTACTTCTGGGGTGTGGGCTATGGTGGGGAAAATCCTCAAACTATAAATTTCTATATCTTTTGAATATTTTCTCAATTTAGAATATATTACTTTCGTTATTTAAAATATTTTTAAATTTAAAAAATCAAAGTCAGATGCTCTCTGAAATTGACTGGTGCATAAATAATCTGCAAATTTTGTCATTCATCCATTGATTTCATCAAAGTATTTGTTATGCTGTCTCTGTAGAATGGCCTGCTCTTAGGTCCAAGACTAACACACAGTCATTCAATTCTCTTTGGTCTCTTCTATTATTCGCTGTAGGGAATAAAACACCAAGGATAAGATGGACTCGAGACAAATTGCTTTTAATCAAATCCTAATCACTCTGCTTTCTAACTGTGTGGCCTTGAGTGAGTGATTTAACGTCTTCATACCTCAGCTTTCTCAAAAATAATGTGGAGCTAATAGTAGTACTTACCTCTTACGGCTCTTCTGCTAAGTCGCTTCAGTCGTGTCCGACTCTGTGCAACCCCATAGACGGCAGCCCACCAGGCTCCCCCGTCCCTGGGAACCTCCAGGCAAGAACACTGGAGTGGGTTGCCATTTCTTTCTCCAATGTATGAAAGTGAAAAGTGAAAGTGAAGTCGCTCAGTCGTGTCCAACTCTTAGCAACCCCATGGACTGCAGCCTACCAGGCTCCTCCGCCCATGGGATTTCCCAGGCAAGAGTACTGGAGTGGGGTGCCATTGCCTTCTCCGCTTAGGGCTCTTACTAGAAATAAATGAGCTAATATTTGCTGAGCACCTGGAACACATGGCAAGTACTATACCAATGCTCATTAGACAAAATAATGATATAAAAAGGTATTTGGTCTCAGGAAACTTACAGTCTTATAAGTAAAAGGATAGGATATGTAACAACATATAGATCAAAACCATGTTAATCCACAATAAAGTTTCCTTTGATATGCAGAAGCTTTTAAGTTTAATTAGGTCCCATTTGTTTAGTTTTGCTTTTATTTCCAATATTCTGGGAGGTGGGTCATAGAGGATCCTGCTGTGATGTATGTCAGAGAGTGTTTTGCCTATGTTCTCCTCTAGGAGTTTTATAGTTTCTGGTCTTACATTTAGATCTTTAATCCATTTTGAGTTTATTTTTGTGTATGGTGTTAGAAAGTGTTCTAATTTCATTCTTTTACAAGTGGTTGACCAGATTTCCCAGCACCACTTGTTAAAGAGATCGTCTTTAATCCATTGTATATTCTTGCCTCCTTTGTCAAAGATAAGGTGTCCATATGTGCATGGATTTATCTCTGGGCTTTCTATTTTATTCCATTGATCTATATTTCTGTTTTTGTGCCAGTGCCATACTGTCTTGATAACTGTGGCTTTGTAGTACAGCCTGAAGTCAGGTAGGTTGATTCCTCCAGTTCCATTCTTCTTTCTCAAGATCGCTTTGGCTATTCGAGGTTTTTTGTATTTCCATACAAATTGTGAAATTATTTGTTCTAGCTCTATGAAGAATACTGTTGGTAGCTTGATAGGGATTGCACTGAATCTATAAATTGCTTTGGGTAGTATACTCATTTTCACTATAGCCTTCAGAATGGGAGAGAATAATAGCAAATGAAGCAACTGACAAACAACTAATCTCAAAAATACACAAGCAACTCCTACAGCTCAACTCCAGAAAAATAAATGACCCAATCAAAAAATGGGCCAAAGAACTAAATAGACATTTCTCCAAAGAAGACATACAGAGGGCTAACAAACACATGAAAAGATGCTCAACATCACTCATTATCAGAGAAATGCAAATCAAAACCACTATGAGGTACCATTTCACGCCAGTCAGAATGGCTGCGATCCAAAAGTCTACAAGCAATAAATGCTGGAGAGGGTGTGGAGAAAAGGGAACCCTCTTACACTGTTGGTGGGAATGCAAACTAGTACAGCCACTATGGAGAACAGTGTGGAGACTCCTTAAAAGACTGGAAATAGAACTGCCTTATGATCCAGCAATCCCACTGCTGGGCATACACACTGAGGAAACCAGAAGGGAAAGAGACACGTGTACCCCAATGTTCATCGCAGCACTGTTTATAATAGCCAGGACATGGAAGCAACCTAGGTGTCCATCAGCAGATGAATGGATAAGCAAGCTGTGGTACATATACACAATGGAGTATTACTCAGCCATTAAAAAGAATACATTTGAATCAGTTCTAATGAGGTGGATGAAACTGGAGCCTATTATACAAAGTGAAGTAAGCCAGAAAGAAAAACACCAATACAGTATACTAACGTATATATATGAAATTAAGAAAGATGGTAACAATAACTCAGTGTACAAGACAGCAAAAGAGACACTGATGTATAGAACAGTCTTATGGACTCTGTGGGAGAGGGAGAGGGTGGGGAGAATTGGGAGAATGGCATTGAAACATGTATAATATCATGCATGAAACTAGTTGCCAGTCCAGGTTCGATGCACGATACTGGATGCTTGGGGCTAGTGCACTGGGATGACCCAGAGGGATGGTATGGGGAAGGAGGAGGGTTCAGGATGGGGAACACATGTATACCTGTGGCGGATTCATTTTGATATTTGGCAAAACTAATACAATATTGTAAAGTTTAAAAATAAAATTAAATTAAAAAAAATCCACAATAAAAGCAATGTAATAGATGCTTTAGATAGATCGTCCTTATCTCCATGTTGCCCTCATTATATTTGGTGAGATAGGAAGGCTAAAAATGCATTACCAGACTCCTTTGCACATAGGATTGTGGGTTCACATTAGGGTCTTCCAAATTGGGTGCTCTTGTGAGATTTGGATGCCAGAAATGGGAAAGACCTTGTATTCTTGCTGCTGCCAAACAAGCTTCAAGAGCTTCGAGTTTTGTGGCGGCTGGACTTTGCACGTGAATGGGTGGTCATCATCTTGGCGAGTTTAAAAAACTATTGTAGTAGCAGCTTTCATAATGCTGAATTACAATTAAGACAAGTGACCTCACCACCCATGGAAGAGTGGCAGCCTCCTGACCTTTCAGCCCTTCCAACAACCTTCCTCCCCTGAAATACCTGGGGTAGATTTATTTCCTAGGCTGAACTCTGACTGATACAAAGATAGCAAACAATCATGGCACTTCGGTAGAATTAGAAAGGAAGTCATTCCTGCAGGAGGCATGGACTAAGCAACGTCCTGGAGTCAAGGATGTATATGGTTGGACTAGAGGACATTTGATTAGGGTAGAAGACATTCTTGGACGTAGTGAAAATTAAAAGTTGAAACATTTGAATCAGATTTTGGAGAATATGTTTTCAGATATAAAGCTAGAATTTTGAACTCTTCTTTGTTCAATAAATGAATATAAAATTTTTTTAGCAGAGTTCAGTGATTAAGACATGGGGGATAAGATGTTCTTTCCAAAAATGCTATCCTGTGTGACCATTCCCTATGGGAATTATAAGTTCAATTTAATAGACATTTACTGAAAGAATACCGTATGTGTGGAACACTATGATTTGTGTCTTTGCTTGGGGAAACCAGGAAGCATGAGTAGTAGCATCCACAAAGGTAAGAATTAAGACGGGCAAATGTGAGCAAATTTCTGTGTTGTTAGTGTGGTCCAGAGCAGCCTGATATCCTGATTCTAGGAGCATGTCTGCATCTTATGAGATGTTCTGAATTCTGGACAATGAGACTGAAGTGTATACTGCTTACAAGTGGCATTCCATATCATGGAGTAAAAGTGAATGAGAGGCCTGGGTTTATAACCCTTTCTCCCAAACCTTGAGCAGGTAATTTAACTACTCTAGCCTCACTTTCCTTTTATTATAAATGGAAATAATACTAACACATTATAGTGTTGGGAAGATTAATTGAAATTATACGTGTAAAGCACTTTAAGTTGAAAATTGTACAAAATTGTAAAGTACACAAATGTGTTTCCAAGTGGACAGACTTGCTATGTGCAAAGATTTTCAAGAATTTCCTTTTCACAGGGTGTCATAAGTGTTTCAGTTAGCAGAAATAAATATGCTAATTGGAAGTAGATGAATCATAATCTGTGCCTTTTTGTGAGAGGTTAGGTGTGATCTGAGCTGTGTGTAGTTAACAAAAGAGATGCATGATTAAAACAATTACTTGGTGGTTCATTCAACATGTCCCAAAAGACACCTTGTCTATAAGCTCTCAGCTTCTCCTTTTGACCACTTAGGTTCATACCATATTTTCTTAGCACAGTCAATTCTAGAATATTATGATTTTTTTTCTATTTTAACCCATATTTCTTTATATTCTATATTTATCCATTCTTTTTTTTAAAGGAAGAATGAGGGTGACATTTTAATTTTATTTAAATTTTTTTTCAATTAAAATATAGTTGATATACAATATGATATTAGTTTCAGGTATACTATATAGTGATTTGACATTTGCATACATTAAAAAATGATTTCCACAATAAGTCTAGTAACCATCTGTCCCTACACAAAGTTATAAAAATATTATTGCTCATATTCCTTAGGCTGTATATCACATCCCCATGACTTATTTATTCTGTAACTGGAGATTTGTATCTCTTAATCCCCTTCACCTATTTCCTCCACAGTCCTTGTTGCTGCTCCCTTCTGGAAACTACTCATTTGTTCTCTGAATACATGAGTCTGTTTGGTTTGGTTTTGTTTAATTGGTTGTATTGGTTTTTTGTTTTTTTTTTTCAGATTCCACATACAAATGAGATTATATGCTATTTGCCTTTATCTGACTTACTTTGCTTAACATTTGTCTTTATCTGACTTACTTTGCTTAACATAATCCTCTTTAGTTTTATCCATGTTGTCACAAATGGCAAAATTTCATTTTTTATGGCTGAGTAATATTCCATTATATACTGCTTAGTCGCTCAGTCATGTCTGACTCTTTGTGACACCATTGACTGTAGGCTGCCAGGCTCGTCTGTCCATGGGAATTCTCCAGGCAAGAATACTGGAGTGGGTTGCCATGCCCTCCTCCAGGGGATCTTCCCAATCCAGGGATCGAACCCAGGTCTCCTGCATTGCAAGTGGATTCTTTACTGAGAATCACTCAGTAAAGGTCACTTGAGAGAAAAGGGCATTCCTCTCAAGTAATTTGCCTTATCTGAACCACCAGGTAAGCCCAAGAATACTGGAGTTGTAGCCTATTCCTTCTCCAGGGAATCTTCCCAACCCAGGAATTTAACCAGGGTCTCCTGCATTGCAGGCAGATTCTTTACCAGCTGAGCTATCAGGGCAACCCATTAGAGTGCATATGTTGTTCAAATTAGTGTTTATGTTTTCTTGTGGTAAATACCCAGAAATGAAATTGCTGGACCATATGAAAGTTCTATTTTCAATTTTTTGAGTAAACTCCATACTGTTTCCCATAGTTGCTGCACCAATTTACAAGTCCACCAACAGTACATGAGCATTCCTTTTTCTCCACATTCTTGCCAACATTTATTATTTCCTATCTTTGTGATGATAGCCATTCTGAAAGATGTGAGGTAGTATCACAACTGTGGTTTTGATTTGCATTTCTCTAATGATCAGTGATGCTAAGCATATTTTCATGTGTCTTTTGGCCATTGGCAAAAACCATCTATTTCTGCTTTACTGAGTATGCCAAAGCCTTTGACTGTGTGGATCACAAAAACTCTGGAAAATTCTGAAAGAGATGGGAATACCAGACCATCTGACCCGCCTCCCGAGAAATCTGTATGCAGGTCAGGAAGCAACAGTTAGAACTGGACATGGAACAACAGACTGGTTCCAAATAGGAAAAGGAGTACGCCAAGGCTGTATATTGTCACCCTGCTTATTTAACTTCTATGCAGAGTACACCATAAGAAATGCTGGGCTGTATGAAACACAAACTGGAATCAAGATTTCCAGGAGAAATATCAATAACCTCAGATATGCAGATGACACCACCCTTACAACAGAAAGTGAAGAAGAACTAAAGAGCCTCTTGATGAAAGTGAAAAAGGAGAGTGAAAAAGTTGGCTTAAAGCTCAACATTCAGAAAACTAAGATCATGGCATCTGGTCCCATCACTTCATGACAAATAAATGGGGAAACAGTGGAAACAGTGTCAGACTTTATTTTTGGGGGGGCTCCAAAATCACTGCAGATGGTGACTAAAGCCATGAAATTAAAAGACACTTACTCCTTGGAAGGAAAGTTATGACCTACTTAGATAGCACATTAAAAAGCAGAGATATTACTTTGCCAACAAAGGTCCATCTTGTCAAGGCTATGGTTTTTCCAGTGGTCATGTATGGATGTGAGAGTTGGACTGTAAAGAAACTTGAGCACTGAAGAATTGATGCTTTTTAACTGTGGTGTTGGAGCAGACTCTTGAGAGTCCGCTCGACTGGAAGGAGATCCAACCATTCCATCCTAAAGGAGATCAGTCCTGAGTGTTCATTGGAAAGACTGATGCTGAAGCTGAAACTCCAATACTTTGGCCACCTGATATGAAGAACTGACTCATTGGAAAGACCCTGATCCTGGGAAAGATTGAGGGCAGGAGGAGAAGGGGACGACAGAGGATGAGCTGGTTGGATGGCATCACCAACTCGATGGACATGAGTTTGAGTGAACTCCGGGAGCTGGTGATGGACAGGGAGGCCTGGCGTGCTGTGGTCCATGGGGTCACGAAGAGTCAGACATGACTGAGTAACTGAACTGAGACTGAACTGAGACTGATACATTCCTTGTTCTAGTTTAATCTACAAAAATTTTCATAATTAAAAATAGAATTTTCCTTTTTCCACTGACTCTTGCACTTCATCATCATATAACATGCCTCTTACCTGGTTTTCACATGCCTTCTTAGGACACAGTAGCGTGAACGAAGCAAGAGGAAGAAATAAACAGAAGGGGACAGGCAGGGAGTAAGTTCTCTGCAGCAGGAGACTACAAAGAGAACTTCCTTTCAGAAAGACTCTAAGACTTTCCCTACAAGACTCTTTTCCTGGATTCTGACAATTGTTCACTCCTGTCTTACTACCAAGCCTCGTGGTCTGAGGAGCTCCATGGAGCTTCCTAAACCTTGTAGGCATGCTCAGTTCTTTCAGTCACGTCCAACTCTTTGCAACCCTATGGACTGTAGCTCACCAGGCTCCTGTGTCCATGAGATTGTCCAGGCAAGAATATTGGAGTGTGTTGCCATGCCTCCTCCAGGGGATTTTCCCGACCCAGGGATTGAACCCACATCTCCTGTGTCTCCTGTACTGGCAGGCGGATTCTTTACTGCCGAATGCCCTTGGAAGCTGCCTATTAAACCTTGGATGACTGCATTATTCCTTCTCTGTCCCCTTCTCATACCTCTGTTAATAGACCTTTTTTTTAAAGTAAATCCCCCTTAAGTTATCTTAAACATGCCATCTATTTTCTGAGGAGATGCTGGCACAACCCTCTTTCTTGGCTCCACACCACTACACCCCTCAACATCCACTTTAGACACGACCAAGAAATTGCATAAACAAGGGACAACTTTGTGATACGTGGATCCAGAGGCTACAGAAGAAAAACTGACATGTGCCTTCTTCCCAGAGGGCAGAATTAGGGTCTATTCAGAGAAATGTCCCTGCTTTTAGGTCAGGGACCTTTAAGGTGTGTTCCAGAAGATTTAAAAAATGCTTCTCACTCTTTCAGTCTCTGAATGGGAGTTACTGTTGCTTTCCAGCATCCATTTCCACCTTTTGTAAACTGAGTCTGTGTGGAAGAGGAGAAACTGGATTCCTTGTCTTTTAAATTTACAGGTCAATAGACCAGGGTAGTCAGGCAAATTGAGGCTTGATGGGGGTCACTTGTGATCACCAGGAGGTCCTAAACTGAATGCAGTGATTGCTTCATTTTGCAGGGGAATGAGTGTGGTCGTCGTATAAGGAATATGAGTGAAAAAGACATTTAGTGACAGATTTAGGCCTCCCTGGTGGCTCAGATGGTAAAGAATCTGCTGCAATGTGGGAGGCCCAGGTTAGATCCCTGGGTCAGGAAGATCCCCTGGAGAAGGGAATGGCAACCCACTCCAGTATTCTTGCCTGAAGAGTCCCATGGCCAGAGAAGCCTGGTGGGCTACAGTCCATGGGTTGCAAAGAGTTGACATGACTAAGCAACTATCACTCATGATCTTAGTTTGGCTTCCCTGGTGGCTCAGCAGCAAAGAATCTGCCAGCATTGCAGGAGACACAGGAGGTGTAGGTTCGATCCCTGGGTTGGGAAGATTCCTGGAGGAGGAAATGACAGTCTATGGAGGAGAGAATGGGAATCCTTGGAGGAGGAAATGGCAACCTGCTCCAGTGTTCTTGCCCAGAAAATCCCATAGAGTCGCAAAGAGTCGGACACAACTGAGCATGCAAACTGCAGTAAAGCCTCTTAGTGCCCATTTCTTTCCTGGGAAAAGGTAAATGGATGCTATGTGACAAAAACTGCAAATGTCCATCATATTGTTTTTAGCCTCACTCTTCTGTCATGTCTATCTTTGTTATTGAGTAGTTGAAAAAAATTTCCTTTTGTTGCTCTTGTTTTTGCTACACAATTCTGTTTTGTACCCCTAATTATGGCTGACATAAGATTTAAGGAAGACCATGTTTTTTTAGCACAGAAACTAGGTTTAATGAAGGTTAGATGCTATCAGTTGATAGAGATCTTGAAGGATACCAGAAAATTCCCACCAGAAGATCCGAAATGGTATCATCTCTTTCTCACAACTTAATCTTCTTTCCCTTAAGCACAAAGGTTTAAGGTAATTAAAAAAAAAATAACTTCATCATTTTTCCTCATATTTAAAATCTATTATTACTAGTCTTAAAGCAATATCGTTACTATTTTAATTGCAAATTTAAGCTACACTGTGGGTTAAACAGACTTTTGTGAATTGCTCTAGGAACTTTACAACTTTTTAACATTCTAACTACTGATAGATATGTTCTGAGTTTCAAAAAGTCAATTTGTAAATGGTGTGTTGATTGGAGATGCTCTTTCTTTTATCTTTTGCTTTGTAACAAACTACCCAAATACCCTGTAGAACCAATCTGTTCATGGTTCTGTGAGTTGTTAGCTCAGTTGGATGGTTCTTGCTTGGGAATCTCTCATGTGATTGCAACTGAGATGGCAGTTATCTAAAGGCAGGACCAAGATGTCTAGATGGATCACGCAAATGCCTGGTGGTTGACACTGGCTGTCATCTGGCAGCTTAACTGGGGACATTGTTAGAGCACTTTCTCATGGCTACTCCATGTTTCTTCGGCTTCGCAGGGTATGGCAGCTGGATTTTGAGGGGGAGAATCTGGAGAATGAGCACTCCAAAAGGCACAGGAGGAAGCTTGGTGCTACCTGTGAAGTAGCCTCAGAAGTACAGAATTCTAAGAACAAGAAAGTCACTAAGGCCCATTTCCATTTAGAGGACAGAGACTGGATTAGACTTTGCCTCTCAATTTGAACAGCAGTGAATAATTTGTAGCCATTTTCAATATACCATAGGGTGTATCAGCATCTCTCTAGAAGTTGTACAGAAGGAGTGGTTAAGAGCTGGACCGTCTGTGTTTGTATCTAGAATTTTATTCCTTGTTGATCTTGAGCAAATATCTTAACCCCTCTGTGTCTTATTATCATCATCTATGAAATAGTGATGATATGGTACTTAGCTTATAGAGTAGTTGAGAATTATAGGTAATGTATTAAAAGGTGTTTGGTTCAGTTCCTGGCCAATATTATCATTATTATTACCATTATCAGATTTTGGAGAAGGGGATGGCACCCCACTCCAGTACTCTTGCTTGGAAAATCCCATGGACGGAGGAGCCTGGTAGGCTGCAATCCATGGGGTCGCTAAGAGTCGGAGACGACTGATCGACTTCACTTTCACTTTTCACTTTCATGCATTGGAGAAGGAAATAGCAACCCACTCCAGTGTTCTTGCCTGGAGAATCCCAGGGACAGGGGAGCCTGGTGGGCTGCCGTCTATGGGGTCGCACAGAGTCGGACACGACTGAAGTGACTTAGCATATCATTATCAGATTTGAGGATGATATTGCAAGATATGTTTGTTTGACAGTGACATTGTTTCCATGTGGCTTATACAAACATGAAGGTTTTGTTTGTTTATTTTTTTGTTTTTAAGAATGTCAACAGAACGTAACACATTTATTACTGTTTTTTTTGGTTTTGTGTTTTTTTCATTTTAAGGACCAGGTATCAACTCCCCTCCTTCCCTCGCATAATGTCTGCTGTCAGTCATACTTTAGATCAGTTACATAAATGCTTTCTTCATTGGCTACGATGTTGGTACCTCACTTTTGATTGGTTACTGGCTTATCATTCATATATCTTTCTTTCCTGTCTTCTTTCAGGGAACCCAGATTGGTTTATTATGCAGACCATTGGATCTCTTCTACTACTAATTTGGTGATTGGTATTAGAGAAGCTACTTTTTAAAAAGGCAAAATAATTAGCACGCTCTATTACACATAATGTTTTCTAGGATAACTGCTCTTTAAGCTGAAAATATTTCTTTTTCCAACTGAAAAAGGAGAAAATAATGTTTATACCAGGGTGAAATCTTTCAATATTTTCCTTTCAAAAAGAAACATCTACTCTTCAAATAGATCATTTTTTAATAGTAAATACCCAGCATTAACTTCTCTATAATAAGACTCCAATGGTGACTTTTTCATCTGTTCTTAAATGGGACATCCCATGAAAATTATCAGGCTATTAGAAATAAGCTAGATTTTCCTTTTTGCCAAAAGAACTCTGAATAGCAGTTATACAAACCAAAAAAAAAAAAAAAAATTGGCAGAACAGATTGCAGAAATTATAACTAAGCTAGAGGACATTTTCTATTTCTAGAAGAAAATGTTACTTGTATCCAAGGAGCATTGTTGTTTTGGGTTTGGGCTCCCTTTGCAAAGAGTTCTGGAAGATTTTTAATCTCAGCCTACAGAAGAGAGTAGTTAGGTGCTGGGACAACTTAAAAGACTGGCTTTTGGATCAAGTATAAAGGTACTCTGAGCCTTCTGGGACTTGAGCAGAGTACACTGCTTAGGTCATCTTGACCTCCAGGGTGTCTAGTACTGTTTCTCCCATAAAAGCTGTTTTCTGTGGACTCTCCAATGACAGAATGTCAGAGCAAGTAAGGTCTAGAGAGCCCATAGCGATCCCTTTTATTTTACACCTGGGGAAACTGAAACCAAAAATGGGAAATCACTTACTTGTGGTTCATTTGTGACAGTGTGTCGGGATTCAGACTCTGGCATTATTCTCTTTCTAGGAGGCCAGGAAGCCCCTGGAACACCCCTGTCACAAGGCAGAGGGCACAACTTTGGCTGGATATGTACTCTGACCCAGGGCACCAATAAAAGGTGACTGGAGTGGCCTAACAGCACTCAGCTGAAATTTGTGCTTCCATTCTCAGGACTAGTCACCATTCGGGCCATCTCTCAAGTTGGTATTGCTTGAGAATATTCCAGGTCCCTGTTCCTGCTGATACTGAGCTTCCTTTTAGCCTTAGAAAACACTGTGTATCAGATGTTCACAATCATTATATCTTTAAATGGGAAAGGACTACTCCATTCATTCACTCAGGCCATCATGCATTCATTCACAGATATTCATTCATCACCTTATTCTATGCCAAGCTCCCTATGTAGCACTGGGAAAGCATCACATACTGTCCCTGTCTTCACGGTGCATGGAAAATGAAGAAATGGTTAACTCTAATCAGTTTGAAATTTCGAATATAAAAATTTCCTCTCCTCCCCTCTGTTTTGCCTTTTTGCTGTCTTGATGCTACTGTTTGATGAAGAGAAACTCATAATTTTAACAAAAATATGATACCGCCTTTTTTATGCCCAGTGATTTAAAAAAATTTTTCCCATTTAAAAAAATTGGCAAAGGGTATTTACAGTAACTTTGCAAAAAAGAAGACATTCAAATAGGCATTAAACATGTGAAAAGGTGTTCAACTTTATTAGCCACCAGAGGAACATAGACCAAAATCACAATATCGTATCTCTACACTTCAATCAGAAGGGCTGATATTAAAACATTAAAACTGACAATATGAAGTATTGGCAGAAATGTAAAATAATTGAGACTCTTATGAGAGTGGCAAGTGTCAGAGTAATGGGGTTTTCCAATGGTCATGTATGGATATGAGAGTTGGACTATGAAGAAGGCTGAGCACCAAAGAATTGATGCTTTTGAACTCTGGTGTTGGAGAAGAATCTTGTGAGTCCCTTGGACTGCAAGGAGATCCAACCAGTCCATTCTGAAGGAGATCAGCCCTGGGATTTCTTTGGAAGGAATGATGCTAAAGCTGAAACTCCAGTACTTTGGCCACCTCATGCGAAGAGTTGACTCATTGGAAAAGACTCTGATGCTGGGGGGGATTGGGGGCAGGAGGAGAAGGGGATGACAGAGGATGAGATGGCTGGATGGCATCGCTGACTCAATGGATGTGAGTCTGAATGAACTCTGGGAGTTGGTGATGGACAGGGAAGCCTGGCATGCTGCGATTCATGGGGTTGCAAAGAGTTGGACATGACTGAGCGACTGAACTGAACAGATGTGAATGTCTGATAAGAAGCTAGATATATTCCATATCTGAATTTGGTAGTGGATATACATATATGTAAAAAATTCGTTGGGGTGTACAATTAAGATTTATATACTGGATTGTATGTAAGCTATATCTCAATAGAAAGGAAAAATAAAATATATACTTTGTAATTTAAAGGAAATGAACACGTTTATTTGCAGTTGCTATAGGACTATCATTTATTTTTTTTTAAAGACTATTTTAAAGAATTTTATATCACATAAAAATTGAGCATTCCCATGTTACACCTTCCCCCAATACACAGTTTCTCCAATTATTGAATATTTTACATTAGTATGGTTAGTATGGTTGTTGCTGTTTAGTTGCTTCCTGAGTTATTATATACTTCAATTTTTGTTGTTGTTCAGTCACTAAGTCGTCTCCAACTCTTTGTAATCCTATGGACTGTAGCACGTCAGGCTCCCCTGGAGTTTGCTCACATTCATGTCCATAGAGTCGATGATACTATCTAACTATCTCATACTTTACTTTCACCACCAGATACATCCACAGCTGAACGTTGTTTCTGCTTTGGCCCAGCTGCTTCATTATTTCTGGAGTTATTGGTAATTGCCCTCTACTCTTCCCCAGTAGCATATTGTATACCTTCTGACCTGGGGGTGCTCATGTTCCAGTGTCATATCTTTTTGCTTTTTAATACTGTCCATTTGTGATAGTGTGTTCTCATGGCAAGAATATCAGAGTGGTTTGCCATTTCCTCCTCCAGTGTAGCATTTTGTCAGAACTCTTCGCTATGACCTGTCCTTCTTGAGTGGCCCTGCATGGTGTGGCTCATAGCTTCATTGAGTTATGCAAGCCCTTTGCCATGACAAGGCTGTGATCCATGAAGGGGATATACTTCAGTACCTTTTTCCAAATCATCCATGGACAGATTTCCAACTGTCTTCTCTTTCTGGTGCTAACACCAGTATTTGCCTACTTTTCTATGAAATCACCTGCCTTCTCTTCACAGATACAAATAAATACCTTCCAACTGTCCTACTCATAAGGTTGGAGTCATGATGTTTGGAATTTTACTATTTTCTAATGAAAGACCAAGACAGGGAAATGGCCACTGGTGAAATGGTTACTCAGAGTGTGGGTCTGAGCAAACTAATAGAAGACGACAGCCAAACCAGTATACACAGCAGCTAAAAGGTGACTTTCTCAGGATGAAATGCTGTTTGCTGCACTTTTGTACCACTGAAATGGAACAAGACCTCATGGTCCTCCCCACCACCCAATGTCCTCTATTTGCCTTTTGTCTGTAGAAAAATGTTAGCCAAAGAATAAGTTTAATCTGAGAAGTGAGAAAATGTGTAAACCAAGGAAAACAGTTAAACGAGACCACATGATAATAGTTTAGTCATTAAATAAAGTCAAGTTTAGTTGTTTAGTTTTTCTTCAAGGGCTATAGATACTATTCTGAGCCATATCCTGTGAGCTGTCATATAGATACTGAAACTCCCACCAGGAGGAAGTTAAGTACATGATGGCCAGATTGTAACCATAACATAAGCTGCCACTGTTCCGAGGATTGGCCTCAAAGAAATGGAAGCAAACTGACCCTGGAACTAAAGACTGATGCCACTGCTGCTAAGTCACTTTAGTCATGTCCAACTTTGTGTGATCCCATAGACGGCAGCCCACCAGGCTCTGCTGTCCCTGGGATTCTCCAGGCAAGAACACTGGAGCGGGTTGCCATTTCCTTCTCCAATGCATGAGAGTGAAAAGTGAAAGTGAAGTCGTGTCCAACCCTCAGCAACCACATGGACTGCAGCCTTCCAGGCTCCTCCATCCATGGGATCTTCCAGGCAACAGTACTGGAGTGGGGTGCCATTGCCTTCTCCAGGAACTAAAGACTACCTGCACTTAAAACAATCAAGATAGCACTGATTAGACCACAGCATGACCAATATCAAGATAATGGTTAGAAAGGATCTGTAGCCCCCTCCCTCTGCCTATTGCCCACTGTTTGTCAAGGGGAGAGTTGACCTTTGGACACGAGTCCACCTTCCCCTACACCCAGTAGCCAACCTCCAAAATAAAGCAACTTTCCTTCCCATCAACCTTGCCTTTCTAGTATTGGCTTTAGAAAGGCAAGCAGCTGGACCCCATTTTCAGTAAATCATTTCCTACTACATTTAGTTAAATTGATGCTAACGCTTAAAGAATTCCTAGATTTTTGGAATTGTGACAGTAAATCATAATTTAGTTTGCATATGATTCTTACCAATTTTATAAAAGTGCTATTTGATACATTTCACTTTAAATTAATTATAATTGAGTCAATCACATTTGAGGATTTCTGCATCTCTTGAAACAATTAAATGTCTCTTACAGGGTGTTGTGAAATAAGTTTTAATCACTTACAGCCTTTTCTCACCTTTAAGTGTGCTACAGATTCAAAGTACATATCTCTGCAGTAAAATTTAGATTTTGGCTCACAATCTAAAAAAAAGTGTGTCCCATCCCACCAACTGACAGTGTTTCAAGCTATTAATAGTCTGATCCCTGTATACTTGGTTCTCTGATATTTTTAGAGTCGGCATTGGAGTGTATTAAATTGTTTTTTCTCTCTTCTTAAAAAAGTAATTATTGAGACTAGATTCTGCCAACAACATCTTGCAAAATAAAATAATAGCTTGGAATTGTTTTGAACTACAATATTACTACTTTCACATTGTTGCCACAGGGAGTATTTTTAGTGGTTTATCTCATGAAAACAGAGCATTCTATGCAGCCCATCATTACATTAGTTCATATTTACTGTACTTTCCTTAGAATTGCCCTTGTAGGGGGTATTTTCTTTCAACAAAGGATATAACACACTGGAAAGTGAAATCAAGAGAAAACCCCTTTGGGAAATGATTACAGTCAAAGGTATGAAATTACACCCACTTCACTAATTACTGCTAATCTAATTTTATTTTTAGCTCCTAAGACAACACCCTGAAAACTCACTTCTCCTAGATGACCTGTAAAATCATTTTACAATCTCAATAAAATAACTAAGTTATAGTGTCAAGCACAAGGAGTGTCTACCTTTGGAATAAAAGGCTTTAATCTGAATCCCTTATTATAGGACATCACCTCCGCTGTGGTCCAGGGTACCCATTCTCTTTCAGTCATATCTTAGCCCAGGCTTTTCCTGAAGTCCAGGTAAGTTATCTTGATAATTTCCTAAAATCTCTATCTACAAGCTAAATATAAAATATCAAAAACTTATTCTGATTAATAACACTCTACCAAAATTTCAAACATTCTGGCATAATGAGTATATATTCCCTTCCTATGTTCTTTCATATTCCATTTTTCTACTTCCCCATTAAGTACTTTTATTTTCTATTTTCCTACTTTCCCACAAGTACCTTTTGCTCTGGCTTGAAAAAGATTACTTCCGGTTCTTCACATCCTATGCCACTGCCTTTCCATGTGCCAAGAACCACTTTCTCTGTTGCTGTTCTGTTGTTTTTTTATTGTTTCCTTCAAAATTTAACTAAGATGTAAACAATTTTCTGTTATCTCTCTCTTATTTTAATGTTAAAAGTATTAAGTGCTCAATGCCAAAAAACATTACTCTTAGGAATGCTGGATTCTGTTAAAGACTTCACTTCAGGTCAGAGGGCATCCGTGAAGTTTAGACACATCCCTGCTGTCATTTTGACTAGTCAGCTTAAAACTTCCTTAGATTTATCTAAGTCTTTAAATTTTAGTCTTTAATTTAATCTTTACATTTTCCTTTGGTCTAAGATACATAGTTAGACCTAATCCCACATGTCCAAAATCCAAGTAACATAGATCTTTAGGATTTTCTATTCATTTGAATTATGGCACTAACAGGAGAGTTGCTCTGGTCTAAGATAACTACTTCTACTATGAAATAATGTAGAGAACCACTTTCCTATTTGACTTGTTTCTAAAGTCAGCACAGAAAAATTGTACATAGTAATGTGTGTGGTTCAACTTCAGTTATGGACCTTTATCCCTTTGGTCTTATGGAAGGGGTAAAGAGCAATGCTGATTATGCTTAGAGAGTGCCATATGAAGACCTTTGACAAATGGAGGTTGGGTCAGAAACTTAAAAATGTCATTATCTTATAAAAATTTTTAAACTAAATGTAAGTATAACCTTAAAGCCAGAATTAGTAATCTTTAACTTAAATAATAAAATTGGAACACTTTATAGTGTTCCAATTAAATTGAAAGAATAAATAAAAGGATAATATTTTAAAATACATGTGGTTCTGAAGATTTAAAGTAAGTTAGACTGAGCAAAAATTCAAAGATAATGAAGCAAGTTTCAGGGCAATAGCAGAAATCCACTCTACTACATAATTTTTTGTTCACTTTCATAAAGGGCTTAATTGATAAAGATTCAGAGACATCCTTCAGTTCAGTTCATTTCAGTTCCCTTGCTCAGTCATGTCCGACTCTGCTTCCCCATGAATCACAGCACGCCAGGCCTCCCTGTCCATCACCAACTCCTGGCATTTACTCAAACTCATGTCCATAGAGTCAGTGATGCCATCCAGCCATCTCATCCTCTGTCATCCCCTTCTCCTCCTGCCCCCAATCCGTCTCAGCATCAGGGTCTTTTCCAATGAGTCAACTCTTCGCATCAGGTGGCCAAAGTATTGGAGTTTCAGCTTCAGCATCAGTCCTAATGAACACCCAGGGCTGATCTCCTTTAGAATGGACTGGTTGGACCACCTTGCAGTCCAAGGGACTCTCAAGAGTCTTCTCCAACACCACAGTTCAAAAGCATCAATTCTTCGGCGCTCCGCTCTCTTCACAGTCCAACTCTCACATTCATACATGACCACAGGAAAAACCATAGCCTTGACTAGACAGACCTTTGTTGGAAAAGTAATGTCTCTGCTTTTTAATATGCTATCTAGGTTTGTCATAACTTTCCTTCCTGATAAAGAATTGCATTCTCAGAGGTTAAAGCTTCTGCCTGCAATGCAGGAGACCTGGGTTTGATCCCTGGGTCAGGAAGATCCCCTGCAGAAGGAAATGGCAACCCGCTCCAGTATTCTTGCCTGGAGAATCCCAAGGATGGAGGAGCCTCGTGGGCTACAGTCCACAGGGTCACAAAGAGTTGGACATGACTGAGTGACTTCACTTTCACTTTCACATAAGAGCGATAGGGCTTCCCTGGTGGCACAGACAGTAAAGAATCCACCTGTAATGCAGGAGACCTGGGTTTGATCCCTGGTATGGGAAGATCCCCTGGAGAAGGGAATGGCTACCCAATATAACCTCAGATATGCAGATGACACCACCCTTATGGCAGAAAGCAAAGAGGAACTAAAGAGCCTCTTGATGAAAGTGAAAGAGGAGAGTGAAAAAGCTGGTTTAAAACACAAAATTCTGAAAATGAAGATCATGGCATCTGGTCCCATCACTCCATGGCAAATAGTTTGGGAAACAATGAAAATAGTGACAGACTTTATTTTCTTGGGCTCCAAAATCACTGCGATGGTGACTGCAGCAGTGAAATTAAAAGACACTTGCTCCTTGGAAGAAAAGCTATGACAAACTTAGAAAGCATATTAAAAAGCAATGACATTACTTTGCTGACAAAGGTCTGTCTAGTCAAAGCTATGGTTTTTCCAGTAGTCATGTATGGATGTGAGAGTTGGACCATAGAGCAGGCTGAGCACTGAAGAATTGATGCTTTTGAACTGTGGTGTTGGAGAAGACTCTTGAGAGTTCCTTGGACTGCAAGCCTATCAAACCAGTCAATTCTAAAAGAAATAAGTCCTGAATAGTCATTGCAAGGACTGATGCTGAAGCTGAAGCTCCAATACTCTGGCCACCTGATGTGAAGAGCATCAGAGTCATTAGAAAAGACTCGTTAGAAAATACCCTGATACTGGGAATGATTGAAGGCACGAGGAGAAGGGAATGACAGAGGATGAGATGGTTGGATGGCATCACTGACTCAATGGATGTGAGTTTGAGCAAACTCCAGGAGATGGTGAAGGACAAGAAAGCCTGACATGCTGCAGTCTATGGGGTCGCAGAGTTGGACATGACTGAACAACTGAACAACAACTCAAGAATATTCCACTTCTTGCCTGGAGTATTCCTTGGACAGAGGAGCCTGGTGGGCTGTAGTCCATGGGGCTGCAGGGTCAGACACAACTGAGTGACTAACACACACACACACATACACGAGCAATAATGTTCTGTAGTTTCCAGGAGTGTGCTATTGCTCCATCTTTTAGTGCCAGTGTGCCAGAAAATGGGTGCTCATATCCTAGATGCTTGTAAAATTAATACATATCATGGTGGAACATTGGAACAGACATGGAAGTATAAGGAAGAAAAAGAAAATGCCCACAGCCTTATATTCACCTGTCATAATAGTACTTCTCATTCCGTGTTGCTGTGAAAATTACGATAATTCAAGTTAAAATCTGAACCATAAGAAGCACTCAGTGAACGTAAGCTCTGCTTATTATTATTAGCCTTCCTTCTCTGTTCAAATGTCAGCCTTCGTTTGACTCTTCAGCAGTAGAAGTATGATAGCAACAAGGTCGTGCGGAGGGTAGTTCTGGCTTGATCCATTAGAGTGAGATGGTCCAACCAGAGCAAGGGAGATGCAGGGACTACACCACGCTTCCTTCAGTCAGTGGTTAATGGCTTCCCCTGGTGACTGGTATATTCCAGGTACCTCTGGCAAATCAGTCTCTATAGCAAGCCAGACAGAAGCATTTCAACAGAGATGCAGAGGCTGACTTTGGGAGTGTAAGCACATGGGAGACACTGTGCACAGAGAAATCCTAGGAATATGGGTATGGTGGTATCCACCACGTTTCTCTTCCGCTGTCTTTTCTATGCTTGCTTCTTTTCTTTGCATAGCTGTTTGTTTACATAGTTGAAAGGACATTATAAGATACACCAGAATGTATTAGCCCACCAAAGAAGAGATTTTTTTTTCTTTTTTTGGTTCCTAAAAATACCTCTGGGCTTCCAAGCTTCCCAGGTAGAGCAGTGGTAAAGAATCCACCTACCAGGGCAGGAGACGCAGGGGACCCGGGTTCCATCCCTGGGTGGAAGGGATCCCCTGGAGGAGGAAATGACAACCCACTCCAGTGTTCTTGCCTGAAAAATTCTATGGACAGAGGAACCTGGCAGGCTACAGTCTGTGGGCTCGCAGAGAGTCAGTCACAACTGTGTGAGCTTGCAAACACATATACACAATAATACCTCTAGACTTATAACAATGCTCGTTACAAGGTCAGCACTCAACAAATGTTTGTTGAATGAATGTTTTATAATCTGCTTTTATCATTTAACATTCAATTTGAGGAACGTTTTCCTGACAATCAAGTTCAATTTTTAAACATTTTCTTACACTTCATTACAAATGTTTCTAATATATAGAACCATTTACTTTTTTGTAATGTAATCGATTTAATTTTTTCACAAACTTTTTTAATGTAAATTTCTGCTGCATTATGATTACATCCTCACAGCAGATACACAGAAATAGAAATTTTGGGTCAAATCATATCTATTATTTTATAAAATAAGCTTCCTTTTCTCAGATATTTTGACAAGCATGGCCAACAGCACTGATCCCGAACTGAGTCATCACCAAGCTAAAAATATTAGGTAGGTTCTACTCTTAAATCAGTCTCAATTCACTGTAAACCAATAAAGTTGTCAAAACTTCTGGTCCTAAGAGGACCTTGAAACTTCAATAAGTATCATTAGAATATGATACATATTTTAACGACCATTTAATGTTGAAACCAAATACCAGGTAGGACTCTGTCCACACTCATCAAAGTCTGCAGCTCAGTGTCCCTGAACTGGCTGTGGGAAGAATTCTATAAACCCCAGATGCATCAGTGTTTCCTGCCTGATGAGCAGACGGGACTGCTGCATATTAGAAAGTGCTGGAGCCTTGTGCCCCTGAAAGACAGTGGTATGTGATTGGCGGTTTCGGGTCACCTTGATTATACATTGACTCTGTTCTTTTGATAGCAGCTGCCAGATCTTACTTGCAGGGTTTGCCTCCTGCCATCTTCTCTACCAGGTCAGCGTGACATTTCTGTTCAAAAGGAGTCATCCATCTCTGATTGCCACACACCACTGGGCTCTGGTGGCTTCAATATTTTCCTCATCTACTGGAATCTCTGAGCTATTCCATTTCTTTCCCAGTCTATGGATCCATTCATGCCACAGGGCAGACACACTTCTGTGAGTTGCATGTCAGTTTTGAACCCGAGCAAAATCAGGCATGCTTCATTAAAAAAAGAAAAAATATGTATGCTGAGAATGCCTAACACTTAAAATGTAGGCTAGATTTTTCTGGGCACTCTGAGACAAATAAGTTAGTTTTCTTTTTTCCCACCAGACTTTTTACTTTTCAGAATCTAACAATTTATATTTTGAAGTCTTTGGGAACAGGAGCTGTCATATGCAATTTTTATGCATACGTGCAAACATATTAGCATGTATGGTGTTTGGTATATGAGCAGCTCCTTATAAATACCCTTTGCTTTAAGTGAAAACAGGTTAATTATAGTTTTTTATGTGTTAAAAGAAATTGAATGTCTTTGTGAAATGTGGGCAAAACTGCCAGCTGGAAGGTGATAGTTTTCACTTTTCAGAGAATTCTGGCATTGTGTGGAGAAGACTTTGGTCTCTTAGGTCTGATTCCATCTGCAACCCTCTAACGCTATCAAGCACCCCTTTCAACTAGCTTAGAAACTTCCATGAAGTTGAGGGCGGGCCTAGCTTTTTGATTGCTTCATGGCTTTCTTTTCCATGCCCAGGTTGTCAGTATGTACTTTCTCTAAGTTTAAATAAACTACGTCTTTGCTTATATGAAGTTATGTACAGTATATTGTGTTTCTCAAGGGTAATATTCATCCTTCTGGATATATTCCCCAAATGAGAGAACTGTCAACATCTGCTTCTGGCAAGCTAAGAAAGAGAAAGAATGTCAGAGCCAGCAACTTGCTTCCTGTGGGAATAATTTTGGGTTTGTACACCTCCTTGACTGTTAATTTATAAACATGCTAACCACATTATTCTTCCCATCAAAAATTCATGCCAGTTTTGAGCAGTCTTAGAGAAGAAAAAAGAAAACACATCACAAATGTAGAATCAAATTCTCCATCTTCTATTAAGTGGAGTGGAGGTCAGGGTAAACTTAGAAAAGTTCTTTTTTAAAATTTATGTATATATTTTAATTGGAGGATAATTACTTTACAATATTGTGATGGTTTTTGCCATACATTGACATGAATTGGCCATAGGTATACATGTGTGCCCCTCAATCTGAACGCCGCCCCCCCCACCTCTCTCCCCACCCTACCTCTCTGGGTTGTCCCAGAGCACCAGCTTTGAGTGTCCTGCTTCATACATCGAACTCACCCTGGTCATCTATTTTACATATGGTATTATATACGTTTCAATTCTATTCTCTCAAATTGTCCCATCCTCTCCTTCTAGTGTTGGTTATGCATTGAAAAATCTAAAGTATATATTAATACAAGTGGCAGAAATAAGGGTTTACTTGAAGAAGCTTCCACTTCTCCGGATGTAATAAGAAAACCTAACCAAATGTGGGTGGCAGCTAGTAGGGCTGGTTAGGCAGGGCCCAGAAAGCTGAGCAAGGGTACAACGTGTAGCCTGAGTGTTGAGAGCCAGATGACTGCTGAATTGTGAAGGTGCCAGGAATGTGAAATCCAGGGCAGCAGGCCATAGGCATGGAGTTTGCAGTCTTGGAAGCCAAGAGAAAGCCAAAGGGGAAAAAGCCTAGGAACCCATCAGGAAAGGTTGGAGCAGGCAGTTTTCCTAGAGATGAAGCAATAGAGAAGGTGAGAGAATTTGAGTCCATGTTCATTTTAAACTGAAGTAGAAAAATGGGACTGATCTTAGCATGATGAATTTTTATTTCTAATTGTTTCCATAAATCTCCCTGGGTGGGGATATAGGAGAGAAGAGAAGGCAGTGGCAGCCAGAGAGAAAGTCAGTTGCTCTTTGGCACGAGTCAGGATTAGAATTCCCAGGTGGCTGGATGGTAAAGAATCTGCCAGCAAGTGCAAGAGACGCAGGTTCAATCCCTTGGTCAAGACCCTCTGGAGAAGGAAATGGCAACCCGTGCCAGTTTTCATGCATGGAGAATCCCATGGACAGAGGAGCCTGGTGGGCTACAGTCCTTGGGGTTACAAAGAGTCAGACATGACTGAGTAACTGAGCACACACGCATGTTTCCAGACTAGGAACTAGTTATAGCGGAGGAGGACACAACCTGGAGAATTAATAGTCTTTTGGAGAAGGGCCTAGCAGCTGGGAAAACCAAAGAGATGGCAGTACTTGCTGTCAGGGGTTTTGCCAACAGGTAGAAGCTGGGGCTCCAGGCAGACAGGTGGCTGGCATAGAAGATGTCCTGAGGTGAGCCATCGATGTCTCCCTGGCAGATGGGCAGAATGTAGGACAAGGGCGTGTTGGCTGTAGCAAACATCCAGCTATGAAGTTTGGGGCTCAGGTGGAAGCTTTTGTCTTTAAAACAATTGGGGCTGGCGGGCAGGAAAATTGGCAAGAAATGAAACTGAAGACAAGGACATGATCCCTACAGTCAGGGCTCAAAGCTCAGCCTGGATCTTGGGAAATAAAATACTTAGGATCAGAAACTGACCAGAAAGAAGGCAAACATGATGTAAAACTTTGGTGTGGGGTATGTTTCTGTTTCTTATATCCAAGGACTAAAGGGATCACAGGGACTACAGCACGATGGGCGCTTTGGTGCGGAGAGCCTGGGGAGGTGTAAAGAGGAAAAAGTAGTTAAGAAGGTCCACACAGAGAGTTGAAAGAGGAGAGTTGTAAGGAGACTGACAGTACTCGAAGGCTTATACTGAAGCTGGGATAGGAACGAGAGCCATGAGGAAGTCCTTGTAGCTCCTCTCCACTGTCATGCCATTCTTAGTGCTTTGGGGATACCAGGTTTGTCACAGTAGATGCAGTGGAATGCCCTAGGAATTTGGAGGAGCGTGTGCTTGGTGTTAATAGTCTCAGTACTGTTTTTCAGTTTGTACCCAAATAATTGATGCTACTGAGTGATCATTTTAAAAAGTGTCTTCAAAGTCTCCCATGGGACTTCCCAGGGGAGCTAAAGGTAAAGAATCTGCCTGCCAGTGGTGGAGACGCAAGAGTTGCGGGTTAGATACTTGAGTCTATTGAACTCCATTGACGAATTCCATTGACGGAGGTATAGTCCAGGGGGTTACAAAGAGTTGGACTCAACTGAATGACTAACGTTTCTTTCACTTTGATAAAAGGAGTATAGGAGAGTTTCTGTGTGTGTGTGTGTGTGTGTGTGTGTGTATGTGTGTACGCGCTCAGTCATGTCTGACTCTTTGTGACCCCAAGGACTGTAACCCACCAGGCTCCTTTGTCCATAGGATTTCTCAGGAAAGAATACTGGAGTGGGTGCCATTTCCTTCTCCAGGGAATCTTCCCAACCCAGGGACTCAACCCAGGTCTCCTGTATTGCCGACAAATTCTTTACTATTTGAACCACCAGGGAAGACCCTTTTATCAAATGGTGGAGCATTGTTCTTCTCCCCTTGAATATGAGTAGCTTTAGAGACTTGCTTCTAAGCAGTAGAATGTGAAGGGAGTAATATAGCGTTACTTCTGAAGCTTCTTTCTGACTTCCTCTTAGATCTCTTGTCCTTAGCAACAATCCTCTATGCTGCGAATGTCAGGTGACGTGGAGAGGCCATGTGTAGTTTATCAACAGTCCCCACTGAGGTCCCACCTCACAGCGATCATCAACAACCCATTGTGTGGCTGAGGAGGTCTCAGATGACTCCAGCTAAACTATCATCTGATATCAGTCACATGTGTGACCCTAGTAAGACCTACCTGGCAGAGTTTAGTCAACCCCAAACCAAGAAATGATGAGGATAGTGAGACTGGTGAAAAACTGCTATTTTACACCACTGACTTTGGGATACTTTGTTCCAGAGCAGTAGATAACTAAAAAGATGGTTGTACTTGAAACTGGGGTGCTGCTGTAACAAAGTCTGAACCATGTGGCATTGGTTTTGGGACTGGACTGTGGGCACTTGTTAGAAGGGTTTTGAGGAGGCTGTGGGTGGAGAATTAAAGGAAAGTGAGGATAAGGTTATGGGAAACCGAAGGAAAAGAAAGGTTTTTATGTAGTTACAGAAACTGTAGCATTTTTGCTTGCAGTTTTCTGATAAACTGGATGATTTAGTTAAAGGGATTTCCGTGCAGAATGGTGAAGGTGCCTCCTAGTTTCTTCTAACTGCCTATTAGAGAATGAGAGATGAGAGAATTGAGTTTAAAAATTAACTGTTAAATATAACATAATCGTGCCAGGACTTACTGGGTTCAAAAATAGCATTTTTTTCTCATTTTCCTCCACTCCAGATGGAAAATGATTTTGCTTTCCTTTTTTCAACCATAAAGGGATAATGTGCAATCCTCTCTAATTAAGTATCATGATAGCTGGTTTTCCTTAGATGCCCCTTATCACATCAAGGAAGTTCCCTTCTATTCTAGTATGCTGAGAATTTCTAAATGAACGGATGCTGTATTTTGTGTAACGCTTTTTCTGCATCTATTGAAATAATTGTGTATTTTTGTTTTGTTTTTGTTTCTGTTTTTTAGTTTGCTAATAAATGAATCAAATTGAATTATTTCCAGATGTTGAACCAACCTTGCATTCTGGAAATAAACCCAACATGATCATATTATATTATCCTTTAATATATTGCACTGGTCAAAAATTTCATTCTTGTTTTTCTATAAGATGTGCTGAAAAACCCAAACAAACTTTTTGGCCAACCCAATATATTGCTGCATTCAACTATATAAAATTGTGCCACTGACTTTTATGTCTATGTCAATAAAGGATATTGTTCTATGGTTTCCTTCTCTTGTGATTCTTTATTCCTGGTTAGTTTATCAGGATAATCCCAGCATCATAAAATCTTCAGGAAAGTGGTCCTTGCTTCTCTCTTTTTGAAATAGTTTGTATACAATTTGTTTTACTTATTTCTTAATCTTTAAGTAGAATTTACCAGTTTAGCCATATGAACCTGTAGTTATTTTTTGTGGGATTTATAATTAAAAATTCAATAAGTATACAACTGTTTAGGTGATCTAATTCTTCTTGAGTGAGCTTTGATATTTGTGTCTTTCAAATGGTCTACCCTAAGTTGTCTAACTTGTTTAGCTGCTAAGTCATGTCCAAATCGTTTGTGACCCCAGGGACTGTAGCCGACCAGGCTCCTCTGTCCATGGGATTTCCCAGACAAGAATACTGGAGTGGGTTGCTTTTTCCTTCTCCAGGGCATCTTCTTGACCCAATAATTGAACCCATGTCTTCTGCATTGGCAGGTGGGTTCTTTACCACTGAGCTTTAACCTAAAGGCATAATATTATTCATAATGTTTCCTCATTATCTTGTAGTGTCTATAGATCCTATAGTGATGTCCCTATTTTTAAATTCTGTTATCTTTCTTTTCCTGATCATATAGCTAGAGATTTTTTTTTAAAATCTGGTTTATCTGAATTTTTGTATTACTTCTATTTTATACTTCCTTGACTTCTGTTCTAATTGGTATTATCTTCTAAATCTTTATAACTTTGTGTTTAATATGCTTTTATCTTTCTTATTTCTATCTCTATTTCATTAGCTGATTTTTTATTGTTCTTTTGTTTGAATCAAATTCCTTTGGATTTTGTTTAACTTTCTCTGTCTCTATGAAATTAGGTGAAACCGTTACTTATCCCAATCTTGAAGAGATATTCTTATGTTGGAATGTTCCTGTGCAGTCTGCGTGTCCCCAGTGGCTTCAGTGGCAGAGCTGAATGTGAATTGATCATGGCTCACATCTCTCAGGATGTCCTGGCAGTGTGGGGAGAAGGTAGGGCTGGAAATGAAGGGGTTAGAAATAGAGCCATGTGTGAGCTGGAGCTTCTCCAATGCTCAATGGCCAACATCCCCCTGTTGCAGGCAGGCTAGGATCCCAGTGCTCTAGAGCAGAAGCCCCAAGGTCAGTTCTGAGCTGGTTTGGTTCCTTCTAAGTATGTGGTCTCCTCTCTCCCAGAAAAGCCACATTTGCCCAATAGGGGTGTAGTACTGAAGCACGTGGAGCTGGAACGCACACCCAGTGTGAGTCAGAGACCACTCTGGGACAGTCCCAGCATACCCATCAGAGCTCAACACAGTTTTCTATCCACCAGCTTCACCAGTGCCAGCAATGGCCACCCTCACCTCCTTCAGATACAGGGCAGGGTCAAAGCCAGCTCCATCCCCTGAACTGCTCTCTCCTCCACAACAGCAGTCTTCATCTTCACAGGGAGCTACACCAGAGCTGGAGGGGCCAGAACTGGCACCTGATGGGGGTAAGGGCATGTGCTGGAGCAGCTGCACGAAACCAGACTGAGCCCTGGGCAGTTCTGTCTGCTTCTTCTTCTTGCTCCTGCGAGTAGTTCAGCTTATGCATGCTCTTCACAAGTGGGGTCTAGATTTGTTATAGCCCTCCTGTAAGTCCGGTAGGTTTTCAAACTCCTCTTGCCAGGGTGGGACCCCTATTGCCTAATATATGGTCTGAACCACTTACTCCCCAAGGAGAGTGTCTGAGCCTGTGGTATCCCACTCCTCTTCTATGTCCCCCTTCTCTAGGGGGAGGGGTCACCACCTGCTCTCTTCTCTTCCTTTCCTACCCAGATTCTTGTGGCTCTTTCTTTACAGCCTTGGTTGTAGAAGAGTCTTTGTGCCAGACTCCAGTTTGTTTTCAGTGAGAATTGTTCCACGTGTAGAAATATTTTTTGATGTGTTTATATAGATACCTGAGTTCAGCATCCTAATTTACCCTCTTGATCTTGCCTCTCAAAAGATATTTTATATTTACTGGCTTATCAACTCCTTCTAAATTTGTACATTCCATTCTTTAGAATCAAGTTCCTAACGGATATTATGTCATTTCCAGATATAAATCTTCTTAATTTGTTTTAGTGTAGGTTTGCTGGAGGTAAATTCTGCCAGCTTTGATCTGTTTGAAATGTATTTTTTTTCTTTACTGAAGAATATTTTAAAGAATAGAATTCTAGGTGACATACCATTTTTTATTTTAGTTTATAGTGTGTGTGTGTGTGTTCCAGCCATTTAGAGCACTCATTCAACTGTCTTCTCACTTTGATGTCTTTCCAAGTAAATTCAATTGCAATTTATGATTGTTTCCCTCAAAGTAACACTTCTTTTCATTTGTTGTCTTCAAGAGTTTCCTTGTCTTTAAATTTTATTTTATTTTTAAACTTTACAATATTGTATTAGTTTTGCCAAATATCGAAATGAATCCGTCACAGGTATACATATGTTCCCCATCCTGAACCCTCCTCCCTCCCCATACCATCCCTCTGGGTCATCCCAGTGCACCAGCCCCAAGCATCCAGTATCGTGCATTGAACCTGGGCTGGCAACTCGTTTCATACATGATATTATACATGTTTCAATGCCATTCTCCCAAATCTTCCCACCCTCTCCCTCTTCCACAGAGTCCATAAGACTGTTCTATACATCAGTGTCTCTTCTGCTGTCTCGTACACTGGGTTATTGTTACCATCTTTCTAAATTCCATATATATGTGTTAGTATACTGCATTGGTGTTTTTCTTTCTGGCTTACTTCACTCTGTATAATAGGCTCCAGTTTCATCCACCTCATTAGAACTGATTCAAATGTATTCTTTTTAATGGCTGAGTAATACTCCATTGTGTATATGTACCACTGCTTTCTTATCCATTCATCTGCTGATGGACATCTAGGTTGCTTCCATGTCCTGGCTATTATAAACAGTGCTGCGATGAACATTGGGGTACATGTGTCTCTTTCCCTTCTGGTTTCCTCAGTGTGTATGCCTGGCAGTGGGATTGCTGGATCATAAGGCAGTTCTATTTCCAGTCTTTTAAGGAATCTCCACACTGTTCTCCATAGTGGCTGTACTAGTTTGCATTCCCACCAACAGTGTAAGAGGGTTCCCTTTTCTCCACACCCTCTCCAGCATTTATTGCTTGTAGACTTTTGGATCGCAGCCATTCTGACTGGCGTGAAATGGTACCTCATAGTGGTTTTGATTTGCATTTCTCTGATAATGAGTGATGTTGAGCATCTTTTCATGTGTTTGTTAGCCATCTGTATGTCTTCTTTGGAGAAATGTCTATTTAGTTCTTTGGCCCATTTTTTGATTGGGTCATTTATTTTTCTGGAGTTGAGCTGTAGGAGTTGCTTGTATATTTTTGAGATTAGTTGTTTGTCAGTTGCTTCATTTGCTATTATTCTCTCCCATTCTGAAGGCTGCATTTTCATCTTGCTAATAGTTTCCTTTGTTGTGCAGAAGCTTTTAAGTTTAATTAGGTCCCATTTGTTTATTTTGCTTTTATTTCCAATATTCTGGGAGGTGGGTCATAGAGGATCCTGCTGTGATGTATGTCAGAGAGTGTTTTGCCTATGTTCTCCTCTAGGAGTTTTATAGTTTCTGGTCTTACGTTTAGATCTTTAATCCATTTTGAGTTTATTTTTGTGTATGGTGTTAGAAAGTGGTCTAGTTTCATTCTTTTACAAGTGGTTGACCAGATTTCCCAGCACCACTTGTTAAAGAGATTGTCTTTAATCCATTGTATATTCTTGCCTCCTTTGTCAAAGATAAGGTGTCCATATGTGCATGGATTTATCTCTGGGCTTTCTATTTTGTTCCATTGATCTATATTTCTGTCTTTGTGCCAGTGCCATACTGTCTTGATAACTGTGGCTTTGTAGTAGAGCCTGAAGTCAGGTAGGTTGATTCCTCCAGTTCCATTCTTCTTTCTCAAGATCGCTTTGGTTATTCGAGGTTTTTTGTATTTCCATACAAATTGTGAAATTATTTGTTCTAGCTCTGTGAAGAATACCGTTGGTAGCTTGATAGGGATTGCATTGAATCTATAAATTGCTTTGGGTAATATACACATTTTCACTATATTGATTCTTCCAATCCATGAACATGGTATATTTCTCCATCTATTAGTGTCCTCTTTGATTTCTTTCACCAGTGTTTTATAGTTTTCTATATATAGGTCTTTAGTTTCTTTAGGTAGATATATTCCTAAGTATTTTGTTCTTTCGATTGCAATGGTGAATGGAATTGTTTCCTTAATTTCTCTTTCTGTTTTCTCATTATTAATGTATAGGAATGCAAGGGATTTCTGTGTGTTGATTTTATATCCTGCAACTTTACTATAATCATTGATTAGTTCTAGTAATTTTCTGGTACCGTCTTTAGGGTTTTCTATGTAGAGGATCATGTCATCTGCAAATAGTGAGAGTTTTACTTCTTCTTTTCCACTTTGTATTCCTTTTATTTCTTTTTCTGCTCTGATTGCTGTGGCCAAAACTTCCAAAACTATGTTGAATAGTAATGGTGAAAGTGGGCACCCTTGTCTTGTTCCTGACTTTAGAGGAAATGCTTTCAATTTTTCACCATTGAGGATAATTGCCGGGAGCCAGCATATTGCATATTGAGTGCATACTGCATATTGAGTGCAGCACTTTCCACAGCATCATCTTTCAGGATCTGGAATAGCTCAACTGGAATTCTATCACTGCTGGGAGCCAGTGAGGAACTCCGCCCATGACAAAGGCGGGCCAGAAGATGATGCAAATCACCTAAGCTTTTGCCTATGATAAGCTTGCAGGAAGAAAGCCTGGCTTGCTTCAAGACTCTACCCCTTCCCCCATTATCCTCTATGCATAACTTAAGGTATAAAAACTACTTTGGAAAATAAAGTGCGGGCCTTTTTCACCGAAACTTGGTCTCCCCATGTCGTTCTTTCTCTTACCTTCTGGCTGAATTATTCAGCCTCTTTTCTCCACTGAATTTCCTCACTGAGCTATCCTTATTTCAGCCTCTTTTCTTCACTGAATTTTACTGAGCTATCCTCATTCTATTACTCTTTATATCCTTAATTAACATTTAATTAAGCAATTGTTTCCTGATCTTCGCCTACGCCATCTCTCCTTCGAATACCCTGGATCAGCTGGGGCTGGTCCCCGGCAGATAATGTTTGCTGTGGGTTTGTCATATATAGCTTTTATTATATTGAGGTATGTCCCTTCTATTCCTGCTTTCTGGAGAGTTCTTATCATAAATGGATGTTGAATTTTGTCAAAGGCTTTCTCTGCATCTATTGAGATAATCATATGGTTTTTATTTTTCAATTTGTTAATGTGGTGTATTACATTGATTGATTTGCGGATATTGAAGAATCCTTGCATCCCTGGGATAAAGCCCACTTGGTCATGGTGTATGATCTTTTTAATGTGTTGTTGGATTCTGATTGCTAGAATTTTGTTAAGGATTTTTGCATCTATGTTCATCAGTGATATTGGCCTGTAGTTTTCTTTTTTTGTGGGATCTTTGTCAGGTTTTGGTATTAGGGTGATGGTGGCCTCATAAAATGAGTTTGGAAGTTTACCTTCCTCTGCAATTTTCTGGAAAAGTTGAGCAGGATAGGTGTTAGCTCTTCTCTAAATTTTTGGTAGAATTCAGCTGTGAAGCCGTGAGGACCTGGGCTTTTGTTTGGTGGAAGATTTTTGATTACAGTTTCAATTTCCGTGCTTGTGATGGGTCTGTTAAGATTTTCTATTTCTTCCTGGTCCAGGTTTGGAAAGTTGTACTTTTCTAAGAATTTGTCCACTACTTCCACGTTGTCCATTTTATTGGCATATAATTATTGATAGTAGTCTCTTATGATCCTTTGTATTTCTGTGTTGTCTGTTGTGATCTCTCCGTTTTCATTTCTAATTTTATTGATTTGATTTTTCTCCCTTTGTTTCTTGATGAGTCTGGCTAATGGTTTGTCAATTTTATTTATCCTTTCAAAGAACCAGCTTTTGGCTTTGTTGATTTTTGCTATGGTCTCTTTTGTTTCTTTTGCATTTATTTCTGCTCTAATTTTTAAGATTTCTTTCCTTCTACTAACCCTGGGGTTCTTCATTTCTTCCTTTTCTAGTTGCTTTAGGTGTAGAGTTAGGTTATTTATTTGACTTTTTTCTTGTTTCTTTAGGTATGCCTGTATTGCTATGAACTTTCCCCTTAGGACTGCTTTTACCGTGTCCCACAGGTTTTGGGTTGTTGTGTTTTCATTTTCATTCGTTTCTATGCAAATTTTGATTTCTTTTTTGATTTCTTCTGTGATTTGTTGGTTATTCAGCAGCATGTTGTTCAGCCTCCATATGTTGGAATTTTTAATAGTTTTTCTCCTGTAATTGAGATCTAATCTTACTGCATTGTGGTCAGAAAAGATGCTTGGAATGATTTCTATTTTTTTGAATTTACCAAGGCTAGATTTATGGCCCAGGATGTGATCTATCCTGGAGAAGGTTCCATGTGCACTTGAGAAAAGGTGAAATTCATTGTTTGGGGATGAAATGTCCTATAGATATCAATTAGGTCTAACTGGTCTATTGTATCATTTAAAGTTTGTGTTTCCTTGTTAATTTTCTGTTTAGTTGATCTATCCATAGGTGTGAGTGGGGTATTAAAGTCTCCCACTATTATTGTGTTATTGTTAATTTCTCCTTTCATACTTGTTAACATTTGTCTTACATATTACGGGGCTCCCGTGTTGGGTGCATCATTTTGATTGGAATATGTATGTGTGTATTTTCCCTTGCATTTTTCCTTCTTTCAGTTCTCCAGGATTCTTGGATCTGTGATTCATTGTCTTTCATTAATTTGGGAAATTTGGGCCATTATCTCTTCACCTGTTTTTTATGCATCATTGACTCTTCTATATCAGTACTCCAATTAGATGCCTATTAAACTACTTTATACTTTTTCACAGATCTTGGATGCCCCAGTTTATTTTCCTTTTCAAATTTTTTCCTCACTTTATTTCAATTTACATAATATCATTTAATCTAAATTTCAGTTTGCTGCTTTTTTCTCTTTGTGTCCAGTCTTCTGTCCTACTTATAGAGGAAATATTTCATCTCTAATACCATGTTTTCATTTCTATCATTTTTGTCGATTTTATACAGTTTGTATCTTTCTGCTGAAATGTGTCACCTATCATGCATGTTTTTCATCTTTTACTTCAATATATTAAGCACAGAAAAAAAAAGAGGAGTTCCCAAAGAAAAAGATAATATGATTATTTAAGCTTAGGAGGTTTGTAAATTGAAATAGACAATGGTCAGTTTTGAGACTTTAAAAGATGCAAAATCTGTCTCAACTACAGAGTAAATGTAGAAAGAGTTAAAAATCATTAGAGAAAAAAACTAAGGTAAATAGATTCAGGAAATCTAATATGAAAATGGTTAAACTCTAAAAAGGAAAGAAACAGAATGATGATTAAAAATGATAAAAGAAATTTAAAGCAGATAAAACATATATTTGCAGAAAAGCTCTTTGTTTTTCAGAAGGGATTGTTAAGAAACTGCATTCAACTGTAAAATTTTTAGAATTCCGACACTAAAGGAAAATCATTAACAAACTTCTAGACAAACTAAAGATATCTTGCAAAAGAGAAGAAGTATTAGACTGGCATTGTACTTCTCATCTGAAATACTGCATGTTAGAAGGTGGTAGAATAATGTCTGCAAACTCACTGGTGGGGAAGAAGGAATGTAACTTGAGAATAATACATTCAGTCCAAACAGCATTCATTCTCAGGGAAAATAAGATATTTGCATGCTGGTAAACTTTTAGATTCAGAGTGTTAGTTCCAACACAGGCTTTAATGCTATACTCCAAAATACAGTGGTCCCAAAAGGGGTAAACATTTGTCTCATGTAACACTGCAGAGAAGAGAGTGTGACTGAGGGGCACTATGGGCTAATTCAAGGGTCTGCGTTCCTCCCAACCTCCTTCTCTGCCATTCTGGAAGGCAGTACTTCTAACCTTGGTTTATCATTGAACTCTCAGACAGACTGCTGAAGCCTCTCTCGAAATAACTGTTATACATGCATACATTATAAAGTCATATAAATAACAATGATGTTGAATTATGGTTATTGACATATCTATAAAACAGATCTGTGATAAAGTAATATATATGCTTTTATGATAACATCAAATAACGGATTCAGATGGTGGGCCTAGTAATTACCTTCACTCTAAAGGATTGATGAGTGTAAACACAAAATGAGTGAGGTAATTTTGTCATTGTTCCAATTTTTTAGGTGATGCAACAGAATTATGAGGGACCAAATAATTCATCCAAGGTTTACAACCTATTATTCAGTTGAGCCAGGGTTATGACCTGAGCAGTCTGGCTGCAAAGTCTGTGTTCTTTGTTGCTAAATAATGAAGAGGTATAGGAAAATAAAATTAATCAATAACAAAAGTAATCATTTAGAAAAAAACAGCAAAGTGAAAACTAAAACAGGTTATTTGAAAAGACTGATAGGAGAGATAAACAAGTAATTAACCAAAATGAGAAAAAAAAAAAAAAAAAAAAACCAGAGAAAGAAAAGCAACAAAGAATGAGAAAAAGGCAGAACTACAGATATAAATGGAGTTTCCCTGGTGGCTCAGTGGTAAAGAACCGCCTGCCAATACAGGAGATGTGGGTTCAATCCCTGGGTCATGAAGATTCTCTATGGAAGGAAATGGCAATCCAGTCCAGTGTTCTTGCCTGGGAAATCACATGGACAGAGGAGCCTAGCAGACTATAGTCCATGGGGTCACAAGAGTCAGACATGACATGACTTAGTGACTAAACAACAATAGATATAAATGAGCATAGATGTGTGACTTCACATGATAAGTGACACATGTTTTCTGGCCCCCCTGGAACCTCAGGCAAAGACATCCTGGAAGGTGCCTGGTCCCTGACCAGCTGGCCATCCACTGACACCAATCACTTGCATCAATGTGTTTTGACCTGTTCTTTCCAATTTGGGCTTTCCAGATGGCTCACTGGTAAAGAACCCACCTGCAATGCAGGACACCAGGGTTTGATCCCTGGATCAGGAAGATCCCCTGGAGAAGGGAATGACAACCCACTCCAGTATTATTGCCTGGGAAATACCATGGACAGAGGAGCCTGGCAGGCTACAGTCCATGGTGTCACAGAGTCAGACAACTGAGTGACTACACACTTTCCAACTTGAACACTAGATTTAAACATCTTTGGAGAAATCTGATGGAGTCAAGAAGGAGTTTAAGGCAGAGCCATACAGGCTGTTAATTAAACAGAGGTCAAGGCCTGGAAACCTGACTGGATGTCAGGGACTTTGCCACGGGGGGAGAGTTGGGGCAAGTTGAGGGTCTAGAAGCCAGAGAGTCACTCAAGAAAGGAATTTCAGCAAGTAGGTTCTCAAGGTCAAATGAACCAAGGCCAGGAATCTAGAAGGTCTGGCTGAGTCAAAGTCACTATGGAGCAAAAACACCCAAGTGAGTCTAATGGCCCTGCAGAAGTGTTTGCTCATGAGTGGCTGCAGCCAGGGAGAGAATGAGAGACTGGCCAGACCCAGACAGAGCTGCATTGAGGCATATGAGACCTCAGAGTGATTCTTACGCTGAGGACACACAGCTGTTTCTTTGCTATGAATATATTTTCATGAATAATATCTTTCCATTCAAAACCTGATACAACAATGACTTAATAAAATGGAGTCTTTTCAACAACCACACACATATCATGAGGATTTAAATCAAATATGTCCATGGTATTTTCCAGAAGTACTTTTGTTTATTTTTTAAACAATATGGTGGAAACTTAAAAAAATTTTTTTTTAGATTTTTTTAATTTATTTTCAATTGAAGGATAATTGCTTTACAATATTGGTTTGACTTCTGCCATACATCAACATGAATTAGCCATAGGTGTGCAAGGAGATCCAACAAGTCCATTCTGAAGGAGATCAGCCCTGGGATTTCTTTGGAAGGAATGATGCTAAAGCTGACACTCCAGTACTTTGGCCACCTCATGCAAAGAGTTGACTCACTGGAAAAGACCCTGATGCTGGGATGGATTGGGGGCAGGAGGAGAAGGGGACGACAGAGGATGAGGTGGCTGGATGGCATCACTGACTCGATGGACGTGAGTCTGAGTGAACTCTGGGAGTTGGTGATGGACAGGGAGGCCTGGCGTGCTGCAATTCATGGGGTCACAAAGAGTCGGACACGACTGAGCGACTGAACTGAACTGTACATATGTCCCCTCTCCCTTGAACCTCCCTCCCACCACCCACCCTTTCTCTCTCCTCTAGGTTGTTGCAGAACCCCAGTGTGAGAACCCTGAGTCACGTAGCAAATTTCCATTGGCTATCCATTTTACATACTGTAGTGTATATGCTTCCATGCTATTTTATTTTTATTTTATTTTTTCCTTTTTTTTTTTTGGCCATGCTGTGTGGCTTATGGGATCTTAGTTCCCTGACCAGTGAAAGAACCCGCACCCTCTACAGTAATTGTGAGGAGTCATAACCACTGGACAGCCAGGGAAGTCCCTGTTTGCTTTAATATCATTCTCCATCCCACTCCCACCCTGGCAGGAATTTTGACCTTTGCTGCTGGTTAAAATACAATAAAGAAGTTACGTTTTCAAAGGTGTTTATACTAAATTGAATTGGTCCCAGTAAAGGGATAAAATGATCCATGGAAACTCTCGACCTCCAGATGTACTTGACTTTTTGTATTCTTTTGACTTGTAATGGTGCTTGGTGTTTATTTTAATTATGTATTGTTTAAATATAAACATGTACTGCTTGGTGTTAATGGAACATGAAGAAACCATTGCATAATTACAATCTGGAGTCTCTTGTGCCTAGTTAATGTGCATGAGCTGAAGACAAGGACATCACAAACTTCACATGGAGAGGCTCAGAAGTCCTGTAATGACTGACAGCAAATCACACACACACATATGGGTGCATGCGTGCTGAGTAGCTTCAATCGTGTTCGACTCTTTGCAACTTATGGACTGTAGCCCGCCAGGCCCTCTGTCCATGGAATTCTCCAGGCAAGAATACTGGAGAGCGTTGCCACGCCCTCTTCCAGAGGATCCTCCCGACCCAGAAATCAAACCCGCATCTCCTGCTGTTATGGCACTGAAGGTGGATTCTGTATAGCTGAGCCACCAGGGAAGCCGTTCCCCCCGCCCCCCTCCCCCGCTACATATATATATATGCACACAGATATTTATGTTGGAAACAGCAGAAAATTGAAGGATGGGGGGTGTTATTCTAAAGAGCCAATTTATCAACCTGTTAATGCTTCCCAGGTGGCTCAGTGGTAAAGAACACACCTGCCAATGCAGGAGACACGGGTTCGATCCCTGGGTCAGGAAGATTCCTTGGAGTAGAAAATGGCAACCCATTCCAGTATTCTTGCAGGGGAAATCTCATGGACAGAGGCTGGCAGGCTACAGTCCATAAGTTGCAAAGACTATAGACCCTATAGTCTATAGGGTCACAAAAGAGTTAGACATGACTTAGTGACTAAACAACAACAAATGTTTCCCATCTCACACAGGGTTCAGGCAAGAGCAGAGTAATCAGAAGTCATTGCTCTTCTCAGACAATGAGAAATAGAGTACTGAAGGCATAAATCCCTCACACTCAGTTAATGGGACCACTATGGTGGGAATTTGGCAGCTCCAGAGAGTTATCTTAGTTCTTCTAAATTATCCTGGAAAGACATTATGGACCCTACTATGAACAAGCAGTTAAGATCAATTAGAAATATACACACTTTTCATCATATCTGCATTGGAGATATGTCCAGTTTGTAGATAAAGACAATTGTTGTAGACTTTACATGCATAAACTCTATTGTGAACAATAACTTAATGAGGTAAGTACCACTGTTATTTCCATTTTGTAGATGAGGAAACAGGAACAGACAGGTAAAGCATATTACTTAAGAGTCTTATAACTGTGTTCTTTACGCTCTGCATTTTCAAGTACATTTATTTCATCGATATATTTTTAAGATCATTTCTTAACTTGCTTGTTCTACTGAGGTATTATGGATCACTTTACATTTTCCTATAGGGATCTGTGTGGGTTTTGAATCAGAATTTCATGAGAAAATCCTGAAAAGTTTAAACTGCTTTCTGAAGGCACAAAACTAACTGTAAAGAATGACTACAAGGGAGACAGATTTTTGCAATGCATTTAGAATTGTCTGAAGTAATTTCTAACCAATACTGAATCTAACAGACTATTAGGCCAGCTATAGGGCCATTTCAAATCACAGAATTACTTAGAGAATCTCCTCGATTCCAATATTTCTGATGTCAAGTGAGATGCTTTTCCATCTTTAAAACCTGAGAATTGCCTGTTACACATTAGAACTATACAAAAAAGATATTCATGACCCAGATAATCATGATGGTGTGATCACTCACCTAGAGCCAGACATCCTAGAATGAGAAGTCAGTGGGCCTTAGGAAGTATCACTACGAACAAAGCTAGTGGAGGTAATGGAATTCCAGTTAGGCTATTTCAAATCCTAGAAGATGATGCAGTGAAAGTGCTGCACTCAATATGCCAGCAAATTTGGAAAACTCAGCAATGGCCACAGGAATGGAAAAGGTCAGTTTTCATTCCAATCCCAAAGAAAGGCAATGCCAAAGAATGCTCAAATTACCACACAATTGCACTCATCTCACACGCTAGTAAAGTAATTCTCAAAATTCTCCAAGCCAGGCTTCAGCAACACGTGAACCGTGAACTTCCAGATGTTCAAGCTGGTTTTAGAAAAGGCAGAGGAACCAGAGATCAAATTGCCAACATCCGCTGGATCATGGAAAAAGCAAGAGAGTTCCAGAAAAACATCTATTTCTGCTTTATTGACTATGCCAAAGCCTTTGACTGTGTGGATCACCACAAACTGGAAAATTCTGAAAGAGATGGGAATACCAGACCACCTGACCTGCCTCCTGAGAAATCTGTATGCAGGTCAGGAAGCAACAGTTAGAACTGGACATGGAACAACAGACTGGTTCCAAATAAGGAAAGGAGTACATCAAGGCTGTATATTATCACCCCGCTTATTTAACTTATATGCAGAGTACATTATGCAAAATGCTGGACTTGATGAAGCACAAGCTGGAATCAAAACTTCCGGGAGAAATATGAATAACCTCAGATATGCAGATGACACCACCCTTATGGCAGAAAGTGAAGAAGAACTAAAGAGTCTCTTAATGAAAGTGAAAAAGGAGAGTGAAAAAGTTGGCTTAAAACTCAACATTCAAAACACTAAGATCTGGTCCTATCACTTTCTGGCAAATAGATGGGGAAACAATGGAAACAGTGAGAGATTTTATTTTGGGGGGCTCCAGAATCACTGCAGATGGTGACTGCAGCCATGAAATTATAAATGCTTACTCCTTGGAAGAAAAGTTATGACCAACCTAGACAGCTTATTGAAAAGCAGAGTCATTACTTTGCCAACAAGGATCCATCCAGTCAAATCTATGGTTTTTCCAGTAGTCATGTATAGATGTTAGAGTTGGACTATAAAGAAAGCTGAGTGCCGAAGAATTGATGCTTTTGAACCATGGTGTTGGAGAAGACTCTTGAGAGTCTCTTGAACAGCAAGGAAATCTAACTAGTCCATTCTAAAGGAAACCAGTTCTGAATATTCATTGGAAGGACTGATGCTGAAACTCCAATACTTGGGCCACCTGATGTGAAGAACTGACTCATTTGAAAAGACCCTGACACTGGAAAAGACTGAAGGAGAGAGGAGAAGGGGATGACAGAGGATGAGATGATTGGATGGCATCACCAACTCAATGGAGATGAGTTTGAGTCGACTCCGGGAGTTGGTGATGGACAGGAAGGCCTGGAGTGCTGCAGTCTATGGGATCGCAAAAAAGTCAGAAATGACTGAGCAACTGATTTGATTGACTGAAATAATTTTTAGTGTTACTTCTGTTTAATTTGTTCCAAATAAGAATACATTAGCCATACATCTTTAAGAGATTTTTTTTTTCAGAAGGTAGACCATTTTTAAAAAAAATAATACTTCCATTTAGAAAGAATTAGTAACTCCAATTAGAGCAGGCTGCTATATTTCAATTCCTATGGCTTTTTGTTCCATAAAAAGTTACATTCATTCATAAAAATGTGGAAAGTTATTGATTCTAATTAAGACAATAGAATTTTGATAAACATTTGATGTATGAAATTCTAAAAGAATTTTTGCTTATCGAAACAACTTTAGCTGAGTTTTGGTTAATTTCCTTTCTTAAATCCTAAATAAGTATACATAAATATAAAAATATTGAAACTAAAAGCTTATATCATGATCAAATTAGTGGAGTAAGCATATTTCTCAGTCAAAAGGCAAAAATGTTTTGTTAATACAAAAGCAAACAATTAGATCTTCCAATTTGTCTTTCTTAGCTAGCAGGCAAATTATTCTATCCAACATGTCTCAGTGATAAAATATTCAATGGAACAGCACTTAATAGACACATAAAAGCAAATAGGAATTAGATGATAAACCTTAAACAAAGGTTAGCCTTAAATGCTTGAGACTTTCGAAATTTGTGCTTATGTTTGTTTACTCTTTTAAGTTAGTCTGCTTTGTCCCTAGAAATATACACATGTGCAGAAGTGCTTCTTAACAAACTACCATGGTCACATAAAATACTACAGTCCAGGAAAAAGAAAAACAGAGTGTGAGTTGTTTTGTTTTGTTTTTTTAGCTAACACTCACATTATTTTCTCAAACTTACTTTTAAAATAACTACCCATGCCAGCCTCTGTCATTAGACGCTAATACAATTCATCTTACTCTCTGAATTCACTATACCCACTTCCAGACCTTTGCATATAGTAGGCATCAACATTTACTTCCAGTTTATTGAGTGAAGGATACTGAGTCTTGCACCTGTGGGTGCTATTTCTTGGGAGGCAGCTGCAATTACATACCACCTGAATCTTTGTTTCCGCAAAAGTAATTCCATTTGTACATTATTTGTCTTTCTCTGACTTATTACTCTTAGTATGATATGTTCGAGGTGCATCTGTGCTGTGCCATGCTTAGTCTCTTCAGCTGTGTCTGACTGTTTGCGACCCCATGGACTGTAACCTGCCAGGTTCCTCTATACATGGGATTCTACAGGCAAGAATACTGGAGTGGGTTGCCATGCCCTCCTCCAGGGAATCTTCCCAACCCAGGGATCGAACCCACGTCTCCTGCATTTCAGGCAAATTCTTTACTTTCTGAGCTACCAGGGAAACCAAAGATTATGGAGCCTATCCCTTATCCAGGGGATCTTCCTGACCCAGGAGTCAAACCAGGGTCCCCTGCATTGCAGGCAGATTCTTTACCAGCTGAGCTACAAGGGAAGCCCTCAGGGTCTATCTGTGTTGTCTCAAATGGCAAAATTTCATTATTTATTATGACTAAGTAATACAATATACATATATTATATATATATATATATATAATGGATGAAGAAAATGTGGTACATATATACAATGGAATATTACTCAGTCATAAAAGGTGCAAGTTTATCACTGTAGTCTTGGTTTTCATTTCTCTGATAATTAGTGATGTTGAGCACGTTTTCATGTGCCTGTTGGCCATCTGTGTGTCTTTTCTGGAAAAGTGTCTATTCAGGTCCTCTGACTATTTTATTTAAAAAAAATTTTGAGTTATCTGACTTCTTTATGTATTTTGGATATCAACCCTTTATTCAATATATTAAAAGACAGATACCATATCATTTCACCCATACGTGAAATCTAAGAAACAAAGCAAGCAAACAACATAAAACAGAAACAGAGTCACAGTTACAGAAAACAAACTGGTGGCTGCCAAAGGGGAGGGAGGGCGGGGGAGTGGATAAAATACATAATGGAGATTAAGGGGCACAAATATCCCACCTATTAAATAAGTCATGGAGCTGTAATGTACACATAAGGAATATAAGTCAGTAATACTAAAATAACTTTGTACAGTGACAGACTGTATGGAGTTATTGTGGCGATTATTTCATAATGTATAAAAATATCAAATCATAACATTGTACACCTGAAACTAATATAATATTGTATATTAAACACAGCTTAATAAAGAAGTAATTCCAGCCAGCCAACTTATTTCAAAACACTAAAGACAGTATTGAAGTTTTCTTCCTTTATTTATGTTTTGTACTAAAACTAAACTTGATACCATTGAAGAACAAGTTTAAGCTTACACTCAAACTATCCTAAACATCTAACGCTGAAACTTGAGAGCACCTTTCAGCATCACACTCCAGTTGACTTTATATACTATATGAAGCTGTCCTTGACAAATTGCCTTATCTTAAAGATCATTAAAATCATTGAAAATTTGCATTACAGTATCATAGCAAGTTAAAATTAACTTAATCTCAAAATAAAGACCATTAATGAATATTATTTTTCAACATACTTTGCTATTTCTCTCTACCATTAGGCCAGAATAACATCAGGCTTGCAATTCCAAGTGCCACTGCACACAAATTTTTATAAGTGTAAATAAATATAGAGGCTATAAGTAAGACATAAGTGATAAAGTAGCATCGAGTGTACTAAGAAGGAAAGAAATATATAGACATTATGCATACCCAGAAACACAATGAAAGTGAAAATTTTATCCTGTGAACCTAGAACTTTTTGTTGTTGAGTCACCAAGTTGTATTCGACTCCCTGAGACCCCATGAACTGCAGCACGCCAGGCTTCCCTGTCTTTCACTGTCTCCCTGAGTTTGCTCAAACTCATGTTCATTGAGTCAGTGATGCCGTCCAACCATCTTATCCTCTGTTGCCCCTTTCTCCTCCTCCTGCCCTAAATCTTTCTGCATCAGAGTCTTTTCCAGTGAAATGGCTCTTCACATCAGGCGGCCAAAGTATTGGAGCTTCAGCACCAGTCCTTCGAGTGAATATTGAGGGTTGATTTCCTTTAGGATTGGCTGGTTTGATCTCCTTGCTGTCCAAGGGACTCTCAAGAGTCTTATCCAGCACCATGGTTCAAAAGCATCAACTGGTACCAGGTAAAACTGGGAAGTAGGTGACAGTATGTCTACAAACTTCTGCCCTGTCTTTTCTTCCTCCTACCCAACCCTAAACACCTGGGACTCTTGAATAATAAATTTCATCGGACCAGTTCAGTACTTGATAGGTGGAAGGTAACAAGGCTTCTGGGCATATGGCCACTGCCCATTAAGGGAAACTTCATAAGTATTGAATTATAATGTGACTGTATAATTGTAATGTGACTGCTACTCTCCATTTCTTCCCTTTGGTATCTTTCCTAGTTTAACCCCTTTTAGTTTCCTTAATTTAATATTATCAGGTAAGACTCATTTGTGATGAACGAAAATATCTATTTTCCTTTTTTGATTTTAAAAGTTTAGAATTTGGAAGGACTGAAGATATGGGCTATAATTGTGTCCTGAGTGTGAATACAGATAAAACACATTAGCCAGTGCAGATTTCTTTTTGCTGAGAACTTAGTGGAGAGAAATGTAAAATTCATTCCAGAGACTTTAATAAGAATTTTAAAAAGAAAGAAAAAGAAGGGAACTTGCACCTTTTCATGACCCCTTAAAGTAGGAGTCCTCAACCTCTGGGATCTAATGCCCATGATATGAGGTGGAGCTGATGTAATAATAATAGAAATAATGGAAATAAATTATACAATAAATGTAATGCACTTGATTCATCCAAAAAGCAACCCCCCACCACCATCTGTGGAAAAATTGTCTTCCACGAAACCAGTCCCTCGTGCCAAAAAGGCTGGGGACTACTGCCTTAAAATGTTTTCAAGCGTAATTCATTGGAAGAGATACTTATGATTATTTCCCCTTTCACATAAAGTTTCAGAGCTAAACATCACAGTGTACAAAATTTCCCTTCTTTTCCTACAAAGACTTCTCTGTTTAGAAAACGCATTCATCTGTAAAATGGAGCTAACTTTTGGTTCATCCCAGGGGGTCATTTGAGGGACAATGAATCAAGGTTTTTTTTTTAAAGTTCTGTGAAATCATAATATTCAGAGATTCTTTATAAATTATTATTATTAGTTTTAACTCCAAAGTCTCATCTTTGACACATGGCCTCATCACAACTTCCTCCTTTTGGCTCTGGCTCAACAATTCCTACAGACAAGGATCACTGCAGACATCTGATTTCTACATTGTTGAGCTAAAGAGAGGCATATACTAAGGCCATGTTTCTCTGGGCACTTGTTTATCTTGGGTTCAGTCGGTGTGTTACAGAAATATATTAGACCCTCACTCCCAGGAGGAAACCGAAACTGTGAGAAAGACAAAATCTGGCTGACCTTCTGCAAAAACAGCCAGCCAGCCCTGCTGAGAGGCAGCAGCAGCAAAAACAGAGGCCAGAACTATTGAGTTTTTGTCTCGCAGGATGACAATTCGTTAAAAATTGTTTTAACTACGGAAGGAGTAACTCAGCTCCACCCTCCCGTTTCATCTGCATTAGGCGGATAACAAATGGCAACGCGTAATCTATATGGGTAATAGTGTCAATGAAAGATCAAGATTATACATGATACTTGCTAAATTTGTTATGCCTCATTAGTGCTGGGGCTTATTACAGAGAGCTCCACGGTTCCCAGGCATTCCCTCATGGGCTGTCCTGATGGATAATGCAAATAAAGAAAGGAAAGGCACCAATGACACAGTGCTCACACTGCATTTGTCAGGGGCATAGTTAGCTGGATTAGGTATGCTCTGCATTTTCTATCACCGTCACATATTGATCTGAATTTATAGTCACGCTCACTTAGCACTGCCGTGTTTTCCACAATGGTGCTCCCTCGAAGGACAAATGACACTCCAACCAAACTTTCCAAAGAATATCTAGATTTTCCAACATGAAGAGGCCATCTGGCTGAATAGTTAGTGGCCCTTTAGATCTTTAGCTGAAAGGAAAATGTATGTGTGTGTGTGTGTGTATATATATATATATATATATGTATATAGGTAAGAATTTTTTAACTTATTTTAAAAAGGAAAAAAAAAAGTATCTTGTTTTAAAGGCAATTCACAAGATGCCAAAGCATTGAAAAGTTATATTCTTGAGTTTCTCTTTAAGTTAATTAAAAGTAAGAAACAGAACCCCAAGCTTCTTCTTTTCCAAGAGGAAAGCAGAAACATTCTAAAAGAAAATGCTTTGTTGCATTCTTATTCCATGAAGATTTAGCTAGAAAAAAAGAAATCTTTTAACTAGAAGTAACTAGAAAGACTCAATATTCAAGGAGAGAAGTGTATGAGTATTCATAAGGATGTGGCCTTGACTCTGACCTGAGCATCAGAGGTAGTAAGTTACTTAGCAGAGGCATTTCATTCATATGCTCCTTAAGTAAGTGCTCATTCATGTCCAGCTCTTTGCAACCCCGTGGACTGTATGGTATTCCATGGACCCCTGCCAGGCTCCTCTGTCCACGGGATTTTCCCGGCAAGAATACTGGAGTGGTTGCCATTTCCTCCTCCAGTGGATCTTCCTGGCCCAGGGATTGAACACATGTCTCTTGTGTCTCCCGCATTGCTGGCAGATTCTTCACTGCTGAGCACTAGGGAAACTCCTTAAATAAATAGTATGCAAAATCATAGGTAGGTAGTATGCTCCATACTCCTACCATGCAATTTTATGTCATTCGGCTGTTGTGCTTGATTTTGTTTCCAGCGTAGAATGTGTGTGTATGCTTTCATATCTCCTGACTAAAATAAACCATTAATTTCACAAGAAAAAAAAAAAAGTAAGAAACAGGTCAACTAAGGATTCTAATCCTAAGAGACATGCTTAGTTTAGGACCTGAGTATCTCACTCTCTGTCCACCAGATTCTTAACCACTTAGGCTGTTAAGAATTATCATGTTTTCCATAGCCACTTCAAAAGTGATACCTTGGTTTAGATTACGTCAAAGATTGATGCATTGTACTTTCTCTGAATGCCATCAAAGAAAGTCTTGCTTTTTATTTGATAATATGCACATGTTTATGTTAAGATATGTCAGAAAAAGAGATGGCATTTTAATGATTGCCATCATCAAGAGCTTCCTGAGCATTATAAGAAATAACTGCTTAGAAAATTGAAAAGACCTTAGAGCACTGATATAAACATGATTGTTTTCTGTCATTAGGTTTTTACTTCTGATTGGTTTTTCCTAATCCTTGAGTTATTCTATCCTATACCCAGTAAACATATGACTTCTACTTATCCAAAGACAATTTTGATAATTCCTTTCTTTAATACTCACATATTTATCATGGTGGCTTTTTGTGGGACTATCAGATCAGATCAGATCAGATCAGTCGCTCAGTCGTGTCCAACTCTTTGTGACCCCATGAATTGCAGCACACCAGGCCTCCCTGTCCATCACCAACTCCCAGAGTTCACTCAGACTCACGTCCATCAAGTCAGTGATGCCATCCAGCCATCTCATCCTCTGTCGTCCCCTTCTCCTCCTGCCCCCAATCCCTCCCAGCATCAGAGTCTTTTCCAATGAGTCAACTCCTAGCATGAGGTGGCCAAAGAACTGCAGTTTCAGCTTTAGCATCATTCCTTCCAAAGAAATCCCAGGGCTGATCTCCTTCAGAATGGACTGGTTGGATCTCCTTGCAGTCCAAGGGACTCTCAAGAGTCTTCTCCAACACCACAGTTTAAAAGCATCAATTCTTCGGCGCTCAGCCTTCTTCACAGTCCAACTCTCAAATCCATACATGACCACAGGAAAAACCATAGCCTTGACTAGACGGACCTTTGTTGGCAAAGTAATGTCTCTGCTTTTGAATATGCTATCTAGGTTGGTCATAACTTTCCTTCCAAGGAGTAAGCGTCTTTTAATTTCATGGCTGCAGTCACCATCTGCAGTGATTTTGGAGCCCCAAAAAATAAAGTCTGACACTGTTTCCACTGTTTCCCCATCTATTTCCCATGAAGTGGTGGGACCGGATGCCATGATCTTCGTTTTCTGAATGTTGAACTTTAAGCCAACTTTTTCACTCTCCACTTTCACTTTCATCAAGAGGCTTTTGAGTTCCTCTTCACTTTCTGCCGTAAGGGTGGTGTCATCTGCATATCTGTGGTTATTGATATTTCTCCCGGCAATCTTGATTCCAGCTTGTGTTTCTTGCAGTCCAGCGTTTCTCATGATGTACTCTGCATATAAGTTAAATAAACAGGGTGACAATATACAGCTTTGACGAACTCCTTTTCCTATTTGGAACCAGTCTGTTGTTCCATGTCCAGTTCTAACTGTTGCTTCCTGACCTGCATACAAATTTCTCAAGAGGCAGATCAGGTGGTCTGGTATTCCCATCGTGATTATCTGGGTCCTGAAGATCTTTTTTGTACAGTTCTTCTGTGTATTCTTGCCATCTCTTCTTAATATCTTCTGTGGGACTATACCATGGCTCAAATGTTTCAAATGTCTGATTTCTCTTTAAACATGTTTTTTGAACCTATGGCTTAAACTCTGTACTTTTAACTAAGACCTTTAGAAAAATAATATATATCTAGCAAGCACGTGATAAGTAAGCCTATGGATTTCTAAGGAGACCAACATGTTTAGTGTGCAGTTTTCAGTCTTGGTTAAAATTAGAATCACCTATAGAGCCTTAACGGAGAAGGTGGTGGCACCCCATTCCAGTACTCTTGTCTGGAAAATCCCATGGACCGAGGAGCCTGGTAGGCTGCAGTCCATGGGGTCGCTAAGAGTTGGACACGACTGAGTGACTTCACTTTCACTTTTCACTTTCATGCATTGGAGAAGGAAATGGCAACCCACTCCAGTGTTCTTGCCTGGAGAATCCCAGGACGGGGGAGCCTGGTGGGCTGCTGTCTACTGGGTCGCACAGAGTCGTACACGACTGAAGTGACTTAGCAGCAGCAGTATACAGCCTTAAATATTCTCATGTCCAGCTCTGACCTCTAGTCAAATAATGGTCATTGCATAAGGCCAAGGCACCAGTTTTTCAGAAAATTCTCCATATATTTTTAAGGTATGATTACAATTGACAGTCACTGGTATAAACCAAATGCCTAATGGGAGAATAGGCACTTAAAGAAAATTTTATGCAAAAAACAAATATGAAAAGGTAATGAGATGAAGAATAAAAGCACATTATTTAAAAAGATACATATGAAGATACTCTATGCTAAACTGCCTGATTTTTGCACATGGATAGGAAAAAGGGAATTTATTCTTCAGAGGGAGAAGTTTTCCACAGAAAATGAAAACAAAAGCAGGATTTTTGAATACTAGAAATGGAGAGGACCTCGAAGGTCCTCTTGCTTGATTCACAGAACATCAGAATTTGAGAGGACATTTCATTTGAAGAAACCAAGGGTATAGGGAGATTAATCAGATATAATCAAGTTGTTAAGCGAGTTAGAAAAGCGGTGCTAGTGGTAGAGGATCTGCCTGCCAGTGCAAGAGACGGGGATTCGATCCCTGGGTCGGGAAGATCCCTAGAGAAGGAAATGACAACTCACTCCAGTATTCTTGCCTGGGAAAATCCCAAGAACAGAGGAGCCTGGTGGGCTATAGTCCACGGGGTTGCAGAGAGTCAGACGTGACTGAGCACAGCACACACAGAGAAAGCACAGGGCCTAGAAACCCAGATGTCCTAAAGAAGATACAGGGCTCCTTCTATCAGGTTATCATGTTACACTTCTCCATTCACCAGGAATCCAGGCCCATCTGTGTGCTACAGAACAGTATTAGGAAGAAATTCAGATAGATTAAAATTAACATTATAAGTTTGGCTAGAGTTAAACACCATGGTGATTCGTAAGTTGAAATAGCAATGAAATGTTAGAAAGAACAGCACTGAATTGTACTTTATATTTGTGTATGGAGGGGGAGTGCAAAAATAGTTAATGCTAAGCTTAACTATTAATAAAATATTTGTTTTCATTTTTGTAAAAGAACTCTTGAGTGGAAAAGTACATTAATCTTCTGAGTTATTCATTTCCATGGTGGCCTGGATGTTTGACCCAGAAACCCATAACTAAGACATCATTTTCCAAAATATAGGAAGGTTCGCTAAAGTGAAAGAAAGTGAAAGTTAAGTCATTCAGTTGTGTCCGACACTTTGCGACCCCATGGACTGTTGCCTTCCAGGATCCTCTGTCCATGGGATTTTCCAGGCAAGAGTACTGGAGTGGGTTGCCATTTCCTTCTCCAGGGGATGCTCCTGACCCAGGGTCGAACCCAGGTCTCCCGCATTGTAAGCAGATGCTTTGCCATCTGAGACATAGGTACTCTAAAGAAAATTTAAAAAGAGATGAGCAAGCCAGAATTAATATTAAACATAGCAATTGTGCAAAACACTATATTGCTATCAATAGTAATGTAACAATAACTCCTTTTAGAAATAGTGGGATTTATAAAATCAAAGTGAAAGTGTTAGTTGCTCTTTTGTGACTGACTCTGCAACCCCATGGACTGTAGACCGCTGTAGCCTGCCAGGCTCCTCTGTCCATGGAATTCTCCAGGCAAGAATACTGGAGTGGGTTGCCATTTCCTCCACCAGGGGATCTTCCTGACCTAGGGATTGAAACTGCGTCTCCTGCATCTTCTGCATTGCAGGCAAATTCTACATTGCTGAGCCGCCAGGGACACCTCTAAAGTGATTTTGGCTCCTTCCAAAGATCAAATCCTTTCTCAAAGTTTCACGATTTTTTTTTAACCCCTGAGGACAGTAAAAAGAATATGCTAAATACTTTTTGTTTAACAGGACATTTTGCTAGTAGCACCTGATATTGAAAGTGAAAGTCTCTCAGTCGTGTCTGACTCTTCGCGACTCCACCGACTATACAGTCCATGGAATTCTCCAGACCAGAATACTGAAATGGATAGCTATTCCCTTCTCCAGGGGATCTCCCCAACCCAGCGATTGAACCCGGGTCTCCTGCATTGCAGGCGGATTCTTTACCAGCTGAGCCACAAGGGAAGCCCTGGTAGCCCTGATACAGCTTCTCACATTACACAGCGAATAAAACAAAAAAATGATAAAACATAAATCAGCACCAAAATAAAAGATTAGTTATGTAGAAGACATATATGAAACTATTAGGAAAATAAAACTGCATTGAGACAATAACACCACCTCTACTTTACCCTAGGGAGGTAAATTTATGAAACATATAAGGAAACTTAAGAGAAACAGAAATAAAACAGTCCTATCTGTTTCTATATCCTCAACAGTTTTCCCTCAATCACACAGCCTAAAGATAGGCCCTAACTAGAGTTGTAGAACAGATTTGGAAACTATTTTTTATCAGTCTGTGATAATAGAGAAATTTAGAGTGCTTGGAAAATTTCATAGAAATTCATAGAATGTCATTGTGTTGACATTCAAGCACCTGACTGGTGGGCTGGTTTCACGGCATAGGACAAAGACCAGGCTGCGTAATTTTGAACTCATGGGGTTCATCCCAGGTGGAATAAGACAAATTGGATATTCACTGTGATATCACATTACAACACTAACACCATCAAGGTTAGTTTTATAATTGTAGCTTTGATATGTAAAATTATTTAGAAAAAAACATTTATTTATTCTTGTAACTTGCTATTTTAGCAATCACTTTCTTTTATAGCCTGAACTCTTTTTTAATGTATAATTTAGCATTATTTACTGTGGGCTTCCCACGTGGTTCAATGGTAGAGAATCTGCCTGCCAATGTAGGAGACACAGGAGATGCTTATTCAATCCCTGGGTCAGGAAGATCCACTGGAGGAGGAAATGGCAACCCACTCCAGTATTCTTGCCTGGAAAATCTCACGAACAGAGGATCCTGGTGGGCTACCATCCATGGGGTTACAAAGAGTTGGACACAACTGAGCAAGCATGCACATTATTTACTACATTAAGAAAGTATAATTTATAATATTTCAACCCCAATTTGCAAATGCCAAACAAGCCTCATTGAAGAGTTCTAAATTTTTTAATGTATTATTAATGATAAACCAGATGCTGAATATGAAAGTGATTTCAAATACATGAAGACCAAAAGAGTTCATATTAATTTTACTTGGAAGTATGAGTCATGTGCTGAGTTCAATTTTGTAGCCTTAATTGACACCAAAACATGAAACACTGGTGTGTTATTTGCAGAGATACACTAGCCATTGAAACAATGGAACTATTGTGAGATAAGCAGTATTTACATTTTAAAAAGACATGAAGAAGTAAATTCAAAATTCAAAAAAAAAACAAAAACTATTTCAAAGGAAAGCTATTGATTTGAAAAGCCAAAAGAAACAGACATCACTATATCATAGTGTGTGTGGAGCATCTTGTAAAGAACTTTAGATTACAAAATAGTAAAAAAAAATCACAGACAACTGTCGAGACATTAGTGAAGGCCTGCATTAAATAGATTTTCTCTGAACTGTCCGGCAAATCTATAGCATAGAAGATAGCTGAAGTATCACTTTCCTATGATACAATGTCTATGGATATTCAGGAATTAGCTTATGAGGTGGAATACCAAGTCATATAACAAATAATACGAGCAAAGTTTTTTTTATTTTTATTACAGCTTAATGAATGCAAATATATTGTCTGAGCTTCCCTGCTGGCTCAGATGGTAAAGAATCTGCCTGCAATGCAGAATACCAGGTTTCGATCCCTTGGTTGGGAAGATCCTCTGGAGAAGGGAATGGCAACCCACTCCAGTATTCTTGCCTTTCTTGCCTGGAGAATTCCACAGGCAGAAGAGCCTGGTGAGCTCCAGTTCATGGGGTTGAAAGAGTCAGACATGACTGATGGACGAACACTTACACTTATTTATATTGTCTTACATGAGCATACTCTTTTTTTAGTATATGAGCAATTTGAATATGATGACATTATGAAGGAAGAATTTTTTCAGCTCTATGGAGATAAAGAACAATCTTTGAACTGTCTACTATTATGAAAGATTGCATTATCAGCAAATGTGGTTTAGAGTTCAAGTTGGGTGTAGGAATATGTTCTATGGAGCAGAACATATGGAACCTATCTGTTCTGTGGAACAAAAATGACAGGGAAACATTTTGGAGTTATCATAACCAGATGAAGGAGCTTGTATCAGAAAGTGAATCAACATCTGCTTCTGTCATTGAGAAAGTCTTGCTACCAGTAAAAGTCACCTGAACTAAACAGTTTAGTGACATGGTAAAAATTATAAATTACATAAAGCTAAAGAGCTTTTACTTGCTGTTATCCCTATTGTTATAATACTGAAAATGATGGTAAGTAATTGGTTTGTTTGTTTGTTTTTTTGAGGTTAAGTGGCTTCACTGATGGCTCAGACAGTAAAGAGTCTGCCTGAAATGCAGGAGACCTGGGTTCAATCCCTGAGTCAGGAAGAGCCCCTGGAGAAGGAAATGACTGAGTAGAGGTAAGATGTTCATCCAGGAAAAATATCTGTTAAAAATGTTTGAATGACGAATGAATTCATAATGCTTAGCCAGATAATTCATTTAGTTCCAGTTTTTCAAAGGTATAAATCATTCAGTCTGACTTCCTTAATTTTATTGTATTTTTATACATTTCATATTCTTGAAGTGTATGTGTGTGCTGTGCTCAGTTGTATTTGATGCTCCAGGCCCCTCTGTCCATGGGATTTCCCAGGCAAGAATACTGGAGTGGGTTGCCATTTCCTATTCCAGGGGATCTTTACAGCCCAGGGATCAAACCCAAGTCTCTTGCAAGTCTCCTTGCATTGGCAGGCTGGTTCTTTACCACTACCACCACCTGGGAAGCCCCAAAAATGATTTCCTCAAATAGATACTGTAACCCAACAGTATTCCTGTGAGTCATAGTTGTAATTGGTTAGGAAATTTGAAATTCAGAGGGTTAACTTTCATATAGTACATTCCAATTCTCCTGATGCCATGCTAGATTTCAAGTTTAAACTCTTGCAAAAAGCCTTTTCAATAACTTTAAAATTATATAACTATAAATGAAAGTCTCAAAAATGAACTTCTATGCTCTAAATTCTTCCTGGCTCATCCATCATGCACACTCTCCTTGTGTTACTCTCACAATATGATTATGTCATCAGGGTTCCAACGAGGAACCTATGGGGCATTCACAGGAGATGCAGGTTCAGTCTAGCCTGGAAAATTCCATGGAAAGAGGAGCCTGGTAGGCTAACATCCATGGGATCGAAGAGAGTCAAACACAGCTGAGCACACACACACACTCTAAATCACCAGGTACAGTTAACACTTTGGTGTTATGGTAGTAGAAGGCAGACATCAACAACAGATTTCTAACATTCAAAAAAAAATACTTTTCTGTTTTTTAACAACCAGTTCCAGAATAGGTACTTTGTTTCTTACTAGACGGTACCTACTATACAGCCAGTAACTTCTTGGTTTTCTTCATGTCATTAGAGATCAAATTCTTATATTACTTTTTATTCTGTGAAGCATATCCAAGTGTGGAGTTCCTTTTGAAGTGAATTTTTCAAATTACTTCTCTTAGATAATCTCCAGTGCTGAGAAATGCAATAAATACAACAGTAAAATACATCAACCCTTTGTACTTGGTCAGTTTCTTAACAAGAACATTATCCTCAGGCAAATACCAGACTAAAAAATAGGGTAAACACTTTGTACTAAAGGTTAGTGGGAAAATTCAGCCTTCAATTCACTTAAGATCATACACTGTTATGAATATGTTCTGTTTGCCACGCAATGTGCTAGGAACAACAAAATTTAAAAGATGAGTAAGTGTCATCTTACTGAGAAGGTGTTTATAATTTTGGGGAATGTATAATATGCATAAATATTTTGAATAGTAAATATAAGTGTTTGTATGATATGCAGGAAATAATAACTAATTTGCAAAGTACAACTGAAGACCTACATAGTTAGTCTTTGACGTAGTTAAAGAGCACAGACTTTGTAGTTAGTTCTGGGTTTGGCCACTTATCACATGATATTGAACAAGAAAACACTCTCATCTGAGCCTCGGTTTCATCTGAAAATGGGATAATAGTCCATAACTCAGAAGATAGGTGTAAGGATAAAATTGAATAAGATGGTATATGGACAATGTCTAATATTTTTCCTAACATGGAGTGGATGCTTAACAGTTCTGATCTCCTCCTTTATGTCTTCAAAGCTCTTGTATAGTATTTGTAGTTGTAGTATTATGCTGCCAGATTTATCATTCAGTCATTCAGCAAAAATCCCTGTATACATGTTATGTGCAAGGAACTCTATTGAAACAAAGTCCCTGCTGTAAAGAAAAATACAATTTGGGTGAGCAGGGTGGAGGGAAGGAGATGAAGAGCAGAAAATGAAATAGATGCTGTGAAGGAAATAAATAGGAGATCTATAGAAGATAATGATGGAATGAGGACTAATATAGATGAGAAGGGGAGAGTGAGTTCATGATAAAAGATGCAACAGAGAAGCAAATGCTAGGCCAGTTTTTATAGAACTTTGTAGGCCATAGCAAAAGGATTTTATATAAGGAATTAAATAATACAAATTTTATGTAATACAAATTACTATGAGTTGTCTGTCAGAAAAGAATGTAGAGGAAATGAGTAGAAGAAAAGACATCAGCTGAGAATCTTTTCATTACAGTAAGAAAGACATGCAGTAATATTAGGACTTAGGATGATAATTCTGGTGAGAGAGTGTATTATCCAGATTTGACATGGTTTTGTATGTAAAGTCAATGGCACTTCCTGAAAAATGGGATAAGGAGAATGAGGAGAAGGAAGGAATAGGGAAAACTCTGGATTTTGACTTAAGTAAAAGAATACATGATGACTTGAAAAACAGTGGGTGGAATTTGGGGGACAGAAGCCAAATTTACATGTGCTAAATAAGGGAAAATGGGGGATGAATTGGAACCAACTTGGATAGACTATACATTCAAGACATTTTACTGCCTAAGAAAAGGAAGTGAAAATGGAGAAATAGCTGTTAGGAGATGTGGGGTCAAGAGGGCTTTTTTTTTTTTTAAAAGATGGGAGATAGTGGTGGATTTTTTAAAAATATATGAACCAATAATTTCAGTTCAATCACTCAGTCATGTCTGACTCTTTGTATTCCGATGGACTATAGCACAGCAGGCTTCCCTGTCCATCACCAAATCCTGAGCTTGCTCAAACTCATGTCCATAGAGTCGGTGATGCCATCCAACCATCTCATCCTCTGTCGTCCCCTTCTCCACTTGCCTTCAATCTTTACCAACATCAGGGTCTTTTCCAATGAGTCAGTTCTTCACATGAGGTGGTCAAAGGATTGGAATTTCAGCTTCAGCATCAGTCCTTCCAATGAATATTCAGGACTGATTTCCATTAGGATAGACTGGTTGGATCTCCTTGCAGTCCAAGGGACTCTCAAGAGTCTTCTCCAACACGACAGTTCAAAAGCATAAATTATTTGGTGCTCAGCTTTCTTTATAGTCCAACTCTCACATCCATACATGACTGGTGGAAAAACCATAGCTTTGACTAGACGGACCTTTGTCAGCAAATTATGTCTCTGCTTTTTAATGAACTGTCTAGGTTGGTCATAGCTTTTCTTCCAAGGAGCAAGCATTTTTAATTTCATGGCTGCAATCACCATCTGCAGTGATTTTGGAGCCCCCCCAAAAATAAAGTCTCTCACTACTTCCATTGTTTCCCCATCTATTTGGCCATGAAGTGATGGGACCAGATGCTATGATCTTAGTTTTCTGAATGTTGAGTTTTAAACATACTTTTTCACTCTCCTCTTTCACTTTCATCAAGAGGCTCTTTAGTTCTTCTTTGCTTTCTGCCATAAGGGTGGTGTCATCTGCATATCTGAGGTTATTGATATTTCTCCTGACAAACTTGATTCCAATTTGTGCTTCATCCAGTCCAGGATTTTGCATGATGTACTCTGCATATAAATTAAATAAGCAGGGTGACAATATACAGCCTTGATGTACTCCTTTCCTTATGTACATCTCCTCTGATGTACTCCTCTGTTGTTCCATGTCCAGTTCTAACTGTTGCTTCTTGACCTGCATACTGATTTCTCAGGAGGCAAGTCAGGTGGTCTGGTAGTCCCATCTCTTGAAGAATTTTCCACAGTTTATTGTGATCCACACAGTTAAAGGCTTTGCTATAGTCAGCAAAGCAGAAATAGATGTTTTTCTGGAACTCTCTTGCTTTTTTGATGATCCAATGGATGTTGGCAATTTGATCTCTGGTTCTTCTGCCTTTTGTAAATCCAGCTTGAACATCTGGAATTTCATGGTTCACATACTGTTGAAGCCTGGCTTGGAGAATTTTGGGCATTAATTCGCTAGTGTGTGAGATGAGTGCAATTGTGCGGTAGTTTGAGCATTCTTCGGCATTGCCTTTCTTTGGGATTGGAATGAAAACTGACCTTTTCCAGTCCTGTGGCCACTGCTGAGTTTTCCAAATTTGCTGGTATATTGACTACAGCACTTTCACAGCATCATCTTTTAGGATTTGAAATAGCTCAACTGGAATTCCATCACCTCCACTAGCTTTGTTTGTAGTGATGGTTCCTAAGGCTCACTTGACTTTGCATTCCAGGATGTCTGGCTCTAGGTGATTGATCACACCATCGTGGTTATCTGGGTCATGAAGATCTTTGTACAGTTCTTTTGTGTATTCTTGCCACCTTTTCTTAATATCTTCTGCTTCTGTTAGATCCATAACATTTCTGTCCTTTCTTGTGCCTATCTTTGCATGAAATGTTCCCGTGGTATCTCTAATTTTCTTGAAGATATTTTTAGTCTTCCCATTCTATTGTTTTCCTCTATTAGGAAGGTTTTCTTATCTCCCCTTGCTATTATTTGGAACTCTGCATTCAATGCAGAGTATATCTTTCCTTTTCTCCTTTGCTTTTAGCTTTTCTTCTTTTCTCAGTTATTTGTAAGGCCTCCTCAGACAACCATCTTGCCCTTTTGTATTTCTTTTTCTTGGGAAAGTTCTTGATCACTGCCTCCTGTACAATGCAATGGACCTCCTTCCATAGTTCTTCAGGCACTCTATCAATCAGATCTAATCCCATAAATCTACTTGTCACTTCCACTGTATAAGCATAAAGGACCATTATGATTATACTTCCCTTATTAACTGGTAAGATGAGAGACAAATGATATTTTTTTCCTCTCACCTTTAATGAGGTGCAAATTGACATACTGCACTGAATAAGTTTAAGGTATATAACATGATCATTTGACTTACATACATTGTGAAATGATATTTCAGTTCAGTTCAGTCCAGTCACTCAGTCGTGTTCGACTCTTTGTGACCCCATGAATCGCAGCACGCCAGGCCTCCCTGTCCATCACCAAATCCCGGAGTTCACTCAAACTCATTTCCATCGAGTCGGTGATGCCATCCAGCCATCTCATCCTCTGTCAGCCCATTCTCCTCCTGCACCTAATCCCTCTCAGCATCAGAGTCTTTTCCAATGAGTCAACTCTTCTGATCAGGTGGCCAAAGTATTGGAGTTTCAGCTGTAACATCAGTCCTTCCAATGAACACCCAGGACTGATCTCCTTTAGGATGGACTGGTTGGATCTCCTTGCAGTCCAAGGGACTCTCAAGAGTCTTCTCCAACACCACAGTTCAAAAGCATCAATTCTTTGGCACTCAGCTTTCTTCACAGTCCAACTCTCACGTCCATACATGACCACAGGAAAAACCATAGCATTGACTAGACGGACCTTTGTTGGCAAAGTAATGTCTCTGCTTTTGAATATGCTGTCTAGGTTGGTCATAACTTTCCTTCCAAGGAGTAAGCGTCTTTTAATTTCATGGCTGCAATCACCATTTGCAGTGATTTTGGAGCCCCAAAAAATAAAGTCTGCCACTGTTTCCACTGTTTCCCCATCCATTTCCCATGAAGTGATGGGACCAGATGCCATGATCTTCGTTTTCTGAATGTTGAACTTTAAGCCAACTTTTTCACTCTCTTCTTTAACTTTCATCAAGAGGCTCTTTAGTTTTTCACTTTCTGCCATAAGGGTGGTGTCATCTGCATATCTGAGGTTATTGACATTTCTCCAGGCAATTAGTGAACATCTATCATGTCATATAAGTAAAAAAAGAAAGAAAGAAATAGAAAAAATATTTTCCCTGTGATGAGAACTCTTAGGATTTACTCTCTTGTTGTTGTTATTTATTAGCTAAGTCCTGTCTGACTTTGCAACCCCTCAGACTGCAGCACACCAGGCTTCCCTGTCCTTCGCTATCTCCTGGAGTTTGCTCAAGTTGATGTCCATGGAGTCAGTGATGCTATCTAACCATCTCTTTCTCTGCCACCCTCTTCTCCTTTTGCCTTCACTCTTTTCCAGCATCAAGCTCTTTTCCAATAAGTCGGCTCTTCACATCGGGTGGGCTTCCCTGGTAGCTCAGACGGTAAAGCGTCTGCCTGTAATGCGGGAGACCCGGGTTCAATTCCTGGGTTGGGAAGAATCCCTGGAGAAGGAAATGGCAATCCACTCCAGCATTCTTGCCTGGAAAATCCCATGGATGGAGGAGCCTGATAGGCTACAATCCATGGGGTCGCAAAGAGTCGGACACGACTGAGCGACTTCACTCACTCACTCTTCACATCAGACTCAGACTCATCAGTTGTTACCCTCTTAACAGCTTTCATATATAACATACAACAGTGTCAATTACATATATCATGTTGTACATTACACCTCCATCACTTATCTTTGTTATACCTGGGAGTTTGTACATTTTGACTATCTTTGCCCACTAGGGGGATGGACACATGCCCGACCTCTGGTAACCACAAATCTGATCTCATTTTCTATGAGTTTGTTTTTGAAGTGTCATTGACCTACAACAGTATGTTAGCTCCTCTTACCCAACATAGTGATTTAATATTTCTGTACATTTCATAATAAGTCTATTTATGATATGCCACCACACAAAGATATTAGATAATTATGACTATATTCCCCACACTATACATTTCACACTCCTGACTCATTTATTTTGCACTTGGGAGATGGTACCTCCTAATCTCCCTCACCTATTTCTTTCCTCCCCCCAGTCCCCTCCCCTCTGGTCTCCATATGGTAAATTGCCAACTCAGGAGTACAAACTAATGTACTTATAAACAAGAAAAGTTTGCAGTGGTCACTACCCCAATATGATGATAAAAGTGTCACCCTACAATCAAGTAATTGGCTTTTTCTGTTGCTTTATCTTCCTATTGTTCTTCAAAAAGATCACTTTCTTGGGGAAAAGGATTACCATAGATTATAATGGTTCTCTGAAATGGCATCTTGAAATATAAGGAGTCCGAATATAGGAAGGGATATAAACAGAATTGGGCTTCCCTGGTAGCTCAGTGATAAAAAGTCAGCCTGCCAAAGCAGGAGATGCATGTTCAATCCCTGGATCAGTAAGGTCCCCTAGAGAAGGCCATGGCAACCCATTCCAGTGTTCTTGCCTGGGAACTCCCATGGGCAGAGGAGCCTGGTGGGCTATAGTTCGTGGGATTCACAAAATAGTTGGACACGACTTAGTGAATAAACAACAGCATAAACAGCATTACCTAGTATATGTGTTTTAGTCACAGTGTTATATAAGCATGTATACAATGGTGAGTGAGCCAGAGATAGCCTATGAGTTCATGGCAGTTGAATAGCATAAAGATAGAAATTACTGTACAGAAAAACACCTCCAATTTATCAGTCCTCTCTGAGTTTTGCAAGGGCCTTAGGGATGCCTAAGCTTGAGATAGACTTTATATGGGAATAGGCTTTCCTAATATGTTTCCAGAAGCTTAAATCTACCATCTGGTTGAAGCAGCTGTGAGGAAAACCTTTGTTGTGTTGTTTTGAAATTTGTTTCCACTAGTGTCAGACAGAAACTTAATGCAGGAGGAAAGGGATGCAGTACAAACAAAATTAATTTATTTAAAATAAATAACTGGAATTAGGGCATCAAAAGTGCCTGGGAAATACTTGACAGGCCTATAAATTCTACTAGAGTACATAAGGGGGATATTTCTAGAAATAGTGGACTAGAGAAATGGTCTTTTTGGGAATTTTAATTAGATAACCAGAATTAATGCCTCTGATTTTAATTTTGGATCACGAATACAGGTATGTCCAACAATTAAAAAAAAGTTTAATTCTATGTTAACATTAAAAAGTTCTGTTGAAAAAAAAAAAAGTTCTGTTGAAGTCCATTTTTAATAAAACATTTGATACAGAAGTCATTTTAAAATGAAATTTTTGTATAAAAATAATAAATGGTATTGGGAGAGAATTAAAATAAAAAATATTTTTTAAAACCATCCATAATCCCACCATGCAGAAATGACTTAATATTTATTGTATGTATTATGTACTATATTATATCTACCATTATGTATTATATTAAATTGAACTTAAGCTCCATTATGGGGCTTCCCTGGTGCCTCAGATGGTAAAGAATCTGCCTGCAATGAAGGAGACCTGGGTTCAGTCCCTGGGTCGGGAAGATCCTCTGGAGAAGGGGATGGCTACCCACTCAAGTATTCTTGCCTGGAGAATTCCATGGACAGAGGAGCCTGGTGGGCTATAGTCCATGGGGTTGCAAAAAGTCAGACAGACTGAACTAGCACTTTCACTTTTCACTTTTGTTTGTTGCTGTTATCTTCAGTGTCTAGATCATAGTCTACTTGACAGTAGGCACAGGCACTCCATAAATATTTTTCAATTAATGAATATGCAAGTGATTATATAACTAAAGTAAAGCTCATATAATCTACAAAATTTAACATTACACATTGATCACATTATATCCCTTTTTATTTAATATTAAGTCATCTGCTAGTAAGTAGTTTTAATGGCTAGGATTAAATTCATCTTATGACACTATGATAAGATATAATTGGAAAAAATGTTTCATCATTTCCTTAGGATTTAGCCTTAGAAGTGGGTATGAATATTTTCATATATATTGAAATATATTTCAAAACAATCCTACAAATGGTTATATCAATTTATATCAGTACTCTCTCTCCAAGTCTGAGAGTTTGAGATCTTTTATTTTTAAGAAATTATGAATTGTATAAAATAATTATTTAAAATAAAATTTAACTGGTTTCATTACTTATTGCATATGCTTACATTTCACATTTTTTTATCTTACCTTATGTCTGTTTTTTCTGTCTTGGATTGCAAATTATATAGAAGGCAGGGTATGTTCCATGTTCTTGAATATTTGAGAATATATTTTACATATAAAATATATTTCACATATGAAAGAAAATTTTTCTGGCATCTTACTCTACAAAGGTTTTTCCTCAGATTTCTGTATATTTCTATATTACCTTTTATTAATATTGTGTAGGAAAGTTATATGACATTGTGATTTAGTCACAATGCTTGAGGAGATGTTCATATGCCTCATATTTTAAATATTTTTTCTCAAAGTGTTTAATGACATGCCTTTCTCCCAGTAATTTAACATAAAAAAATGAGGGAATTTCCTATACATTTGCTAACATGAATCTTTTTTAGGTCAGAATATTTTCTCCAGTTGTGTCTTTGATTGTGACAAAAGGCTCTCACTTTTTATTCAGGTGCATTACAAATTTTATTCTCTGTTGTCTAGTTCTCTCATTTTTTCAGTACCTGTTTTTTTTTTTTAACATTGTTTACATATATTTAAAATTTAATTTTAGTTAATTGCATAATGGCTTTACAATATTGTGTTGATTTGTTTCTGTCATACAACATAAATCAGCCATAAATATATTATATATGTGTGTGTGTGTGTATATATATATTATACATGTATATACAGACACACACGTATTTATATATCCCCTCCCTCTTGAACCACCCTCCCATATCCCACCAACCCATCCCTCTGGCTTTAGTCCTTGTTCATAAAAGTCTTTTTTTTTTTCTCTAAGCTGTAAGATAATTTATATGTCTGTACACCAAATGACTGATAAAATTTGCTTCTTTGTCAGTTCTGTACTTTACTACTTCTTGTTGCATATTTGTTTCCTGAAAGTGTTCATCTTTATATCATTTATAGTCCATCCTATTGACTTTTCATTTTAAAATTTGTCCCTTAACAGGGAAATTGGACTTCCCTAGTGGTTCAGTTGGTAAAGAATCTCTCCGCTATGCGGGAGACCAGGGTTCGATCCTTGGGTCGGGAAGATCCCCTGAAGAAAGAAATGGCAACCCACTCCAGTATTCTTGCCTGGGAAATACCATGGACAGAGGAGCCTGGCAGGTTGCAGTCCATGAAATAGCAGAGTCAGACATGACTGAGCAACTAGCACTTTGAACAGGGAAATAGCATTATAATGGCCATATCTTGTTAAATTTTACTGACTGTGCCAATTTGTTTCCTGAAAACTTTTTCTGAATTCTTAAATAATCTTATTTTTAGAGATTTCTTTGATTTACTTACTGTGATTTTACTCAAAAGAGGCAAGATATTTCCAGACCTAATATTTACTAATGAATGTGGGTGTCAGTTATCTGAAGCCGAGACATAATTTTCTCCTATTATTTTTCTTAGCTGGAATTCAAGTTTCACAGCACCTAACTCTAATTTTTGCAGACATTAATATATTCTTTAATAACTAGTAGACCACATGAAATGCTACACTACTTAGTCAGGGACGCTTTTCAAATCTCTATTTGACCTAGTGCTCTTGACTCCTAAAAACTCTCCCTCTCACACTGCAAAGCAAGCACGTCATTAATTTACTGCTCTTTTGGCTTTTGTAATTTGCTAAATCTGGGTGGATGTAGATAGCTGGAATTGAAGAAACAAAGGCAGGAACAGTCTTCAAATTCTCCCCAAAGCAGCACCTTGTGAACAGACGTGGCTTGTACAGTCTGTATGTCTCGAGTTGATGAGCAATACAGTATATGTTGGGCCTTCCCTGGCAGCTCAGCTGGTAAAGAATCTGCCTGCAATGCAGGAGACCTGGGTTTGATCCCTGTGTCAGGAAGATCCCCTGGAGGAGGAAATGGCCACCCATTCTAGTATTTTTTGCCTGGAGAATCCCCATGGACAGAGGAGCCTGGCAGGCTACAGTCCATGGGGTCTCAAAGAGTCAGACACGACCGAGTGACATAGCAAACACACACATACACACACACTGTATCTTAAACATTTTTTTTTTCAGGCAATATCCACTCAATGGCGAAGCATGTTATAGCTTTTCCTAAATCAAACTTCATCTGCCTTACCCTTGGTAGAATTTTTCCAGGATTATGGCATATGTTTGTCTCTCTTTGGTATTATTATCTGTGAATTTTCCTTCTTCTGTTGTCTCTTGTCTCTATAGCTTTTTTAACGTTGGAACTTGTGAGGATCTGCATGTAGGATTAAAGCTAAGATCAATTAAACAAGTCCATTTCTTATGGTTTTAGAAAAATAGTGGCTATGAATTAGGTACTTGAGCTATATTAAATCATATCTAGTTTAAAACAATGACTATATTGTTGACAATTTCTAAACATCTGAACAAGTATGACCTAATGGTTTGCTAATAAGCAATAGCAAAAATGATAAAAAATAATACCTTAAAATATCTCCAGCTTCTGAATGTAAGTTTACATTTCACAGAGTAATATCAATGTAATACAAAGCATTCAAATAGTATCCAAAGCGGCATCAATGATTGTGACCTCAGACTCAGAACCTAGAAGATCAAATTCTGCTGAAATATTTCCCTGTGCTCCACCCCTTGCTGATCCATGTGTGACCTCATAGCTTGAATGCTAGTTGGGTTTCGATTCTGCTGTTGTTGCTGTTTATTCACCAAATAGTGTCTGACATTTTTGCAACCCCATGGACTATAGCCCACCAAGCTCCTTTGCCATGGAATATTTCCCAGTAAGAATACTGGAAGGGGTTGCATTTCCATCTCCAGTGGATCTTCCTGACCCAGGAATCAAACCCATGTCTCCTTCTTTAGCAGGCAGATTCTTTGCCACTGAGCCACCGGAGAAGCCTCTAAATTTGACTAGGGATTTATTAATCCTAATGCTCTGATTTCTGCGAAAACACCTGAGTAAAGGCCCTTGAAACTCACACTATGCATAGTAGTGTATATATATATATCAATTCCAATCTCCCAATTCCTCCCCTCTCCCCTTTTCCCACATTGGTGTCCATATATTTGTTCTCTAGTCTATGTCTCTATTTCTGCTTTGTAAATAGGTTCATCTGTACCATTTTTTCTAGATTACACATATATACATTAATGTACAAATTTTTTTTTCTCTTTCTGACTTACTTCACTGTCTATCACAGTCTCTGGGTCCATCCACATCTCTGAAAATAGCACAATTTAATTCCTTTTTAAGGCTGAGTAATATTCCATTGTATATGTGTTCCACATCTTTATCCATTCCTCTGTTGATGGACATTTAAGTTGCTTCCGTGTCCTGGCTATTGTAAATAGTGCTGCAATAAAGATGGGGGGGGGGGGCATGTATCTTTTGGAATTATGATGACCTAAATGGGAAGGAAATCCAAAAAAGAGAGGTTGTATGTATGTATATGGCTGATTCACTTTGCTGTACAGCCAAAAATAACACATTGTAAAGCAACTATACACCAATAATTTAAAAAAAAAACTCTATCAATGTATATCCTTTTCTGAAGGGAATGAAGTTTTAAGAGAAAAGAGGAAGAGAAAACACTGAGGAGGCCGATTGTGTCACTCAGGTGAAGAGATGATGCCACTCTTACAGAAAAAATACCAGAGAACACAGAAGACTTTTGAGTATGGAAACCAAGCTTTGATTGCAATGACCCCTTACCTGACTCTTGTTAGTCCACAAATGATCTCTTGTCCAATGATCATTACAACCTTACTGATATATGAGGGTGGAGTGTTTGATCAGTGTTCAGAAGATGGAATTAACTGATCATGTCCAGTTGTTGAGCATGATTTTTAGTTTTGAGATGTTCTGTTTGTCATGACTTTCAACATGGCTTTTATTTCTCTGAACATGAGTGTGCAAATGTAAAAAAAAAAAAAAAAGCTGTACAAAGGTAGACAATGTGTATTTTTCCCTTCTGTATTCCTGGAATTTAGGAGAGCATTTGGTATGTAATGTGCTTCCCTAGTGGCTCAGACAGTGAAGAATCCTCCTGCAATGTGGATACCTGTGTTCAGTCCCTGAATTGGGAAGATCCCCTGGAGAAGGGAGTGGCTACCCACTCCAGGATTCTGGCCTGGAGAATTCCATGGAGAGAGGAGCCTGACCGGCTACAGTGCAGGGGGTCTCAAGGAGTCGGACATGACTGAGCAGCTTTCACTTTCACTTTGATACGTAACAGTTGTTTGATAGTTATTTATTGAGCAAGTGAAAAAAATGAATGATAAATGAATGAAGTCAGAAATCCTCAAAGAGCAATGTCAAAGTTGTTGAACTTCAGAAAAATCTAAACTTATGGTTACCAAAGGGGACAGATAAAGGGAGGAATAAATTGGAAATTTGAGATTAACATATACACACTATTGTATATAAGATAAATAACAAGGACATACAGTATAGGACAGGGAACTGTTTTCAATATCTTGTTATAACCTGTAATGGAAAAGAATCTGAATAAGTTTATGTTTTGAATATTCACTTTGCTGTACACCCAAGATGTTGTAATTCAGCTCAACTTCAATAAAAAATAAAAACAAAAGTCTCCCCCCACCAAAATGTTGTCTAGTGTAATGCATAGAACCCTGGATGAGATATTGTGATTGGATTCTACTTCCTGTCATGGGGCTAAATTTCTGTGCAACTTTAGTTCCGACTATCCTTCTCCTATCTAAGTTTTTGCTTTTATAATCTGAGAGATGAGAGTGTCTCTAATGAAGACTATCAGCATAAACTCCAATAGCAAACCCCACGTGTCAGTCATATCAGCCAGAAAATATCTGCTTCTTTCTCCCAACAGATCCTTTGTTAACCTCAGGGCTTAGACACTGCCCAGCAGGGAGAACATTGAAGTGTCCCAGTCTGTTGCTGTTCTGGCTTTGTGCTACCATGTGGTATCACATGTGACAGGTGATAGCAGTCCACCTGGGGCTTCCCAGGTGGCTCAATGGTAAAGAATCCACCTGCCAATGCAGAAGATATGGGTTCGATCCCTTGGTCAGGAAGATCCCCTGCAGAAGGAAATGGCAACCTACTCTGGAATTCTTGCCTGGAAAATCCTGTGGACAGAAGAGCCTGGCTGGCTACAGTCAATGGAGTCACAAAGGAGCCGGACATGACTTAGCTACTAAACACAACAACAACCAGTCCACACAGTGATGATGCTCTCAGCTCTCACAGCTCACACTTCTGCTGTAGTTCTACAGGGAGGGAGGGTAATTAACAATCACTTGAGTCAGCTTGGGCAGCTCTTAGGTTGCAACAGTGAGTTCTCAACTCTTTGAATCCTAAACCTAACTGACTCCCAGGATGCCCAACCAGGATAAGGGCATAATTTATTACACTATTTGCCATCCTTCTGAACCAGAATCACCACTTTCTTTCTTTCACAGCCTTCACTACTAAGGAGAATGGGCTGCTTTCTTTTAAACTTTCAGATCAGATGAATTTTCTGATCATCCTATCTGTTGACTATAATACATTCCTATTGTAATGCATTTAAGTACTGCTCTCCACTCTCTTCCAGTTTGTGTCTATTTACACTGTCTTTCACCACCCCAGGGGACTGTCAGATAGTCAAGAAGGCCACCTACAATTTCCTTGGTGTCAAAGTCTGACACTCTCTTTTATCAGGGAAGGTGGGAGAGTAATTGAGATCAATGCTGATTAAATATTTGGGAGCAGCTGGAAGCATATTGGTTCAGAGGGTATAATTATATTTTATACTCTGGCAAATATGGTAACAAAATCTTTCCTCAGGCAATGGGCACTTTGCCAGCCTTTTAAGAAAAAATATCTCATGATGCTTCCAGAGATTCCAAAACCTACCTTCTGGAAGGGACTCTGCTTCTTTCCAAAGGTAATTTACCATTTTAGAAATTAGAATAGTAATATACCCTTGTAATCCATCCCTAGGCAGTGTGAATGGAGAAAAACAAAGCATTATTCACAGCATTGGCAAGCTATGACATGTCTGAATTTAATTTTTAGTCTCATTGTCAAAGCCAATTTAAGGAAAAATTATGAAACAGGTAGAGACTAGACATTAACACCTCACCCTCTACCTCATCAGCTCTCTTTTCCATTCAATTTATCCTATACCCTACAATTTTAACAATCAAGCCCCCTAGGAAGGCCCTCACATAGGTATGTTTCTCTCTGTCTTTTAGTGAATTATCAACTAATTCCTGGATAAGATCATGGCATCTGATCCCTTCATGGCAAATAATGGGGAAACAGTGGAAACCGTGACAGACTTTATTTTCTTGGACTCCAAAATCACTGTAGATGGTGACTGCAGCCATGAAATTACAAGACACTTGCTCCTTGGAAGAAAATCTATGACCAATCTAGACAGTATATTAAAAAAGCAGAGACATTGCTTTGTCGACAAAAGTCCATCTAGTCAAAGCTATGGTTTTTCCAGTAGTCATGTACAGATGTGAGAGTTGGACCATAAAGAAAGCTGAGCACCAAAGAACTGATGCTTTTGAACTGTGGTGTTGGAGAAGAATCTTGAGAGTTCCTTGGGCTGCGAGTAGATCAGACTAGTCAATCCTAAAGGAAATCAGTCCTAAATTTTGGAAGGACTGATGCTGAAACTGAAGCTCCAATACTTTGGACACCTGATGCAAAGAACTGACTGATTGGAAAAGACCCTGATGCTGGGAAAGATTGAAGGCATGAGAAGAAGGGAACAACAGAGGATGAGATGGTTGGATGGCATCACCAACTCGATGGACATGAGTTTGAGCAAGCTCTGGGAGCTGATAATGGACAGGGAAGCCTGGCCTGCTGCAGTCCTTGGGGTCGCAAAGAGACACGATTGAGTGGCTGAACTGAACTGAAGATAATGTTTGCTGGTAAATATTAAGGAAAATTCTATTCAAAGAAAATTTGCATTGCTGTGTCTTTTGATAGATTATGAGTTAAAATGTTTGGGAGCAGTCTTGCCTAAAATTTCACATTGATCTGGTCACAGAAGCTCTACTATAGGGAATTGGGGGAAATGTCAGAACTCCAGCTCAACCTTCCAGCCTTGTCATTAGGGACTCTGAATATCCAGTCATAGCCTTCCAAGTTCCATTGAAACCTTTTCCAATCCTCATTCTTCCAACAGGGAATGAAACATGACGCTGGAAGCTCATCCATAAAACGTTCTTTGGGTATGGAATGGGGTGGAGTTGAAAAGTTTGACACTTTAGTGATCCCCTTCCCCTCCCACTTTTTTTGATTGAAGTATAGTTGATGTATGATACTATGTTACAGGTATACAATACAATGATTTACAACTTTTAAAGGCTATACTCCATTTATGGTTATCATAAAATATTGGCTCTATTCCCTGTGTTGTACAATATATCCTTATATCAATAGTCTATTTTGTTGACAATTGTTAGTACCTCTTGGTCCCATTCCTCTATAATGTCCCTTTCTCCCTCCCTCTCCCCACTGGTAAGCACTTGTTTGTTCTGTATATCTGTGAGTCACTTCTTTTTTGTTATAGTCACTAGTTTGTTGTATTTTTAGATTCCACATATAAGTGATATCATACACTATCTGTCTTTTGCTGTCTGACTTCACTTAGTATAATATTTTTCAAGTTCATTCATGTTGGTGAAAATGGCAAAATTTCAGTCTTCCATAGACTGAGTAGTAGTATTCCATTGTGTGAATAGACACACACACACACACACACACACACACACATATATAGGTTGCTTCCATGTCTTGGCAATTATAAACAATGCAATTATGAATATTTGGTGCATGTATCTTTTCAAATTAGTGTTTCCATTTTGTTTCATATATATATCCAGGAGGAAGGGTTTCCCTGGTGGCTCAGATGGTAAAGAATCTGCCTGCAATGCAGGAGACCCAGGTTCAATCCCTGAGTCAGGAAGATCCCCTGGCAAATGGAAAGGCTACCCACTCCATTATTCTTGCCTGGGAAATCCCATGGACAGAGGAGCCTGGTGGGCTACAGTCCATGGGGTCACAAAGAGTCAGGCGTGACTGAGCAACTAACACACACTCAGGAGTAGAATGCTGGGTCATATGGCAGTCCTATTTTTAGTTTTTTGAGAAACCTCCAGTCTGTTTTCCACAGTGGCTGCACCAATTTACATTCCTAACAACAGTGTATGAGAGTTCCCTTTCCTCCACATCCTTGCCAACATTCATTATTTGCGTTCTTTTTGACAATAGATTCTGACAGGTGTGAGGTGCTATCTCATTGTGGTTTTGATTTGCATTTCCCTGATGATTAGCAATGTTGCACATCTTTTCATGGGCCTGTTGGCCATCTGCATTTCTTCTTTGGAAAAGTGGCTATTCAATTCTCCTGCTCAGTTTTTAATTGGATTTTTTTTTATGTTAAATTGTATGAGCTATTTCTATATTTGGGGTATTAACCCCTTATTGGCCATATTTGCAAATATTTTCTCCTATTCAGTAGGTTGTCTTTTGCTTTGTTGATGGTTTCCTTTGATGTGCAAAAGCTTTTATTTAGGTTTAATTAGGTCCCTTTTGTTTAATTTTGTTTTTATTTCCTTTGCTTTTGGAGACAGATCCAAAAAATATTGCTATGATTTATGTTAGAGTGCGCTCCCTAAGTTTTCCTCTAGGAGTTTAACTGTCACTGTTTGCAAATGACATAATACTATGTATAGAAAATTCTAAAGATGCCATCAGAAAATTACTAGAGCTTATCAATGAATTTGATAAAGTTGTGGGATATAAAATTAATGTCTAGAAATCTGCTGCACTTCTAGACACTAACAAACTATCAAAAAGAGAAATTAAGGAAGCAATCTCATTTATTTTCACAACAAAAAGAGTAAAATATCTAGAAATAAACCCACCTCAGGAGGTAAAATACCTGTATTCATAAAACTATGAAACACTGATGAAAGAAATTAAAGATGACACAAACAGATGGAAAGATATACCATGTTCTTGGATTGGAAGAATTAATATTATTTTAAAAATGACTGTACTACCAAAAAGAAATCTGCAGATTCAGTGCTATCCCTATCAAAATACCAAAGGTATTTTTAATGGAACAAATAATTTTAAAATTTGTATGGAAACACAAAAGACCCCCATACTACCAAAACAATCTTGAGAAAGAAAAACAGAACTGGAAGAATCATGCTCACTGACTTCAGACTAGACTACAAAGTTTAAAGAATCGGCCTGTAATGCAGGAGACCCTGGTTCGATTCCTGGGTCAGGAAGATCCCCTGGAGAAGGAAATGGCAATCCACTCCAGTATCCTTGCCTGGAAAATCTCATGGACAGAAGAGCCTGGTGGGCTACAGTCCATGGGGTTGCAAGAGTCAGGCATGACTTAGTGACTAAACAAACCATCACCACCACAAAGTTTCAATAATCAAAACAGTACGGCACTGACACTAAAACAGAAACATAGATCAATGAAACAGAATAGAGATCCCCCAGATAAACCCCCACCCTTCCGGTCAATTCATCTATGACAAAAGAAGCAAGAATATACAATGGAGAAACACAGACAAGACAATCTCTTCCATAAGTGGTGTTGGGAAAACTGGAGAGGATGTGCGTATGCTCAATCATATCCAACTCTTTGTGACCCATGGACCATAGCCCATCAGGCCCCTCTGTCCATGGAATTTTCCAGGCAAGAATACTGGAATGGATTGCCATTTCCTACTCTAGGGGATCTTCCTGACCCAGGGATCGAATCTGAGCCTCTTATTTCTCCTGTATTGGCCAGAAGTTTCTTTACCACTGTGCCACTGATGCAGGAAAACTGAACACTTACATGTAAAAGAATGAAATTAGAAACTTCCCTAACACCATATAGAAAAATAAACTCAAAATGGTTTAAAGACCTAAATGTAAGACTTCTCCCTCTCTTATAGAAGACTTATTGTCTCATCATCTTCATCTCTACAACACCATAGGGGTAGCTAACAGAATGAAAAATTGGGAGCCTCTTCAGAAAGGTAATTTCACTAAAGTAAAATATTATTATCTAATTTTTTCTGTTTCTGTTTACTAATATACATGCTTTCTTTCACTTCCTTAAATAATATCTATTATAAAATTTAAATTATAAGCATATCCAGTTGAAACTTAAATAGTCAATGCTGTGTCAATTTGCTAGAACATCAAGAGAGAGCCTCCAGGGGTGGTCTACGGTAGAAATTGCCAGGATAGCCTAGAAATGCTATTAAATGAGAGCACTTTGATCAGCTCTTCAAATAGAATATGTGTGTGTTTTGGGGGCAGGGGAGTACTTTTAAATATGCTACTGCCTTTTAAGAGACATCCCCAACATTAACTGAGACGACAAAATTTGCAGACAATGAAAGCAATGGATCCAATTTTAATTATGATCACCCACATAATTCAAGTTCCAAATGTGCGTGTTGTCAGTTTTGAAATCATTTACTTTAGATATAAGAGTTGGGGGAAAAAAGAGGAAATGACACCTAAACGGCGACCTGGTTGTACAATGTTCCATTCTTATTTCCACTCAAACTTGTAGGACATTTGTGGAGGCTATATTTGAAATCTGTATCTCTAGCACACACCAAAGCCCTGATTTATTTTTATTAATAATGTAGAACTGTTTTCTTTTTTTGGAGGGGTGAAATAATTGCATAGACTTTCTTCAATTATATTGTACCATATGTTGTAAGATAAGTTATATGAGCATATGTATTTCATTATGAATATGAGCACATCAAGAAGAGAACATAGGATATTTGGACACTTTCACTGTATGCCATCGCTTCTCCAACCCTGTCAAAACCCCTGAAGTCTCAGGAAATTTGGATGCTAATCACCTGTGAATCTTCTCACATAAAATTTCCAGTAGTTCCTGAAGTTAATATGACCAAAAATGCCAATAGAACAGACTTTGCTATATTACAGAACATCTGGTTCTGATCCTGGCAAGAGAAAATGAAAAGTAATGGAAACCAATATTTTGCCAGAATCTGTTTTTTTCAAGGTTCTTTTTTAGAAATGGGCAGAGATTCAATGGGCATCAATTCCAGGAATCGCTGGTTCCCTCCCCATTTTCGTTTCTATAGCTCTTTCAATTATGCACACACCCAGATTTATATGCAGCCATATCTTCTTTTATTTGTAGAGCAAATCTTCACTTCACTAGAAATTTCTGATCTATAAGGTGGTACACTTGCAGTAAAGTCAACATGATAAATCTTTCAAGTAACAGGATTATAGCTACTAATTAGAATGTGTTTTGCATTTACTATTTAAAAAACAAGTGGTGGGTGTTCACGATATGTCAGTGACATTGGCCTCTTTTATTGTATTCATATTTCTCAAAGCTTATAAATCTTCAAGAGATCTCATGTTTCACAGAAACAATACTGTTCTAAAGACAAAATATGCTATTATGTTTGCCATTAGAAATGAATATTTAAAATGCTACATTTAAACACAGAAAAATAATAGTCTAAATATATATATATGTATCCACATGTAACAAATTTAATATCATACAGAAGAAAACATCTCTCTCTCTTTTGAATTCTTTAATGAAAAGGAATAAATTTGTCCATGAATTTAAAATCATAGGAATACTTATCCATAAGCCACATTCCTAGAAAAGTATGAAGAGATGTAACAAGGCATAATAAGGTGTTTGTCTTGGGAGGCTTTACAATTCATTTTATTTGAATACAATGACAAAGAACAGTCAGATGTTTATGACTCTGCTGGGAAAAAAAAAGAGGTCATTTTCATTTTCCCATCTCTGTATATCCCCACTTGCCCTGTAATCAAAGTAAATTTCCTGTGAAAAGTTGAATTTTAGATACTTTGAACAGGGAAGGACAAGTCAGTGGAAACAATGGGGTTATAAGAAAGAAGTCAGGTAGGACGTACGGGCAAAATAGGGATGGAGAGAAGGTTGGAATTCAGAAAATTAGCACTAAGTCCTTGAAAGCAATCTATGGCATTGCAAATGTTTTGTTGTTAAACTAAAAACTATATTTATATCGCATTTATATAATTTCACTGTTTTCATGATTCATGCTACTAAAGATTCTTACAGAGTCAATCTTAATTCCTAAATCATCTCTCTTTAGTATTTCTATTCAACTTCTAGTTTTAGAACATATCTGGAAAATATTAGGGAAAAAAAAATTGGGAGTCAAGTTTGCTTACAGTGTTGCAATAAATCTGTGAACTATGCCCTCCTCTGTTTCTTTCAGATTCCTGTTAGTAAAATGGATCTACAGTGCTGCCTTTCTCCCAAGGCTTGTATTTATTCAAGAACAAACACAATTCTATTTTTCTCATATCAGCAAATTCCCTAGGATTGGAGAAAAATCTGCACTAAATCCTTCAAAACATTAAGTCCTATGTAACCAAAATTAAACCTACATAAAATATTTTTCAGTTTTCAGCACCCCCTGTTATCCTTCCATATGTTTAGTGTTTGTTTTTCGTGCTGAACAAATAAAAATGAAACTTGTGTTAAGAGAAGTATGTTAGAGTTACTTTAGTGAAGTACTGTCTATCTATCAAAGCCGTTCCCAGTTTCAGTGCAAAACTGGTGCAAAACTTAATTAATCTAATTAACTTGTATATTTAAGGGAAAATGTGTGCACCTCAAAGGTTTAGGCAGGCCATGATCTCTCAGGTAAATACAGGTTTTGATCCGTGTCCAAACCCCAAATAAAATTTTGAAACCATTTGGGAAGGTCTCAAGTAAATGTTCTTGATATTTAAAATATGCTCTGCCTTACCATATGTTTGTAGAATTATGAATATTGGCCAGTTTCTCTTTGTGAACAGTTGCAGTGCTAGGACTGACTTTTAGAAATTCCTCACTACAGTAGAGTGTCTCAAGGATCCTGTGAGTTCTGTGCATATGAACTGTATGAATTTTTAAGTTTGGAAGGATTTGTAGCAGGGCAATGGGGTTGGTTGAAATTCAAGGACTTGGAGGCAAAATAGATTGCCAAGAAGGATGTTGTACCCTTTGGAAATGGTGGCAGAATAGGCTCTGGGCAGCAACACAGGGACTGTTTCCTTTGTGAGCAGCTTGGCAAGGTCTTGTGTCTCTGGACCACTAGCAAATGGCTGGAGGCAAAGTGAGGAGGTGAGTGCTATGGACACAGGCCTCAGTGGCAATGGAAGGCCATCAGCTCCAGATCATAAGGAAATTGAGAGGAGTATCCACTGAGAATAGAGTAAGAGCTTTCAGACCCAATGGACTGGTTTTACATTCCAAGTCTGTCCTGGATAAGCTGCACAGCCCCTTGAGCTTTGGGTTCTCCATCTGTAAAACAGGGTCATGAAATCTGCTATACAGGGTTATACTAAGGATGGATGCTCTACAAGTAAATGTGTCTATACATACTGTTGTCGAGTCCCTAAGTCATGTCTGACTCTTTTGTGACCCCATGGACAGTAGCCCGCCAGGCCTCTCTGTCCATGAGATTTCCTCGGCAAGAATACTGGAGTGGATTGCCATTTCCTTCTCCAGGGGATCCTCCCAGATCAGGGATCTAACCCAAGTCTTCTGCATTGGCAGGCAGACTCTTTACCACTGCAGATTCCTTACCACTGAATACATATTAGTCTTTCAAGCAAAACTCTTCTCCCTCACCTTGTTCTCCCTCCATGATCTTATCTACACCCCAGGTTTAACTGAGATACTGGGTTAACCAAAATTTCATTCGGATTTTTCCATAGGATGCTAGAGGAAAACCTGAACAAACTTTTTGGCCAATCCAATGTACGCTGATAATCCCCTAGTCTAGGATACAACCCTATATTAAACACTTCTGTTCAGTGTTTCAGAAATGTGAAACCAGCCCCCACCCCCAACCCTTTTTCTCTCAATAAGGCTAGCACAATAGTTCTCTACCATCTCCTGCCTAATGCATCCTCCCCACATTTGGCTAAATGATCCTAAAATGCATACCTAACAGGTCTTTTCCTTTTGAAAAGCTCTCAGTCATCCCTCATCACCTATGGGAGGGGGGGCCTGCAATCTCTGGTCCAAGGGACACACACAGACACACACACACACACACACACACAGAGTGTGCATCGAGCTGCATGTGGTCTGTAAAATCTAAAATATTTACTCTCTGGACCTTGACAGAAAACATTTGCCTAACAGGAGCCACTTCAAGTTCTGACTCCAGGTCTTCTCTTGCCTCTCCCCGTCTTCAGCCACACTGAACCACTTGTATGTTGTTTAGCCGTAGAGAATCTGTAATTTCATGTCTCTGTGTATGGTACAGCTTGTGGTCTGTGTCACAAACATCTTTTACCTTCAGCTGGCTAACACCTACTTATTCATTAATTGTCACATCGGCTCTCTCCTCTTCCAGGAAGCCTTCCTTAAAAAACTGTCTCAGGCATACTGACCAAGCAGAGTCTGATTTCCTTTCCTCTGTACTCCATCATTGCTTATGTATACCCCCAATATTACAGCTCACACCATATTATTTTTCTCATATAGGTCATACTTACCAGCTTCTTTGTATGCCTGATAATATTTGATTGGGTGCCAGACACTATAACTGTAACCTTGTGAGGTATGGATATTTTTGTGTGGCTTTGTTCTGAGAGACATTTCAGTTACTTGAAAGGAGTTTGACACTTTTGGCTCTTGGTTTTAAATTTTGTTAAACTAGAAAAGAGCAGCTTTTAGTCTGTGGCTACTTTGGGCCCACTTCTGACTAGTCTGAGTAGTCAGCTTCCTTGGTGGCTCAGATGGTAAAGAATTTGCCTCCAATACAGAAGACCCAGATTCGATCCCTGGGTTGGGAAGATCCCCTGGCGTAGGAAATGGCTACCTGCTATAGTATTCTCGCTTGGAAAATCCCATGGAGAGAGGAGCCTAGCAGGCTACAGTCTATGCAGTCACAAAGAGTGGGACACGACTGGGTACAGCAACAAAGATTAGTTTCTCATATCTTAGGAATCACTGTCCTTTGTTGTCTGGTGTTCCACGCCTTAAGAGTCATTGATTTTGTCCTTTTTTGAATTGTTTCAGCAGGAGGCTAAATTCCTGTTACTTCATCTTGATCAGGAGCAGAAATACCATATTATATTACCATTATTAACCTATGGTTGTAGTTCCCCTTCCTGAACTGTGAGGTCCTTAATAGTAGGGCTTTCATTTCTAGCACCTAGTACCATGTTGTATTTTGCACAGTACTTTCTCAACGGGTTTTTAAAACATGACCAGGGCAAAAGAAAAGTGAGAAAGAAAATTAAATAAAATTAAATGGATACTACATCTTCTACAAGCTTCCCCAGAACAATTATTGCAAGGGCTTCTTTTATTTTAAACACAAAGCCAAACTCTCTTCCATACCAATCTTAAAGCAAAGATGCTTACAAAGCCACTTAAAAATGGTACTCAATACATTATACATGTATTATTTTTCACTATTAATCAGAGCCCATGAAAAACATGTATTGATATTGTAATACAAAAATTAAACAGTATTGTTTGACTTAGTCTGATAATAATAAATACTAAAGCTCCTTGAATTACAGAGATTCTTTCATTGATAATAATTTGAACTTTTCTGGTTAAACTGCCGTTTTGTAGGAAGACAATTAAATGATGTTTAACTACATAAATGCTTCAGTAATTGCTTTCATTAAACATTTCATGTATATTATTATATTAGACATTATTACCTGACAATCTGACAAACCTACATTCTTTAGTGGGAGAAAATGATATTGGATTGACAATTAATAATATTAAATCCCTAGTTTTACACAAAGTTGTCACTAGTGAAGATAGCTGAGAATACTATAATGAATTAAATTATATCCCCTCCAAATGTATATATTGGAGTTCTAGCTCCCAGTATCTCAGAATGTAACCTATTTGAAAATAAGCTCATTGTAGATATAAGTTAAGATGAAGTCATACTAGAATAGGTGGACCCTGGTGGCTCAGACAGTAAAGAATCTGCCTGCAATGCTGGAGACCAGGGTTCAATCCCTAGGTCAGGAGGATACCATGGAAAAGTAAATGGCTACTCACTCCAGTATTATTGCCTGGAGAATTCCATGGACAGAAGAGCCTAGTGGGCTACAGTTCATGGGGTTGCAAAGAGTCAGACATGACTTAGCAACTAACACTTTCACTAATCAGATATGGCTTATGTCCTTTAAAATAAAGGTAAATTGGATACACATTGGGAGAACTTCATGTGAAGAAGGCAGAGATTTGGATGATGCTTTTATAAGCCTGAACAACCTTAATTCCCCTCACCCTGTAAGGTAAAAATTTACAGATTCCTAGATGTCCATCAGCAGATGAATGGATAAGAAAGCTGTGGTACATATACACAATGGAGTATTACTCAGCCATTAAAAAGAATACATTTGAATCAGTTCTAATGAGGTGGATGAAACTGGAGCCTATTATACAGAGTGAAGTAAGCCAGAAAGAAAAACACCAATACAGTATATTAACGCATATATATGTAATTTAGAAAGATGGTAACAATAACCCTGTATATGAGACAGCAAAAGAGATACAGATGTATAGAACAGTCTTTCGGACTCTGTGGGAGAGGAAGAGGGTGGGATGATTGGGGAGAATGGCATTGAAATATGTATAATATCATATATGGAATGAGTCGCCAGTCCAGGTTCGATGCTTGGGGCTGGTGCACTGGGACGACCCAGAGGGATGGTATGGGGAGGGAGCAGGGAGGAAGGTTCAGGATGGGGAACACATGTATACCTGTGGCGGATTCATTTCGATATTTGGCAAAACCAATACAATAGTGTAAAGTTTAAAAATAAAAAAAAATAAAATAAAATGTATTGAAAAGCAACTAATGCTTTGAGAGAAGGACATGAGTCAATGAATACTGGATATAATTCAAATATGAGATTAAAAAATAATGAATCTAAAAAAAAAAAAAATTTACAGATTCCAGGGATTAGGAGAGCTTCTCTGGTGGTTCAACACTAAAAGAATCTGGCTGAAATGCAGGAGATCCGGGTTTGATCCCTGAGTCAGGAAGATCCCCTGGAGAAGGATATGGCAACCCACTCCAGTATTCTTGCCTGGAGAGTCCCATGGACAGAGGAGCCTCATGGGCTACAGTCCATGGGGTCACAGAGAGTCAGACACCACCAAAGCAACTGAGCATGCATGCATGCAGAGATTAGGGTATACTGATCTTTCTTAGGGGGGAGGAGGATTATTCTGCCTACCACAAGATCTAAAGCAGGTTATATGGGGCTTGTAATAAGCCCATGTACAATAATCACAGCAGAATTCTTCTGGGTTTTGAGATGAAACCATTTCATCTTTGTGAGATATTTTTTCTCCTTTTGAAAAGTAGATAGTGGTTTGACTAGCTACTGATCTCTGAGAGAGAGTGCTTCTTAACCATGGAGCATCAGGTGAAAAGGTTTTGGAAGACAGTTCTCTATGGCTCTCTGCACATCTCATTTTCAGGTCAATGTTCTGGACTCTCTTTTGGTGGATGTTTGCATAGGAAACAGCATGAGAAAATAGAGATTAGGTGTTCCTTCAGTATGAAGATTGGGCAGTTCTGCTAACAGCCTCTTTAAAACACTAGGGTTTCCTAAGTGCATGGTTCCTCAGTTACGACACAAGCACGAATATTGTGTTTAGCATCCACTTGGGCCCTGTGGAACTTTAGGGACAAAGACCCAATGCACACACGAAGCTTTGTCTTTTTCACTCTGCCATGAGTGGTAAAGTCCTTTGCCTCTAACCCAGGGACTGTGTATCTTCTGCCAGCAGTGAAGAAACTGTAGCAGGCTAACTTGCTAGCTTGTCAGAAGAGTAAGATCTCAGACCCTTCCAAGTTTATGAGTTTTGGTGACAAGGATGAGATGCTGACAGAGACATGCAATGTTTTCTGGAAGAGGAAAGAACAATGCCTCTTTGTGGACTGGGTTAGGGGGTCTGAGGAGCCTTCTCAGGATCCAGTAGCAAATGCTCTCTCTCGAGTAGTGGGTGAGAAAGGAGAGTCGGGGACTCTTCCTATCTTAGGTTTCAGAGAGGCTGAGCGCCAGGAAGTAAGGTAGAAACAAGCTGCCTCAGTGGTGTATGTGTGTTGTTGTTCCCTTTCTTCCAGGCAGGAAGAGAAGGAGTCAAGCAGGCTCTAAATCTAACAGAGAGCTTTGGATGTAAAAGCTTTAGAAGTTCTTTTGGCTGAATCATGATACAGTCACTCAAAACCGGAAGTGCCTTGTTGACTGGCACCAAAAACAAATGCGCCTTTCTCGTGATCATGAAGGCTCTCTTTCTCTCCAACCCTGTTCCCTTGCTCACACTAGTCCCCAACCTCAGCTATTTTCTCAGTATGCTGGGGAATACTGGAAAGGGAAGGATTCTGTCTCCTATGGTTCTGTTAGGTGTGAGACCATAGTCTCCATCCTGCACAAACCTAGAGGAGAAGAGGTGTCTGGATCTCACTGATAGGTTTGGGGGCAGGGATCAGATGGAAGAGAAAGGCTAATGAGACCTGGTGTATTGTTTTTGCTGCTTCTACAAGTTGGTGTGTTATACACGTGTACTTCCTTGTCGTATAAGTACCAAAGGAGCCTATTGAAACTTAGGAAGAGTTGCAGATAAAGTGCTAGTGCTACTTACCACCAGAGGGGCTTCCTGATTGAATAGGAGTGTTATTCTCCCCTCTGATAGTCAAAGTTTTCATTATAGAGGTAATGTCTTTTTGTTTGTTAAGTCAGAAATTTCAGTCTCAATAGCTCAGATAAGCTGTGATGAGTTATCATATTTCTGCCACCAGGAGTAGCCAATCAATCCCGAGAAGACTCATATTTGCCAAGTAAGTCTTCTCAGGACTGAAAGGATGGATTTACAATGCTCAGTCCATCCAGCAGTGAAAGAACAACTGCTGTGTCTTTGGTTCCTCATCACCAAAAAGGAGGTCCAGCACCATATTGGGCATATTGGGTACTGGGGGTGGTATGAGTCTCTAAAACTGATGTTTTTGACAACTGGAGCTTCTGGCAAAGGGAGGCAGCCTCCACCTCGGAGTAGCCTTTGGGGTTTTAAACTTGTGTCCTCCTTGACATGCTGCCAGGCACATACCTGTAGGAAATCAGCTATTAGCTTGCTCCTGAGCTCTTTTTCAAAACTTAATGCCTGGTCCACGGAGGTGTTATGGAACTCTGATTTGACATTTCATTTTAAGTGGTTTAATTTTGACTCAGAGACTAGTAGTGGGAACAGTTCAAAAAGCATTATTTATCAATTGGGAATTACACATTCAAGGATGTACCCTGTCTGGCCCCAGTGGCATCACTCAGTTATACATACAAAAGTCGCAGCTATTCTTCTGGACGAAATTTTATCCCTTACTCCTTGACAGGAAGTTAAGCTCCTGGCTGAATGGAGGCCTTGATGCTCAGAGCTTCTCCAAAATGCCTGGGACTGGTTCACCAATGTTGACATTTTCTGAGCTACTGAGCAGCTGAGTTCATGGTAGCCCTTGAAACAAATGTATGTTATGTCTTTGCCTTTTCAGACTATTTACCATCTGACAATGATGCACCTTTTATCACAAAAACTGCCTCCCCTAGCTCCCCTTTCCCTAGGCCATATGCCTTAGGAGCACAATTTGGTCACCGAATGCAATACTCCCTAGAAAGTGATAATCATTTTTCACCTGCTTCCAGGTGATTTTCAGAATGAAAATGATTAGGGATCACACATATTTATTTTAAAAATTTGGACTTCCATTTTGAATATTATTGAGGATGACTCATCTTTCCTTTTCCTAACATTAATCCCAGGCTAGCCTGGTTGATACTTCTTCCAGAAGGGAACCCAGCCAGAAGAAGGCTTATACAAATCAAGCTTAATTCTGGTTAAGTTTTATAAAAGTGACCTTGGCTATCCTCCACTATCTCCTGGAGTTTGCTCAAATTCATGCCCATTGAGTCGGTGATACTATTTCACCATCTCATTCTCTGCCACTGTCTTCTCCTTTTGTCTTCATTCTTTCCCAACATTAGTGTCTTTTTCAACGAGTCAGGTCATCGCATTAAATGGCCAAACTACTGGAGCTCCAGCTTCAGTATCAGGTGATCTCCAGTGAATATTCAGGGTTGATTTCCTTTAGGACAGACTGGTTTGATCTCCTTTCAGACTGTCAAGAGTCTTCTCCAGCATCACAATTTGAAAGCATCAGTTCTTCTGTGCTCAGCCTTCTTTATGGTTCAACTATTATGTATGATATAAATAAGATACAAGGATATATTGTACAGCACAAGGAATAGAGCCAATATTTTATAATAACTGTAAATGGAATATAACCTTTAGAATTGTGAATTACAATTCTGTACACCTGAAACATATAATATTATACAATTATATCATTACCTCAATAAAAAGCTATATTATCTAATTAATTTTATCTCAGTACATTTAGTTGACTGAAGAACTATTTTTTGAGATCTTATAATTTCTATAGCATTTCCTTAAGATTAAGGGAATGGAGAGTTGCATAAGACAAAGTCCTCATCTTAGAGCATTAGCAGTTAAAGAAATTTTCATTATTCATTTAGTAAAGCCTTTCCCCATTCCTCTAAAAGATTTGAATCTGAAGCAACTGCTGAAAGGACCATGGTTGGAATAATATTCTTTTGGGTAGCAAAAAGACAATATTAGCCTAAAGATACTCTAGCACCAATAGACTGCCTCTCCTACTGAACCACCTACATGCAGTTAAATATAGATATTAAGCTATAAAGTCATATTTAGTTTAATTTGGGGTTCTTTATATTCCTTACTGACAGCCTTATGAACTGTTCAGTTTCTGCTCTGAAAAGTTTGAATGCTCGTGTCTCTAAGAGCTTGAAATTTTCAACTTTGTATTCCTATTTTGTTTAATAAGCACTTTTCATAAACCATCATTTCAACTCTTTGCTCAAGAAAAGTAAGTTCTGTTATAACATTTCACCTAATTTTGGAAGACAGTTTTTAAAAACGAGTCTCCAACAGGCAAGGAAATTATCATCTACTGCAACATTAACTGCAATGAAGTTAAAAATAGTAAAACTTATTTCATAAATTGGCATTTTCTTTACAATTCCTCCCAATGTTTTTCTTCCTTTGTTAACAATTTATGTTGTAATTTTTTAAAATCTCACAAAAGTGATGTAACTGCTGCACAGTTCAGTTATAATAACTGCACAGCAAAGATTTCCAAGCATCTTGCCCTTTGTTCAAATCTCTCTCTTTTTTTTTTTTTTGCTTCCTGAATTAAGGTTATTGTACAATAATTACACACCTTGTTAGACCTTATGCATTTAGTTCTGTACACTCTTCTCTGTTAACTTATTAGCAAATAGGATGGGATGTGACACCAGATTAACAGCAAGTATTGACAGGAATACATCTAATAATTCCTGGCTCCAAACAGAAGCACTGATTATGACTAAAATAATTAGATTCAACTAATGAGAAGAGTATAGGTAATATATCCAAGTCTCTCTAGATTGCTTTCTTCTTCTCCAGGATATGGACACTTTTAATAAGAAAGATTTGAGCAAAGAAGTATTAAGAAGAGAGAGAGAGATGAATCATGAGAAGGACTTTATTTTTAATTCACACCTAACTTCCTCAACCCACTCCAGTATTCTTGCCTGGAGAATCCCACGGATGGAGGAGCTTGGTGAGCTACAGTCCCCGGGTGGCAAAGAGTCGGACACGACTGAGCGACTTCACTCACTAGCTTCCTCACAATCCAAATTCTGGTTTTTACCTAAGCAGATCATAAAAAATAATGTATACTATCCATGTTATCCTCTCTATCACCCAACTTCCAGCTCTTCTTTCCCATTTCAGTGCGTTCAAGACTAATGATTAAGATCTCTCTCAAACTCCCCTCCCATCCAGGCTGCCACATAACACTAATCAGGGTTCCATGTACTATATACAGTAGGTCCTTGTTGGTTATCCACTTTAAATACAGCAGTGTGTAAAGGGCCATTCAAAACCCCTTTGGGAGAGAATGGATACATATATATGTACGGCTGAGTCCCTTGGCTGTTCTCTTCAAACTGTGACAACATTGTTTGTTAATCGGCTATGTTCTTGTTCAGTCACTAAGTCATGTCTGACTCTTTGTGACCCCATGGACTGCAGCACAGCAGGCTTCCCTGTCCTTCACCATCTCCCAGAGTTTGCTGAAATTCATGTCCATTGAGTCCCCAGTACAAAATAAAAGATTCTTTTATTTTAAAAAGGATGTTATCTCATTTTCCTCTACAATATTTCAGGAATTATTCAGTATTATTTTATCAATTTCAGATGAGCCTTAGTCCTCAACTTCAGGTGATCAATAAACAGTTACTAGCCATACAAAAACTCATTTGTTCAAATATTTATTGAATGCTAATTATGGAATAAACTCTGGTCTGAGTAACACAATTATTGGTGCAAAAGGGTGATAATAAATAAATACATTCAATCATAAAGCTTTCAGTCTGGTAGGAGATAGATGCTGATTAAGAAATTAAGGTGATGGGATTTCCCTGGTGGTCCAGCGGTTAAGAATTCGCTTTGCAATGCAGGGAACTAAGATTCCACATGCCAAGGAGCAACTAAGCCCACAACTACAGAGTCTGTGCATCACAAAGGAAGGTCCCATACGATGCAATGAAGATCCTGCATGCCGCAGCTACTAAGACCTAATGCAGCCAAAGAAATGAAATAAATAAATATTCTTTAAAAAAAAAGAAATTAAGGTGAAAATGTCATAAAGAAGACCAGGGTAGAAGCATGTAATGGAGACCTAAACTATTATGGGATGGAACAAACTGATTTGCAAAAAGTGGGGAAAGGCATTCTAGTAAATGACAGTTTTAAATGAATCTTGAGGCCCTATAGAAGTTAGCAAAAGTGTTTGGGTATGAGAAAGGGAAGTTGATGGAAATTAAGAACAACAATCCTTACAGAGAAAACATGCATAAAGACTTGGAGTGAGCAAGAACACACTGCAGTCTGTGAACTAAGAGGGTTACTATGACTGGAGCATAGTCATAGAACAAGTAGAGTGTTTCTTAAAGGGGTTCCTTCAATCTCTATTCTAAGCCTTCTTTTCGTCTCATTTTATACTGTATCTGTGACTTCAGGGAACCATGGATTTTTTTATGTCCTACAGGAAAATGGTTTACAATTTTAATTCTGTAGATAGCTCTTCTGAATTCTACATAGTTGTATACTACAGTCCACTCAAGGCCTCCAACTGATTTAAAGGCAACTGAAATTCCAGATGTACAAAATCAGACTAACAGTGCCCCCAGAAAATTATCCTCTTCTAATGTTCCCTGTCTTTTCATTATCTCATCTGTTTTTTTTCCATTAACGCCCTCCTTCTATTCCAATATTCAATCCAGGGTACCATGTTGCATTTAGTTGTTTTTTTTTTTTTTTAAGTTATTTATTTATTTGACTGTGTGGGGTCTTAGTTGTGGCACATGGAATCTTCCTTTTAGCATGTGAAATCTTTCATTGCAGTGGTCAGGCTCTTCATTGCGGTACGCAGGTTTCTCTCTAGTCGTGGTGTGTGGGCTCAACACTTGTGGTGAGCTAGCTTAGTTGCCCCACAGCTTGTGGGAACTTAGTTCTCCTGACCAAGGTTCAAACCCATGTCCCCTGCATTGGAAAGCAGATTCTTAACCACTGGACACTGGGGAAGTGACTCATTATCCTAAAGATCAGAAATGAGGCTTCATTTTGGACAACTGTCTTCATCTTCCTTCTCTACATTATCCAATGTGTAATCAAACATGTTAATTTTACTTCTTGCTCATCTCTTGAGTAAGTTAGTTTATTGCTACCTCCACCATCACTACCTTAGTCTAAGCAATCACCCACTTACCTTTGAATTACTAAAGACCTACTCCCTGGTTTTCTTGCATCTGTTGTCTGGTCATGCCATATTTATTCTCCACCCTGCAATGTTAAATTATTTCACACACTGTAGATTACCCTTTTCTGCTTAGGATGGAGAAAAATGGAAAGAAAACTATGCCCATTGTACAAAAATGAAAGCACTGGACAATCTTCAAATTCAAACTGACATCTTTTCTTGAACTACTTATAGAGCAAAGATCACAGAACAAGAAACTAACCTGAAATCCGAAGACAACAAGTAATGCCACACTACCTTATTTGATGTGATGGAGCTAACACTATTTAAGTTTAAGGTAGCTAATGCTACCTTTAGAGAAGGTGATGGCACCCCACTCCAGTACTCTTGCCTGGAAAATCCCATGGATGGAGGAGCCTGGTAGGCTGCAGTCCATGGGGTCGTGAAGAGTCGGACACGACTGAGTGACTTCATTTTCACTTTTCACTTTCATGCATTGGAGGAGGAAGTGGCAACCCACTCCAGTGTTCTTGCCTGGAGAATCCCAGGACGGGGGAGCCTGGTGGGCTGCCGTCTATGGGGTCGCACAGAATCGGACACGACTGAAGCGACTTAGCAGCAGCAGCTAATGCTACCTTATCTGAAGCAGAATCTGCAGAATTCCACAGTGGTAAAAATGATCCAGCTAGAAATTTTTAAGAAATTGGTAAAGGCTGACTATGGGCTAACACAAGGAAAGAACTCCTAGGGGTGCAGGTATTTGGGAAGAAAAAGAGCCTAGAGGAAACATTACTATAGTTCTGTGGGAAGATGGAAACAGCAGTTAATTTCTTCATTGGCTTCCCTGGTGGCTCAGTGGTAAAGAATCCATCAGCCAAGCAGGAAATGGGTTCAGTCCCTGATTGGGGATGATCTCCTGGAGAAGGAAATGGCAACCTGCTCCAATATTCTTGCCTGGGGAATCCCATGAACAGAGGAACCTGGAAGGCTACAGTCCATGGGGTCACAAAAGAGTTGGACATGACTTAGTGATTAAACAACAACATCTTCTTTATTGAATAAAGTTCTTAAACTGTTAAGGAAAACAACAGACAATACTCTCCCTTAGGCCACTGTTAAAGACTCATTCAAACTATGAGTTTACTTTGTTGTTGAATTGACTATGTTGTATTTTTATTCTTGGTGGAAATATGAGAGACCAGATATGTGATTATAATGGACTTCTAGTTAAAATGAACTATTTATGACTTGTAGAAATATGCTCTAAAAATACAAGCTGACTATTCATAAGCTTTACAAATAAGTCATTGCAGCTGGTGGAGGGCAATAGAAAAAAAAAAAAATCCTCTCCTTCTGGGTTAGTGGCAGGAATATGTACTGTGCCAGTAAGTAAAGGTGGAAGAAGGGCAGGGATATAGAGAAGGCCACATAACCTGTCTGTGGACACAGCGCTTCCTAAGACTGAGGCTTCATCACAGAGAAAAGCTCCATACTTCCTCCTGCCATGCTGAGTCACTTCAGTCGTGTCCAACTCTTTGCAACCCTATGGACTCCAGCCTGCCAGGCTCCTCTGTCCATGGGATTTCCCAGGCAAGAACACTGGAGTGGGTTGCTGTGCCCTCCTCCAGGGGACCTTCCCAGGGATTGAATCTATGTCTCCCGAGACTCCCGAATTATAGGCGGATTCTTTACTGCTGAGCCACCAGAGAAGCCCATACTTCCTTCTACTACCAGACTAATAGGTTTAGAAGAACAAATAGCAGCAGTATATGGTTTAAGAGAAACAGAAGCACATAGAGAGAGCCACTCTGAGTGATAGAATTAAGGAGAGATTTCAACTAAGATTGGAACAGATATTGAGGAAAACATTCTGCAAAACAGCTCCCATTTTAAATACAAAATAATTATAGAGGAATTTGAAGTTAGTGGTGTACTTATAATAACCATAGTAGTAACAAATACCAAATCCTATTCAACTCTGGAAAAACAGAATCTAAATCTCATACTAACAACCTAGAACAATAAAGTTCTTAGTCACTCAGCAGTGTCTGACTCTGTGACCCCGAGGACTGTAGCCCACCAAGGCTCCTCTTTCCATGGGATTTCCTAGGCAAGAATATTGGAGGGGGTAGCCATTTCCTATTCTAGGGGATCTCCCTGACCCAGGGATTGAACCCGCATCTCCTGTGTCTCCTACATTGCAGGAGGGTTCTTTACCCACTGAGCCATCAGGGAAACCCAGAACAAGAAAAGGCATGCCTAATTCCAGCCATAAAATATCAGCCTCTGCTATTCTAAATATGATGTTAAAGTTTCAACAAAAAGACTGGAAGGCATACAAAAATAAAGGAAAAGCAGCACAATGACAAAAGACAAAGAAATCTCTTTGATGTGAACCAGTTTCAAACACGAGGGCTTCACAGGTGGCTCAGTGCTAAAGAATCCACCTGCCAATGCAGAAGCTGCAGGAGATGCCAGTTCAATCCCAGGATCAGGAAGATCCCCTGGAGAAGAAAATGGCAACCCACTCCAATATTCTTGCCTGGAGAATCCCTATGGACAGAGGAGCCTGGCAGGCTACAGTCCATGCTGCTGCTGCTGCTAAGTCGCTTCAGTCGTGTCCGACTCTGTGTGACCCCATAGACAGCAGCCCACCAGGCTCCCCCATTCCTGGGATTCTCCAGGCAAGAACACTGGAGTGGGTTGCCATTTCCTTCTCCAATGCATGAAAGTGAAAAGTGAAAGTGAAGTTGCTCAGTCGTGTCCGACTCTTAGTGACCCCATAGACTGCAGCCTACCAGGCTCCTCCGCCCATGGGGTTTTCCAGGCAAGAGTACTGGAGTGGGGTGCCAATGCCTTCTCCGCTACAGTCCATAAGGTCACACAAATTTGGACATGACTTAAGCATGCACCAGACAACTAGAGACAGTCCTTGTGCCGCAAAGACTGCTGAAATTATGCAATCTAGCCAGTCCTAAACTTGCTTGCCCTACCTCATCTGTTCCTTTCCGAGGAATAAAGGCTCTTGCCCACAGTCCCTTACTATCTCATCTCTGACTCTACTGACACTGGTGCTTCCGCATGCGCCTCCCCCCACCCGCCCCCCACCTCCTGCAGCTTAAGATGCCTTCTCTTGAGAACTATGAGTGATAAGCTATCTTTATAGTGACCACTATCTCCTGTTCCGTGGGTGTTACCTCAAAATTTTTATTACTACATTATTTTTTATGGCTGCACTGGGTCTTCATTGTGGCATGCAGGCCTTTCTAGCTGTAGCATGTGGGCTTAGTTGTCCCACTGCGGGGATGGAACCTATATCCTCTGCACTGGAAGGTGGATTCTTAACCCCTGGACCACCAGGAAGTCCTCTATTACAGTATATTTTAGAACAAAACATCAACTAAGAATTTGAATTGATATTATCTCCAAGAAGAGATATGAAATGGCCAGTAAACACACAAAAGGATGGTCAACACATTAGTCATTAGAAAAATGCAAACTAAAACCACAATGAGAAATCACCACCTCACATCCATTGCAGCAGTATTCATAATAGACAAAAGATGGAAACAACCTATACCTTTAGAATGGAATACTATTCAGCTATCAGTTCAGTTCAGTCACCCAGTGGTGTCTGACTCTTTGTGACCCCATGGACTGCAGCACACCAGGCTTCCCTGTTCATCACCAACTCTCAGAGCTTGCTCAAATTCATGTCCATTGAGTTTGTGATGCCATCCAACCATCTTATCCTCTGCCATCCCCTTCTCCTCCTACTTCAATCTTTCCCAGCATCAAGAATACAACATGGATGAACCTTAAAAACGTTATCTTAAGTGAATGAAGCCAGTCATAAAGGACCATATATTGTATTATTCCATTTATATGAGATATACAAAATAGGAATATCTATATAGAGATAGGACTTAGATTAATTGTTGCCTAGGGCTGGGGTACTTTTTTGGGGCTCCAAAAATCACTGCGGATGGTGACTGCAGCCATGAAATTAAAAGGCACTTACTCCTTGGAAGAAAAGTTATGACCAACCTAGATAGCATATTCAAAAGCAGAGATATTACTTTGCCAACAAAGGTCCGTCTAGTCAAGGCTATGGTTTTCCCAGTGGTCATGTATGGATATGAGAGTTGGACTGTGAAGAAAGCTGAGTGCCAAAGAATTGATACTTTTGAACTGTGGTATTGGAGAATACTCTTGAGAGTCCCTTGGACTGCAAGGAGGTCCAACCAGTCCATTCTGAAGTAGATCAGCCCTGGGATTTCTTTGGAAGGAATGATGCTTAAGCTGAAACTCCAGTACTTTGGCCACCTTATGCAAAGAGTTGACTCATTGGAAAAGACTCTGATGCTGGGAGGAATTGGGGGCAGGAGGAGAAGGGGACAACAGAGGATGAGATGGCTGGATGGCATCACTGACTTGATGGACGTGAGTCTGAGTGAACTCCGGGAGTTGGTGATGGACAGAGAGGCCTGGCGTGCTGCAGTTCATGGGGTCGCAAAGAGTCGGACACAACTGAGCTACTGAACTGAACTGAACTGAGAGCTGGGGTTGGGTGGCAAGTGACTGCTTTTGGGATTGGAGAAGAAAATAAAATTGAATCATGCCAGTTGTTGCACTACTATGTGAACTTACAAACAAACAAACAAACAATGAATTATACTCTGAAAGTGGATAAGTTATGTAATATATGAATTATATCTCAGTCTGTCAAAAATATTGGCGTAGAGATCCCTTTAACATCCAAGTGAAGATTCCAAGTTCTTACCTGCAGATATTAATTTGATAGGCACCTACACATAAAGAAATAGATATGAACTATCAGAGAGTAACAGGAAGATAGTATAAACAAGGGAACAGTAAATTTCATCACTTTGTTGATTCATCAAAGTGATTTTTTTAAACCCTGAATGTCTTATTCAATAGTTTTTTAATTGTATTTATCATAATTTCAGTTTCTAGTACATGTGCATTGTAAATAATGGACTTTTCTGTGGACTTTGCTATTTCTGTTGGCTTTGAATGTATCTTAATGGTATTATAAAGCTGTGCAGAACAATTAGGCCATTTGCAGACAATGTTCCTATTTGGTGGGTAGAGGAAAGAAATGCAGAAGCGAGGAGAAGAGAGAACAGTGGGAATAGTAATAGCTTAATAACTTCACTAACATTTTTTATTAGGGTTTTCTATGCTTTACCAATCACCAGTGTGTGAGATTTTGGGCAGTTGACAGTAGGGCATGGGGAAAATGGAATCAACCAAATTACTAGTAAATTCAATGATCAAATTTTAAACATAATCATTCCTCTTTTTCATTTATGATTATTTACAAGTGCGTGGGCTTCCCAGGTGGCTCTAACGATAAAGAAACCACCTAGCAATGCAGGAGACGTAAGAAATGCAGGTTTGATCCCTGGGTTAAGACGATCCACTGGAGAAGGAAATGGCAACATGATCCAGTATTCTCGCCTGGGAAATTCCATGGACAGAGGAGCCTGGTGGGCTACAGTCCATTGCATCTCAAAGAGTTGGACACAATTGAAGCAACTTAGCACACACAATGTGTAACAGTATCTAAGGGGTTAACTAGACATTAAGTAATTTGATTTTTACAATAATGGGGAATCTCGTATTTTGCATTCATTTGTGGTATATTGTTTCCTCAAGGACAGTTTTCAAGGGCAATAGATGCATCTGAATATCAGCTGAGCAACATGGTAGAAGGTCATCATAGAGATGAAGACATTTCTCTTAGAATTTCAACTGTTCTTTAATTAATGTGCCTGAAAAAGACAAGTATATTTCAAATGAAATCTGGTAAAGTTATTTAGATGTATGTCTGAATAATCAAAGAGGAGAAACCATTGAGGCTGAAGACAAGTGAATTTCTCTTAAGGCAGCTAAAAAATTAATCGCCAACTGCATTATTGTGGAGCATTTCACAATTTCAGAGAAAACTTCATGTCTAGTTATTTGGGAATGCCTTTTCATATTTCAGTTTTAAGTTTTTCTTCCTGTCTTCACCCAGAATCCCTGGCTGAGATTATGCAAAATCACTCAAGTATACATTCAAATTTGTGATTCAGAAAGTGTTTAGACTGTAGAGGCAAATTGGAATTTTTAGAACAGGTAGACTGATAAGGTATACTTTTATAAAATGCATGATATGTTATAAGTGAAAGTGAAGTCGCTCAGTCGTGTCCAACTCTTTGCGACCCCATGGACTGTAGCCTACCAGGATCCTCTGTCCATGGGATTTTCCAGGCAAGAGTACTGGAGTGGGTTGCCATTTCCTTCTCCAGGGGATCCTCCTGACCCAGGAACCGAACCCGGGTTTCCCGCATTGTAGGCAGACGCTTTACCGTCTGAGCCACCAGGGAAGTCCTCCATAATTTAATGTAAGTCCTCTTATATTAAAAGAGGAAAAACACTTTTCTTGTAAGAGAAACTATACAGAATAAAGTTTATCAGTATCTTTCTGACCAGGAGGTACATTTAGGAGATATTAAGAGTCTCTCATGAAGAAAACACTCTTAGAACACTGGGAGGTTGTGTGTATAGAATTCTCAATTGTATCTACAGGGACAAATATTTTTAAAAGTTCAGAAACACTGAATTGTTACTTATTAATTTATGAATATCGTAAGTTTGAATTTTCACAGGTCTTTTTTTCTTCTAGATAAGATGTATACATATATACATACATATATATATATATATATACATATATATATACACACACACATAGACAATTTGGTCACAATAAATGAGAAAGATTTTCTTAAAGTAATTTAAAACATCTATCCTCTCCATCTTCCATCTTCATAAAACATTTTCTATAGTATCTGTTATGATATTATGATAACAACAATATGGTAAAAAATTTTTAATTAAGTTTTAATGGAGTATAGTTGATTTACAATGTGTATTAGTTTCTGCTGTACAGCAAAGTAAATCAATAATACATGTACATATATGTATACATGCTTTTCTTAGTTTTTTTTCCCATTTACGTCATTACAGAGTATTGAGTAGAGTTCCCTGTGCTATAGAGTAGGTTCTTATTATTAACAGTTATCTATTTTCTATATAGTAGTGTGCCATGGGGCTGCAAAGAATCAGACACAACTGAGTGACTGAGAACACGCATACACATATGTCAATACCAATCTCCCAGTTTATGCCCCCCTCCTCCTTCCCCTTGGTTACCATAAGTTTGCTTTCTACATCTGATTTTATTTCTGTTTGTAAATAAGTTCATTTGAACCATTTTTTTTTTAAGATTCCATGTATAAGCAATATCATGTATTTGTCTTTCTCTGTCTGACTTACTTATGGTAAACAATTTCTATTCCTTAAAGTGGTGGGGGGCAGCTTCCCAGGGGGTTCAGTGGATGAAGAATCTGCCCTCAATGCAGGAGAAACAGAAAATGCAGATTTGGTTATTAGGTGAGGTTTCTCAATTAAACCATGAATCTAAAAGAATCATAAGATATTTGGCAAAACTAATACAATTATGTAAAGTTTAAAAATAAAATAAAATTAAAAAAAATAAATAAATAAAATATTAAAAAAAAAATAAAAGAATCATAAGTACCTCTCCTGTTCAACTGCTTACATCTGGCAAGAACAATACTTTAAATAATTCAGACAGGCAAAACTCTCACCAATCAAAAACTCTAGAGAAAACATGCCCATAACACAACTATGGCTAACAGCCTCTACTATCTATAAATGCTCTTTACCCTTAAATGGAACCAATTGATGTACTGCTTTTGAAACACATTTCTTTTTACTCTGTCTTAATAGAAGATAGAAACTGGCCACCATCTTTCAAATAAGATCTGTGTTACATCTGATTTTACTAAATTTTTAATTAAAATCTAAAATAATTGTAATAATGTTTTAATAATGTTTTTATTAAAATATTAAAAATTTTATTAATTTTTTTTAGAATAGAAGTGCCAAAAATATCCTGTTAAAACCTCATTGGCTTTAGAAAAACACAGATAGGTTCAAATCTAGATTCTTATTGGATGTGTTATTGTAACTCAGACTCTTGCTAGTAAATGGGGGGTAGTCATATTTATCACAGAGTTGTTGCAACTATTACATGAGACAAAGCAAATGAAGTGTCTCTCATAAGCACTCAGAAATGATAGCTCTTATCAATGCCTAGATCAAAAGAGTTAAGGACTCCACACATACCTTCTTTCTGCCCCCTGTCTTCTCATACATGTGAAACTGACATCCACCATATTATTAGGTAATTTATCTACCATGATCCAGTTCAATGATGACAGTCAGTACTAGAATCTTAGCCTCCTGACTCCTCCCTTCACCATCCTCCATCTTCCCCATCTCACTCAGAAAAATTCCATATTCTCTATGAAGTCATTAGGATCTTCCATGAACCCACTGTCTACACTCATCTCCTAGTGTGCAGCCCACAGTCCACAATCCTTAGTGTTCAAAATAGCACAACGTCTCATGGGATTTTGCAGCCTCCCAGCCTCCCAGACCTCTGTCCTGGGTGATTCCCTCCCCTAGAAACTCTTCCTGACCTTCCTCCTTCTCCAGTGGGACTGCCCCCTCATTCATTCATGCTCTACTGTATTTTTCTGTTTGAAGGATGATTAAAATTTTATTTTAAACATGGGTATAAACAAATTTTAATTAAGTAAATTTTCAAAAGTAAAATTTTGTTTTGAATGATGATTTCTATTGTTAATAGTTTTAAATTTAATACTATTTTCTTCTTTTATATAATGGTCTACATTTTTTTCTAAGTTAAAGGAAAGTATTTTTTTTAATTGGAGGATAATTACTTTACAATGTTGTTTTGGTTTCTGCCATACAACAAAGCAAATCAGTCATAAGTATACATATATCACCTCCCTCCCACCCAGTCCCATTCCACCGCTTTAGGTCATCACAGAGCACCAAGCTGAGCTCCCTGTGTTATGTAACAGCATCCCATTAGCCATCTGCTTTACACATGGTAGTGTATGCCGGTCAATGCTACTGTTTCAGTTCGTCCCACCCTGTCCTCCCCCTTCTGGTTCCACAAGACTCTTCTCTACATCTGTGCCTCCATTCCTGCCCAACAAATAGGTTCACCATCCACTGCATTCTTTAGTTTTACTCTCACGCCCTGTAACTGTACTGTTGGCTTGTTTATACGTCTACATCTCTCCCCTAGAAAGCAGGCTTCTGTGGAAAAGCAATACAGTTGGTAGCACTTCTGTTTCTGCTTCTGTCTCCATCCTTGAGATGATTCCGATGGAGAAAGGCAGGACCATTTGAAAGTGGTCACTTGTGGCGTGAATATTCAACAACAGCTGGGAATCTTCCAGGCAGGTCCTCAGAACAAATATCTATTTCTAAACATCACGGGAGGTACGGGGCCTGTGTCAGGTATTCAAATAAACTTATAAGTGGACTCAGATGATAAATATTTGCTCTCTTAGGAATAAAATGGTTCTATGTATACATTATGCTTAACTAGGAATTTCCTCTGCTATTTGTTTAGTTCTCATCAAATTCATACTTATTCTAATTGTTATTACTTTACTTTCATCTTTAATAAACACACTGTGCGTGTATTTTAAACCTTTCTTGTGTCTATAATTGAAAAAGTATATTTATTACTTGGCAACTTGCACGGTAGCTTGTTCTAAATTTGAAACCTATTATATATATCTCAGACCTACTTGGTAGCCGATCTACACAAGTTTTGTTTATCCTTGACTAAGTCTTCTCTTTGTTCTTCAAATCTCTACCCCTCCCCCAGATCCCATGACCCACACACATCTTGGTTGGAATCTCTCTCCTCACTGTTACAGAGTTTCTGATCTGCTGTAAAGTGAGTGACAGAGGGGAAAAATGAAACAAAACAGAACAATTAACAAAGATCAGAAGAAAGTATGACATGGAGATAGAAAAATGGAAAAAGAAAAACTTGAAGCAAAAATGAAATGAGTGAGTGGCAGGACTGAATTTTGAGATGTTGGTCTAGATTCAAATAACTGCCCCAAAACAAAGACTAAGATAATATAAATGTTTGGCTGTGAATTAAAGGAGGAAAGAAAATCAAGGGTATGTCAAATGTATATCAAGGGGCCTTTCTCCCCAAAAGGCAGATGGACAAATGTCCATACCTCTGTTCTAAATTTAAATATTTGAATGTATTTCTGTGTGTGTGGTGGGGGATTCCCAGGCGGCACTAGTGGTAAAGAACCTGCCTGCCGATGCAGGAGACATAAGAAATGCAGGTTCGATACCTGGGTTGGGAAGATCCCCTGGAGGAGCACATGGCAACCCATCCTGTATTCTTGCCTGGAGAATCGCATGGAGAAAGGAGCCTGGTGGGCTACAGTCCATGGGGTTGCAAAGAGTTGGACATGACTGAAGTGACTTAGCACACATGTGTATCTGTGCACACAGTTATGCTTAACTTTCTGATAATTTCTGCTATCTGGAAAGTGATAAATTTAGATAAGCAGAACATTCTCAAAGAAGTAGATCATTTTTTCACAGGACAATTGTCAGGCCCTCACTCAGAACCTAAATTGAACAAGCAAATAATTTGGTGCCCTTTGAAAATAATCTTTAAGTAATTTTCATTCAAATTGACTTAGTGAAGCTGGAGAGACACCAATTTTCTGTTAATAAATATGATATTTGTATATAAATGTGCTTACTAATTTGTTTCCAATGACTGAAGTAAAAAAGGCAAAGTGTTTCTAATTTTTAAGGTTAGGTTAACATTCTACATTTTTTTGGTTTTCCTGTTTTTTTTTTAGTCTGTTTTGAGCCAGGTGTGTCTGGGAAGCATCACAATAAAGTGATAAAAATTTAGATAATAAGGAAAATCACTTGTTCCCAGTAAATAGCACTATGCAATCATTATTTTGTTTCAGAACTTTAGCTGTTGGTGACTGCCAAGTTCAGGTGACTGTCTACGAGCTAGCTTCAGAGCTGGCTGGCAAGGGGTGGTTTTTTTTTTTTTTATAAATTTCCATTCAGGGCATTGCCGCTTCAGTGGGAGCAGACCCAATATTCATTTTGCCAATAATATAAGGAATCGCTTGTGGAAACCTGAGTTTTTTGGCACCGTATATTTGATTTATTCCACTGAAGTTTTAGCGCCCCTTACAGATTAGCACCCCTGGTGAGAACCAGCTGGCCCTTAATCCACGTGTCCCTCACTCCAAGCGCATTCGTATTCAACGTTGTACTGGACTTCTTAGCACATGTACAAGAAATAGGAGGTGTAAGCACTGAAAAGGGGAAACAAAATTGACAGTATTCTCAGACAGTATGATTAGTTAGAAGAAAAGAATCCAAATGAATCTGTAAGAACAAATTCAAGTTTAGGTTGTAGGATTAATGGTGTTTCTATACATCATTAACAACCAAAAATAAAAACTAATAAGATGTTTCCACTCATAAAAAGCAGTAATTTACCTATTAATACGTATAACAAAATACATGCAAGGACTTTATGAAGACATTTAGAAAACGTATTGAAAGAGATCAAAGAAGATCCACCCAAATAAAGTGGATCAAGGATGAGGATGTGAATACTCAGTATTTGAACATTGATTGTACGTTATTGTTCACTTGCTCCGTCAGGTCCAACTTTTTGTGACTCCATGGACTGCAGCACACCATGCTTCCCTGTCCTTCACCATCTCCAGAGAGTACATTACCTCCAAGTTAATCTGTAAATATCATACAAGTCCAAAAAGACCCCAACTTCTTTTCATGGAAATGCACCGATTCTAAAATCTTTGTGGGATGGTAAAGGGTCGAGAAGAGCCAGTGACTTAAAAGAAAAAGTATAAGAACCTAGTACTAACTTTGAGTCATAAAAATATATGATAAAATTCTGGTAATTTAAACTGTGGTATTGCAGTGGAAATGGACAAAAAGATAATTAGATGAAATTAAGGAGCTGTGGAAGAGTCCCAAGTGTAAAGGGGAACAGAAATCTTGAGAGTTTTTGATTATGTATCAGTAAATGATGAAATAATAAATGGTGAAACTGTGCAGTTATTTGTAATTATATAGCATAAAAATCACACTTCTCTCTCTTACAGTTCTCAGAAATACATTTCAGATAGATAGAAACCTAAATGTGCAGAGTAAAACTTAAAACACTTAGAAGAAAACGTACAGACTTGGCTTATGACCTCGGGTTAGAGAATAACTTTTGAAAAATGAACAAGAAGCACGAATCATAAAGATTGTTGATGAATTTGATGACATTACAATAAAAGTTTGTTTTATGACCAAAAAAACCTAGACTGAAAAAAGATATCTGTAGTGCCTACAACCAATGATGGTTAGTGTTCAGAATAAGTTAATAAATAAATGTCTATAAATCATAAGAAAAAGGCAACCAGCTGAAAAGGAAAATCAACAATGGGTGTGAACATTCAATTCACAGGAGAAAAATATTCATGGGCCCAACAGACATTTGGAAGGTCCTCAATTTCAGGATTCATCCAGCGTGGTGGGGAGTATGGGTTCTATTATTCCTGTTCTATTTGGAAAGTGGAGAAAGCTAAAAATATATTCTAGACACTTTAGCTGTGAGGATTCCAGATGGAAATGAAGTCCTGTCTGTTAGGTGTACTCAGGAGTGGCTCACAAGGCAGAGAGAAGAGGGGGCAATTTTTCCTTGTCCCTCTTGGTGGTTTTGGCAGGCACACAGAGTGGAAAGAAATGTCTGCACCAGGCTACCAGTGTCCATTCTCTCACTGTCTGGGTTGTGAGAAGTATTGTATTTACAATCCCTGCAGCAGTAGCAGGGACATTCTGGGCACTGACAGGCAGCAAGGGAGTGTGTGATTTCAACTCATGATTTCCAGGAGTTGCCTCAAACAACCCTACAGACTATTTTCCCAACTTTTCCAATAACTTTGAAAATCCCCCATTCTCTATTAATCTCTTCCTTCTCAATATACAGTCTTTTCTTTTTCCTGCACCAAACGTTGATTGATCCAACAGATAACTGTTCATTAAAATTATGCCTGTTTCACAGCCCTGCTATAGACAATCATTTTAAAGTCTGATTATAACCAAACAGGGCTTCCCAGGTGGCGCTAGTGGTAAAGAACCCACCTGCCAATACCAGAGATATAAGAGACGTGGGTTGGATCCCGGGGTCAGGAAGATGCTCTGGAGGAGGGCATGGCAACCCACTCCAGTATTCTTGCCTAGAGAATCCCATGGATAAAGGGTGTCTGGCGTGCTACAGTCCAGAGGGTTGCAAAGAGTCAGACACAACTGATTCTACTTAACACTGCACAGCAGCATAACCAAACATTGCTAAGGAGAGCTGGAAATAGACATGAATGAGGAAGCTATTGTTTGAATTTTTTGTTTTTAATCAAAAGAATAGAGAACAGGCAATACAGTTTAGTGAGTAAGGACACAGATTTCAGATCCAGGTAAATAATGGTTCAAATCTTGGCTCTTCTACTCATGTTGGCAAGTCTCTTTATCTAAATTTCAGTGTCCTCAGCTGTAATAGTAGAAAATAATATCTAACTACAATGTGAGAATTAAATGCAATAATAAATTATTATTTACAGTCTGAATCTGCATGGATTGTTTTTGTTGTTTAGTTGCTAAGTTGTGTCTGACACAACTTAATCCCTGTCCACGGGATTTTCCAGGCAAGAATATTGGAGTGGGCTGCCATTTCCTCCTCCAGGGAGTCTTCCTGATTCAGGGGTCAAACCTGCATCTCCTGCATCACAGGTGGATTCCTTACCGCTGAGTCAACAGGGAAACCCACATAAATGGTAGATATCATATTAGATTTCCACTAAGTGAAACTGGAAAAAATACAAGTGGGAAAAAAGAAGACATTCTAGAAAATAAAAGACCTTAGAATATATTACAATTTAGGAGGAAATGAGAAATTCATACCTCCTGGACTTTTCAGACTATGGCTAAAGAATGAGATTCTCTATGCTTTTAATACATAAATTGAGTGTGATACAATTCCCCACTGATAGATTTGTTATAATCATCAACCCCAAACTGTAGCCCTTGGTTTACATCACTTGAGGCTTTTTGTCTCAATGGTACCATGTGGCCACCGTCTCTGGTCTTCATGGGAAGAGTGCTCTGCTGGGCTCCGCTGTCCTCCGCTAATGGCCCATATCTGGCCTTAGAGAAGAAGCTTTCATCTTACAACTTGCCATAATCTATACTCAGACAACAGGGAGAAAGTAAATAAGACCCGCTGAACGCTTGAGAAAAGAGGCACGTCAAGTAGCTTGTACCGCTTTAAGCTGTATGTTGTCTTAGGACTCCCGTGGTTAAAGTAAAATTCACTACCATTTGTTGTCTTAACTTGTCCTGTAGTTAAAGTAAAATTCGCTACCGTTACCACTGGTAGATTCTTACATGGCAGAGTCAACACCCTCCCACCTACTGGATCTTCGCGTCAGCAAAGTGCAAGCCCCAGAAAATTCTCTTTTGGCTCTAGATAATGGAAGTTCACCTTAGTTTTTGCTCCAGGATGATTGTGGGAAATTTTCAACGTCAGCTCAAATTTTATATCTCAATACAATTTCTTTTTTTAAACCCCAGATTTGTTTAAAACAATGAATTACAATGTTTTAGACTGCTAGGTTTTCTTATAAACTACCTTTGCATCCCAGGGATGACCAAATTTGGTCATGAGGCATTGTTTTTGAGAAGGACTGCTGTATTAATTTAACAAATGTAATTTTGTACCTACCTCTACAATGAAATTATCCACCAGTTGATCTTTTCTAGTTTTTGCCTGGTTTTGTATAAAAAATTACCAACTTCAAAAAGCCAGTTGTATAATTTTCCATCATAATTCATATTGCAAAACAAATTATTAGAGATAGGAAGGATCTGTTCCTTAAGGGTTTAGTAGATCTCTCCCATAAAATTATCTTTGTCTGATGTCTTTTGTAGAAGGACATCTTTATCACCTTTTAGTTTCTCTTACCATAACTGGTCCATCCAAAACTTTAAATTGATTTGAAACCCCCTAATTTTTAAAAATTTTCATTTTAGCTAGTCTAAATTTTTATTAAGTAAATTTATTTGCAATAGTCTCTTATGGATCTTTTTTTTTTTTTTTTCTTTTTTAGTGTTTGTCTCCATCTATTTAATTTCTTTTTTGGTTCAGTTCAGTTCAGTTCAGTCACTCAGTCGTGTCCAATTCTTTGCAACCCCATGAATCGCAGCACGCCAGGCCTCCCTGTCCATCACCAACTCCTGGAGCTCACTCAAACTCACGTCCATCGAGTCGGTGATGCCATCCAGCCATCTCATCCTCTGTCGTCCCCTTCTCCTCCTGCCCCCAATTCCTCCCAGCATCAGAGTCTTTTCCAATGAGTCAACTCTTCGCATGAGGTAGCCAAAGTACTGGAGTTTCAGCTTTAGCATCATTCCTTCCAAAGGACACCCAGGGCTGATCTCCTTTAGAAATTAACATACAGTAAAATTTAGTTTTAGAGGGGTACAGTTTTATAAGTTTAAACACTTGTGCATTAATGTATGAACAACAATTTGGATACAAAATAGTTTCATTGCCCTAAGACAGTCTCTCATACTGCCCTTTTGTAGCTGCACCCTCCCTTAACCACCAAATCCTGGCAGTCACTGCTGTTCTCCATCACTGTAGCTTTGCTTTTCTTGAATTCTATTTTTTTTCTCCTCTTCTTTAATTATTTTTTAATATAAATTTATTTAATTGGAGGCTAATTACTTTACAATATTGTATTGGTTTTGCCATACATCCACATGCATCCGCCACGGGTGTACACATGTTCCCCACCCTGAACCCCCCTCCCTCCCCATACCATCCCTCTGGGTCATCCCAGTGCACCAGCCCCGAGCATCCTGTATCATGCATTGAACCTGGACTGGCGATTAGTTTCATATATGATATTATACATGTTTCAATGCCATTCTTCCAGAACATCCCAGCCTCTCCCTCTCCCACAGAGTCCAAAAGACTGTTCTATACATCTGTGTCTCTTTTGTTGTCTTGCATACAGGGTTATCGTTATCTTTACTCCTCTGCAGTTATTTCCTCTTTCTTATTCTTTTTTTCTTTTTCTCTCTTGATTAATTTTCCAGGGTCTTGTCTACTCTGTAGTCCTTTTAAAGAATGATCTTTTGGATTTGCTGATTATTTCCATTGGTTGTAGTATTATATTTCATTGTTTCTGTTTTATATTTACTTCCTTCAATTTTATTTGGATTTATTTTACTTACTTTCCTTCTGACAGTTTCTTGAGCTGAACACTTATTTCTTTTTAATATTCTAATTTATTAAGAAGTTTGATTTATGTGATTTCATGGTCATGTAGTTGTAAATGTTTATCATTTCTATTTAAGTTTTCTTTTTAATCCAGAAGTGGTTTATAAATGTGCTTTTTAGTCCCCAAATAGGGAGGTTTAGTGTTAAGTTAATGAGTTTTCTGTAAACAGTATGAAATTTGACATGTTTATTTTTACCCCAATAATAATGTTCCTTTCATTACATGGTTTATTATTGTAACTTAGATATATAATATTCCATAGCTGCTATTGTTCCATGATTTATACAATCATCCTTCTAGCACTAAACTTTAGCTTGCCTTCAATTTTTGTTGGTAAAGTTAATGCTTTAATACCTTCAAACACATTTTTTTTTTCTTCTGGAGAGAAAGGAGTTGGATATTGATAGGGGAAAGCCTAGGAATATAGGTCTTCAGTAGGAAAAAGATTTAGGACAATATCCCCATGCAGAATTAAATGTGGGGAGGAATGCCGTCAGTACCACTAAGGGAATAATTTTCTCTCTCAAATAAGAGGAAATTAAGCGACTTAAGGAGGGATGAGCACCATTAAATTTAGTAAGTCCTAATGAAGAGTTAAGCCATGAAGAGAAATCAAGATAATCTTTTAAATACAACCCAGCAAGTTATATAAATCCATGCCTAGGAAAATGGCTTCCTGGTAACTCTTGGATTTTGAACACAGATATGAGTGACCAGTTGTTACTGCTTTCAGAGTTTCAGCATTGAAGGCTATTTTTACCAAGCACTTCATGTCCCATCAAAGAGTCAGGGCAGCAGAGCAAGGCAAAGTAAAGTCTAGTGCTAGGAAGATGATTATATAAATCACCACCTCTAAAGACCCCTTCAACCCTTGCCATTCTCTGAGGCAGAGTATCCACGATTGCTCCTGATCAAGGCATTTCCACTTCTCCCAACTCCCCCTCCTTCTTTCTTAAAGTTAAATTAACCTGGAGTTACTTAAGTGTTTATGTGTTTTTGTTTTCAACATTCAGACCTTTACAACAAAACCGTGTATTGAATAGATCCCTTCTTCTGGAAGGAACGATGCTCTCTTCTTCCTCAATAGTCCATAGTAGCCAAAAGAGCAAAATGCATGTTAGCTTTGGTTGACCCTTCGTAACTCCTTCATAAACTCATCAAGCAGCCTCTCCAGCGTCACCTTTCTGAGCATCTTAGTGAAAACGCAAAGACAGCCTAAGCCTTTGTTGCAATCAAACTAGGGATATTTTGTTAATGTTCCCTGCCTGAAAGAAATCTCTTACCTCCCTGCTTTGAGTGACTTCGCCCAGCTCTGACCTGGACCTCTGCCCGGTGTCTACAGTCATATATGGCAGAGCCTGCAGATTTTAAATAATGTTTCCCTTCATAAGGGAACTGAGAAAACACTGTGATTAGGGCAGTTCCAACGTGCTCTAAGTGCAGGTAATATTAGCATTATCCTGGGAGGAAATTTGAAACTTGGTGGTCTCCTGAGTCACTCAAGTTAAAGTTTTAGCAGATTCGACATTAAAAAGGGATTTGGGAAGTATTAAGGGAGCACAGAAGTGCTGCTGTTTTCAAGGCCTCCCCGTTTTCGGTGATTTTCTCTGCCGCCATGACTGTGCCTCCCTCCTGACTTCTAGAAAGAAGATTTAAAAACAATTTTCAAAGAGAAGAGAAGTAGCTATGAAAAAGGAATAAACTCAGTTAAACAAATAATTAAATAAAGATAATGAAATAAAGTTGATCCCCCCCCGCCAAATGAAACAAAGATAACTTATGGAAGAAAGTAAAAATAGGAAAGTAGCTAATGTTTTAAAAAGTAGAGGGAGAAAACAAACAAAGAAAATAGCCAAAATGTAAAAGCGTAAAATTCTCTTCCAGAGAAAAATCAGACTATAAAATCGTTCTATTTTTTAGATGTATTTACTTATTCATTTTTGGCTGTGGTGGGGCTTCCTTGCTGCACGTGGGCTTTCTCTAGTTGCAAAGAACGGGGGCTACTCTTTGTTGCTGTGTGCAGGCTTCTCACTGTGCTGGCTTCTCTTGTTGTGGAGCACGGGCTCTAGGGCATATGGGCTCAGTAGTTGTGATGCTCGGGCTTAGTGGGTCCATAGCATGTGGAATCTTCCTGGACTAGGGATGGAATCCACACCCCCTGTGTTACAAGGAGGATTCTTCACCACTAGACCACCAGGGAAGTCCCAAACTACAAAATCTTAAAACAAGAAGTTAAAAGGATACACATTAAGTCAAAATAGATAGCAATAATAAAAGAAAACAAAATTACCAACAAAAAGATGGGGAATAAATAAATTGAGTAAAATATTTAAAAAAGCAAAAGTTTGTTTTTTGGCACTCAGAACCCCTTTAGATAATTCCTCCTTGTTTTCCACCCACTGAGTCACAGTGTTCCCCTTTGGCTGACAACATCTTTGTGGGGAAAAGACCACTGCGCTCTCCTCTTATTATTACATGTGCCCTCCATTCTTTCCAGGGTTCTTGACAGACCCAGATACTCGAGGGGTTTGTCATGCTGCCTCTCCAGTTGGACAGAAATGTCTGGAAAAGCAAAATTTCTCTTCAAATCAGGTGCTGTCACTATGTCATCTCCTTGGACTCCTCACCAACCTTTGGATTCCATACAAAAATAAAGACAATAGGAGCAGAAAAAACATCTCCTCCTAAGGTGCCCCTAGGGAGACAAGCCAGAGGTCACTTCCAAGAGGAATTTGCCACCATGGATGCCACTGCAATTTCTGTGTCTCCATCTTCTTTCCCATCTTGAGTTTATAGGAATAGAGTGAGGGTTTTTGTTGTTGTTTTTTTTCAGATTTATTTTTATTTATTTATTTTTGGCTGCACTGGGTCTTTGTTGCTGCCCGTGGGCTTTCTCTAGTTGTGGAAAGCGAGGGCTATGCTTCGTTGCCATGCACAGACTGCTCGCTGTTGAGCACGAGCTCCAGGGTGCGTGGGCTTCGGTGGTGTGGCTCCTGGGCTCCAGAGCAGTTTCAGTAGTTGTGGTGCATAGACTTAGTTGCTCCATGTCATGTGGAATCTCCCTGGAACAGGGAGACAAACTGTGTCCCTTGAATTGACAGGAGGACCCTCTGGACCACCTGGGAAGCCTAACAGTGAGTTTTGAGGAGTGAATGTTTGCAGAGAGCCCTGAGCAAGGATTCAGTGTTGGGAGCTGATCTCAAACCCTGAAAATGGTCCCCTGGAGTTGACTGCAGCTCTGAATTAATCCTGAGACTCTCTGATAAAAGCTACTGAGTTAGCTCATATCCATCCATGCCTTCTCCTCTGAAAGTATAAGCAACAAAACCCAATTTTGAATAAGTAATACAAACAAAGCCTCAGAACAAATTTTGCCAAGCTCCCTCTCCTTTCCAATCGTGGTGCCTGGACACCTCTTCAAGAGAAATTCTGAGCCACCACATGCTCCAGTAAAGTAGTGTTGCTAACTGTGGTGACAGTGGCATGGCCACATCAGGGGACCCCCGAACAGTGCCTGCATAAAAATCTGAACAGAGCAGTGGCTTCTGTATTTTGAAGTGGCCTCATTTCTCTTGATAACAGGGACAAGCTTCGGCAGGAATGAAAATGCACACAGGTATTATTGGTGGTAGTTAGTGGAGCAAATGAAGAATAGCCATGGGAATTTGTTCATGAGACTACATGAGACATCTTCCTAGGACCCCCAAAATAAATGGTGAAGGTACAAAGTAACGCCTTAAAGATCTGTAGTATTTGGAGGCTGATAAGAAAGAGACAAGGAAATACTCCTGTCTCTCTCGTTTTTACTTGAAGTTGGCTGAGGCTAGGGGAAAATGAACAAAGGCATAAAGGAAGTAACTTAAAATGACAGTAGCCTAAAGTCTAGGACCGAGATGCAGTCTAACATAAATTGCACAGCCTGTATTAATTTCTCAGCCCTCAATTCTCTAACTCTCCTGTAGATTTTATTCCTTGGGGAATCACTCTCTGCCATGATATAATATCATCATTTCCCGACCAGTTTGCAAAGAAAAAGGAAGGTCATACTTATGGATTACTTGGAGAGGATCCAAAAGATCATAACAAAAATGATCAAGGCTGTTAAAATGAGCAATTAGAAAATGTTAAAAGAATCAGAGTGATGTGTCCTTGAAAGAAGAAAAGTAAAGATAAAAACTTCATAAAAAGTTCAGGTATTTCCTTTCTAGTCCCAAATGAGAGTTTTTGATTAAGGTAAAAGGGGTAGAGAGAGGGCAAGTGGAGGAATGTTAATGCAGTTGGGGGTGTGCCTTGAAGGATGGTCCTTTCTAGCAAACAGTGAAAAAATAAGGCACCATCAGGAAAAAAATATATACGTGCTGCAATTCATCTTAAAAAAAAAAATTAGATGGAGGGGATATATGTATACATATGGCTGATTTGAGGGCTTCCCAGGTGGTGCTAGTGGTAAAGAACTCGCCTGTCAATGTTGGATTTGCAGGAGGTGTCGGTTCAGTCTCTCGGTTGGGAAGATCCTCTGGAGAAGGAAATGGCAACCCAACTCCAGTATTCTTGCCTGGAGAATCCCATGGGCAGAGGAATGTGGCGGGCTATAATCCATGTCTGAAAGAGTTGGACTTGACAAGCATGCACGCCAGGAATGGCTGATTCACTTTGTTGTACAGCAGAAACTAACACAAAATTATAAAGCAACTATATCTCAATTTAAAAAAAAATTAAAGCCAACATTAAATTCAAACTCAAAATTTAGAAAGCAGATTAGATAATATTTGAAATTTATGGAAAGGATTATATTCTTACTGAGGACATATTAATTAGGGATGTGAATTATTTCTGTTTTTTTGGACCTGGCAGAGGGGCTGTAGAGAAAGATCCAGAACAATTGTAAAATGGCAATCCCTGGGACAAAGCAGGAAAGACCTGTATTATTAATACTGAACTTATTTCAGAGAAAATCATTTGATATATGTAGAAAAATATATGAATACAATATCTGGAAAATAAAAAGAATTCCTGAACTGACATAAAATTCTGAAGCCTGGGGCTTAGCAAGCCTGTCTAACTTCTTTTTAATATAAAAGAGAAAGAGTCGGTCATAGAATGTTCTTCCTTAGGCAATTATATATTTCACATGACTGTTAGGCAGCTGTCAGTGTCAGTAATGACACTATGAAAATGGAAATCTTAAAAAAAAGGTACTGTTTATATTGATAAAAAAACTCTACTAACCGAGTGAAAGAAGCACAATAATGAGAAAAGATAGGAGTAGTGAACCAGATACACAGTTCTTTATTATCCTTGAATTTTCTCAAGACAATTCTGATGAAAAGAAAGCAAATCTGAATTTGTGGTGGGAAGATGAGAAATCAGTTTCAGATTTGAGTCAAAAGGAGATGGCATTAACCTTCCTGGTTCTTTCTAACAAAGAATGTGAGCTTACTAATAAAGATTTACAGCAGTACCTCATCTTTTCATATCATCTTACATATGCATTAGGCAGGAAGTAACATCAAATAATAGGTTTGGAAGACGGTCTGAATTAAGCCCACGATGTCCGCAGACAGGTGAATTTCTGCGTTGGCCAATTGTGTCCATCCCAGTTTTAAGGACCACCATTGTTACAACTCCAAAATCTCAATTCTGCATTCCTTCTTTAAGAGTTCTCCCTTTTGTCCAACTGAAGTGTTTATACATACAAATTAACATGTTTTGTCAATTACATAAGGTTGTTCTTTGCAGGTGCTTTTCAGTTTCTCTTTCCTGAGTGAAACAATGCCAGTTCTGTACCCTTTCTTCAGAGTTCCTTTAACCTTACTTTGATTGTTCTTGTCTAGACCATCTCAACGTCCATAGACTCTCATGGTTTGAAATCTTAAACTTTTACAAAAGAGTGACACTGGACTATGAAAAAGCTCAGGGCAATATTAATAATGCAAAAACTTCCCATAATTATGCATTTGGGTTTTCTTTATTCAAGAGTGATGCTTTGCTGGTCAAATCAAACTAGCTTCAAATGGGCTGGATAACATTCATGATTTTACCTGGGGAAGATCACATTACTTGGGAAAAAGGATCTCCTTTAGAAAATAAAAATTTATATTAGTTCAAATAAGGTAATTCTGCAAAAAAAAAGAGAGAGAGAGAGAAATGAGTTCAAGAGATACATTCTACACTTAGACACAGAAACCGCCACTAACTCTATAGTAATAAAAGTGGAAAAGAAAACAAATCTTTGAGTGTTCTTTCCTCTGTGGTTTCTGTATTCTTTGTTCTCACTCAACATATCTCTCTCCCCCAACTTTTCTCTTTTTCCTATGCCACCCTGAGGCAGAATGGCAAGTGGGCACCAGACAGCTAGCTACTTCAAGGCAGGAGACACTCTCATGCAATAGGTGCATTGCTCTGTCCATGGAATTCTCCAGGCAAGATCACTGGAGGGGCTTCCCTTGGTGGCTCAGATGGTAAAGAATCTACCTCCAATGCAGGAGACCCAGGTTGGGAAAATCCCCTAGAGAAGGGACTGGCTACCCACTCCAGTATTCTTGCCTGGGAAATCCCACGGACAGAGGAGCCTGGCAGGTCCATGGGGTCACAAAGAGTCAGAAAGTGATTAAGCAACTAAAACTTCTGCTTTTTCATAGGTGCATTCATTCATGTTATGATATAATAAAATTCTGAAACATACAAACAAGATTGAGCTTTAATTTTGTATCAGGTGGCATCTAGCTACAGTCTCTTTTCTCACCCTGGGCTTCAGTCCATGCCCTCCGCTTGGCCAGTGTCAGTCAGTTCCCTGCCTTTACACAGTGCTTGACCTTGTCAGCCTAGGATCCCCACAGCAGGTGCACTATATTCCCCCCAGTTTGCCGAGTGCTTCATTTGATTTCTTTACGTAAAGAGTTATTCAAGCTCCAGCTCTGTGATAAGACTTTTTCTCCTTAACTAATAATGAAGATCCTTCCCAGTGAATGATATAACAGTGATTTTTTTTTCATATCCTAATCTGTTGTATGGGCTACCCTGATGGCTCAGTGGTAAAGAATCTGCCTGCCGATGCAGGATACAGGAGACAGGAGACGCAGATCTGATCTCTGGGTCGGGAAGATCCTCCAGAGGAGAAAATGGCAACCCACGCCAGTATTCTTGCCTGGAAAATTCCATGGACGGAGGAACCTAGCAGGCTACAGTCCTTGGGGTCACAAAGTCGGACACAGCTGAGCACGTACACACGCACACACACACACAATACGTTGTACATTACAACTCAATTTTTCCTTTCTGTTTGCTCCATGCTTTAATTTCAGTACACGATCTTACAGTGTTATGAGTTGTGTCAGCCCATTGTCATCTGTTCTCAATTGTAAACTTGAAAGAGCAGCGGGGAGCGTGTCTGTGTACTGCTCTCTATGGTGTCCAACACAGCACTGTGCAGAGGTCAGTGTGAACTGGATGTTCATTAATGACAGTGTCCAGGAGGTTCTGATCTCCCAGTTCCCTCTTTTATTGAACTGTCCACTAGTGAAAAAGCATTTTGCAAAATACCTTTGTTAGAGTCTAATCAGAATACCATAGGACTGTTTCACTCTCTGTGTCATGCCCTACAGTGGCCCTGGTATTTGAGTGAGGGACAAAGAGAGAGAGAACAGCAATGTTTCACATAGGCTATGTTAGGGAAGGTTTAGGACATAGCGTTTTATTGGTATGGAATTGTGATTTTTATTTGAATCTCATCAAACTCTCTCCTGAAAAGGATCTTTCATTCATTATTTCTTCTCTTCTCTTTCTTTCTCTTTTCTTTCTTTCTCTTTCTAGACCCGTTCAGCTCTGAACACTTACAATGGAGAAGATTTTATATCACCAAAGACACAATTACATGGTGAATGTACGAAATAACAGTTTGGTTTCTATAGAAAATGTATTTCGCATTGTTATTTCAAAACCTTTCCTTGTCTTACCTTGAAAGAAAAGCTCTTTCAAAGAAGCATTTGGCTTTTTCTCATCTATCTGTTTAGCCATCGCTCCTTAGTCCATGCATACGTGAGCGAACAGAAACAACCCTTTTTGTTTCTCTTGAAGATATCTAAGTAAAGTTTCAAGTAGCCAATTAGCTTTTTGACCTAAGCTTTGTTGGCTGCAGAAAGCCTGTATCCCAGGAACATTTGGTTCTCAAGGCATTTGGATCTCATAAGAAAGCCTCGGTGCCAGCACCAATCAGAATGGCTGCCAGCTGTTATTCTTCTTCACAACTGGCGGCCATTTCCAGCACTGTTACGGAGCTGTGATCAATCTCTGCACCTGTCTATCAGTGGATGTTCATAGAGAGAACTGTGTGGGCTGCATCTGCAGATACCACATGTAACCAAAAGGGAGAGGGGAGAGAGGAGAGTGCAACCCCTCCCCCCGCCATATATAAAGTGAGAAAAGCTACAGGGAGAGGAAAAACATAGGAAAATACGCAAGGGCTAGGTATAAGTTAGAAGAAAAGAGCAAACGAATGTTTTATAATGGGATGTTTATGGTGGGAATGCATAGTTTTCACCTCATCTGTGAGTTGAGGTCTCAGTTTAACACTTGCACGGGTTTTCTCATTCTTTCTTGGATAGTCCTTGTCTTTGCAGTAATACTTCATTTCTTATCAAGACAGAGAATCTTGTTATATTTCTATGTCCTTTATCCCATGTTGTTAGAATCCTTGGTGCCTAGAATTAATTTTTTATTATCCCTCCTTGGTGTATGCACCCATGAATTAACAGAAATAGCTTGGCATGTTGATTGTTTTCTATGTGTCTGATTTGGGGAGGGCTTCTTACGTTTTGTAAATTTATCAACTTCATTCCTACAAACCAGGAAACTGAATAATCATTTTGATAATTAATAGAATATATCACAATATATCTTCATGCAGGAGTCCATAAAGTGTGGTTATATATATCTGTATTTTATGTTTGTGAGTGTTGTAATTCTTTCTTGAGATTTGAAACATGAAATACTAAATGATCTATCAAGATAATTTAAAAGCTTTGCTTATTTGTTATCTCTGCAGATGTATATATTTATGTCTTTTATACACTAGCACAATCTGCAATGTATGGTTCCTGAAGCCCTTCCATTCTGTGTTGAAAGCTGGGTTCACATTGCATGAAATTTCTGTTTAATTGCCCTGCAATGAACTTAGCCCCTCAGTGCTTCTCTCTGAGTGAGTTTAGAATGCTTTGCATAGTCAATCAATAAAGTTAACAATTTAATGTCCCTGATCTTATTTCATAATGCTGTTTTATAAGTATTCTTTTCAACTTCTGTGTTCAATAAAATTCCCTTGAATAAATGGATTCATGTTAGTTTAAAAATGGAAGAGGAAAAAGCGCTTTCTAAAATTTTAAACCTAGCAAGACGTTTGATACCGTTGAAAGATCAAACAGTCTGAAAGAAAGAGTGAAAATACAGAAATATTTCAAACCTAACAAAACATTAAAAAATACTCCACATCTGTCCAAGGAACTCAGCCTTTTCCCAATACCAGTTACACCAGATCAAGCAATAGGCATTTTAGAAATAAAAGGTAAATATAGGGGAAATTATATCTATGTCTATCAATCTATATTTCTTGAGATCATGACTGTATGGATTTCTACAGGAAAAATTGTAGAAAAAACATTATGAAACTCTAGCAAATAGAATATTCAGACTAATTATATGCAGATAAATTATTTTATTTAATTTCCAATATCTGTAGACTCTTCTCTACAAATCCAGGCTCAGATATAAATATTACTCTCAAGCCAGCCTACAGCTCACTTCTTCTTTTGATAATACTTGGTCCAAAAAGATAGCAAGTTTTATATCTTTCAAAGTTCAGTTATGATTTTCTTCTGGAATACCATTTGCTTTTATCAGTGCAAATGGAGGCAGAATTTTCCTTAATAAAATCTCACCACTTACAGAATATTTTGATTTTTTTTTTTTTTTTAGTGACAAATAAACCAAGATTTCTGAGGATTCAAAATAGAGAAAATGAATAAAACAGTACTGAGAATTTCAAGAATCTGTGGGTTTAAGTTGAAGATAGAATTGTCTTTTTTCTAGAATATTCTCTAAATCATATGGAACAAAACAAGGGGAAAAGCAAAAGATATTCTTAATTGGCTATTATCCTAAGAGTTAGATATCCAGTATTACTGTTTTGGAATTCATCTTTTATCTTGGGTAGGAATAAAGATATGAGTCATCTCTTAAAATTAAGAAGCCCACAATTAATTTGCTGCTGATTTAATGCTTTAGATCATAGTCCCAAAATGATACAGTTCCACCAGGGAGGAAGGAAAGAGAATAGAGGAAGCCTTGGTCACTTTGCTGAAGTAGTGAAGTTGGTCTCTTGTACCTTCATCACTTCCTGTGTGCAAACTTCCTTCTTAGTATTGTTAGAGTACTAGTACTATCTGAGTACTTTTCCTGGCCAGTCTCCTGATGCAGATTTTGCTCTTATCTTCCTCAAAGAGAGCTATCCCTTTGAAAATTTCCCACTTCATGTCTAAATCCCTTAGAGTTCTATTAGAAGACAAAACTAAACTGATAATTCAACTGGATTTAAAATCTGAGTGGTTTGAAGTGGTTTTATCTGATGTTCTTCCCAGATGACCTGCCTATTACAGAAAGAAGATAAGTATCACGGAGGTTTTGGGATAATGGCAAAACAAGTGAGGGCTTTTGGGGGTTAAAGTTTCAGTGGCGTAGTGATAAAGAATCTGCCTGCCAATGCAGGAAATACAGGTTTGACTCCGGGTCCAGGAAGATCCCACATACCACAGAGCAACTAAACCCATGAGCCACAACTACTGAGTTGTGCCCTAGAGCCCAGGTACTACAACGAATGAGCCTGTGCTCTGCAACCAGAGAAGCCACAGCAACAAGAAGGCCACACACCGCAACTAAAAAGTCACCCTTGCTCACTGCTGCTAGAGAAAGTCTGTGTAGCAATGAAGACCCAGCACAGTCAAAAATTAAAAATAAATAAATAAAATAATAAAATCAGAACAATAAGGAGGACCACTCTTTCAAGGAGTCACAGCTTTTGCACAGATGCTAGGCCTTGAGGACGAGCAAGAATGCCCATTCTCACCACTTCCCACCTATTGCTTTTGCTGTAATGGTAAGTCCTTTTACAACAGCAACAGCCCAGTTGACTCACCAACTGTCTCTTCCTTCTTAGAGTTTAGGGAAGGAAGAGCCTCCAAAACTAACATAATGTAATCATGATGGTCAATAGTTTACTAATGAGTTCTGGGCCTCCCACCTGGCTTTAATTCCAATCCCATAGCAAGAGTACCTGCCTCCCCGCTTTACCCTCTGAACACTTCAGCTTTGCTTTCCTCCCTGGAACTGCCTGGGTGGCAGTTGTTCCCAGAGGTTTGCTAAAAAGTGAAGAATGAAAGAACAGAAGATTTATTTTTACACTTTTGTATACCTTTAATAAGGACAAAGGAGTTTTGTACAACACCACAGGTCCATATCCTGACGGTAAGGAAGCATACCTCCATATGGCATCAGATTCCTGCTGCAAGCACGATTCTAAGAAAAGAAGATGAAAAGTGAAAGTGAAGTCACTCAGTCGTGTCCAACTCTTTGCGACCCCATGGACTGTAGCCTACCAGGTTCTTCCCTCCATGGGATTTTTTAAGCAAGAGTACTGGAGTGGGTTGCCATTTCCTTCTTCAGGGGATCTTCCCACCCCAGGGATCAAACCCAGGTCTCCCGCATTGCGGGCCAATTCTTTACTATCTGAGCCACCAGGGAAGCCACAGAAAGACAATCACTTTTACTGTAGTGTTACCCATCATTATTTCCTTGCTGGAGTTTAGAAGTGACCTATGGAGATAAAGTCAAAAAGTACAATTTCATGAAGGCAATAGAACTACTTTGAAACCAAGTTAACATACCTGCATCTCAGTGTCAATGAAATGGGATACTAGTAAGTTGCCTTTGACTAAACAGGTTTGTTTGGTAAGCAAGAAGTTGATTCTCAATCTGGAATGTGCAAAGGAGAGAAGTCCCAATTAAATGAGCCAATCATTTACTGAATTCGAATAGGACAGCTACTCTGAGCCATAAATACAGGTACACTTCCAAGATATGGGTTCTGTTTCAGATCCACAGCAATATAAAGCAAGTCACACATGTTTTTTCTCAGTTTCCCAGCACATATAAAAATTTATACTATTTGTAGTCTATCAATTGTGCAACACCATTATGTCTTTAAAAAAGCCGTGTACCTACACCTTAATTTAAAAATACTTCATTGCTAAGTAGTGCTGGTCATCATCTGACCCTTCAGTGAGTCATAGCAGTAACATCAAAGATAATTGACCACAGATCATCATGACAAATATAATAAAAATGAAAAAGTTTGAAATATTGAGAAAATTACCACAATGTGACACAGAGACATAAAGTGAACAAATACTTTTGAAAAAAAAAAAAGCACTGATAGATTTGCTCAGTGCAGGGGTGCCACAAACCTTCAATTTGTCAAATACACTGTATCTGCAAAGTGCAATAAAACATTAAAGCACAATAAAATGAAGTATGCCTGTATAATATGTGAGCATTCAGGATGAGTTTTAGATACAATAACTCATTTAATTCCCAAAATAACCCTCTGGAAAATCAACACGAGATCAAGAGAAGTTAGGTGACTTTTTAGTGCTCTTTGCTATTGGGGTATACAGATGTATAAGCCATGTTACTTGCCTTCAAGTATTTTCACTTCAGAAAAAATATAAATTAAAAATTATGATCCCTGACAACTTAACAACAACAAAAAAAAAACAAGCAACCCAATCAGAAAAATGGGCAGAAGACTTTAATAGACATTTCTCCAAAGAAAATATACAGATGGCCAGGAGGAATGTGAAAAGATGACCAACATCACTAATTATGAGAAATGCAAGGCAAAACTACAATGAGGTACCACTTCGCACCTGTCAGAACAACTGTCATGAAAAAGTCTACCGATAACAAATGCAGAAGAGGGTGTGGAGAAAAGAGAATCCTCCTACGCTGTTTGTGGGAAAGTAAGTTGGTGCAGCCATTATGGAAAATAGTGTGGATGTTCCTCAGAAAACTAAAGGTAGAATTACCATATGATCCAGCAATCCTACTCCTGGGCATACAGTCAAGCAAAACTGTAAATCAAAAAGATACATGCACCTGTGTGTTCATAGCAGCACTATGCACAATAGCCAAGACATGAAAACAACTTAATGTCCACTGACAGATGAATGATAAAGAAAATGTGGCACATATATACAATGGAATACTAGTCAGCCATGTAAAAGAATGAAATAATGTCGGCACTGGAGCAGTGGCTGCGTGGCACTGGAGCAACTTTGAGGAGATACCCCACATCCAAAGGACAAAGGAGAAGCCCCAGCAAGATGATCGGAGGGGCGAATTCATGGTTAGAATCAAACCCCATTCCTGCCAGAGGTGCTCAGAGGGCTCAAAAAAACCTTGTGCACACCAGGACCCAGAGACCCAAAGAGAGACAGAACTGTGTTTGAGTGTCTCCTGTGGATGTGTAGGTCAGCAGTGGACTGCCGCAGGGGCAGGGGCTCTGGGTGCAGCAGACTCGGGTGTGGCTGGGTGAGGCAGACTTGGGTATGGCATAAGGCCTCTTGGAGGAGGTCAACATTAACCCCACCATAGAACTGCCAGAACTTACATAGGACAGGGGAAATAGACCCTTGGAGGGCGCAAACAGAACCTAGTGCACACCAGGAACCAGGAGAAAGGAACAGTGACCCCACAAGAGACTGACCCAGACTTGCCCGGGAGTGTCCAGGAGCCTCCAGCAGAGGTGTGGGTCGGCAGTGGCCTGCTGCAGGGTTGGGCGCACTGAATGTAGCAAGGCATGCATGGGACCTTTTGAAGGAGATCTCCATTATCTTGATTACCTCCACCATAGTTTGGGCCCAAGTAAATAACAGGGAGGGAACATAGCTCCACCCATCAACAGAAAATTGGATTAAAGATTTACTGAGCACAGCCCCGCCCATCAGGACAAGTCTCCCTCAGTCAGTCTCTCCCAACAGGAAGCTTCCATAAGCCTCTTATCCATCTCCATCAGAGGGCAGACAGATTGAAAACCACAATCACAGGGAACTAACCAAACTGACTACATGGACCACAGCCTTGTCTAACTCAACGAAACTATGAGTCATGCTGTGTGGGACCACCCAAGACGAACGGGTCATGGTGGAGGGTTTGACAAAACATAGTCCACTGGAGAAGGGAATGGCAAAACACTTCAGTATTCTTGCCTTGAGAACCCCATGAACAGTATGAAAAAGCAAAAAGATAGGACACTGAAAGATGAACTCCCCAGGTCAGTAGATACCCAATATGCTACTAAAAATCAGTGGGGAAATAACTCCAGAAAGAATGAAGAGACAGAGCCAAAACAAAAACAACACCTAGTTGTGGATGTGACTGGTGATAGAAGCAAAGTCTGGTGCTGTAAAGAGCAATATTGCATAGGAACCTGGAATGTTAGGTCCATGAATCAAGGCAGATTGGAAGTGGCCAAACAGGAGATGGCAAGAGTGAATCAGCGAACTAAAATGGACCGAAATGGGTGAACTTAACTCAGATGACCACTATATCTACTACTGTGGGCAAGAATCCCTTAGAAGAAATGGAGTAGTCATCGCAGTCAACAAAAGAGTCTGAAATGCAGTACTTGAATGCAATCTCAAAAACAACAGAATGACCTGTGTTCATTTCCAAGGCAAACCATTCTAGATCACAGTAATCCAAGTCTATGCCCCAACCATTAATGCTGAAGAAGCTGAAGTTGAATGGTTCTATGAAGACCTACAAGACCTTCTAGAACTAACACACAAGAAAGATGTTATTCTCATTATAGAGGACTGGAATGCAAAAGTAGCAAGTCAAGAAACACCTGGATTAACAGGCAAATTTGGCCTTGGAGTAGAGAATGAAGTAGGGCAAAGGCTAATAGAGTTTTGGCAAGAGAACACACTGGTCATAACAAATACCCTCTTCCAACAACACAAGAGAAGACTTTACACATGGACACCACCAAACGGTCAGTACTGAAATCAGATTGATTATTTTCTTTGCAGCCAAAGATGGAGAAGCTCTACACAGTCAGCAATAACAAGACTGGGAGATGACTGTGGCTCAGATCATAAACTCCTTATTGCCAAATTCAGACCTAAATTGAAGAAAGTAGGGAAAACCACTAGACCATTCAGGTATGACCTAAATCAAATCCATACAATTATGCAGTGGAAATGAGAAATAGATTGAAGAGATTAGATCTGATAGAGAGCCTGAAGATCTATGGACAGAGGTTTGTGACATTGTACAGGAGACAGGGATCAAGACCATCCCCAAGAAAAAGAAATGCAGAAAAGCAAAATGGCTCTCTGAGGAGGTCTTACAAGTAGCTGTGAAAAGAAGAGAATTGAAAAGTAAAGGAGAAAAAGAAAGATATACCCATTTGAATGCAGAGTTCCAATGAAGAGTAAGGAGAGATAAGAAAGCCTTCCTCAGTGATCAGTGCAAAGAAATAGAGGAAAACAATAAAATGGGAAAGACTAGAGATCTCTTCAAGAAAATTAGAGATACCAAGGGAACATTTCATGCAAAGATGGGCTCGATAAAGGACAAAAATGGTATGGACCTAACAGAAGCAGAAGATATTAAGAAGAGGTGGCAAGAATACACAGAGGAGCTATACAAAAAAGATCTTCATGACCCAGATAATCATGATGGTGTGATCACTCACCTGGAGCCAGACATCCTGGAATGCAAAGTCAAGTGGGCCTTAGAAAGCATCACTACGAACAAAGCTAGTGGAGGTGATGGAATTCCAGTTGAGCTATTTCAAATCTGAAAAGATGATGCTGTGAAAGTGCTGTAGTCAATATACCAGCAAATTTGGAAAACTCAGCAGTGGCCACAGGACTGGAAAAGGTCAGTTTTCATTCCAATCCCAAAGAAAGGCAATGCCAAAGAATGCTCAAACTACCACACAATTGCACTCATCTCACACACTCGCAAAGTAATGCTCAAAAATCTCCAAGACAGTCTTCAACAGTACTTAAACCGTGAACTTCCAGATGTTCAAGCTGGATTTAGAAAAGGTAGAGGAACCAGAGATCAAATTGCCAAGATCCACTGGATCATTGAAAAAGCAAGAGAGTTCCAGAAATACATTTACTTCTGCTTATTGACTATGCCAAAGCCTTTAACTGTATAGATCACCACAAACTGTGGAAAAATCTTCAAGAGATGGGAATACCAGACCACCTGACCTGCCTCTTGAGAAATCTGTTTGCAGATCAGGAAGCAACAGTTAGAACTGGACATGGAACAACAGACTGGCTCCAAATAGGAAAAGGAGTACTTCAAGGCTGTATATTGTCACCCTGCTTATTTAACTTAAATGCAGAATACATCATGAGAAACATTGGGCTGGATGAAGCACAAGCTGGAATCAAGATTTCCAGGAGAAAAATCAATAATCTCAGATATGCAGATGACACCACACTTATGGCAGAAAGTGAAGAGGAACTAAAGAGCTTCTTGATGAAAGTAAAAGAAGAAAGTGAAAAAGTTGGCTTAAAGCTCAACATTCAGAAAACTGAGATAATGGTATCTGGTCCCATCACTTCATGGCAGATAGATGGGGAAACAGTGGAAACAGTGACAGATTTTATTTTGGGGGTGCTGCAAAATCACTGCAGATGGTGACTGCAGCCATGAAATTAAAAGACACTTGCTCCTTGGAAGAAAAGTTATGACCAACTTAGACAACATATTAAAAAGCAGAGTCATTATTTTGCCAACAAAGGTCTATCTAGTCAAGGCTATGGTTTTTTCAGTAGTTATTTATGGATGTGAGAGTTGGACTATAAAGAAAGCTGAGCACCAAACAATTGATGGTTTTGAAATGTGGTGTTAGAGAAGACTCTTGAGAGTCTCTCAGACTGCAAGGAGATCCAACCCGTCAATCCTAAGGGAAATCAGTCCTGAATATTGATTGGGAGGACTGATGCTGAATACTTTGGCCACCTGATGCAAAGAACTGACTCATTTGAAAAGATCCTGATGCTGGGAAAGATTGAAGGCAAGAGAAGGAGATGACAGATGATGAGATGGTTGGATGGCATCACTGTTTCAATGGACCTGAGTTTGAGCAAACTCCAGGATTTGGTGATGGACAGGAAGGCCTGGTGTGCTGCAGTCCATGGGGTCACAAAGAATCAGACAGAACTGAGTGACTGAACTGAACTGAAGAATGTCATTTAACCAACACAGATGCAGCTGGAGTTTATCGTATAAATGAAGTAAGTCAGCAAGAGAGAGACAAATACATACAATATCACTTATATGTGCAGTCTAAACTATGGCACAGATGAACTTATTTGCAAAACAGAAGCAAACTCACAGACATAGAGAAGAGAAAAAGCGAGGAAAAGGGATAAACTAGGAGTCTGAGGTTGGTAGATGGAAACTATTTCCATTTAGAATGGAAAAACAAGTTCCTAATATATAGCACAAGGAACTATATTCAATATCTTGTGATAAATCATAAAGGAAAAGAATATTTAAAAAAGATGTATATATCTATATAACTGAGTCGCTTTGCTATACAGCAGAGATAGGCACAACATTGTAAATCAGCTATACTTCAATAAAAAATTATGATCATTGTATATAGGTTATACACTTCCTATCCTCCTATTCTTAACTTCCGGCATGGTATTTGGAAGCTAATCTATATTAAGAAAAATTGGAGATAAGAATAAAATAATTAATATAGTAATTTATATTGAGAAGCATTTGCAAGCATCTGAGAAAGGTGTTTGAATTGGTAAAGGGTCTCTGTGTGGGGTTGATGAAGATGACTAGGACTCTGACGTTTAATATATCTGTTACCTTCACATTGTTTGTTAAGATGCATTTTTAAAAACCATCTAAAGTAAATGAGACTAATTTCAAATGCTTTTGATGACATTGTTTTTAAAAGCACCATCAGCTTACTCTGACTTCAAGTTCCAGTTTTTACCTAAGATAAGTCAAAGAGCCAGAAATGTTCTATCATAGGATAATAAAAGATAATCTAAAGAAAAGATAAAAAATATCAAATGGCCAGAGGAAATTTAAGACTAGAAAGCAATTAGAGACTAACAAATGTTATTAAGTAAGTGTGGAATCCTGATATTTTCTGGCCTTAAAAATTACTGGTGCCTCCTTTCTTTTATAGAACAAAATCAAAGTCTTAGCTTTATATTCAAGTCTACAATCTAGGAATCATTCAACTCAATCGTGTCTGACTCTTTGTGACCCCATGGACTATAGCCCACCACACTCCTCTGTCCATGGAATTCTCCAGGCAAGATTACTGGAGTGCGTAGCCTTTCCCTTCTCCAGGGTATCATCCTGACCCAGGGATCAAACTCAGATCTCCTACATCATGGAGATTCTTTACCATGTGAGCCGCCAGGGAAATCCCCCATCATTCAGCACCAAGCTCAAAAGCCACCTCTCTATAAAGCCTTCCTAGATTCTCCCAGAGAATTAATTTTCTCTGCCCTCTTTGGCATTAATTAATATAATATATAGCATTTAATTGGTATATCTTTTACAATAATACAATGATTTGCATTAGAGCATTTTGTATTGTCTCCACTTTTTAAATTTTTATGTACAACAACTAATTCAACAAAATGACCAAGAAGTATTTGTTGAATAACAATTCGGAAATGAGTTGCTAGAAAGCATTTTTGAAGGTATGCTTATAAAAAGAAAACTATTAACTATCCATGTTGATGGTATATAGAGTTTGGATTATTCCAAGGAAGAGAATATATCTTTCTTTTTGGGAAGGCTCTATGGAAAGAGGAATTCACAAGCCAAACCAATTTCAGTTAAATGCTTTTTTGTTTTCACTTTCTGATAAAGACACTAACAAGAAAAGAAATGGTCCTAGGGCATCCAAAAGCTTCAGGAAATAATAATAACAGTGGGCCAGAATAACCCACACACTGAGCCATGAGCCTCTGATTACTTAAAAATGTGGTCAGACAGTACTACAGAGATACATCTGAATGAGGTGAAAGGAGAAAATTGTAGAAAAGACTCTTGAATAGGATCACGGCAGAAAGGAAACGACAAGAAAGAAGCTCTACCATGTCATTTTTTCCCCCTTATATCTTGGGAGTTCATGTTTTGAACAAGAGTGGTTTCTATAACAATCAATGAAACAGGGGCCAACTATGGAGCCCCTGCTGTGTGGCAAGTCCTGTTCGGTTTTGAAATCATTGAAAGGTTTGACTACGAGGAAGATGTTATTTAGGTTCCATGAAAGATAACACAGGAATAGGATTTATTGAAGCCAATCCTGTGATCAGAATCTCTTCTTTTATTAACAACTACTAAACGAAATACAGCTGCATTTGGCAAGCACCCGTAGGTAGTAAAGTTTCATTGATACCTCAGAGGACAAAGAGAGAAAGTGTGAGAATGAACTCTTGGATAATTTTTAAAAGACACCTAATACCAAAACATTCTCTCAGTTTTAATTCTAAGCCTCTCTTCCAATCAAAACACTACAAAAGTTATTAAAATATTTAAATTGCCTGACTTTGGCCTTGGCTTTTCCCCGTCCCTTTGGCTGCTTTTCCACTTTATGCCCCCATTTTTACTTACATAAAATGAGGATAATCTGCCAAACTGCATTATAGCCTTGTAGTGAGATCAAACAAATATACATATGGGAACTGATAAATTTTTAAAACACAGGAATAATTATTGTCAGTTATATTGTAACTTACTGTAACAATAGTAACAACCCTCAAAAAGAGCAATAGAATGAAGCAAGAGATGTAATTTATAAATCATTCAATTATTTCTTACTTTGTCTAGATATAACATTATAAATAACGTGAAGCATAACAATGTCCATAGTTCTTATGGATTATAAAAATGAGCTTCATCCGGGCTCTAAATAATGAATCAGGCTAATTAAATACTCACTCAGTTATTTGAAGAGGGGAGAAAAAAAGCTTTTACCTTTTGGCTTTTGATTAGCTAGGGGATAAAATATGGTAAGGGTTCCTATTATGTATGGGAGTTGATCCCCTGGAGAAGGAAATGGCAACCCACTCTAGTACTCTTGCCTGGAGAATCCCATGGACAGAGGAGCCTGATGGGCTACAGTCATGGGGTCGCAAAGAGTCGGACACGACTGAGCGACTTCACTTAACATGAAGTTTAGATGGCTTCCAGAAATCATATGTATCTTTAAAGGATAGGACAGAGACCAAAAAAATGTTAAAATTATCAGTTTGTCAGAGGAAACTACCCTTGGACTTGAGAAAACACTGAGGGTTTGCTTCCCTGCTGGCTCAGTGGTAAAGAATCCACTGCCAATGCAAGAAACACAGCTTTGATCCCTGATCTGGGAAGATCCCACATGCTGCAGGGCAACTAAGCCCGTGCACTCAAGTATTGAGCCTGTGCTCGAGTCCAGGAGCTGCAACTGCTGAGCCCATGGGCACAATTACTGAAGCCCGAACGCCCTAGAGCCTATGCTCCTACAAGAGAAGCCACCGAAATAAGCCCGCACACCGCAACTAGAGAGAAGTCCACACAATAACAAAGACCCAGCACAGCCGAAAATAGATACATCAATTTTTTTTTTTAAAGGAAAGTGTTGATGTGTTTACACATCACCAGAACAGACTGCTGCTTTTTTTTTTTTTTTTTTTAAATCAGGTTAAACAGGTACTTAGCTCTGTTAAAGGAAAAAAGAGAAGTTTCTTTTAGCTGGGCTGATTAATTGCTTTATTTCTCTTTGTTCATTAATCCAGTCAATTAGCCCTCCTTGCATAAGTGGAGGGAAGTTGCTCTGGATGTATGGCTTAGGGGTACAGCTGAGGCTCTCCCCTCAGCACAATCTGTGATTTCTCCCTGCCGGCAACAGGAACCAGCTGGGTCTGGGAGATACTGAAAAGTCAAGTGTATTGCACCCTAACAAAAGGTGGAAATAAAGATGAGTAATTGCCCAAGAATCATTTTCAATAAATTAATGTAGAAAAATAAAAGGACACTATTTAAGAAAAAGAGGGAGTACCATAAAATTTAAGGGGAGGTTATGATCTTCCTCCTTGCAAAGCAATTGTTACTTTAATTATTACATTTAGTGCATAGAAAAAAGAATTGAATGATCTATCATGAACTAAGAAATTGTTGACATTATCTCTTTTTCCCCTGGGAGGGTTTTGTGTTTTGGTAGTTTTTAATGTTTGTTTTCACTTTATGAGTTAATAGATGTATGAGGATTAGATAATATCTATAAATGTCTTGAGATTCCCCAATATAATTTGAATATACATAGCTACAAGATATATACACCAAAGGAAAGGTATAAATTAGAGCAACTACATGTTCATTTTGGAGGGGGAGGGGTACTTAGACTTACAGTCTTGACTTTAGAATCATAGTTACCTTTTATCGAAATTCATCCTTCTTTGGTCACAAGAAGGGTAATTCAGAAAAATTGAAATGTTTTGAAGACAACGCCCTCATTGATCTTGATGATTTAGGGAGACTGGCTGATCCTTCCTTTCATGCAGGATTACTTCTAATGTTTTCCAGGGGAACCCGAGTGCATCCATGCACTGGCCCCCTAAATCTTTTGCTTTGCAGAATAACCAGCCAAAGTTCTCGGGATGGGCTAGGAAAGAGGCAAAGACATTAGGATTCTCCAATGCACTAATTGATTTAGCAGCAGTTTAAAACAATGTTGAGCATTGTCAGAGACGTTCCTTGGAGATATTAAATCAAGTTTCCCAAGATGGATTGCATGCTAACCACATACTATCTAAAAATCTCAAGGGCTGTTTATTGTTCTGCAATTTATGATCGTCTTGTTAGAGGATTGCACATCAGCTTCCCTCGAGCCCAGGAAGAAACAGAGACAAATAGCATGCAAACTATATTGAACAATTCATTATATTATATTGTAGAAACCTAAGCACAGTGTGGAGATAACCCTTTTATGCGTGCTGCCTTATTGAACAGTAATCACTCTGTAATGCTTTAGATATTTAAATCATATTTATAATAACACATATTAATGTAACATCCCTCATAAAGTTCTCAAGGCATTTTATGGGGTATATAAACCATGGAAAAATACAAAATTTTAAAATTCAGATATACCTACCCTGGGGTCTTGGAGACAACCTAATGAGGAATATATACAAAATCCCAGGCTGACAGTTTAACTATTTAAGTAGCATATAGAATAACTCAAAGACATTTTAAGATATTGCTGGTTACGAACTCATTCTTTATCTAAATATTTGGCCAGGTTGTATAAGTGCTTACTTTCAGCTTTACAGTTATGGCTAGGAAGAAAGAGATTCAAATTATTTAGAACATTTTCAATGAAAGCTTTCAAATTCACATGCTGGAAAATCGATCACTGATTTGGGTTTATGTATTCTATAAAATTACCTTATTAGAAGACTGGGGTTAATTTTAAAACAAACAAAGGTAGTTAACTTGGCATGGCCTGCCTAGATTTGGCATAGTGCTGTGCCTCTATATGTTTGGTAGATAATTCGATAATTAGTTGTTGACTGATTAATCTTCAAAGAAATAGAATGGGGTGCTTTGAGGGTTCATAAGGGTATTCTATCCTTTTCATAATATGGGAGTTAAGCCATCAGGGGTCTAAACAAATCTAGTCATGTCACCTAAATTTTTATTTTTTTACCCTTTAATTCAACACATGGGAAGGTTTGCAAACAACCTGAGGACGTACATGACAGTACTTAATGCTCAGAGAGGGGAGTTCAGCACTGTCTTATTCATAACATCCAAAGCAGGAATAACATGAATTAAAGAACATGCTCATATACAGTTATTCTGCTTTCAAATGAATGAAACATATAATGTGTCATTTTCTAAAATATAATTTGTTCAGAAAGTCTGATGGAGGAGAGAATACCACGGGAAAAGAACTTTTCTGGGACTTCCCTGGCCATCCAATGGTTAAGACTTCACCTTCCAATGCAGAGGTTGTGGGTTTGATCCCTGGTTGGGAACTAAGATCCCACATGCCTTGTGGCAAACAACAACAACAACAACAAAAAACCCAAACATAAAAAACAGAAACAATATTGTAACAAGTTCAAAAAAGACTTTAAAAATGGTCCACATCACAAAAAAAAAACTTAAAAAAATTTTTTTTCTGACTTTAGGTCAGTCACACCATTAGCAGTTATGCCACAAACTGCAGCTTTCCAGTTCCCTTTATTGCACTTGGTTTGATTCTATTGTTGTACACACCTTATTCAGTGGCTAGGAACACATCAAGTGTTCCAGGAAAGGAAGAGAATAAATGCAAGATAACCAACTCCCAAGTTGTTCAGTAGTGTTTCTAGGGTCAGAACCCTTTCTTGACAACATCATCTGCAACACATTAATACAACTTCGAACGTTTCATGTGAAGGCCATATTCCAGTGTGAATGAATGGTTTCATTTTTGTTGAACCCAGCAGGAATTAGTTATTAGCATTGATGCTCAATTGTTTAAACATAATGAAAATTTTCTCAGTGGTATCCTGCAGGCTGTCTGGTTCGGTGTTCTTAATTTTTAAGAAAGATGTTAAATCGAGAATTCTGCTCCCTAGCATTGCCATCTCCTGTTTAAGTTGCAGTGGATACAAACCTCTTTTTATGAAAGTAGGGCTTTCTGGAAACACAACTAAGCTCAGGTCTAACTACAAAAGGCTCTTTCTTTAGAATAGACGAGCTGCTTCACTGTTTTAACTAGAACTATCTGGACCATTTATCTCCAATTTTCTTAAATTCTGAATTCAAGCCTCTAGAGTCCAAGCATAAAGCATCAGGAAAGATTTAAAATATTTCCAAAAGTTCTATAACTTAAATAATTTCAATTCACTCCTGAACATCATGTTTATAAAGTTCCTGAGAACAATTACCTATTGCATTTACCGTGCTTCACTCAAGGGCTAATTATTTATTGAGGACCTGCTAGGTGCAAGTATCAAGAATTCAGCAACAAACACAGAACCTCTTACTGCATGGATTTCCAGTTTAAGCACTTTCAACTTCTAGGTGATTAGATGATTTTGGCGGTGGGGGGGTGGGGGGGGCGGGGGGCGGTGGTGCGGAAATGGTCTATGTAAGCAATTTTATGCCTGTTTATTTCAGTAAATCTGATATAATCTTGATGTGGGCTTTCTTATTTTAAACAAATGGGCAACCTTCCTCATCTCTTGTAATTAAGAACATTCCAAATAGTGTTACTTCTTTAATCAGAAAGTGTGACACATGATTAAGTACCTAAGCATGCTAAGGATGCTAGGAGTACTAAGGATCTGTGGACATCTCTCCGACAGATTTCAAGAATTCTGGCTTTTTCTCACTGCGAGTGTTTTTCTTACCATTTTAAGAGCCCCCGCCCAACAACAACTTCAGATGCACACTAAAAATGTATGTTCAGTGTCATTGAAAATAAATCAAAAGGACTTGTGATATAGGCTTTCATCTGTTGCTCTGTTTGTGAACTGCACTCCGGAGAAGCTATGCAGGATAGAATGTTCACAGAATGTTGGTTCGTGGCTCATTGGAAAAGACCCTGATGCTGGGAAAGATTGAGGGCAGAAGGAGAAGGGGGAATCAGAGGATGAGATGGTTGAATGGCATCATCAACTCAATGGACATGGATCTGAGCAAACTCTGGGAGTTAGTGGAGGACAGGGGAGCCTGGCGTGCTGCAGTCCATGGGGTCACAGAGAGTCAGACACCACTTTGAAACTGAACAATAACAACAAATTAACTCCAAATCTGTCTTCATATTTTAACTTTTATTGAAGTGCTTTTATTTAGGTCTTTAGATCAAACCAGAGTCAGCCTCCTTTCTTTATCACTTACAGCTTCTAAAATGTTTTAACTCAGTTGTAATGTTCCTACTAATCTTCTCTCTATGAAACTAAGACACTCTATTGAGTCGTAAACAAATATGCACCATTTGATGTGGTTCATAAAGTTCCCAACATTCTAGTCATTTGTTTCTCTCTGACCCCATGCAGATACCTACACGACCCTCTACTCTGGAAAGATGTTATTGACAAAGCTTCTGGGGTAGGGAATCCTCCTGTAAGGTGGATTACTTAAAATAAGGTACTGCTTCCTCATTTTTCCTATTAATCTGCAATCTTACTATAAGTTCTCTAAAATAAATTGATAATCACAAAAGGTTATATGATAGTGGTTAAAATATGGCTCAGGAATTAAACTTCTTATCTTCGAATCTGAGCACTGCTGATTACTATCTTTGTAACCTTGAACCAATTGATTACTTCTTATAGCTCCTTCTGAGTATATAAAATGGGGAACGTAAGAAAAACATATAGTTCATTTGGTTGTGAGAGAATGACCATAAATGAGATAAAGTAATATACACCCACATAGGAATGGAAATACAGTAAGCACTGTCAAACTGTTAGCTATTTTTACCAATTAGATATTTTAATACCAAGAACACTTCCAGAAATGGCAAGTAATTTGATACTTAATTCAGGTAATCAAGTCCTATTTTTTCCTGATTATTTGAAATATTTTGTTTTATCAGACATTTAGAAAAAATTTGGTGGGGTATAATTGCTTGACAATGTTGTGTCCATTTCTGCTGCACAATAACGTGAATCAGCTGTATTTACACATATGTTCTCTCCTTTTTGATCCTCCCTCCCACCCCCATCCCACTCATCAGACATTGATATCTAAAATAATACAAGTTTAAGTCTTGCGGGAAATCAACTTGTTACTTACTTTGATATTTGGATATTCCAATTCTGTTGTGCTTTGAACATGCTGCTGCCGCTGCTGCTAAGTCGCTTCAGTTGTGTCTGACTCTGTGCGACCGCATAGATGGCAGCCCACCAGGCTCCCCCGTCCCCAGGATTCTCCAGGCAAGAATACTGGAGTGGGTTGCCATTTCCTTCTCCAATGCATGAAAGTGAAAAGTGAAAGGGAAGTCACTCAGTCGTGTCCGATGCTCAGCGATTAGCTCATGCCAAAGATTATAGTATGATTGTTTTTAAAATTCTATTGTCACAAATGTATACAGGTTTTCTTCACGTATTTTAAATATATCTAGTTCTTTCTACAAGACTGAAAAGTTTTAGAAACACAACTTCATTTTCTTAAAATATTCTCTGAGTTTAAAATGAAAAAGATGGCAGTTATTCATATTTATAGATGGGGAAACTAAAGGATTGAAGGCTTAAGTGAGTTGTGAAAGACCACTTTGACAGTTAAAGTAGAATGAAAATTATTTTTAAAAATGTTTCCTGTTTCCTGTGGAGTATGAGTACTATTGCTCCTAAAGACTATTTTGAATAAGAAATATATATCTCTCATAAATCCTGAAAGATTAGCTTAGAGAGGAAATGAGCAAAACATCGGGTAAAGAAATAAAGTAATTGGCATTGCTTAAAGCTTAAAGGAAATGGGACATAGGTTGCCAAAAATACAAAAAATAAATGACATAAAAAGTAGTTAAACAAGGGATATTAAAATATTAGCAGTAAGAGAGAACATAGAATGAAAACTGAGTGTGAAATTTGTGTGACTTTGAAGTGGCCAAGATATTCAATTCATTATTCAAAAATCTCTTTTTAATAAAAAGAAGAAATTGGGCTGCCAAGTCAATATATTGCAAAAATATATTTCAACCAAAAGCCTGTTTGCAAAGTGCATTTTCACTTGAACGTAGATCAGCATGTTCAGATGACAAGGATCCATGGGTATTAATGTAAATGGCAAGTGAATTTTCTAAGCTTCTTATAATTATGTTAGACGTCTCATCTAGTCAGAGTATTCTAGGAACTGTCTTCTTGGCTGATATTCCTCTTCTCAATCTCTTATAATAAGTAGGTGGAAGTAGCTATTTGGGAATCACCTACAGATTGTCTGAATAGAAAAGCTAGAAACTTTAAGTGGCTCGGAGAGTTTAATTTTCTAGATATTTTAAAAACCACACTAGTTTTGTTCATCCATAAAATGTCTTGTTATTAGATGTAATCTTTGTTCATGTAAATATCCAATACCACTGTCCTTGTTTTTCAATTCAGTGGTCACATCTAATACATATGAGTTAAATCAGGTGTTGTTTAATTCAGAGGTTCTTGGAGAACATATTTGATCCTGAACTGAGGTTGCAAATCTGGAACAGAAGAACCAGAAAAGTTGATGTTTAACTTTGTTATGGCAATTTGAGTGAATCACTTCCTTTCTCCTAGTCTTCGTTTCCTCTGTCAAATGCTCTATCAGTCAGGCTAGGCTAGGCTAGGCTACAGTAACAAAGGATCACCAAAAAGCAGTGATTCTTTCTGGTAGTCATTGAAAGACTCAGGCTTCTGGAGGCCATATTTCTGTTCCTTCAGGATTTTTATAGGAAAAGAAAAATCACTCTGTCCATTGTGCTTTCTATAGTGGCTGCACCAAATTATATTCTCACCAAAAACCAGGTTACTTGTAAACAGGACTATTGCTCTCTATAATAAATACAATTATTTATTTGAAAATGCTTGGAATACAATATGCATAATCAATGACTATAGGTTTCATTTATTTTTCAAGTAAAAGAAGAAAAATAAACTGAATATTTTAAGAACAGTACCATATGACATCAAATACTTCAACATGTTTAATCAGGTGATAACCAGATTTTATTATAATTTTACTGATTCTTATGCACAAAGATTATGAGGCTGCTTGAGGCAATCCAAAAGTACAAAACAACTGCATTTGTTTTTAATGAAGGTCAATTTTTTTTAATTTATAAAGTTCAAATTTTTTATTTAAAAATTAAGACTATTAGCATTAAATAAATTAGAAAAATTAAAAACTTTTCCTCATATTTTCCTGGTACACGTGGGCCTATATTTTTTTAATCTCCTCATGAGCTATGTTTGTAGCTCCAAAAAAACTAGAGAATGGAGATCATTTAAGCAAATGTTACTTTTCCTTCATTTTCCTGCAGACAGAGTTACCTGGATAAATGACAGCAAAAATAGTCAGAGGTGCAGTGTTTAAAAATAAAATGAGTTGCTTTCCTTAGTTTGGATGACATCAGAATCCTCCTATTTCTGTGCCTTCAATTTCCAGTGCAAAGAAAGCTTCAAGCATGTAGAGGGACAAACAACAGGGCATCTCACCCAAAGAGAACACCCCCTGCAGTGGGTGAGAGAGGCTGGAGGAGCCCCGGAGAAGTTCATCTGCACCCACGCATTCCTCCCCTGTCTCCATCCTAACTTGAGGACTTGTTAATGAAAAAGTGTTCTCAGCTTAGTATGGAGAAAACACACTGATGCCAGTTCTGTGCTTAGTAAGTCCTGTATAAGTTGTTAGCAACTTGACACTATTTAGCGAAAAGCACAGCTCTTGTTGCCTGCAAAATGCGGGGCTTGAGCAAATCCCTAAAGCTCTCAGTCTCCATTTCCTCACTGTAAAATAGTTAAATATCAATTGCCTATACACCTTGCAGGGTTGAAGAGAGAACCAAAGGATATGGTAGTTTGTAAAGTGAAGTGAAAGTTGCTCAGTCGTGTCCGACTCTTTGCAGGCGGATTCTTTATCAGCTGAGCCACGAGGGAAGCCCAAAGCAATCTGCAAAAATAAAAATCAAATAAATGTCTGATTATCTTTTATCCACCAATCTGCCCTCGACTTTTATTTTTCTTTTTATCAAGGGGAATGATGTTGCTTTGTGTGACACAATCTTAGGCTCCTCTGTCCATGGAATTTTCCCAGCAAGAAGAGTGGAGTGGGTTATCATTTCCTCCTCCAGGGGATCTTTCTGACCCAGGTCTCATTCATCTCCTGCATTGCCAGGTGGATTCTTTACCACTAGCTCTACGTGGGAAGCCCTGCTATACAAATGCGATGATGTTGCTTTGTGTGGCACAGTCTCAGTAGGAGGCCCAACATTCAGGATCATAGATACCTGCATTCCATTCCATTAGTCTCAAGTGAACAGGAGTGATATTATCATAGAACAAACTGAATTTCCATAAATTCATTTTAAAAAAGTAAATACTTCTCAAAAATGGGGACTTTTAAAACATTAGTGGTATAACTCACAATAGATTACCATCCACCAAGGCATATGGACTCTGGTAGAAATCTACATTTGTATTCATGGCTAACCCAGTGGCTCAGCAGTGAAGAATCAGCCTGCAAAGCAGGAGACGCCAGAGATGTTGGTTGAATCTTGGGTGGAGAAGATCCCCTGGAGGAAGGCATGACAACCCACTCCAGTAGTCTTGCTTGGAGAATCCTCCTGACAGAGGAACCTGGTGGGCTACAGTCCATAGGGTCACAAAAAGTCGGACACATCTAGCAACTGAGCATACACGCACACGAGAAAAGATGACACACTTTCAGATCAGAGAGCCACCCACCCTCTCCACTGTGGCCTAAAGTGAAGTGAAGTCACTCAGTAGTGTCCGACTCTTTGAGACCCCACGGACTGTAGCCTACCGGGCTCCTCCGTCCATGGGATTTTCCAGGCAAGAATACTGGAGTGGGTAGCCATTTACTTCTCCAGGGGAACTTCCCGACCCAGGGATCGAACCCAGTCTCCCTCATTGTAGGCAGACGCTTTACCGTCTGAGCCTAAGGCAGTAGCAATTGTAACTTGCTTTATTGATTCAAGGGGTAAACAGCAGCAGAGGCCACAGACAACAGGGAAGGCAGAATCCCCACACACAGCTAACGCTGACTCCTAAGGCAACGAGTGTTTGCCCAAGCGTAAGAATCTGGCAGGTCTCATTACTGGTTGAATAAATGATCGTGTGTTGGAGGAAGCCAGGATGGATAACAGGCTCGTGTGTGTCAGATTGTAGGTACCACTGGAGCTCTCACAAAGGGCAGCAGTCATAAGAGGACAAATGACAGAGACATTCACCCATGACTTTCCACATCATTTCCCCAACCCCTTTTCACCTCCCATCAATTCCAAAGAAAACGACTATTTTAAATCCTAACCTGAATGGAGTGCTCCCTCCTCGCATCTTGTTGTTGTACTTTTTTTTCCTGTCTAGTCGTAATAGGCACCAAAAACAACATGTGAGGACAACTTTACTTAGGATATACCCCGTGGCTTGAGCACATGGTTCGTTATAGAGCTGCTAGCAGTCACAGGTTGGCAGTCTTACTTAATGGAATAACAGATAGAGAGCAAAAATAATGGCTCCCTTGTCTCTTAGTCTATTAATAGTGGGGCTATTAATATTGCAAAATGACTGGTAATAAGAATATTTTAAGGGGGGGGGGGAGCCTTGGCCATAAATGAACTTTTATAACTAAAATGGCTGTGAGAACATAAGTCTAATTCTTAAAAAAACAGAACCTCAGTTTATTGGATACACATATTTATTACTTGTTATTATTGTTTGTTTACTATGTTATTCTTCCTTTCTAAAAAAAATGTTCAGTCATTTTCCTCTTAGCATCAATGTCCAAAAAATACATGGCAACTCATGACCTGGGAATATATTTATATAACATCACAAACGTTTTCCATGGCAACAAGCCTTGTCAAGCTGTCAGACTGACTTCTGAGCAGTTTCCAAACAAATATAATTCTAATATAGAAATGAATAGGATTCCTGTTGTTCAAAAGTAATATCTAATATTGAACCCACAAACTATTGGACTGCATGCTAAAAAATAAAATAAAAAGGAGAAAGTGATTTCCTTCCTTTTAAAGATGCATGCCAGATATGCACTTATTTGGAAAGCAGGTTTTTTTGGAAGATTGTGACTATTGAATTCTGATGATTTTTCTCAATCAACCACATTTCACAAAGAATTAAAATTCAATAATAGTTTGAGACATTTGACAGTCAAAGTAAAAGCTGTATCCACTGGTATTCCTCTAATCAGAATTAGAAACACTTAAAACTGAGGTGACAAGAAAGACCAAATTTTGGCTTTTTTATTCAACCTCTGCTGTATTTTCTGGTAGCTCAGAAAGTCATAGAGTAAAACAGATGTTTGATATAGAATTGTAGTCTAGTTCTTTGATATAGATTAATTCATAATAGATGGATAAGGGGTAGATGGATGGATGGACAAAAGGAATAATGGCAAGATAAATCTATCTCATAGTTAAATAACAGGTAACTCATTCATCTCAGGATATATAGTATGTTTTAATCAAGAAGTTAATTATTATATACATATTGCACTTGAGCAAACCGGACAATAGAGTTATTCACCCTGCATTCTTTATTAAGTTTTTTGGAAAGTTAAGAGGAAAATCTCATAGTAAGAATTTCTTGCCCTAGATGACCTTAGTTTTGGAACTCGGAAGACCTAGATTCTTGTCCTGGTTCTGCGGTTGTTCTGATTTTCTATTGATACATAACACATCACCCTACAATTTAGAAGCTAAAAAAAGTCTCTCTCTTATGATTCTGTGTGTTGGCTGGACTCAGCCAAACCCAGTCTTGAGTCTTGAGAGTGATCAGCCAAAGCTGCATTCAGCTGGGGCCAGGGAAGAAGAAGAGGTCACCTGGTGTAAAGACACTGGGTCAGCTGGACTTTCTCCTCCATCTTAGGTCATCGCCCTCTCCTTGTCACTGCTCCTACAGAAAAGCCAGACTTCTCAGTGGAACGTACGGATTCCAACAGCACAAAAACAGAAGCACGCAAGTCATCTCAAGCTTTACACCTCAGAGTATTGCCCTGTGTTAAAACAGAAAACCAACAAGGACCTACTGTATTGTACAGGGAATTCTGCTCAGTATTCTGTAATAACCTAAATGGGAAAAGAATTGAAAAAGAATAGACATATGTATATGTGTAATCGAATCACTTTCTTGTACGCCTGAAACTAACACAATGTTGTAAATTAACTATTGTTGTTGCTGTTTAGTTGCTAAGTCGTATCCGGCTTATCCCTGTCCTTCACTGTCTCCCAGAGTTTTAGATTCATGTCCATTGAGTTAGTGGTGCTAGCTAATCATCTCATCCTCTGCCTCCTCCTTCTCCTTTTACCTTCAGTTTTTCCCAGCAAGTGGGTCTTTTCCAATGAGTTAACTCTCTACATCAGGTGGGTGAAATATTGGAGCTTCAGATTCAGCATCAGCATTTCCAATGAATATTCAGGGTCTATTTCCTTTAGGGTTGACTGGTTTGAACTCCTCGCAGTCCAAGTAAATCTCAAGAGTCTTCTCCAGAGCCACAATTTGAAAGCATCGGTTCTTCAGTGTTCAGCCTTCTTTATGGTCCAACTCACATCCATAGATGACTACTGAAAAATATCATAGCTTTGTCTATATGGACCTTTATTGGTAAAGTGATGTCTCTGCTTTTTAATACGCCATCTAGGTTTGTCATAGCTTTCTTTCCAAGGAACAAGTGTCTTTTAATTTCTTGGCTGCACTCATGTCTGCAGTGATTTTGGAGCCCAAGAAAATAAAAATATTTGCCATGAAGCAATGGGACCAGATGCCATGATCTTTGTTTTATGTATGTTGAGTTTTAAGCCAACTTTTTCACTCTCCTCGTTCACCCTCATGAAGAGGCTCTTTGCTGCTGCTGCTGCTGCTAAGTCGCTTCAGTCGTGTCTGACTCTGTGCAACCCCATAGACGACAGCCCACCAGGCTCCCCCATCCCTGGGATTCTCCAGGCAAGAACACTGGAGTGGGTTGCCATTTCCTTCTCCAATGCATGAAAGTGAAAAGTTAAACTGAAGTCGCTCAGTTGTGTCTGACTCTTCGCGTCCCCATGGACTGCAGCCTACCAGGCTCCTCCACCCATGGGATTTTCCAGGCAAGATACTCTTTAGTCATCTGCATATCTGAGATTGTTGATATTTCTCCCAGCAACCTTAATTCCAGCTTGAGATTCCACCAGCCCAGGATTTCACATGATATACTCTGCATACAAGTTAAATAAATAAGGTGCTAATATACAGCCTTGTCATATCCCTTTGCCAATTTTAAACCAGCCAGTTGTTCCAAGTAAGATTCTAATTGTTGCTTCTTGGCCTGCATACAAGTTTCTCAGGAGACAGGTAAAGTGGTCTGGTATTCCCATCTCTTTAAGAATTTTCCACAGTTTGTTGTGATCCATACAGTAAAAGGCTATCGCATAATCAATGAAACAGAATTTTTTTCTGGAATTTCCTTGCTTTCTCTATGATCCAGTGAATGTTGGAAATTTGACCTCTGGTTCCTCTGTCTTTTTTAAACTCAGTTTATACATATGGAGGTTCTCTATTCATGTACTGCTGAAGCCTAGCTTGAAAGATTTTGAGCATAACCTCATAAGCATGCAAAATGAGCAAAACTGTACAGTAGTTTGTTCATTCTTTGGCATTGCACTTCTTTGGGATTGGAATAAAAACTAACCTTTTCCAGTCCTGTGACCACTGCTGAGTTTTCCAAATTTGTTGCCATATTGAGTGCAACACTTTAACAACATCATCTTTTCAGATTTTAAGAAGCTCAGCTGAAATTCTACCACCTTCACTAACCTTGCTTGTAGTGATAATTCCTAAGTCTCACTTGACTTGACTCCAGGATGTCAGGCTCTAGTGACTGACCACACCATTATGGTTGTCTGGGTCATTAAGATCCATTTTGTGTAGTTTGTCTGTCAAGTAAAAAAAAAAAAATTTTTAAGCCCATACTTTAATAAGGCCCACCAAAAACAAAAACAAAAAGAGAGAGAGAGAGAGAGAGAAAGTACTGAGTGCAGCACTTTAACAACATCATCTTTTAGGATTTTAAATAACTCAACTGGAATTCCATCACCTTTTGCCAAATTCCATTCATTAGGAGGAATCATAGATTCACTGGGCAGAGATTGCACAAGCATGTGACTGTCAGGAGCTGTGGTTCATGAGGTACCACCAACATAACACGCTACTTTATCATAAGTAGTGTGACCTAAAGAATTGTTTCCTCAACTGTCAAATGAAGAGGTTGTACTAGATTCAAGTGTACCTTTAATAGAACAAAGTTCCCTGAGCCATTTTTTCAGCACAGTATATTTCAGGAAAATGGACTTCAAAATCCAACATAATCTTAGCCTTATTTTCAAAGCCGTACTGAACATTCCTCGTGTCCACAGAATTGGCAGGCAGCTCAAACTGAATACACCTTAATTGTGACTTTCCTTTTATATCATCCCCTTGCCCTGGAGATCATATTTCAAATGATGGAGCTCTATACTCCCAGTTATCCTTGTTAGAAATCTGGAAATCACTCTTGAAACTTCTTGTTAACAACATCTACCAGTCAGTGAGTCATAGCAATGCTATGATAACAGTCCTGTGATTATTCCCATTTTTCAGAGGAGGCAACTAAGACAGTGAGGTTACAACCTGTTAGGATACATAGAACTAGCGAGTGGAGAAGCCTTAACTGTGGTGCTGTACTAGGAAAAATGACCTTTGGCTCCCTCAATAGATGAAGATCTGAACTTAGTGATTACAAAGACGTGAAAGTGTTTTGAAAGTACAGTATGTACCCTTGAATTGTTCGTGTGACACTTTGTAAATTAGCAAATTTTTCAGTAGTAATTTACCTCTAGGAGGACGGCTTAGGGAAAGGGCAAGTTAGCCATCTTAAAAATAATTGGCAGTGCTATTATCACACACACTCACACACACACTAACGTACACACACACACACACATTGAAAAACAAAATAAAAATAATTTTTATTTTTAGTTAACTCTTTACAAAACAAATTGTGTGGAAGCTGTAATATAAATTCTGTTTTGTGGATGAGGAAGACTAAGATCTTTATATTAAACGGCTCAACCCAGGGGAGCTGGCACTTGAATTAAGTGTAGAAATTGCTAGCAATGAATAGCTAATAATTAATTAGCTGGAGGGACTGGACATATGGCACAGGTTAAACTTGTCCAGGAGGCCATCATTCTGAGGTCAGAATCTCGGTAATGGGATTAATCTGTTATTTTGTATCTATTTTAGCTAAAAATCTCTGCATAGAAATGAGAAATGTTCCTCTGAGGATCATGTGCTACAAACTTGAAGTAACTAAATAGTTTTGAAACTATTTTTAATACGATGTTTGTGTTGGGGGTGCAAGATAAGGTCCTTGAGACACTTGAAGTATATATAAAGACTCTTCTGGAAATAAGGAAAACTATTCATGGAACTGTTTCTTCTTTTGAAAGTGAAATAAATCAACAAATTACTATTTAAAGCATGTGAATAATCCCTTTCCCTCAAGTTTTTCAAATGACTTGTTATGGCTTTGGATATTTTTTCCACTAATTTTCACTGCAAAAAGAAAAATACCACATTGGCAAGGACATGGAAATTTTCTTTGAAGCCACTGAATAGTTATAGTTTGGCAGGTCACACTCTCCCCCTTCTTGTCTTCTGGCCACTGCTTGACAGTTTCCCAAAGGGATCATCCCTTGGGACTGGGAAGGAATTTCTTCCGTCTTCGGTGTTTTCTGATGACATACGTTAAAGATAATTAGGAAAGGAATTTACACAGACCTAATAAACACTGGTCTAAACAGTTTCTGCAAATTCATGTATGCTCATCTCACTCAAAGATTGGTTAATTCAATTAGTATTCCTTATATCTGTCCTTTCTGTGGTTCTGTTTCATCCAGGCTTAATACCAACTAGCCCTTGGTTTATATTACCCATTACTCCATCCTAGCCTTCTGGCAATTCATAGTTCTGCTACATCAGCATTTGTTTATTTATTGCTATTGAAGTCCTAATAAATGATATGTCAAAAACATATACATTGGTGACCATGAAAAAAGGAGGAATATGGAAATATTGGCTTCCTGGGTGGCACTGGTGGTAAAGAATCCGCCTGCCAATGCCGGTGACCTAAGAAACATGGGCTCAATTCCTGGGTTTGGAAGATCCCCTGAAGGAGGGGATAGCAACCCTCTCCAGTATTCTTGCCTGGAGAATCCCATGAACAGAGGAGCCTAGCAGGCTACAACTACAGGGTCACAAAGAGTCAGACACAACTGAGCGACTTAGCATGCATGGAAATACTAGTATCAATTCCTCTCAAACTAAATGTGGGCCCAAATTAAGGGTGGGCCATTTTTTAACTTCCAGTGTATTCATCTAAGGCCATGTCATGAGGACAGAGCAGGAAAAGCTTATTAGGATATTTTAGTCTGAGGTCTACACAACTCATCCACTTTGCTGCTCTATTCAAGGTGACCCAATCAGAGCACTTTTCTCAGTCTGACTGCATCCCAGGAAAACTATACTTTTGTATAATGCATAGTTAAGTTGTGTTTTTGGCTAAGTGATGTAAATTTTTTGTGTTTAATTTTGGAAAGACAGAAACATTTTAAGAATATATTTCACTGACATTCTGAGACCCAAACAGGAGTTAATACATTGGTCCTAGAATTTCAGGACTGAAAATGACGTCAGAGACTGTACAGTCCAAATTTAATGGTATTTCTTCCTCCAGATCCCTCAAAATCCATCCCCCACTGTCTTTCTTCACAGCCACTGCATCTGTGTTTGTGGTTTTATCTTCCATGTGGGGTACCAATTCCTAGCCCACTTCCAGGCATCAAACACACACACGCACACACACACATGTCTGCTGCCAAAGTAATCTCACTGATACACAAACCTGACCCAATTATTTCCTGGCTTAGAAATCTCCAATGATTTGCCATTCCCTGTTGGATGAAGTCTAAACCACACAGCACAGGCTTTCCCATCCCTTCCATCACTCCTCACCAATCATCTCTCTATCCCTTCCTGTCTACCTCATCACAGATATTTCAGTGTTTCCCAGAAAGCATCATGTTCTTTCACATCTCTCAACCTCTACACAGTCTCTACACTGTCTGTCTGGTCTGTATGCCCTTCCTCCCCTTCTCCTCTCAGTGACCTCCTGCTTGTCTTTAAAAATTCAAATTAAATGTTGAGTTGCCTTTCTGGGAGCCTTTCCCCAGTAGTCACAGAGAGAGTTGGTATACAGCTGCTACAGGCATCAGGACCATCCCATGTGGATATCTACCAGCGCAAACACCATACTGAAGTTCTCTCTCCCCACTGGACACCAAGCATGGAGGTCATATCTCATACATCTTTCTGCCTAGATTTGTGCCTATCACAGGGAAAGCACTTCTTTCATTCATTCATTTGTTGAATAAGCATGGTGTTATTGACGGTTTAATGTTGAAAACATATTAAACATAGTTCCTGATATCACAAATTGTACTTTACTCTGGGACAGAGACACTAGACACACAAATGTAATACAATTATTGTCTGTGATATATGCTTTGATAGAGAAGAACAAAGAACAAGAAAGAGAATAAGGAAGGGATGTGTGTGCTCAGTCGTGTCTGACTCTTTGCAACCCAAATGGAATGTAGCGTGCCTGGCTCCTTTGTCCAGGGGATTTTCCAAGCAAGCATGCTGGAGAGGGTTGCCTTTTCCTACTCCAGGGGGTATTCCAGATCCAGGGATCAAACTCACATCTCTTGCATTGGCAGGTGGTTCTTTACCACTGTGCCATCCCTAAGAAAGGGATGAAAGAGCTAATTTAAGTGGGGGAAAAGGCAAGGAAGAAATCCCTGAGCATGCGACATTTAGGCTGGAATCCAAAGGATGGGTAGCCAGGAAAAGAGTGAGAAAAATAAAGCACGAAGGTCTCAAAATGGGAAGGAGCTTGTGAAAAGACTCGGAAAAAGGTCAACACAGCTGAAAAATGAGTGAGCAAGAGGACTAGAATGTGGAGAGCGGCTGAGGGGGCAGGCAGAGCCAAACCACAAAGAGTGTGGGTTTTATTGGAAGTGCACTGAAAAGCCATTGAAGGATTAATAATGATGGAAGTAAGTTCCAGAGACAGAGGGCACATTACCTTTGGAGTAACAGGAGGCTCTGTTCCCTGGGATCCAGGATGAGAGATGAATTGAGCTAATGCTGGAATGGAGAGCCCAGAGGAGGGAAACGTGTGTCACCCATCCTTCACGTGTACAATTGTTGACAGTTCCCTTTGGGGCAAGCTGATTCTATTTGTCGCCAAGAACTACAGTTTCAACTGTTTGAAAAGTTATGAGATCACTCCCTCATGACTGAGAAAATCATAGAGTATGTCCTCAAAGGAGTAATGCTCTAACAAAGATGAGGCTACAATGGCTGTATAACAGCCACCCTATATGTACTGTATAACTGGCAACACACTCTACACCTTTCCTTGGATTCTAAAGTGAAAGTATATACCTGTGGTGGATTCATGTTGATGTATGGCAAAACTAATACAATATTGTAAAGTTAAAAAATAAAATAAAAATTAAAAAAAATAAAGTGAAAGTGTTAGTCACTCAGTCTTGGTTGACTCTTTGTGACCCCCTGGACTGCAGCCTGCCAGGCTCCTCTGTCCATGGGATTCTCCAGGATAGAATACTGGAGTGGGCTGCCATTTCCTTCTCCAGGAAATCTTCCTGAATCAGGGATCAAAGCTGGGTCTCCTGCATTGCAGGAGGATTCTTTGCCATATGAGCCATCAGGGAAGCCCTTTGGATTCCAAAACTCACCTCCAACTCAACCTGGCTAAAATGGAATCTTTTAAAATCCCATCAACATCTAAGCTCCTCCCAGCGTTCCTTAGCTCAGTGTCTGGTACACCCATCAACCCCAGAGATCAGCATCTTCTTCTCCCCATCTCCCAGAACCAGTCCATCACCAAGCTTTTGCTGACTTTGCTTCCTAAACATCTATCAAATTTGTCAAATTTCCTCCATCTCCACTGCTATTACTTCAAGCTATTATCATCTCTTGCCTGGACCTCTGTTATCTGCTAATGGATATCCCCTGTCATTTCTTCAGCCCTCAAGTTTATTCTTTATCCAACACTCAGAGAGAGCTTTAAAAATACAAACTGGCATAACCCCACCTCTGTCAGGATTTACGACAAACTTGGGAGAACAAAGCTCCTTACTGTGACTTTAGATGCCTTAATTTACGGGTCTAGATTCCGCCTGCACTTGCCTCTGTATACCTCACTAGCTGAGTCTTGTGTTACGTCTCCCCTACCCTTTGTGTGATGGGGCTTCCCAGGTGGCTTAGTGATAAAGAATCCACCTGCCATGCAGGAGACATGGGTTACATCCTGGGTGAGGAATATCCCCTGGAGAAAGAAATGGCAACCCACTCCAGTACTCTTGTCTGGAACATCCCATGGACAGAGGAGCCTGGCAGGCTACAGTTCATGGGATTGCAAAAGAGTCAGACATGACTTAGCAACTAAACCACAACAACCCTCTGTGAGCCTGGTACCCTGGCTGCCATTCAGTTTCATGAGGACATCATGGTCTATATTTCCACCAAACTTTATATGTCATGTTCTATCAGTTTGAAAAAACTTACCCACTGTGTGCCCCACTAATATGTATGTGTTCTTCATAAGTCAGCTCAGCTATCACTCTACTAAAAGAATCTTCTCTCACCACCTTAACTATGGCAAATTCCCCTGTAATACATTGTCTCAGAGCCAGGTACCCATCGTGTGTAGCTTTTACAATAGAGAATATTTTACGCTTGATTAAGGTTTCTATCTCCTCCTCTATGGTAAACTCCAAAGGGCAAGGGATCTTACCTGCCTCAATTCTCTATTATATCCTAGATGCCAGAGGTAGGTACTCAAATACCTTTTGAATGATGTTACAGAAATGGAGGGACACCTATAGGAGAAAGCGGATATTCTAAATACGCAGGGGACACTAACAATTGCAAAGGGAGCCTGTTAGGAGAACAGCAGCCCCAAAGGCATGAGTATGTTCTTGAATGCTTTTGACATTGACCCTTGTAAGCCCCAGAAATAGAAAAGGGTAACTTTGTGCGATCATCAAAGCCCAACAGGAAACAGATGGCATACCCAATAGGAGAGGGCAGGGAGGATTCATTTACAGAGGCAGTTTTTACAAAGGCAGGGGTATAGGAGAAGCAGAAGGCAGAGTCCAGAGAAACTGGATTTATTCCACCCAGGGCAGCCTCAAGGGCAGAGAGCAGAGCTGATAAGAATGGAGAATGGGTCTGCAGAGACAGTTTATTTAATGCTAATACAATAGCACTTTTGCTCACAGGCTGATGCTACCTGGGGGCATTTAGGCTAAACCTATTTAGTATTTATAACCTTCTCTGGGGGCGCTATGGGGGTAGGGGTGAGCTTGGGGGGCTTCCCACACGGTGCTGGTGGTAAAGAACCCACCTGCCAATGCAGGAGACAAAAGAGATTCTGGTTCAATCCCTGCATCGAGAAGATCCCTTGGAGGAGGATGTGGCAACGGCCTGGTGGGCTAAGCCCATAGGGTTGCAAAGAGTCAAAGGACTGAAGTGATTTAGCACACACTTAACACAAGCACACTTAAAAACTCTGTGACAATGGAGATGATGCAGACAGTCAGTGATCGTATACTTAACACTTTGGACGTGACCTGACAGAGTAGATGCTTAAGGACTATTTGTTAAATAGATGTATGAATGAATGAATGGATAAAAAATGCATTTCTGTGATTTTCTCTTCTGAAGTTAGGGATGCCAAAGAATGATTGGAAAAAGGAAATGTTGTTCAAAAGAAGATGTGGACCCAGATATCAGTACAAATCATAGAGATAGCCTAAGGGAGTGAAGGTTCTCCAGGACAATATGGCGACTGCAGAGAAAATCTGGTGGGGGTGGTCCTGAGCATGGTGCCTTAAACTCTGCTGCCAAGTCGCTTCAGTCGTGTCTGACTCTGTGCGACCCCATAGACGGCAGCCCACCAGGCTCCGCCGCCCCTGGGATTGTCCAGGCAAGAACACTGGAGTGGGTTGCCTTAAACTCTAGGTATTATAAAATGGAGCAATTGCCTCAAGTACTTGAAGGTGATTAATACACACTCCTGCTGCTGCTGCTGCTAAGTCGCGTCAGTCGTGTCCGACTCTGTGGGACCCCACAGACAGCAGCCCACCAGGCTGCTCTGTCCCTGGGATTCTCCAGGCAAGAATACTGGAGTGGGTTGCCACGCCCTGCTCCACGGGATCTTCCAGACCCAGGGGTCTAATTCACATTTACTCACGTCTCAAGCATTGGCAGGTGGGTTCTTTACCACTAGTGCCGCCTGGGAAGCCTGATGAATGCACACTTCTTTATTTTGTTCAATAGAGTTTCCTTTTTTTTTTTTTTTTTCTTGTTTCTGTTATTAGAGACTATATTTGATATAGTTTGAAAACGTTTCTAAATAATAATACTGTTATTACAGGTATTTATTTCAATTCCCCAATGTATTATCCTTGTCAGCCAAGGTCAGGAACTTGAGAAGAGAGCGGACAACATGTGAATTGCAATCTACATTATTTCTCAATTTTGTTCTTGGCCTCAAAGTGGTGTCTAGGATCTCTGAAAGCCAAAGACAACCCCTTCTCTTCTCAAGGAGCATGCTGTGCTTCAGTGGAACTGCTCATAATCAACTTTGCTTACAGACTGCAAGGTAGGCAAAATGGCTATCTAAATTTACCCTGTAACTTTCACATGTCTCAGAGAAAGTAAGTAACAAATGACATACACACTTTCCTTTTTCCTAAGACTACTGGTGGGTGGAATCCTCAAACTCAAAGAAAAGGAAAACCATATGGGCAGAAGATGGACTTTGTGTTAAAAGTGGATTTCTTTTCCTGTAATGAATTGTTCCATACTTTATGTAAATAAAATTTTTTAAAGTTTCTCTAGGGTACAACTATTACAGCTTGCCCACTGAGTGGGTATGTTGTAAAAGAAAGTAGTGAGAACATGAGCAATTTTAAAGTTGCTTTTAGCCTATGTGAAATTAAATATGCCACAACTGATGTGTCCACGTGCAAATTAAATTCTTAGGTCACTTACTTTACCTAAGAGCTGAGTATCAGCTGATATTGAACTGCCTTGTGTGAACACACCCTTCCAAGAAGTGGTGAACCCCTGATGTGGGCTAAAGTGAGCTGATGGTATCCTCCTTGGGTAAAATCTCTAGGGCCAGTGTGAGTCTTTGATATAGAATGTATCTAAATGCTTTTCTGAATCTCTATTCTAATTGGGAGCAGGGTTCTTTACTGCTTTTTCTAAACTCTTGGGTGTAATGTGCATCTAATAAACACCCCCGTCCTTGAAACCAACTGAGTAGCTCCAGTTCAGTGATAGAATGATCATGAGATATTTTAAGATATGTCAAATCTTGTTCAAATAGAGAAGGCTTAGTTCTTGCTTGATAAGAGGGTAAAAATTGATTAATCAATACATGAATTGTGACAAATACCATATTAATATTGATAAATGATATTAAGTGTGTTAGTAGTTCAGTCATGTCTAACTCTGTGAGACTCAATGGACTGTAAGCCCGTCAGGCTCCTCTGTCCTTGGGATTCTCCAGGCAAGAATTCTGAAGTGGGTTGCATTCCCTTCTCCAGGGGATCTTCCCGACCCTGGGATCAAACCCAGGACTCCTACATTGCAGGAAGATTCTTTACCATCTGAGCCACCAGGGAAGCCCATAAATAACATTATTTGTTCCTTATTCTTAAGGCATTAAATAATTTGCACGCATTACCTCATTTAATTCTCCGGGGTGGATATGATCACCCCCATTTTATGAGTAAGTAAACTGAGCAATGGAAAGATTAAACCATGAAAGTTCACACAGCTAGCCAGAGGTAGAGACAAGGAAACGATATAAGCGTCTGTCTGCCAGAAGCTTCTTCTCAAATATATAAGTAAAAAAACACCAGTAAAACCACAAGCATTTTTAAAAGTTTAGCTGCTGAACCAGGCTATCTTTCTACAGGCAAAGATAACAATCTAGAAAAGAATACTTTTGAGTAATTGAGGGCACCCCTGAGGCTATAGCTATGCCTTTCTCATACAAAGTGGGAAAGGTTTAATAACAGGACTTCTACTTCATTCTTGGAGGGACTATGGGAGTATTTAAAAGCCAAACATTTTACAAAGACCATTTGGTGACTTTACTCACATTGAAAAGAATGCCTTCCTCCACACTCTTTTCTTCAGGCTCAAATAAGCCCTATTTATTTGAATACGTTTGGAATAATGTTGAAGTTTATGTAATACAAGGTGGTGGGTGTCTGCATTTTAAAATTCTTCATTATATCTGTCCCTATTTTATTTCCTTCTTAAACTGGTCAACCCTAAAGCCACTAAGTATGTCAGAACCGGGTAGATGATCTGGGTTAATAGAAATGTGTGATCGGTCATCATAGCCCCAAGTGGAATGTTGGAGCTCAAATAAGGTGAAGAGGGCTTCCATGCAGTGGAGAATGGACTAGCTCAACATGAAGAAGACATCTAAGCCTGGGAGTGGCCCAGCACAATATTTCAGAGACCAAGTAGGGTGAGGACAGTATCCGGACACCCTGGCCTGACCCAGGGTGAGAAAGGCATGCATACTGGAGAAGGACTAGCAGCAGAGAGGGGACATTGGTTACCTACAGGGACTTGACCAAAGAAATACATTTGTAAATTACAAGGGAATTAGGTTTCTAATGGTTGAAAAAAAGTGTTACAAATATTGAAAGTGAGATACTAAGATAAATCTTGTAGTTTGGGATTATAATTGGAAGTATCTGTGTGAATATATAGGATGGGGAGATAGGTGGATAGAGATAATAAGTGGATAGATAGAAAGATGGATAGGTAGGTAAGTGTATGTACACCCACAAACATATACTTGCAGGTATTTTCTAGCTTTGTGTGCTGAGGGGACCTGGGAGCAGTACAACTCAATCATGGAAAACACACTTCATCCCTGACCTTGGTTTCTAAATTCCATTCTCCACTAAGAGGATCGAGGATCTTTGGAGAAATGGTTTATTCCAGGGCTGTAGTAAAAGGAATATAAGAAGTCTGAAATGTCTTGTGCCAGAAATCAATGAAGTTCCCACAGAAGGATGGAGACCAGTCCAAAGGACATGGAGCACAGTGAAGGGGCTGCTGTTGATCAGATCTGGGACAACTTGTCATCAGAATAAATAATGCTTGCAACTGATTGCAAATCATTTAATAAAATTGGAAATCATGAGTCCAACAGGTATAAATGAGTGAATAAATTGAAATTATATAAATGAATAAAGTTTGATGAAAAATGAGCAATTTTCATACCTTCAAAGTTCCTAGCTACAAAAGTACTTATTAAGTACTTAATAAGTAGAAAAGGAACAGGTAACTTTAAAATGAGGAAACCTGGGCAGACATCACCTTAAGCAAGTGATCCAAATGAAACATCAGTAATGAACACATAGAAATCATGTGCTATTTGATAAAGATGCAATAAAAACATAGAATCAGTTTTTTGTGCTTTATCCTGTCCAAAATACTTAATACATTTCTAATCATGAGGGACATCAGATAAGCTCAGTAAAGAGATATTCAAGCTGGCCTTTATCTGCAAAAGTATCCAGTGAATTAAAATTAAGACTAAGGAACTGTTTCAGAATGAAGGAACTGTAGACACATGACCAATAAATGCAACTCGAAATTTTGGATTGAATCCTTAGTCATAAATAATGTTATTGGGATGACTGGCAAATCTTGAGAGATGTGGATTAAATGGCAGCAATGCATCACTGGAGAAGGGAATGGCAAACCACTTCAGTATTCTTGCCTTGAGAACCCCATAGACAGTATGAAAAGGCAAAATGATAGGATACTGAAAGAGGAACTCCTCAGGTCAGTAGGTGCCCAATATGCTACTGGACATCAGTGGAGAAATAACTCCAGAAAGAATGAAGGGATGGAGCCAAAGCAAAAACAATACTCAGTTGTGGATGTGACTGGTGATAGAAGCAAGGTCCGATGCTGTAAAGAGCAATATTGCATAGAAGCCTGGAATGTCAGGTCCATGAATCAGGGCAAATTGGAAGTGGTCAAACAGGAGATGGCAAGAGTGAACATCGACATTCCAGGAATCAGCAAACTAAAATGGACTGGAATGGGTGAATTTAACTCAGATAACCATTATATCTACTATTACAGGCAGGAATCCCTCAGAAGAAATGGAGTAGCCATCATGGTCAACAAAAGAGTCCGAAATGCAGTACTTGGATGCAATCTCAAAAATGACAGAATGATCTCTGTTCGTTTCCAAGGCAAACCATTCAATATCACAGCAATCCAAATCTATGCTCCAACCAGTAATGCTGAAGAAGCTGAAGTTGAATGGTTCTATGAATACCTACAAGACCTTTTAGAACTAACACTCCAAAAAGATGTCCTTTTCATTATAGGGGACTGGAAAGCAAAAGTAGGAAGTCAAGGAACACCTGGAGTAACAGGCAAATTTGGCCTTGGAATACGGAATGAAGCAAGGCAAAGATTAATAGAGTTTTGCCAAGTGAATGCACTGGTCATAGCAAACACCCTCTTCCAACAACACAAGAGAAGACTTTACACATGGACATCACCAGATGGTCAACACCGAAATCAGATTGATTATATTCTTTGCAGCCAAAGACGGAGAAGCTCTATACAGTCAACAAAAACAAGACCAGGAGCTGACTGTGGCTCAGATCATAAACTCCTTATTGCCAAATTCAGACTTAAATTAAAGAAAGTAGGGAAAACCCCTAGACCATTCAGGTATGACCTAAATCAAATCCCTTATGATTATACAGTGGAAGTGATAGATAGATTTAAGGGACTAGATCTGATAGACAGAGTGCCTGATGAACTATGGACTGAGGTTTGTGACATTGTACAGGAGACAGGGATCAAGACCATCCCCATGGAAAAGAAATGCAAAAAAGCAAAATGGCTGTCTGGGGAGGCCTTACAAATAGCTGTGAAAAGAAGAGAAGCAAAAAGCAAAGGAGAAAACGAAAGATAAAAGCATCTGAATGCAGAGTTCCAAAGAATAGCAAGAAAAGATAAGAAAGCCTTCCTCAGCGATCAATGCAAAGAAATAGAGGAAAACAACGGAATGGGAAAGACTAGAGATCTCTTCAAGAAAATTAGAGATACCAAGGGAACATTTCATGCAAAGATGGGCTCAATGAAGGACAGAAATGGTATGGACCTAACAGAAGCAGAAGATATTAAGAAGAGGTGGCAAGAATACACAGAAGAACTGTACAAAAAAGATCTTCATGACCAAGATAATCACGATTGTGTGATCATTCACCTAGAGCCAGACATCCTGGAATGTGAACTCAAGTGGGCCTTAGAAAGCATCACTACGAACAAAGCTAGTGGAGGTGATGGAATTCCAGTTGAGCTATTTCAAATCCTGAAAGATGATGCTGTGAAAGTGCTGCACTCAATATGCCAGTAAATTTGGAAAACTCAGCAGTGGCCACAGGACTGGAAAAGGTCAGTTTTCATTCCAATCCTAAAGAAAGGCAATGCCAAAGAATGCTCAAACTACCACACAATTGCACTCATCTCACACACTAGTAAAGTAATGCTCAAAATTCTCCAAGCCAGGCTTCAGCATATGTGAACTGTGAACTTCCAGATGTTCAAGCTGGTTTTAGAAAAGGCAGAGGAACCAGAGACAAAATTGCCAACATCTGCTGGATCATCAAAAAAGCAACAGAGTTCCAGAAAAACATCTATTTCTGTTTTATTGACTATGCCAATGCCTTTGACTGTGTGGATCACAATAAACTGGAAAATTCTGAAAGAGATGGGAATACCAGACCACCTGACCTGCCTCTTGAGAAATCTGTATGCAGGTCAGGAAGCAACAGTTAGAACTGGACATGGAACAACAGACTGGTTCCAAATAGGAAAAGGAGTACGTCAAGGCTATATATTGTCACCCTGCTTATTTAACTAATATGCAGAGTACATCATGAGAAACGCTGGGCTGGAAGAAGCACAAGCTGGAATGAAGATTGCCGGGAGAAATATGAATAACCTCAGATATGCAGATGACACTACCCTTATGGCAGAAAGTGAAGAGGAACTAAAAGTCCTCTTGATGAAAGTGAAAGAGGAGAGTGAAAAAGTTGGCTTAAAGTTCAACATTCAGAAAATGAAGATCATGGCATCTGGTCCCATCACTTCATGGGAAATAGATGGGGAAACAGTGGAAACAGTGTCAGACTTTATTTTTTGGGGCTTCAAAATCACTGCAGATGGTCAATTGCAGCCATGAAATTAAAAGACACTTACTCCTTGGAAGAAAAGTTATGACCAACCTAGATAGCATACTGAAAAGCAGAGACATTACTTTGCCAAGAAAGGTCTGTCTAGTCAAGGCTATGGTTTTTCCAGTAGTCATGTATGGATGTGAGAGTTGGACTGTGAAGAAAGCAGAGTGCCAAAGAATTGATGCTTTTGAACTGTGGTGTTGGAGAAGACTCTTGAGAGTCCCTTGGACTGCAAGGAGATCCAACCAGTCCATTCTGAAGGAGATCAGCCCTGGGGATTTCTTTGGAAGGAATGATGCTGAAGCTGAAACTCCAGTACTTTGGCCACCTCATGCTAAGAGTTGACTCATTGAAAAATACTCTGATGCTGGGAGGGCTTGGGGGCAGGAGGAGAAGGGAATGACGGAGGATGAGATGGCTGGATGGCATCACTGAATCGATGGACATGAGTCAGAGAGAACTCCGGGAGATGGTGATGGACAAAGAGGCCTGGCATGCTGCGATTCATGGGGTCGCAAAGAGTTGGACACGACTGAGCGACTGAACTGACTGACTGAACTGATGCATCAGTGTTAACTTCCTGATTTGATGGTTATATTGTGTTTATTTAGGAGAGTGCCCTGATTTTGGGGAAATAACATACTAACGTATTTAAAAGAAATGAGACTTAGGTCAACAAATTACTCTCCAGCGGTTTTGGAAAGAAAACTATTCTTTGCACCACGTGGTGGTGGTTTAGTCTTTAAATCATGTCTGACTCTTTCGTGGCCCCACGGACTGTAGCCCACCAGGCTACTCTGTCTATAGGATTTCCCAGGCAAGAACACTGGAGTGGGTTGCTATTTCCTTCTTCAGGGGATCTTCCCTAATCAGGACTGAGCCCATGTCTCATGCACTGGCAGGTGAATTCTTTACTGCTGAGCCACCAGGGAAGCTGGATTTATGGTTACTGTATACTTATAAGTTGCTCTGAGAATACAGTTATAAAAACTTCCAAATTTATTTAATAGTGAAGTTTATTCTTTCCAATTTATTCCTTTTGTTGAATTTTTGAAGCCCTGTGTTTAGAAGATGTCAAATTGCAAGGATTCATTGTGATAACTTGTGAACAACAGTACCATGTCTTCCCAGGATGATCTCTGAAAAGGGAAAATTATTGTCAGGAGTTCAGGCCATTAAATCTGATGGAAGCCCAGTCTGCCTTATCTACGATGCCTATGTGGCAAACTCCGGGAGCTGAAGTGAAGTGCAATTCCATTCACCTGGGGAGAAGAATCAGCCCACTACCAATTCATTCTACTATTAATCATTGGAAATCACAACCCGTACACACTTGTATATGCATATGATCTATATTTAGAAGAAAAATAGAGTTGAGAGAGTCTCAAGTTACTCAAGTCTGTCAAATTTCAACCAAAAATGTAAATATAAATTTCTTAATTTCTAATTTACAAATATTTACAAATTTAAAGTAATAATTTAATACAACGTTAATCAATACACAAAATTCAGATGCCTTAAAAATTTAATATTTTTTATTTCCTATTTCCAAACTATCCTTTAAAAGTTGATTTGCCTTCATTTCTTTTTATTTTCAAACTCCATCTCAATAAAATGGTTTTTCTCTTGGTGTTTCTCTCTAAAGGGATAAATATCAATATGAGTTTTCAGAAATACGATAACTAAAAGTTTAGATATATGAAGTCACTGACATCCACACCCACAGTTTAATGTAGAGATTTTTTATACCAAAAGAAAAAAAATGAGGCCGTGTGTTATTTAATCTTCAATGTAGAGTATAATAAAATACCTATTTTAAAACTTTTATATTATTGATTAATAAGGTAAGTGAACATTTCCCTTTAAAATAAATTGCATTTTAAAGGACAATAATAAATTTTTCCACATGGAACTCAAATACAGAATACTAATTTCACCAAGGTGCTAGCTAGTTGTTTTTCCCCCATTTTTAACCTATAAGTGGCTTTCTTTGGCATTAATCACATAGTTCCATGTATCTATATTTATAATTTTAACAGATACTTCATAAATATGGAATCAGGCTATTATCTTGATAATGTGCCACTTTTCTATAAATACAGAGATAGGGTAATTACCACTAGAACTATTTGATAAAATTCAAAAATAGATAAATAATGAATAAGTCTTCCATTCAGTCATTAAAATTCAGAAAACAAAACAAAATATATTTAGCTATTATCCTTTTGATGAATTTGGCTCTCTGCCTTCAAACCACTACCAATTTCAGCTGGCATATAAGGAGCATTTTATGAATACTGCCCAGTGTGCAATGAGCTGAACTGGAGACACTAGTCAATAACAACCCATTAGCATCATCCAAATGAAGAAGCAAATTAAGCATAAAGAAAAAAATTTTAAACAATATAAAAGTTGATGTGCAAAATAGGAAAATCTAAGAAATTTTAAGTGAAGTTCAGCATGTCCTATAATTCGACTTATGCTCTGAAACTGGGAGACGAGTTTATTCATAAATATATGTCAGTTACTATAAATTCTGGGATTGGTAGCACAGGATGGTTATATGATTTTTTCCTAGTCATGATGTTATCATTACAGTGTGACATGGCCACTAAGAAAAACTGGTGTATTCAGTAGATTGCATTAAAGTGTCCAGTTTATGTGAATGAATCTTCAAGCCTGTCTATATAACATACTGTGTTCAATCATTTATTCTAGAAATACTAGTTTTATTCTTGCTATGTTATGAACCTTCAATACATTTCTCAGCACACATTTCTTGGGTACCTACCTACTGTGGAATAGGATCTGTGATAATTGTTGCAATACAATGATGAAGAATATGTTGGGACTTCCTTAATGTTCCGATGGCTAAGACTTCATCTTCCATTTCAGGGGCTGTGTGTTTGAGCCCTGCTTGGGGAGCTAAGATCCCACATGACTTGGGGCCAAAAACCAAAAAGACATAAAGTAGAAGTAATATTGTAACAAATCTAATAAAATCTTTTAAAATGGTCCCTGTTAAAAATAATTGTAAAGAATACATTGTATCTAGTTGCCCAAACAAATAGACAACTTAAAAACCATAATAAGCTTATGATGGTGCTAAGTATTGTGTGTTACAAGAACTTACAATAACCCTGTGTACGAGACAGCAAAAGAGACACTGATGTATAGAACAGTCTTACGGACTCTGTGGGAGAGGGAGAGGGTGGGAAGATTTGGGAGAATGGCATTGAAACATGTAAAATATCATGTATGAAAAGAGTTGCCATTCCAGGTTCGATGCACGATACTGGATGCTTGGGGCTAGTGCACTGGGACGACCCAGAGGGATGGTATGGGGAGGGAGGAGGGAGGAGGGTTCAAGATGGGGAACACATGTATACCTGTGGCGGATTCATTTTGATATTTGGCAAAACTAATGCAATTTTGTAAAGTTTAAAAATAAAATAAAATTGTAGTTAAAAAAAAAAAGTATGAGGTCAGCATGGAAAAAAAAAAAAAAAAAAAAGAACTTACAGAACCCACCTAGCTTTTGAGGGACTGGGGAAGGACTTCTGGTAAGGCAATGACTTTCTCTGAGAAACTTTTCTAATGTGTGTGGTGCATGTCAGATTCTGGCAGGCACTCTTTATCTTTCCTTGAGACCAGATCTTGAATTTGAAGTTTCATGTCTATTTGGGAGATATTTTTTCTGTTGTTTCTTCCATTAGATTTGAAGCACTAGGACCTCACCAGTTTTGCATGTCATTGTCTACCCATTTCTTGGAACCTGCTGCTGCTGCTGCTGCTAAGTTGCTTCAGTCGTGTCTGACTCTGTGCGACCCCATAGACGGCAGCCCACAGGCTTCCCCATCCTGGGATTCTCCAGGCAAGAACACTGGAGTGGGTTGCCATTTCCTTCTCCAATGCATGAAAGTGAAAAGTGAAAGTGAAGTCGCTCAGTCGTGTCCAACTCTAGCAACCCCATGGACTGCAGCCTACCAGGCTCCTCCATCCATGGGATTTTCCAGGCAAGAGTACTGGAGTGGGGTGCCATCGCCTTCTCCTAGCACCAAGTTTAATAACTGATAGAGTGATGGGGATGTCTAAGTTTAAACTCCAAGGACAAGTGGGAGTGTGTTCAGCAAATAAGGACAGAGATCCATTTCCAAAAGGTAGTCCACAGGCACTAAGGGAAAAGAATCGTTGCAGATTTAGGAACTAAGGTGAATCTAGTGTGACTGAAAATGGCAAATAGAGGCGGACTGAGGGGAGGTGGAGGGGCATAAAGGAGGGAAAGGTTACAAGAGTTGAGGCTGAAGAGGTAAGCAGGAGTTAGAAGCTGGATCCAGGAAAGCCCTGAGGAATAATTAAGATAATCTATATAAAGTGATTAGCAAAATATCTTGCACATAGTAGGCATTGAGTAAAAATAAGCTTTTGTAATTAATAACATATTCTTTCACTTTTAATCACTTTTATATTGCAGATACAATTTTGATCAGGTGATTTTCAAGATAAAGGAAATTGGCATTTAACAAGATACAATCATTCATGGAGTTTATACTCTGGTGGGTGAAGGTGGGAAGAGAGACAAGTAATAAATAATTAAACTAAAAATTACCAGGCAGTGATAAAGACTAAGATGAAAATAAAATTGGGAGATGTGATATGATAACTAGAAGGTTATGTAATATGGGATGGTCAAGAAAGAACTCTTAAGATGACTCTTAAGTAGATCTGAGTGACAAGAGTAAGGAAGCAGTATGGAGATGTGGGGATGAGCATTCAAGGAGCAATTGGTACAACTGTGTTTTCTGGGCAGGGTGAGGGGGAGAACTAGTTTAGAATTAAGGACTAGAAAAAATGACCAGGCGGATGGGAGTATAGTGATCTTGGGAGGGAGGAGTCAACAGCAGAGATGATATTGATAGTCAGGGGCCCTATACTACTTTGTGGGCTATAGTGGGAGTTTGGGTTTCATTACTGAATAAGGAGACAGGGTTGTAGGGAGGGGAGTTATCTAAACAGAATTATGTTTTTAAAATATCACTTTAATTGAAGTGAAATGAATAGACTTATCAAAAGATGAGTTAATCACAGTACTCGCTCAATGAGGGAAAAGATGTTATAGGTAATAATGATATAATACTCTTGGGTGTAATAAGGGAAGAAAAATATTTACCCTTCTGGATAGTTTTATGTGTTCAGTTGTGTCCTACTCTTTGAGACCCCATGGACTGTAGTCCACCAGTCTCCTCCATCCCTGGGATTTTCCAGACAAGAATACTGGAGTGGGTTGTCATTTCCTCCTCCAAAGGATCTTCCCAGCCCAGGGACTGAACTCACATCTCTTGGGTCTCCTCCATTGGGAGGCAGATTCTTTATCTCTCGGCCACCTGGGAAACCCTCCTGGGACATAGTTCTCAATAGTTATTTGTGAAATAGAGGAAAGGAGAGAAAAAAGGAAAACAGAGAAAAAGAGGCAGGAATAGAAAGTGGAGGGAGAAGGGAAAGAGAGGAATAAAATTAAAAAGGAACTAATAGTGATCACAAATAGAGTTTTCCTGAAATAACTTTGTTTTTAGAATTAACATGCTGTTCAAAAGAAAGTTTAAGGTGATTTTAAAAATTTTAAAAGCTTAGTAATTATTTAAGAGGAATCAAGAAATTTTGTTTTTGTTCATTCGTCTGTTTTTAGCATCAGGTAAGAAAGAAAAGGCAGAGAAGGCAATGGCACCCCACTCCAGTACTCTTGCCTGGAAAATCCCATGGACAGAGGAGCCTGGTGGGCTGAAGTCCATGGGATTGCTAGAGAGTCAGACATGACTGAGTGACTTCACTTTCACTTTTCAGTTTCATGCATTGGAGAAGGAAATGGCAACCCACTCCAGTTTTCTTGCCTGGAGAATCCCAGGGACGGGGGAGCCTGGTGGGCTGCCGTCTATGGGGTCGCACAGAATCGGACACGACTGAAGTGACTTAGCAGCAAGAAAGAAAAGGAGAGAAGGAAGGAAAAAAAGAAAGCAATGTATCAAAATGATTTCAAGATAGAAAAGCCTGAATAATCTTATAAATGTAAAATCAAATAAATCAAAATAAAATATTTTCCCACAAAAGAGAAAAATAGCAGGCCTAGATTTTTTGTAAGGATGAGATCTACCAAATGGCCAAGGAGCAAATTATTCTAATCTACACTGTAAATTACACTGCATTATAGGAGAAAAGCATAATTAATCCCCATCTCATCTGAGAAACCTAACATAACCTTGATAACAAATCCAGACTAAGACAATATGAAAAAAAAATATGGCTCTGACTGTCATATAATTAAGAGGAAAAGTGTTAAAATGTATTAGCAAATATAATAGAGCAATGTATAAAAAGTATTATCTCATGACCAAACTGGTCATATCCTGGGAATGCAAAAGTGATTTAAGATTAAAAATTCACTATATTAAAGGAGAAAATCATGATCATCTCAAAAGATGCAAAGAAAAATTAAATATAATTCAACACCTATTGTGTTATTTTTTTAATCTTAGTAAACTAAAAATAATAAATAATTCTTTAATCTGTCTGGAAAAGAACGTCTACAAAAACATGTAGCAAACATCACAATTTATTGCAAAAAGATGAAATTATTCTTTTGAACTTAGGAATTCTTTTCTCAATTCTGTTAACACTGTGCTAGAGGTCTAGGCAGTGTAATAAGGCAAGAATAGTACAAAAAAAAAAGAAAACATATTAAAAAAGCAGAAATAAAACTGTTGTTATATAGAGATCATATGAGTTTGTACATAAAATCTAAAAATATCAAAAGATACATGAGGATAATTCATAGAGAGTTTACCAACATTGTCAGATAAAAAATTAATTCATATTTCTATTGATCAGCAACTAACCACTAGAAAATGTAATCCTGAAAAGAGACACCATTTGCAATAGCATTAAAAATAGAACATTCCTCATAATCAATTGCACAAAAGTTGTATAGCTTTAAAAAGTCTCAGTATTCTTTGATAGTTCTCCCATGGTGCAGTGGGATTTATAAATGTCTCCATGAATCTGATTTTTGTAACTGTTTGACCAATAGAATCAAGTGGAAATGACACTGTGCCTTTCTCCAAATATAGGTCTTAAAGGAATGGACACTTCCACTTTCCATCTCTTAGAATACTGTTCGATCTCAATCACTTTGCTGTGAGGTGTTCCACCAACTGGCCCTTGTGGAGGCACCACATGCAGAGGCCACATGCAGAGGGACCACATTGAGATATCATGAAGAAAGGTACAGGGCTATTTCTATCTCCCATCTGCTCAAATCCTCCCTTCCCCAACCCTCCTGGGGTCAGGCTAAAACCCTGACCATTAGCAATAAGAGCAAGATTTTTGTTGTTCTTAAGAACGTAAGTTTTAGATTGATGTACTGTGTTATATCAGAATAATCTTCATGAAAATATTTCTAAATTTTGCTGAAAAATATTTTAAAAGATGAAAGGAGATATAGATTCATTGCAAGTCCATCAAAATCCCAACAATATTTTTGTTGGCACTCCTTAAGAGTCAGGTGTACTCTTTCCTTTTCATATACCAAAGCTTATTTTGAAGTAATAAACAGTAAAGTCAGTGTGGTATTGGAATGGAGATTAAGGTCACCAAGAAACAACACAGAGCTGGAAAACAGAACCAGATAATTATAAACAATTTTAATATGACACTATAGACTCTTTGAGGAAGAATGGTATTTTCAATATACATTTCTGGCTAGCTGTCTATTCACAATGGAAAAGAACCTCAAGGAGTCCATACCTCACACCATATACACCCACCAATTCCAAACTGAGCAGAATTAAATGTGAAAGACAAAGCTAAAAACTTTATAAGAACTTATAGGAGACCTTCTTTAAGGTAGACTACTAAAATTTTCCAAATTTAAGAAGAACACCTATAAAACTTTAAGAAAAATATGGATAACTCCATAGGGAATAGGACAACTCAAAAGGGGAAAAGACCATGATATTATAAATGAGAAAACCCAAATCACCATTAAAATCATAAGAAACCTGAGAGAATGTATTTTACTATATTGTAAACTATACTTGACAAACCAAAATGAACACATGAAAAATACTTAACCATATGACTAATCTTAGAAATACAATTTAAAATAACAACCAGAAAACATTTCCCACCTACCAAATAAACCAAAAAATGAAAATTCTGATAAAGGAAAGCTTTGGTAAATATTTGAAGCATCTGAAACATCTATATCCTGTTGGTAGAAATACAAATTAGTGCAATTTTGGAAACAATTCAATATTTGTAAGTCAAATTGAGAATGGCACAGAATGTCACTGTTGATTTTATATATTAAAGAAACTCTTACAGATGCACACCAGAAAGCATGTACAAGAATGCAGTACTGTATGAAACAGCAAAAAAATCTAGCAAGAATTCAAATCCACCATGCGTAGACTGATTAAATACGTTGTGGAGATCAAATATTGGAAAATATAAACAGTAAAAAATCAAGTGACTAAAATGTACAATAGAGTATATGCAGTATGAGACCATTTATATACACATTTAAATCATGCAAAACTACTTCATTCATTATTTAGGATTAGCAGAGACAAAATAATAGAAGTGATATTCTGACAATGCAAAATTCAGAATTGTGGTTTTCTTGGAGGGATAGCATTGAACGACATTGCAGAGGGCTTTCAAGTACTACACCCCTAGGTCAGGGGTCAAGCCTAATGTTCACAAAGTTGTTCACTACATAATTTATTGTTTCTGTATGTTAGCTGAAATTCTCCATAAATAGTCTGACATTTTTTAGCTGAAATGTTGGTTGCCTGAAAAATTTGCAATCCCCTGTATACATGGGGGTCATTATGCCAAGTTAGGGTATAGAATATGTATTTCAAAGTATCATTGTATTTTTATGAGGAAGTTGGATCATTATTTCAAGGAATGTATTTTAGAGAGAGTTCAGAGGTTGACATTCTAATCTTAACTGAAAGCAGACCTCTTAGCCTATGTTTCTACTTCAAAAGCATCCTTTCCAGATAGTAGCAATGAAAAATATCTGAATCTTGAATAGGGGGGATTAATTTTCAATAATCTCTTATAGATAACTAAGATTAAGGCAATGCAAGAAGTTTAAAGGATCAGGATCTTTGCCTTCATTCTCAGTTCTGCAACTGTGATAGTAATTGAAAAATATAACTAAAGAAAACCTCAAGGTCAAAATGATGTATCTGTTTGCTGTCTTGAGAGTCAAGATTTATTTTGACTGAATCACTTTGAACTGTCTGTAGCTGGTTTATCTTCCTGAGATACAAGGATTCACGGTGCTATAGAATTGTCTTCATGAGCTTTCTAGTCTTAGTTGTTTCGTATGTTTTTGAGTTTTGGTTTATTTTTTAATTTGAGTAAAAGAATTTAAAATGTTAATAGCAGAGATAGCTGTTGATTATTTCTATTATTGGGCAGAATGAGATTAAATGAGGGCCAATATAAGGAGCCTTTTCATACTGTTCATGGGGTTCTCAAGGCAAGAACGCTGAAGTGGTTTGCCATTCCCTTCTCCAGTGGATGGAAAGACCTTGATGCTGGGAAAGATTGAGGGCAGGAGGAGAAGTGGGCGACAGAGGATGAGACGGCTGGATGGCATCATTGACTCAATGGACATAAATTTGGACAGGGAAGCTTGACATGCTGCAGTCCATAGAGTCTCAAAGAGTCAGACATGACTTAGTGACTGAAAAACTGCAACAAATCTGAGGAGTAGAGTCATTAACTGGGAAGACATTTATAAATTAGAAATAAATTTGAGAGTTAATTCCTTTTGCTGATGCCCTGGATACTTTGTGGAGTTGACATGTGACTTCTTTAAGAACAGTGGGATGGAATTGTCCATATCATGGCCTACATGAAGGGCCAGTTTATATGCCAAATATTGTTACCCTTTATTTTTTCACCTTAAGGGGCAGAGCTCAGGGTTGGAGAAAGAGAGAAGTCAGTCATATTCATCAGGGAAAAGATTAAGTGCAGATAAGTCATAAAATCCCTACCCTGTTAAATTCCCATATCCTTAGGCAATTAATATTCTGCCAATAACTTTCTATGGCTTACATTAACAATTCTTGGTCTGACATAAATTCTCATGATAATGTCGTCTTTTTGTGTCCATATAGCATTTTCCTTTTCTGGAATCATAGCATCAATGACAGGATTTTGTTGACACATCAGGCCTTTATTTTGCCTACTTCTTGATCATAATATCTCTCTGTGACATTGTTTGGCATTTGCTCATGTACTAATCTTCCATGCAATTTTTAATTATTTCATCCAGATCTCTAAATGTTTTGACAAGTTAAGCTGCTCTGATTCATTTGCAACAACCTCAGCTCTGAGAGAGAATGCCTTCAATTAAAATTATAAGTGAACAGTTCAAGGAAAATATTATAGAAAAAAAAAAGAAAGGAAGACGTAATTCTATTGTCTATGGCTCATTGTTGAACAAAAGCTTTTTCCCATAGAGATGTAACTTTTTGTTTCCACTTAGCTGTTCAAGATTGAAGGGGCTTGTGACTTCTCTGACAGCCCAGGAATTAAAGACTCTGTGCTTCCATTGCAGGGGATATGGGTCTGACCCCTGGTTGGGGAACTAAGGTTCCATATGCTATGGACAGAGTGGCCAAAAATAAATAAATTTAGGAAAGAATATTTTTTTAAAAAAAGATTCAAGGAGCTTTAGCAAGTACTGTGCTCTAACTGCCTTTTCAAAAAAAAAAAAAAAGATTGTCCATTTATGATTAAAGTTCCAGCAAGGAAAAAAAAATTATCTCATGTGTTTCTAAAAACCTGTAGATGAAAGATTTCAAGATGAGGAATGACTATGTTTTCTTAAATTGCCTGATTGGGGGTTGACTGTCCCAATCCACAGGCTGTAGAATCAAAAGCATTCCACTCACACAGGTTTGCATGATCCCATAAAATGAAACACAGTTTGGGGCAATGTGATCAACTGCAGCAAAGTGTAAGCTTGTCATTTATACCCCTGAGGGTATGAGCACCCCAAGAGGGGTCAGTTATTAGCTATTAAAATATGGTTCTGTGGGAAGGCATGATCACTGAGCACTAAGATCAGCAAATTTCAACTGAAATATTTTTTAGGAACATGTCAATCCTCAGTCAATTGTTATATCCAACCCCTTTCTTAGGTTTTTTTCCTCTTCTAACAAAAAAATACATACAAGGTTTTCAAAATAATTTTAAACAATGGTGAAACATGTAGGTAAGTAAAAGTGTCATAAAACCTAAAGTTTCCTCCCCCAGTTATTCATGTTATCGAATCAGATCCCACTAGTCACTGCTTACAAAATCAATATGGACAGATGTTGGCAGAAAGAAAGGGTGACTTTAATCAGAATGCCAGCAATCTGGAGAGGTGGTGGACTCCACATCCTCTAGAAACTACCTCCAAAAACTCTGCTCAGTCATGGAAGCTTGTAAAGAGAAACAGAGAAGTAACCTCAGGATGTGAGAGTTGGACTATAAACAAAGCAAAGCGCTGAAGAATTGATGCTTTAGAACTGTGGTGCTGGAGAAGGCTCTTGAGAGTCCCTTGGACTGCAAGATCAAATCTGTCAGTCCTAAAGGAAAACAATACTGAATATTCTTTGGAAGGACTGATGCTGAAGCTGAAGATACAATCCTTTGGCCACCTGATGCAAACAGCTGACTCACTGCAAAAGACCCTGATGCTGGGAAAGATTGAGGGCAGGAGGAGAAAGGGGCAACAGAAAATGAGATGGTTTGATGGCATCACCGATTCAGTGGACATGAACTTGGGGAAAATACGGGAGACAGTGCGGAACAGAGAAGCTTGGCATGTTGCAGTCTATGAGGTCACAAAGAGTTGGACATGATTTGGCAAGTGAACAACAACAGTCTCAGCTCATCATTGGGGTGGGAGGTCAGAGCCATCACCATCCTCCTTTGTGTGTAGGTTTATCGACTCCTTATGATCTTTCTTTAGATGCTATCTTATCCACACTGTTTGAGAGATTACTGAAGGGGAAGCTAGGGAAGAGATCAGCTGTTCATCACTTATTCTTCATTTCTACTTCTTTTATCTACAGAAAGTATCAGCAGGTTAGGCAAGATATTGTGCGATCAAAAGATTTGAAAGGTGTGCTTTGGCTAGAGTTGAGTAGCGCATGGGAGGAGTCCCTAAGGTTAGTGAGAAGACAAAGGGATGCCTCCTACAGACAACTCTTTCCTGAAGAAAACTTTCTCCTTCCAAAAGCTGCTTACATTCACGTGAAAAATTGAAAGTGTTAGTCACTCAGTCATGTCCAACTCTTTGCGACCCCATGGACTGAGCCCAACAGGGTCCTCTGTTCATGGGATTCTCCAGGCAAGAATACTGGAGGAGGTAGACATGGCCCTCCTGCATTGAAGGGAGATTCTTTATTTGAGCCAGCAGGGAAATCCTTGCACAGATAGAATTTAGGAGAAAAAAAGTTACAATTTACTTTCAATGGAATATTGACGTTCGCAGGAACATAAGAAACACATTGGATCAAACCCATGCTCTCGCAAGCCCGGTAGTGTATCATTACACCAAAAGCTACCCAATGATTGCCACCAAGGATGTCATTTTTTTAAAAAAATCAGGACTTTCATTTCACATTATTAAATTAATGGTGTGTATATCAATGATTGGGGCTTCCCTGGTGGCTCAGTGGTAAAGAATACGCCTGCCAAGCAGGAGGTGCGAGTTCGATCCCTGCATTGGAAAAAAACCCTGGAGAAGAAATTGGCAACCCAACTCCAGTATTCTTAGCTGGGAAATTCCATTGACAGAGGAGCCTAATGGTCTACAGTCCACAGGGTAGCAAAAGAGTCCTGCACAACTTAGTGACTAAACAACATCAATGATTATTTTTATGCCTCTTCATGCCCTTTTAAACTGTGCAGGTGGTCTCTTACTTTCCACTGCTTACTCTTATTTTAGGAAAAGTTGGGGCTATGCTTATAAAGCTTCATGCATATTGTAGAAATATAATACAACTTTTTCTATTTGAGTATAAAGGGATTTTCAGACTGAATTGCTCAATAGTCTTTTCCAATCTTTTGGATTACCTTTATTCTGTTTAGCTTAAACAATATAGACACAAAAAGTATGCTAGTCCGAGGGGTATTTGATCGTGTGATGTAACTTTCCAAAAGATGATAGGGATTGGTTTTCTTATACTCATACTCAAATTTAGTTTTTCCCAATGAAAGAGTGAGAAGTTACTGTAAAATCACAATGTGGAAAAGAGGAAGATACACAGAGGGGACAGAAGAGAAACAAGTTTTCTATGCCAGAAAAAGCAAAGCAAAAGGGAGAAGAAAGTAGTTCAAAGGGGAAACAGAGTTAGTCAAAAATAGTTAAAGATGAATTGTGGCTAATGAATGGCTTCCCAGGTAGTTCAGTGGTAAAGAATCCATCTACCAACGCAGGAGATGTGAGTTTGATCCCTGGGTTGGGAAGATCCTCTGGAGAAGGAAATTGCTAACCACTCCAGTAATTTGCCTGGGAAATCCCATGGACAGTGAAGCCTAGCTGCCTGCAGTCCCTGGGGTCACAAAGAGTCAGCTACGACTAAGCACACACGCACTCAATATAGAGGCAATAACTAGAATAATTTTTCTGGGAAATTTATTACTAAAGAGAGAGGTAAGGCAGTAGTTTCAAAGGGTTAGCACAGCAAAAGGACAAGCTAAATGGATGTCAGAATGGAGGAGACACCCACTAGAGGATTTTGTGTATGCTTGTGTATTATCAGTAGGTGATTCCTTTCTACTCTATTGATTAATTAATGCTTCTGATAAAAATAATTCTGGCTATGCTCAAAAAGTAGCCAGCTACTGGTTCAAATGTTTTTCTGTGATCTATAATCTATGGGTATTACTTAAGCATGATAGGTTAAGCAAACAAACCTTTGAAATATTCCATACTCTGGTTACAGACATTACAAATCCATCACTTCACAAAGTAAAAATTGTAATATTTCAGTTAGATTTACCAAGCTGGATTCTGTTACCAATGCACGAGGCTCTTCCTTGCTTAATAGAAGCATGTTGCCCATTAGACTTCAGAAATGGTCATTTGGTGTCACTCTACTCTTATTCCCAAAATTATTAGCATAGGAAAACATAGATTGGCATTATTATTTTGAGTGAGGTTTTTTAAACCTATATAGCCTTCACCTTGGTGTGATAATGGCTTTGTTAAATGAAAGAGCTGGTATAGTTGTAGGGGGCGATAAAAATTCAAAAGAGGAATACTTAAAGTGAAAATATGAAATTCATCCTTTGACAAGTTTTCCTACAGCAAGGATGAGAGACTTTAGAAGCATAGCCCAGACTTTCCAATGAGGCATCGAACGGTCTTGTTTGGTCTGCACCGAGCTAATTACCTGGCTATCTGCCAAAAAGCCCCTTTACCTTGTGCTATGTAGACTCTAATGTTAGATAATATCTCATTTTTAATGTTAAGAAGTGGCATTTGATGTTGTTACTGGTATTTGGTGGAAAGCAAGGGACGGGAGGTCAGAAATAGTTTCCTGGGAAGTGCTCTTAAACTCTTCCCTCTGCAGCAGGCAAGGTGAACAAAGAGAAACCCTGTAGTCACCACCTCCTTATCCTTCATAAGAATAAAGAAACAGGAAAAGATTTAACATAACCTGCTCAGTGGGGAACTCAACTTTATAGTTTCAGAACAGCATAATCTGGATATTTTATATTAGTCTATCCTATCCAAGCATTTCAAAAATAAAACAGGAACAGCTTTTAATGCAATCTGTGTTTACTAGTATGAGCTAATAAAATCTCATAATATTATTTTGTATTGCACTAATGGGTCCTGCATTATAAGATATTAGCTAAACCACCCATTATTTCAGTATTTGATGGGTTATTCAGAGTGGAAGCACGCATGACAGAGTATGAGAGATCTGGTGGGAGGAAATAGGGTGCAGAAGTACAAATGGACTTTTAAAAATAGGTTTCTAAAGAGATCAATGAAGAAAGGAGAGGAAGGGAACAATAATGCAAAGAAGGCATTTGGTTATGGACGACCTAAACCTTAAGGGGAAGAGCAGGAGAGTTTCTAGAATTTCTGTGAAGACTTGCAGTTTGCTCCACTAAGTAGGTATATTCAGAAATAATGGTGGTTTGATTGATGAGAGTGCTAAACCCTGAACTTGACCCTCGTTAAGCCGGCCATCTTCCCTTATCTCCTCAAATCTGAACACATGCTTACTTAAGGACTGAGATGGTGTCAGATGGGCAATAAATGTGTAATGAAGACTTTCCTCCAGGTTGTCTGACCAAGAGCCCCTATGTTACACTGCCTCCTTAAAATAGTGGTTTTGAAAAAGACCACGACATATAATTCTTGTGCTAAATCAGGTATTATTATTTACTAGACTAGTTACTGGAGAAGGCAATGGCACCCCACTCTAGTTCTCTTGCCTGGAAAATCCCATGGACGGAGGAGCCTGGTAGGCTGCAGTCCATGGGGTCGCTAAGAGTCGGACACAACTGAGCAACTTCCCTTTCACTTTTCACTTTCAGGCATTGGAGAAGGAAATGGCAACCCACTCCAGTGTTCTTGCCTAGGAGAATCCCAGGGACGGGGGAGCCTGGTGGGCTTCCGTCTATGGGGTCGCACAGAGTCGGACACGACTGAAGCAACTTAGCAGCAGCAGCAGCAGCAGCAGACTAGTTACTAGACATCAGGTACTGTGGATGGAAGGAAGCAAAGATTAAATATTTATGAAAAACACACATATTCTTGTACACCAAGAATAAGTCTTAAGGCTAGAAAAAGTAGATGGTCTGAAGCGCAGAAGCCATCAATGACTTCATGCATCAGTATGATGAAAGATTATGGATTGGGAATTCCCTGGCAGTCCAATGGTTAAGACACTTTGATTTAACTGCCAAGGGTCCAGTTTCCATACCTGGTCAGGGAACTAAGATCCCACAAGCTGCGCAGCATGGCTGAAAAATAAAAATATTATGAGTGAGTGGGATGAATATACAGAATATTTGTGAAGAGTAGGGATCTTGAAATCAGAGACAGTCTCTCAATTCCAGTTAAGCCTTTTCTGGACATGTGACTGTGGGAAATCAATCAAAACTTCTGTTACTCAGTTTTTCTATCCAAAACAAAAGGACAGTATATATTTCCTATATATTCAACAAGATTAAATAAAATCATAAATTGTCATTAATTAGACAGAATAATTGCTTTGAGGAGCATAGTAATGATGGCTGAGATGGCCAGATGTGGTGGTTCATTTTATATGTCAATTTGACTAAGCTAAAGGATGCCCAGGTAACTCTTAAAACATGATCTTAAGGTGTGTCTGTGAGTATGCGTCCAGAAGAGATTAGAATTTTGAATCTGTAGACTGAGTAAAGAAGATCACCCTCACTGCTGTGAATGGGCATCATCCAGTCTGCTGAGGATCTGAATAGAACAAAAGACAGAGAAAGGGCAAATTCACTCTCTGTTTGAGTTGGGACATCCATCTTTTTCTTCCCCCATACTATAGTGCTCCTGGTTCCCAGACCATCTGACTCAGATGGGAACTTATGCCATTGATGCCCTAATTCTTGAACCTTTGGACTAAGATTGAGACTTATCCCATTGGCTCCCTGGTTCTTGGGTCTTTGGAGTTACTAAATCACACCACCAACTTTCCTGGTTCCTTAGCCTGTAGGCAGCAGAATATGGGACTTCTTGGCCTCTTTAGTTGCATGATCCAATTCCTATAATGAACCTCTCTCTCTCTCTCTCTCTCTCTATATATATATATATAGGTCTCCAATGGGGGACCCTGACCAGTATACCACACATTCTGGTTTACCTAGAAGAGCACTTATTCACATCTGCTATCCTGACCTAATTATTCATGTTGCTCTCTTTCACTCTCAAAAGTATTCTAATTTGGACAATAAATTATTTTATTATTTAATGATATGACTTGTTGAATACATACACTATGCCATTGCTATTTTTCTTAGATATTTTTCACTCATCTAATCCTTACAGCAGAGAAGGCAATGGCACCCCACTCCAGTACTCTTGCCTGGAAAATCCCATGGACGGAGGAGCCTGGTAGGCTGCAATCCATGGGGTCGCTAAGAGTCGGACACGACTGAGCGACTTAACTTTCACTTTTCACTTTCATGCATTATTGGAGAAGGAAATGGCAACCCACTCCAGTGTTCTTGCCTGGAGAATCCCAGGGACGGGGGAGCCTGGTGGGCTTCCATCTATGGGGTCGCACAGAGTCGGACACGACTGAAGCGACTTAGCAGCAGCAGCAGTAATTCTTACAGCACTTGTAGGATCAGTACTATTATTATGCCCATTTTATAGATAAGAAAGCTAAAGCTTTCATAAGTAAATAACTTGAGGATTTGAATGCAAACTTTCATTACAGTTTCTGAAAAGCTGAGTCCATTTAAAGTAAACTTTGGGAGTTTCCTGGGGGTCCAGCAGTTAGGGCTTGGTGCTTTCACCGCTGCGGCCCCAGGTTCAATCTCTGGTCAGGAAACCTCAATCCTGCAAGTAGAGTGCTACAGCCAAAATAATAATAATTAAAATTTATCCAAGACTGAATTACTCATCTGTCTTAAGACAGGTCTGAATTTCTACATATACCAGTAGTTCTTTCACAAGCATTGTTTCCTCTCTTTCTCTTTTATGACAGTGACTTTCTATAAAATGTCACACAATTTGGGTTTATCTGACTGTTCATGATTAGATTTAGGCTATGTATTTGGGGAAGAAATTCTACATGATCTATATTGTGCCTCTCAAGCTTCCCCACAGAAGTCACAACTGGTCACTTTGTCCCATTATTGTTGATATTAAATCTGATCAATTGGCACCCATCAAATTTTTCTACCATAAAGGTATATTTTTCACTTTTGTAATTAATAAATTATAGCTGAAAAAACTTGAGACTGTTTAAAAATATCCTGTTCCTCCAAAACCATCCTCCCATTTTTTCAGCATTCACTGGTGATTTCTCCTCAAGTCAGTTATTCTATGATTTTAAATAGTGATTTCTCAAATCTGTTATTCCAACAAGTATTGGTTGACTTTATATCATAATTTTTTTCCAATCATATTTCCCCCTCTTTCTCGCATTTATTAGTTTTTTTTTTTTTTTTCAAATTCAGTGTGTGATAATCTAGTACCAACTTTATTCGTTTTGCTACTCAAACCAACCCAGATTTGGCCAGTGGGAATCTCATCAAGCTGGCCCCTACGTCCTTTAATATGTTGTTGTTGTTGTTCAGTGGCTAAGTTGTGCCCGACTCTTTGTGACCCCATGGACTGTAGCACACTGGGCTTCCCTGTCCTTCACTATCTCCGAGGTTTGCTCAAACTCATGTCAATTGAGTCGGTGATGTTATCTAATATCCCATCCTCTGCTGCCTCCTTCTCCTTTTGCCTTCAATCTTTCCCAGCATCAGGGTCTTTCCCAATGAGTCGACTCTTCGCATCATGTGGCCAAAGTATTGGAGTTTCAACTTTTTTTTTTTAACTTTAAATGGGTGTGTTTATTTATTTTTATTTTCTAATATAAATTTATTTATTTTAATTAGAGGCTAATTACTTTACAATATTGTATTGGTTTTGCCATACATCAACATGAATCTGCCACGGGTATACACGTGTTCCCCATCCTGAACCCCCCTTCCACCTCCCTCCCCATACCATCCTTCTGGGTCATCCCAGTGCACCAGCCCTGAGCATCCTGTATCATGCATCGAACCTGGACTGGCGATTTGTTTCACATATAATATTATACATGTTTCAATGCCAACATCAGTCCTTTCAATGAATATTTAGGGTTCATTTCCTTTGTGTGTGTGTGTGTGTACGCACATGTTAAATCACTTCAATCATATCCGACTCTGTGTGACCCTATGGACTGTAGCCTGCCAGGCTTCTCTGTTCATGGCATTATCTTAGCATTATTTGTCCTTTCTTTTACTTAGCTCTGTAACTAATCATTTCTATAAGGTGCCCTTCTTCTTTTCAGTGAGGAAGGGCATTTAGAAACCAAGAGTCGGGTGCTAAATGAGTTCACTGCTGCAGAGAATCATTGCTGCCAAAACTAAAAAATGTATATAGTGAGTTGCACACATACATACACATACACCATGAGTTACATATAGATCATGAGACATAAACATATGATACGTATCATGAATGTATGCTGTAGGTTCATGTTATTAACCATAATTCCAAATTCAGCACTAGAAAACAGAACTCTTCCTTGCATTCACCAGTTTCTCATTACTTTCTCTTTTCACCAGCAGTGAGAACCCTGGTTGCTAACAATTTTAATGTATTTACTCATTGGAGACACAAGAGATGAACGTTCAATCCCTGGTTCAGGAAGTTCCCCTGGAGAAGGAAGTGGCAACCCACTCCAGTATTCTTGCCTGGAAAACCCCATGGACAGGGGAGCCTGGTTGGCTGCAGTCCATGGGGTGACAAAGAGCTGGACACAACTGAGCACGCACATGCATGCACTCACTTTCTGAATCCCACAACTCACAAAAATTGATTTCAAAATTGTTACACCGTAACCACTAATCACAACTATCCTACTAAGTAAGTGTCTTCCCTGGTGGCTCAGAGAGTAAAGAATCTGCCTGCAATTCAGGAGACCCAGGTTCAATCCCTGGGTTGGGAAGATCCCCTGAAGAAGGAAATGGCAATTCACTCCAGTGTTCTTGCCAGGAAAATTCCATGGACAGAGGAGCCTGGTGGGTTAAAGTCCATGGGCTTGCAAAAAATAGGACATGACCCAGTGACTAACACTTTCAAACTTTACTAAGTAAAGTTCAAGGGTTTGGTGGAGTAGTTCTTTGTGTCTCAATATGAAGATATCAAAATACTTTGTTCAAAAATTGCTTGGGTAAATTTTTTGTTTATCTCCACCCTGTTAACCTTTGTCTACTTTATATATAGTTAGGTTCATTTGTTCCTATTTGTATTCATTATTAGAAGATTTGAAATCTCCTGGTTGATTTAAACTTTTAAATCTGTACAGAATTAATATACTTTCAAATGGGAGAATGATATAAAACAGTAATCCCAGAAGAGTAATGCTCTCTCCTCTGCCTCATCTAATCCTTGTGGATAATCAGTTTCCTTAGTTTTCATTTTGTCTTTACTGTCTTCTCATGTTTCTTTTATGTAATGAGAAGCATTATGCACACACAATGCAAAAACACAATCTTATTTCCCTTTCTTTTTCACATAATAGGAAGCATTATTGTTGTTCAGTAGCTCAGTTCAGTTCAGTTCAGTTCAGTCGCTCAGTCGTGTCCAACTCTTAGAGACCCCATGAACTGCAGCACTCCAGGCCTCCCTATCCATCACCAACTGCCAGTGTCTACCCAAACACATGTTCATTGAGTCAGTGATGCCATCAAACCATTTCATCCTCTGTTGTACCCTTCTCCTCCTGCCCGCAATCTTTCCCAGAATCATGGTCTTCTCAAAGGAGTCAGCTATTTGCATCAGGTGGCCACAGTATTGGAGTTTCAGCTTCAGCATTAGTCCTTCCAATGAAGATTCAGGACTGATCTCCTTTAGGATGGACTGGTTGGATCTCCTTGCAGACCAAGGGACTCTCAAGAGTCTTCTCCAACACCACACTTCACAAGCATCAATTCTTCGGTACTCAGCTTTCTTCACAGTCCAACTCTCACATCCATACATGACCACTGGAAAAACCATAGCCTTGACTAGACGGACCTTTGTTGACAAAGTAATGTCTCTGCTTTTGAATATGCTGTCTACATTGGTCATAACTTTCCTTCCAAGGAGTAAGCGTCTTCTAATTTCATGGCTGCAATCACCATCTGCAGTGATTTTGGAGCCTCCAAAAATAAAGTCTGACACTGTTTCCATGTTTTCCCCATCTATTTCCCATGAAGTGATGGGACCAGATGCCATGATCTTAGTTTTCTGAATGTTGAGCTTTAAGCCAACTTTTTCACTCTCCTCTTTCACCTTCATCAAGAGGCTCTTTAGTTCTTCTTCACTTTCTGCCATAAGGGTGGTGCCATCTGTATATCTGAGGTTATTGATATTTCTCCCAGCAATCTTGATTCCAGCTTGTGCTTCTTCCAGCCCAGCGTTTCTCATGATGTACTCTGCATATAAGTTAAATAAGCAGGTGACAATATACAGCCTTGATGAACTCCTTTTCCTATTTGGAACCAGTCTGTTCCATGTTCAGTTCTAACTGTTGCTTCCTGACCTGCATATAGGTTTCTCAAGAGGCAGGTCAGGTGGTCTGGTATTCCCATCTCTTTCAGAATTTCCCACAGTTTATTGTAATCCACACAGTCAAAGGCTTTGGCACAGTGAATAAAGCAGAAATAGATGTTTTTCTGAAACTCTCTTGCTTTTTTGATGATCCAACGGATGTTGGCAATTTGGTCTCTGGTTCCTCTGCCTTTTCTAAAACCAGCTTGAACATCTGGAAGTTCACAGTTCACATATTGCTGAAGCCTGCCTTGGAGAATTTTGAGCATTATTTTACTAATGTGTGAGATTAGTGCAATTGTGCGGTAGTTTGAGCATTCTTTGGCATTGCCTTTCTTTGGGATTGGAATGAAAACGGACCTTTTCCAGTCCTGTGGCCACTGATGAGCTTTCCAAATTTACTGGCATATTGAGTGCAGCACTTTCACAGCATCATCTTTTTGGATTTAAAATAGCTCAACTGGAATTTCATCACCTCCACTAGCTTTGTTCATAATGATACTTTCTAAGGCCCACCTGACTTCACATTCCAGGATGTCTGGCCCTAGGTGAGTGTGAGGGATCACACCATCGTGATTATCTTGGTCATGAAGATCTTTTTTGTACAGTTCTTCTGTGTATTCTTGCCACCTCTTCTTAATATCTTCTGCTTCTGTTAGGTCCATACCATTTCTGTCCTTTATTGTGCCCATCTTTGCATGAAATATTCCCTTGGTATCTCTGATTTTCTCGAAGAGATCTCTAGTCTTTCCCATTCTATTGTTTTCCTCTATTTCTTTGCAATGATCGCTGAGGAAGGCTTTCTTACTTCTCTTTGCTATTCTTTGGAACTCTGTATTCAGATGCTTATATCTTTCCTCTTCTCCTTTGCTTTTCACTTCTCTTCTTTTCACAGCCATTTGTAAGGCCTCCTCAGACAGTCATTTTGCTTTTTTGCATTTCTTTTTCTTGGGAATGGTCTTGATTCCTGTCTCCTGTACAATGTCATGAACCCCCATCCATAGTTCATCAGGCACTCTGTCAGATCTAGTCCCTTAAATCTATTTCTCATTTCTACTGTATAGTCATAAGGGATTTGATTTAGCTCATACCTGAATGGTCTAGTGGTTTTGCCCATTTTCTTCAGTAGGTCAGCTGTCCCCAACTCTTTGCAACCACATAGACTGCAGCACGCCAGGCTTCCCTGTCCTTCACCATCTGCTAGTGCTTGTTCAAACTCATGTCCATTGAATCGGTGATGCCATCCAGCCATCTCACCCTCTGTTGTCCTCTTCTTCTCCTGCCTTCAATCTTTCCCAGAATCAGAGTCTTTTCCAATGAGTTGGCTCTTCTCATCAGGTGGCCAAAGTATTGGAGTTTCAGCTTCAGCATCAGTCCTCCCAATGGATCTTCAGGGTTGATTTCCTTTAGGATTGACTGGTTTGATCTCCTTGCAGTCCAAGGGATTCTCAAAATACCTCTAGCACCGCAATTCCAAAGCATCAATTCTTCAGCACTCAGCTTTCTTTATGGTCCAGCTCTCACATACTGAAATATTATTTCACATGTTGATTTTCTAATTTGAAATACAGATCCTGGAAATCACTACATATCAATTCTAGAGATTTTTCTTATTCTATATCATTAGGCAGATGCACCATATTTATGCAACCAATGTTCTCTGTATGGGAATTTGGGTTTGTGAGGTAATAGAAAATATATATTGGTCTCTATACCTGGTTCCTGGTGCAGAGCTACTAAAGCTCTTATGTTCCCCTCAGTGATACAAGGACTAGAAACATATTTTGCTGTAACATCTGGTCTTAGACCCTGGTTCCTGACATACAGTTCCTAAATCCCTTGGAATGTCCTGAATGGTAGCAGTGTCTTTTGTTCTAATTAGGTGAATTTTGTGGGTTCTTGGATAGGTGCTGGTCACCAGAAAGACCAAGGCATGATAGAAGCTTGGACTTTTCAGCTCCATCTATCATTCTCCAGGGAGAGGGTAGAAGCTAGAAATGGAGTTAATGATCAATAAGGTGGCCTGAAGAAACCTCCATAAAAAGCCCCCAAATGTGTGGTGGTTAGAGAGCTTCTAGTTGGTGAGTACATGGATTTCCTGGGAGAGAGATGCATCTCAGGGGCGGGGGGGCATGGAGCTTTCATACCCTTTCCAATATAACTTTCTCTGTGTATCTCTTCCATCTGAATGTTTGTTTGTCCTTATCACATCCTTTTATAATAAACTGGTGGTTCAGGAAGATCCCTTGGAGAAAGGAATGGCTACCCACTCCAGTATTCTTGCCTGGAGAATACCATGGACAGAGGAGCCTTTTGGGGTATTGTCCATGGAGTCACAAAGAGTTGGACATGACTGAGCAACTGACACTAAACAGTAAGTAAGCTATTGTTCTGAGTTCTGTTAGCTCTGGCTCTGGCAAAGTAATGGAACCTGCCAAAAGGATCTTGGGATCCTCCAATTTATAGCTCATAATCAGAATCACGGGTAACAACCTGGACTAGTGATTGGCCTCTGAAGTTGGTAGGAGGGAATCTCAAGAGGCTGAGCCTTCAACCTATGGGAGCTGTCAAGACAAGTGTCAGAATTGAGTTAAATTTTAGGCCACCCAACTAGTGTCTCAGATTTACTTGGTGTTGGGGAAGAAAACACCACATGGGGTGGCAGGAGTGTGAGGATGGCAGTAGCAATGTGAAACTGAAAAAGAAACACAGGAGAAGTTAGTCTCTCATACACAGGACAGTTTCTGAAAATTTGCTATTAAATATAAGGCAATGCGGCTACCTACTCAATGGACATGAACTTGTACAAACTCCAGGGAAATGATGAGGGATAGGGAAGTCTGGTGTGCTTCAAGACCTTGAGGTCTTGAAGAGTCAGACAAGACTTGTCTACTGAACAATGAACAGCAGTGTTGCTACAGTAGTGCACTGAATATCTTGCATATTTTTCATCTCCATTAATAGGAGATACATTAGTATCTAGCTGAATATCTAAGGTTTGCTGGACAAAAGTAAGTGCAAATGTAGTTTTATTAGATAGTAGATATTATGGGATTTTGTTCTGTAGGCATTTCTACCAGTAATATACCGGAGTATCTATTTTTTCATAAACTCAACAACAGAGTATAAGCTAAACTTTTGAATTTTTGCTAAAGTAACATGTAAAACTTGCATCTTAATGGCTTTCATTTGAATTTCTCTTATTGTGAGTAAAATTGAAAATCATTCTTGTGTTTGAAAGTGTTAGTCACTCAGTCGTGTCCGACTCTTTGTGACCCCATGAACTGTAGCCCACCAGGTTCCTCTGTCCATGGAATTCTCCAGGCAAGAATATTGGAGTGGGCTGCCATTCTCCAGGGGATCTCCCCAACCCAGGGATCGAATCTAGGTCTCCTGCATTGCGGACAATTTTTTATCATCTGAGCCACCAGGGAAGCCCAAATTTATATCATTTTAAAAAAATTTTCCATTTTCTCAATTTGTAAAGAGCTCATTATATATTAGAAATATTAGCCTTCAATTTGTGACACACATTACAAATGTTTTTACCAATTTGTCTTCTGAATTTGCCTATGATGATTTTTGCCATTCAAAAAATATTTTTATATATTTAAATTTACCAATATTTAATTACAGAATAACTGGATTTTGAGTCATAGTTAGAGAGCTTTTTCTCTCTCATCAGGTTCTAAAGAAATTCACCTACTAGAAAATATAGCAGAAAAGCTTGTATGGTTTTAATATTTTATATTTAGATCTCCTATGCATTCAGAGTTTATTTTTGTGTATAGTGTGAGGCATAAATCCAATTTTATCTTTATACAAATGGCTGTCTGTCACAACACCATTTAATAAAACATCCTTCTTTTACTCAGATGATCTGATAATTTCTACTATAGTATTAGATATAAAAAGTCACCTTTCATTATCAATAGCTCCTTGATGCCAGCTGCTATTGTCAAGTTAATATTCCAAAACACAGTTGTTACTATATAACATTTACTATATCCTAAATAACACCACCAAATGTACCAATATGTGACAGTTTTTAAATTAAGTATGAAAGTTTAAGCTTCCTGCTGCTTCTTACAATATGGCAGACAAGGTATCCTGAAAAAACACTCTATTTAAAACATGTAGAAATCCTGGATAAAAGTCAATAAACAACATTGATAATGCATTGCTAGATTTAAAGGAAAATAAGCTCAACTAAAATGAAGAGAAAATGAATCTGATCAGGTAACAGAATGGGAAACAGGAATGAGGTTATTTGTCAATATCAGGATGTAAACCCTTGGTCCATATATGGCAGGAAAACTAAACTTCAAACCAGAAAAAGGCGGATCTCTCAATACTATTCTCTTAATGAAAAGATAAAAATTTAATGAATCTGTCTTATAGCTTACAGGAAAATCTTGGACCAGCCAATCCCATTCCTTATGAAATAATCTAGAAAAATTCTTATTGCATACATGTACCAACAGATATGTACAAACACAAAAAATAAGTCAAATATCTAAGACTTTTAAAAATTGTAATGAATTCATTTAGTAGAAAAATACAGTATTAAAAATATGAATAAACTCCACCACTAATATCAACACAGATGAAACATACAATATTGAGCAAAAGAGGAAGTAAGATACATGTTTTCAATTTAAAGTGCATGTAAAATAAAGGATGCATCTTATATAGACATGTCTACATATGTAGTAGTATACTATGAAGATGTTCGAGGAAATGATCAGTACAAAACTCTGCTTGTGTTCATGTCCTGGAAGTGGAGAGGAAAGTGAGTGTAAAGAGTACATGGAGGGCTTCAAAGTGTTAACAATGTTTTATGTCTCAAGCTTGGTGTTGTTTAATTAACATCTGTTTATATCTTATATTCAATTCACTAACTTAGTCTACAAGATATAAATATATTAATCACCTACTATGTGAAATTAGAGATACCAAGGGAAAATTTCATACAAAGATGGGCACAATAAAGAACAGAAATGGAATAGACCTAACAGAAGCAGAAGATATTAAGAAGAGGACAAGAACACATAGAAGAACTAAACAAGATCTTCATAACCCAGATAATCAAGATGGTGTGATCACTGACCTAGAGCCAGACATCCTGGAATGTGAAGTCAAGTCGGCCTTACAAAGCATCACTATATACAAAGCAAGTGGAGGTGATGGAATTCCAATTGAGCTATTTCAAATCCAAAAAGATGATGTTGTGAAAGTGCTGCACTCAATATGCCAGTAAATTTGGAAAACTCAGCAGTGGCCACAGGACTGGAAAAGGTCAGTTTTCATTCCAATCCCAAAGAAAGGCAATGCCAAACAATGCTCAAACTACACACAATTGCACTCATCTCACACCCTAGCAAAGTAATGCTCAAAATTCTCTAAGTCAGCTTTCAACAGTACCTGAACCATGAACTTCCAGATGTTCAAGCTGGATTTAAAAAAGGTAAAGGAACCCGAGATCAAATTGACAACATCTGTTGGATCATTGAAAAAGGAATAGAATTCCAGAAAAATATCTACTTCTGCTTTATTGACTATGCCAAAGCATTTGATTGTGTGGCTCACAACAAACTATGGAAAAAATTTCAAGAGATGGAATACCAGACCACCTGACCTGCCTCCTGAGAAATCTATCTGCAGGTCAAGAAGCAACAATTAGAAATGGATATGGAACAACAGACTGGCTCCAAATCGGGAAAGGAGTATGTCAAGGCTATATACTATCACCCTGCTTATTTAACTTATAAGCAGAGTACATCATGAGAAAAGCCAGGCTGGAAGAATCACAAACTGAAGTCAAGATTGCTGGGAGAAATATTAATAACTTCAGATATGCAGATGACACCACCTTTATGGCAGAAAGTGAAGAACTAAAGAGCCTCTTGATGAAAGTGAAAGAGGAGAGTGAAAAAGTTGGCTTAAAACGCAACATTCAGAAAACTAAGATCATGGCATCTGGTCCCATCACTTCAAAGCAAATAGATAGGGAAACAATGGAAACTGACAGACTTTATTTTTGGGGGGCTCCAAAGTCCCTGCAGATGGTGACTGCAGCCATGAAATTAAAAGATGCTTGCTCCTTGGGATAAAAGCTATGATCAAACTAGATAGCATATTTTGCTAGACAGCATTACTTTACCAACAAAGGTCTATCTAGTCAAAGGTATGGTTTTCCAATAGTCATGTATGGTTGTGAGAGTTGGATTATAAAGAAAGCTGAATGCTGAAGAATTGATGGTTTTGAACTGTGGTGTTGGAGAAGACTCTTGAGTGTTCCTTAGATCACAAGGAGATCAAATCCATCCATCCTAAAGGAAATCAGTCCTGAATATTCATTGGAAGGACTGATGCTGAAGCTGAAACTCCATTACTCTGGCCACCTGATGCAAAGAACTGACTCATCTGAAAAGACCCTGATGCTGGAAAGATTGAAGGCAGGAGAAGGGGACAACAGATGATGAGATGGTTGGATGGCATCACTGACACGATGGCCATGAGTTTGAGTAAGCTCCAGAAGTTGGTGATAGACAGGGATGCCTGGCACGCTGCAGTCCGTGGGGACGCAGAGAGTGGACACAACTGAGCAACTGAACTGAACAGATGTGACAGACATTTTTCGGGGCAATTGCTGAACAAAAGAGATGAAAAATTGTGGCTTTGGAAGAGCTTGTGTTCTAGAAAGTGGAAGTGTTATTCACTCAGTCGTGTCTGACTCTTAGCGATGCCGTAGACATTAGCCTGCCAGGCTCTACTGTCCATGGAATTCTCCAGGCAAGAATACTGGAGTGGGTTGCCAGTCTCTTCTCCATGGGATCTTCCTGTCCCTGGGATCGAACCCTGGTTTCCTGCATCGCAGGCAGATTCTTTTCCATCTGAGCCACCAGAGCTGTTCTACAGGAGGAATATAAAAAACAAATTTTAAAATATTGTAAGTAAAAAACGACATAGTGCAATAGAGGAAAACAAACAGCAATATAAGGTAGACTGGTACTACAAGTGACAGGAGGAATAATCTAGGGTGAGAGAATAATGTAAGGTAGGAGGTCTCACTGAGGCGGCATTTGAGCAAAGACTTAAAGAAAATGAGGGAGGATAAAATATTTTGAAAGAAGAGCATTTTAGATAGTACAACATGTCGTGCAAAGCCCTAAGGCTAGCACATGCCTAGAGTGTTCATGGATTGGCAAAAATGCCACCTGTGTAGGAACAGACTGAGTAAAAGGAAATGCAGCAGAAAATGAGGTCAGAGGTGTAAAAGGTGGTGGTTACCAATATTCTAGGGCTTGATGGCAAGGGTAAAGGTTTTGACTTCTGCTCTGAGTAAAAATGGGGACCTAATGTCAATACAAGACTTTGAGCAGAGAATTGACATTTTTTTCTTCCAGTTGAGATATGATTGACATATAACACTGTGTATGTTTTTAAGATATGTAATAATTTGACTTATGTACATTGTGGAATGATTGCTATCATAAATTTAGTGAATATCCATCATCCAGGTATAATATTAAAGAAATAAAAAAAAATTTTTTTTCTTGCAATGACAACTTTTAGGGTTTACTCTCTTAACAGCTTTCACATGTACCACACAGCAGTGTTAGTTATCTTTATAGAACTTATTTGGTGGGGAGGGGCTTCCCAGGTGGGTCAATGGTAAAAGAACCTGCAGGAAGTGTAGAAGACACAGGTTCGATCCCTCAGTCAGGAAGATCCCCATAAGAAGGAGAAGGCAACCCACTCTAGTATTCTTGCCTGGGAAATCCCATGGAGAGAGGAGCCTGGCATTCGACAGTCCATGGAGTTGCAAAGAATTGGACACAACTGAGCATTCATGCACTCTGTAGTACTTATTTCTCTTATAAATGGAAGTTTGTGCCTTTTTACTACCTTCATCATAATTTCCCCTGCACCACTTCCAATTTGATGTTTATTGGACTTACTTTTTAAAGTACCAGTCCCCTGAGGTATGAAGAATAGACTGCAAGGGGATGAGGATATAAGTGAGATAACCAGTTAAAAGGCCATAACAGTAATCAAGTCAAGAGAGGATGATGGTCCGAACCAAGGAGGTCATATAAGAGCTACTGAGAAGTAGAGGTTCTGCTCTGAATTTAGACACAACAGGATTTCTGGATGGACGGAACATAGAATGTGAAAGAAAAAAAGTATCTAGGAAAACTCCAAAGTGTTTGACATGGGCAAAAAGAATAGTTAGAATGAACTGACTTAGGAGACTGAATTTAAACAGCAAAAGATTATATTCTCACAGTTCTGGTGGCTGGCCATCTGAATGTGGGTGTCCCAGTTTGGTTTCTTCTGAAGCATCTCTCCTTGGCTTGCAGATGGTTGCATTCTTTCTATGTGTTCACATGATCCTTCTTTGCACACATGTCTGGTGTTTCTCTGTGTGTCCTAATCTCTTCTTATAAGGACATCAGTTACATTGGATTAGGGTCCACCCAAAGGACTTCATTTTACCTTAATTATCAACAGTGGCAGACTTTATTTTCTTGGGCTACAAAATCACTGCAGATGGTGACTGCAGCCCAGAATTTAAAAGACACTAGATCCTTGGGAGAAAAACTATGACAAACCTAGACAGCATATTAAAAAACAGAGACATTACTTTGCCAGCAAAGGTCCATCTAGTCAAAGCTAGTTTTTCCAATAGTCATGTATGGATGTGAGAGTTGGACCATAAAGAAAGTGGAGCACCAAAGAATTAATGCTTTTGAACTGTGGTGTTGGAGAAGACTCTTGAGAGTCCCTTGGACTGCAAGATGAAACCAGTAAATTGTAAAATAAATCAGTCCTGAAGATTCATTGGAAGGACTGACACTGAAGCTGAAGCTCCAATATTTTGGCCACCTGATGCAAGGAGCTGATTCCTTAGAAAGAACCCTGATACTGGGAAAGATTGAAAGCAGAAGAAGAGGGTGACAGAGGATGAGATGGTTGGATAGCATCACCAAGTCAATGGACTTGAGTTTGAGCAAGGTCTGGGAGATGGTGAAGTACAGGAAGCCTGGTGTGCTACAGTCCATGGGGTCACAAAGAGTCAGACATGACTGAGCAACTGAACAACAATGTCTTAAAAGTCCTATCTCCAAATACAGTCACATTCAGAAGTATTAGAAATTAAGTCTTCTACATCTGAATTGGAGTTGAGGGTGTGGGGGCAGGGGCACAATTGAGCCCATAACAGTGGGTAAGTAGGTTTGGGGATGGAAGACTAAATAGTTTAAGTACATGTTAATTTAATACATCCTGGGCATCTACATAGAGATGTTGAGTAGGCAGTGTGACACATGGGTCTAGAATTCAGGGAATAGATAATAGCTAAAAATGTAAATTTTAATGCTGGCAGAGGAGTTTAAAGCCATGAGACTTGACGAGATCATCAAGGGAGTAAAGTTAAGTAGAGATGAAAAAGAGGATCAAGGTTGGAGCCACTGGGCTCCCCCAAATAAGTAACTGACGATAAGCAGGAGCTATCAAAGGAGACTGACAAAATATTCTAAGTTGAAAATTCAACATGCCTTGAAAAACAAAGCAAAAGTAGTAAGAAAGAGAAAATGACATACAAAATATTACCATGTGGTCAAATAAGATGAGGTCTAAGAATTGTTCAATGAATTTGTCATTATGAAGATCATTGGTGAAACCATTAAGTATTACATTGGTGAAGGACAGAAATCTGAGTGGAGTGGGCTGAAGAGAGAATAAAATCTGAGAAATTGAAGTTAGAGGAAAGATCATTGTTTTAAGAAATTTTGTCTTTAAAGGGAACAGAATAAAAGGGCAGTAGCTCATGGGGAATACGGGGTCAAGAGAAAGTTTTGTTTATAAGATTGAAGAATAATGCTGATGGGAAAGCTGTCATAGACAGGACAAAATTGATGATGGAAGAGAAAGTAAAGAGACTTGCTAGAGCAGTTTCTTCAAGTGAATAAGCAATACTGTGATCTATTTCAGGGATTATCTTTAGATGGAAGGGCAAAGACAATAAAAGGCTTGTAGACAGAGTGTAACAGCAGCCATGAAATTAAGACACTTGCTCCTTGGAAACAAAACAATGACAAACATAGACAATGCATTAAAAATCAAAGATATCACTTTTCTAACAAAGGTCCATATAGTCAAAACTATAGTTTTTCCGGTAGTCATGTACAGATGTGACCATTGGACCATAAAAAAGGCTGAGTGCCAAAGAATTGATGCTTTTGAACTGTGGTCCTGGAGAAGACTCTTGAGAGTCCCTTAGGCAGCAACGAAATCAAACCAGTAACCCTAAAGGAAATCAACCCTGAGTATACATTGGAAGGACTGATGCTGAAGCTGAAGCTCCAATACTTTGGCCACCTGATGCAAAGAGCTGGCTCATTGGAAAAGACCCAGATGCTGGGAAAGATCGAAGGCAAAAGAAGATGGCAGCAGAGGATGAGATGGTTACATAGCACCACCAACTCAATGGACATGAATTTGAACAAATTTAGGGAGATAGTGAAGGACAGGGAAGGCTGGTTTGCTTCAATCCATGGGGTCATAAAGAGTTGGACATGATTTAGTGACTGAACAACAATGCATAATATATATATCAGTTCAGTTCAGCTCAGTCGCTCAGTCGTATCCGACTCTTTATGACCCCATGAATCGCAGCACACCAGGCCTCCCTGTCCAGCACCAACACCCAGAGTTCACTCAGACTCACGTCCATCGAGTCAGTGATGCCATCCAGCCATCTCATCCTCTGTTGTTCCCTTTTCCTCCTGCCCCCAATCCCTCCCAACATCAGAGTCTTTTCCAATGAGTCAACTCTTCACATGAGGTGGTCAAAGTACTGGAGTTTCAGCTTTAGCATCATTCCTTCCAAAGAAATCCCAGGGCTGATCACCTTCAGAATGGACTGGTTGGATCTCCTTGCAGTCCAAGGGACTCTCAAGAGTCTTCTCCAACACCACAGGTCAAAAGCATCAATTCTTTGGTACTCAGCCTTCTTCATAGTCCAACTCTCCCATACATGACCACAGGAAAAACCATAGCCTTGACTAGACCGACCTTTGTTGGCAAAGTAATGTCTCTGCTTTTGAATATGCTATCTAGGTTGGTCATAACTTTCCTTCCAAGGAGTAAGCGTCTTTTAATTTCATGGCTGCAATCACCATCTTCAGTGATTTTGGAGCCCCCAAAAATAAAGTCTGACACTGTTTCCACTGTTTCCCCATCTATTTCCCATGAAGTGATGGGACTGGATGTCATGATCTTCCTTTTCTGAATGTTGAGCTTTAAGCCAACTTTTTCACTCTCCACTTTCACCTTCATCGAGAGGCTTTTGAGTTCCTCTTCACTTTCTGCCATAAGGGTGGTGTCATCTGCATATCTGAGGTGATTGATATTTCTCCCGGCAATCTTGATTCCAGCTTGTGTTTCTTCCAGCCCAGCATTTCTCATGATGTACTCTGCATATAAGTTAAATAATGCATATATAATGCACTTGTATATCAACTGAAGTCTCACTTAGCTTTAAGAATTAATATTTTGTCTTCCCCTTCCCCTGCCCCATTCTTCTGGAAAATACTCATTTATACTAGGTGGGTGCTTCTGTAGAGGAATGTGGGCTGCCCATTGACCAGAGGGATGAATATATGATTCACAGTGGTTTGCAGTAAATGACCCAGGTATAGTTATATTACCACTCATTGTCTTTCCCTAAACTGTTCACATATAAGCTAAATAAACCTCCTTGATACCAGTACTGCAAGGCTGTAAGCTTAAAACTTCCTTCTAAATGGATAAGTTGTTCTAGAGAAGAAAGTCTAAAAAGAGTCAAAGAGAGGAGGCAGAGAATAATATTTTCCTGACATTGTTTGTGTTCATGGTTCTGGTTGTCTTTAAGGTCATCTCTACTGAGTTCTTCCCAGTAACCTGAGCTGTGAATATCTTTTTTGACTGAAGCTATAACAGGATTAGTCCAGGTATTCAGGGACCTACAAAGTTTATACAAATCTTACTTCTGGTCTTTTCTTTCTAGCATAATCTTTTCTTCCTGTGCTTCAACTGCACTCAACTGTAATTGCAGTCAGTCTTAACTTTTCCTCAGTTCTCCCGCCTCACATCTTAATAACCAGCCTTTTCTCAGCCTCCTTCAGTCTTTCCTGAGTCAGAATCTTACCTCTGCCATTTTAATCCACACCACTTCCATGTCTCACCTTGTTGAATAAACAAATGATTCTTGATTTCTAACTTTTTTCTTGATTTGATCATTCTATTTCATTTACCAGGGGTTCTCCATCTATTCAGCCAATACTGTCTCCTCTACTGTGTAGGGTCCTGATGACTCTAACCTAAAGCAAATTTTCCCTCATTAAAGCTCTTTACCTCTCTTAAGCGATTTCTTTCATTTTTGCTTTGCCTGCAGTTATTTGGGACCTCTTATAAGATGATAAACATACTGAGAGCAGTTTTAGTCAACATTGTTTATCTACAACTCCTTGTATATACTATGTTCTCAACAAGTACCTATTATTCTAAGTTATTAAAAATGAACCTATTTTTGTTATTTAGAAAACTGTATTTGACTGCTGCTGCTGCTGCTAAGTCGCTTCAGTCGTGTCCGACTCTGTGCGACCCCATAGATGGCAGCCCAGCAGGCTCTGCCGTCCCTGGGGTTCTCCAGGCAAGAACACTGGAGTGGGTTGCCATTTCTTTTTCCAATGTATGAAAGTGAAAAGTGAAATTGAAGTTGCTCAGTCATGTCCGAGTCTAGCGACCCCATGGACTGCAGCCTACCAGGCTCCTCTGTCCATGGGATTTTCCAGGCAAGAGTACTGGAGAGGGTTGCCATTTCCTTCTCCGGTATTTGATTGGGGAAATATTAAGTAATATAGGCTATAATGTATTCTGCTAGTAATTACAAAGCAACTTTTGATAAAGTTTGGGATTAGTAACAATGAGTGGTGAAAAGATGAGAATATATGCCTCTTGGTTTCCTTTGTTTACATTATTTTATGTTCCCTTTTCCGTTCTAAACTTTATTTAAGACTGAGAAAATTGAGCAATAATGAAGGAAAAGAATGTGGAAATGTGGTATTTCAGAAAAGAACATTGATATGCCATTATTCTTGGACTGCAATTTTTTGTTCTATAGAAAAATATCACCCTGACCTCAGTTCGAGATAGCCTCTGTGAACAGAAACACATTAGTCAATATCTCCATATAATTGTTGACCCGTCAACTGCCATCCCTGCTTTATAAATATTGTCTAATTTTTGAAATTTATTTGTTTTAAATGAAGGCTGCTGCTATGAGGCTTATAGGTTAATTATGCCTATTCACACACACAAAAAAATGTTTTAAATTTGTTGCTAAAAATTTCTGGATCCAGTAGAAAATTATAAAATTAAAAAAAAAAATACTATTTACCATTTGTAGTTAAGAGCTGATCAAGACAGCCCACTGACCCATCAATACTCTGACACCTTCAACAACTTACATCTCTTCCTTTAATATCACATTTTGTCAAACACATCAACATATAATGACAGAGATTAAACATCTTATGATTGTGTAAGTCAAACCGTCATTTTAGCATTAATATTCATACCCAACATTAGAACACACTAAACTGAAAGAAATTCTAAACCATGATTATACATTTTAAAAATCTGAGTTTGCAGATGATAAACCTAAATAATAAAATGTATTATCCTATTAACCTATACTAAGATAACCCTATTGCCTGCAAAAGCTAATAGCTCGTCACAGCTTAAAAAATGAAAATGAATCACCATTAGACTAATAATGCAATATAATCTGCCATGTAATGCAAATACCAAATGTTATATTCATGAAAAAAAATGGGAATTTTTTCTTTGGCTATGGAATGTTATGTTCCCTTTGGATTATCTTCTGTGGGCCCATTTTTACCCTGAGATAATGAACATTTTGCATGAGTAACCCAGGATAGACTATAGTCTTTTGAAACTAACTCTTTCTTACTGCCAAATAAATCTCTTTTAAATATGTTCTCTGTGAGGCAATCATGACATCCATTGGCCAACTGGATCTGAGGTTATGCCTGGATACTTTCCACATTGCACGTGGTTGTCAATTTGAATTGTGTATCAACTACCCATCATATCTGGCACATCTGTACTTAACATTGGCATTAATTTTACCCTATTGTTCTAATTGCAGTACTTTGATGTAATGACACCATTCAATTCACAGATGGTACTGGTGGGGGGTTTTCCCAAAAAAAATATAATGTAATTTTAATTTGGAATGTGAGAATGCCAAAAATAAGAGCTTCATTGATTAAGTTATCTGAGCCTGCTAAACAGTTGAACATTCGAACTAAATTGGAAAAACTGGGAAAGAGAACAGCAGGTTTCAATACCAACCTACTGCAAATGTTTTGTTTTTTGATTATAGTCCCTGGAGCTCATAAGACTTATCTGTTCACAAGCTAACTTTGACATACTTAGGGAAAGCAAAATAAAATCTGTAGTTTCAAAGAGATAAAGTCAATTTTTTAAAGGTGAAACCATTGGGATAATTGAGAAGTCTGTAATTTGAAAATTAATCTTTTAAGTGGAAAAATTTAAATTAGTTAAATTAGTTAAAGTATTTTAACAGATTTGATAAACATAGATAGATATTGCTATGACATCATGAAATAATGTCTATCACAATTTGTATTTTATAAAATCATATCGGGGGAAAATCGAGTAAATTTCCAAAGGTCATAGCACCCCTCATAAATGGAGGAATGATGAGTATCCAGATCTCTACCTCTCATTAAAAAGTTATTTTATGAAATACTACCCATTTTGTTGAGTCAAAAACTGCCACCACATTGTTTCGATAGGAAACAGACTTCAGGGTGACAAAGTGTGCAAGTGCGGGACTATTAAATTTGGCTTTGGACTGGGGGCAGGGGATGGGAGGGACCTAAACATAAGAACAGTTCATTTTAGTAATTTACATAGAAATAAAAACAGAAGTTGGAGGAAGTCATGGAGGGAATGAGGGAGTGGAAGTCCAAAAGGGCCACTAATCATTCATTTATTACATTACAGTAAAATACATCAAATCAGGAGCTAAGAGGATTCTAGCATAGCTGTATATGTCTGATGAGTGATAGGATGTACTAATTGACTTTTTTTTCAGTAGGCTTTTATGAGACCAGTGTGTCAGGGGTGTGTGTAATTTCCTTGGTTCTGTCTCGCCACAGCCAAAATTTGAAGAGAGACTTCAGTGTTACAGCCAGTGTTAACAGTGCTATAGCCCTTAGACAGACCAGGGTTATACAACCCCGTGTCACAGCTCAGTTTCATTTAGAAAGTAAGGGAAAATACATCCTCGAGGCACGAGGGCAGGCTGACCCAAAAGACGCGAAGAGAAAAGAAGCCCCTCGCTCAATTTTGGCTCCTCTTTTTATATGTTTTTTTCTCCTCCCCCTGAGCCTGCCCTATGTAAATTGGGCTAGCAAGAAGGGCTGTTTGTTTTACCTGAGGTCCTCACTCTGGTCCTTGGACCTTCCTTTGTTCTATTTTCATGGGCTTTTCCCTTCTTTGTCTTTTAGCCATCGCCATTTTGAACTCCCTTTTCCTATTCTAACTACCTAACATTTCCCTCTCAAGAGATGGGAGGCCCAATTCTATGGGATGTCGAGGTCTCTCTGGCTACTTCCTGCTGGGATGGTGAGGGGACTTGGGCCTCCCCCTCTTGCTAGTCTCAAGCCTCAGAGTCCTTATAGGGGTGTCCATCTAAGGGTGAGGGATATTTTCTGTGGTCGGCTGTAGTTTTATATATCCTCATTCAACTGGCACTGCATGTTGTAGCTTGTTGACCTGGGCAGAAAAAAAACAGGTTAGACAGTTAATAATACATGGAGCAATCATAAGCAGCATCAATATGGTGATGACAGGGACTACTAAGGGCATTAGCCAACTCCAAATTTCCCATCGCCAGGAGGATCCCCCAAAAAGAGATTGTAGCCACCCTGAGCACTCCCCAGCTTGTTCTTTGAGATCCTATAGGGTCTGAATGTTTTTCTTGAGGAGTGTGAGACTTTAACTTAGCTGGAGGTATTTACCAGAAATAACACATCTCATTTAAGATGGCTCTAGTCCCTCCTTGTTCAAGGGTCAGGAGATCTATCCCTTGTTTGTTTTGGAGTGCAACCCCTGCCAAGCTGTGTTGGCTCTTTAGAGCTATCCTGAGAAACCTTATCCCAAAGATTTAATTTTGGTGGTGTTCATTAGAATGGCACTCATTTGCAGTTCTGAATTGGCATCTGAGATCTCCCAGGGGCTCACAAGTGGATTGAGTGTCCTCTTCTGTTTTCTTCCATGGCTTGACTTGTGAGTAGTGAATCCAGGACTCATGTCCTGGAACCTTAACTGCTGTTGGGGTAGATAGTATTACAGGGCAGGGCCCTTCCATGTGGGCTGGAGTTGAGCCTTTGGGGACCCATCTTTCCAGACTGTAATTAGGACTTGAGTCCCTGGAGGATATAGTGGTGGCTCTTTAGAATCTTTTGGGTCCTGGTTGACACCCCACAAGCGTATATCCTGTTGGAACTGCCCAACGGCCATGCGTATAAGACCAGAGGGCCTGAGTCTCTGGATCTAGTAAGAGGTCATTGACATAAACAAAAGGTCTCCCATATAGCATCTCATAAGGACTAAGACCAACCTGTTTCTTAGGGGCAATACATACAGAGGATAGCTGTTGGTAAAGCCTCCTTCCATCCCAGGGAGGTCTCCTGGGTTATCTTTTTTATCACTGATTTTAAGAATTGGTTGGCTCTTTCTACTTTTCCTGAAGACTGAGGCCTCCAGGCACAATGGAGATGATAAGTAATGCCCAATGCTTTAGAGACCCTTGGTGACCTTAGAAGTAAATGATGTCCCATTGTCACTTTGTAATGACCTGGGCAGACCAAGTTTCAGAATGATTTCAAGGAGCAGTTTTTTTTTTTTTTTTTTTACCACCTCCTCAGCCTTCTCAATCTGGATGGGAAAGCCTTCAATCAATCCTGTGGATTTATCTATCATGACTAATAGGTATGTATACCCTTGAGAAACTGGCATCTGGGTGAAGTCCACCTGCCAGTCCTCTACTGGGTAGGTCCCACGTCATTGGACAGGCTGGGCCAGCTGGGGTCTTCGAGCTCCTTGGAGGTTGTTTAATTGGCAAATGGGACAAGAGAAGACCACTTGCCGTATAGTCATTTGGAGGCCTGTTCCTCTGAAGGACCTTTCTAGTAATCTTTGGAGGGCCTTTTCCCCTAAATGAATGGTGGCATGATAGGAGTTAATCAACTTCCATTGGAGGTTCCCAGGCAGAAAAAGGAGCCCCTCCTTGTGGAACCACCCCATATGAATGATCTTCTTGAAAGCCTTCACTCTTAGCTTTAAGAGTCTCACCTTTAGTATACGGAGTTTCTGGCAAATTCGTCTGTGGAACTAAGGTGGCAATCCCTATTAGGCCGTTGTTCTGTAATGCTGCTTTCTTAGCTGCCTGATTGGCTGCTTTGTTCCCTCAAGCCACTTCCGTGCTCCCATTTTGGTGCCCTTTACAGTGGGAGACTGAAACCTCAGCGAGCAGATGAACTGCCTCCAAGAGCCTATGGATTTGATCACCATATTTGATTGGGGACCCTCGGGTGGTCAAGTGGCCTCCTTCTTTCCAAATAGCAGCATGTGCATTTCGCACCATAAACGCATACTTGGAGTCAGTGTAAATGGCTACTCTTTTTTCTTTTCCCAGCTCTAAAGCTCGAGTCAGGGCTATGAGCTCAGCTAATTGGGCTGAAGTACCTGGTAGCAAAGGTTTAGACTCTATGGTCTCAAAATTGGAGACTACTGCATATCCAGCTCTTCTTTTTCCATGTAAGACAAAGCTGCTTCCATCAGTGTACCAGATTTCCTCAGGATCAGAGGATCTTCTGGCAATCCCTCTCGTGGTTTTGTCCAGTGGTCCAAGGTTTCTAGGCAAGAGTGAAAGGGGAGAGAGCCCTCAAGGATATGCAGGAGGGTGGCAGGGTTAAGAACCTCACACGGGGATATAGTCAGGCCTGGATTTTTACTTTGTCCCTAAGAGAGAGTTTTAAAGCATCTTCTATCAGGACTGAAATAGCTGCAAGATTTCAAAGGCAGGGAAAGATCTCTTCCCAATAAGGGAGTAGAACACCCAGGGACCACCAGAAACTGGTGGGAAAATATTTGTCCATCCCAGCAACAAAGAAGTGCTCGGGTGAATATTTTTGTAATTGTTTTTTCTGTAGCACCCCAAATAGTACAGATTTGGGAGGAGAAAGCTCTGGGATAGGAGGTCAGGACAGAGTAGGTAGCCCCTGTGTCAACCAGGAAATTCTTGGACCTACCTGCCACATCCAGTTGCACCCTTGGCTCCAGTCCCATGATGGTTATCTGTGACAGGTGGGCTGGCTGGAGTGGCCACCCTGTTCAATCCTGTTGAACCATCATGAGAGAAGGCTTGGCACTTGACCTTGAGGCTCTTGGGTCCCTAGGGCAGAGTGCCACCCAATGTCCCAATTGATGGCATTTGTAGCAAGCCATTTTAGGAGATTTGTCATGGTTTGGCCCAATATTCCTCCTATCTACAGATTAGACATTTGCTTCATGCCTTATCCTTTAAAGACTCGGGATCTGCCATAGGGTTTCCCTGGAGGACGACCAACATCTGGGCATGCCTTGTCTCTTTCCTTTTCTCTCTTTCCTGCACCTTGGCCTCCCTCTCCCATTCTCTGTTATAAAAGGTATTGGTGGCTCTCTGGACCATCTCATCTAAAGAAGCAGCAAAGTCCTGCTGCTGTAGCTGTTGTAACTTTATCCTGATGCACATTGGGACAGGAATTTGTCCTTTAAAAATCATCTGTCCCTCATAAGAGTATAAGTCCAGATTGGTACACTTTTGGAGGGCTTCTTTTAGACTTTCCAGAAAGGCAATGGGGTTCTCGATGGACTCCTGAGTTACTGCTGAGACCGAGCACAGTCCCACAACTAATAGACTTCCTTCTATTTCCATGGGTGGGTTTCCTTAAGGGTGAGTCTTTTTAAAGACTTACCTACCCCGTACTGTTACAACTTAAGAGCCAGGCGTCCCTGGATCAAGGTGCAGGTCCCCAGGCAGGCTGAGGGATGACAGCCTCCTGGAGATCGAATCCCCAGGCAGGTTGAGGCAGGTCGGCCTCCCGAGAATTGGGTCCCTGGGCAGGTCAAGACATGTTGACCTCCTGGGATCCCTGAACTGGCGGATCCCCTGAGCAGGCTGAGGCATGGCAACCTCCTCGGGACCAGATCCCTAGGCAGGTCAAGGCAGGTTGATCTCCTGGGATCCCCAGGCTAGAGTTGGGTGTCCCAAAGGTCTCCAGCATGACCAGTGCTGGTTGGATTAAGGGGTTGTAATGGCAGAAAGTGAAGAGGAACTAAAAAGCCTCTTGATGAAAGTGAAAGAGGAGAGTGAAAAAGTTGGCTTAAAGCTCAACATTCAGAAAAGGAAGATCATGGCATCTGGTCCCATCACTTCATGGGAAATAGATGGGGAAACAGTGGAAACAGTGTCAGACTTTGTTTTTGGGGGCTCCAAAATCACTGCAGATGGTGACTGTCACCATGAAATTAAAAGACGCTTACTCCTTGGAAGGAAAGTTATGACCAACCTAGATAGCATATTCAAAATCAGAGACATTACTTTGCCAACAAAGGTCCGTCTAGTCAAGGCTATGGTTTTTCCAGTGGTCATGTATGGATGTGAGAGTTGGACTGTGAAGAAAGCTGAGTGCCAAAGAATTGATGCTTTTGAACTGTGGTGTTGGAGAAGACTCCTGAGAGTCCCTTGGACTGCAAGGAGATCCAACCAGTCCATCCTAAAGGAGATCAGCCCTGGGTGTTCTTTGGAAGGAATGATACTAAAGCTGAAGCTCCAGTACTTTGGCCACCTGATGCAAAGAGTTGATTCATTGGAAAAGACTTTGATGCTGGGAGGGATTGGGGGCAGGAGGAAAAGGGGACGACAGAGGATGAGATGGCTGGATGGCATCACTGACTCGATGGATATGGGTTTGAGTGAACTCCGGGAGTTGGTGATGGAGAGGGAGGCCTGGCATGCTGTGATTCATGGGGTCGCAAAGAGTCGGACACAACTGAGCGACTGAACTGAACTGAACTGAACTGAATCTTAACTTGGGCTTCCCTCATAGCTCAGTCAGTAAAGAATCTGCCTGCAATGCAGGAGACCTGGGTTCAATTCCTAGGTTGGGAAGATCTCCTGGATAAGGAAATGGCAATCTACTCCAGTATTCTTGCCTGGAAAATCCCATGGACAGGGGAGCCTGGTGGGCTACAGTCCATGGGTTCGAAACAATCAGACACGACTGACTAAACCACCACCACCAATCTTAACTCGTTGCTGGTCTGTCCACTGCAGATGGGAATAGACAGCATGATGTAAAGCAATCCAGTGCCCTGAGACTGGGAACCTGGTGAAACAGCCATAAGCCTTATCCTCATATTGCTCTGAGGGAATGTATGTCACTCACTGATTTCCTCCCCTAGTCCTCCATAAGAGCAGTTTAGGGTGTTTCCAATGGTAAACATTTCATTGTCATAGACCCACTTTAGGTAATAGCAGAAGTAATGACAAAGGAGTGGATTATCTTGTCTATTAGGGGCATTAGAGTATTTTAATAATAATCGAGGTAGAGTGATGTTGCCTGGTTGTAGGGGTTAGATAGTGGCTTAAGAATAAATTGATAAGAGGCAACAGATCAGATGTTTCATGAAACGGGAGTGGAGATTTGATCCAGGGGTATGTTTTTAACTTTGGGAGAAGGGTGGTAAGGGTTTGGGCCCAAACAGCCTTCAGGGCTAACTCCCAAAATAGCAAACATTATCCCTGGAAGCCCAATTGCCCTTGAAGGGATGCCACCAATAGATGAACTTCTAGTAGGCATTGTGTGTCTGTCACCCGCCCTAGCAGGTTCACTGAGAGAAGCTGTTGTTGCACAAGTTGTAGGAAACATGGAAGATGAAGGCCCAAGTATCTAGAGAGATTGGATATTGCACAGTATTTCCCTTCCAAAGGCCAGCATTTTCTAGTAGTAGTTTGAGCATTCTTTGGCATTGCCTTTCTTTGGGATTGGAATGAAAACTGACCTTTTCCAGTCCTGTGGCCACTGCTGAGTTTTCCATATTTGCTGTCATATTGAGTCCCTCCAGAAGATTATATAGGAATTGTGCTCTGGACTGGGATCAGGAGAAGAGCATGAAATAGGAGGGAAGGGGGCAGGGCACAACTTTGAAAGAATGACATAGCCCGAGGGCAAAACATAAACTGATTAAAATAAAATGGGTCCAAGATGACAAGTCAAATTCAACTAAACCTTGATCCTCAATCTGCAAGGTCAATGACACATCCAAGCCACTGTCACTCTCCTTTTTCACTTTTATCAAGATGCTCTTTAGTTCTTCTTCACTTTCTGCCATAAGGGTGGTGTCATCTGCATATCTGAGGTGACTGATATTTCTCCTGGCAATCTTGATTCCAGCTTGTGTTTCTTCCAGCCCAGCGTTTCTCATGATGTACTCTGCATAGAAGTTAAATAAGCAGGGTGACAATATACAGCCTTGACGTATTCCTTTTCCTATTTGGAACCAGTCTATTGTTCCATGTGCAGTTCTAACTGTTGCTTCCTGACCTGCATACAAATTTCTCAAGAGGCAGGTCAGGTGGTCTGGTATTCCCATCTCTTTCAGAATTTTCCACAGTTATTGTGATCCACACAGTCAAAGGCTTTGGCATAGTCAATAAAGCAGAAATAGATGTTTTTCTGGAATGCTCTGGCTTTTTTGATGATCCAGCAGATGTTGGCAATTTGATCTCTGGTTCCTCTGCCTTTTCTAAAACCAGCTTGAACATCTGGAAGTTCATGGTTCACATATTGCTGAGGCCTGGCTTGGAGAATTTTGAGCATTACTTTACTAGCGTGTGAGATGAGTGCAACTGTGCTGTAGTTTGAGCATTCTTTGACATTGACTTTCTTTGGGATTGGAATGAAAACTGACCTTTTCCAGTCCTGTGGCCACTACAGCATCATCTTTCAGGATTTGAAGTAGCTCAACTTGAATTCCATAACCTCCATTAGCTTTGTTCGTAGTGATGCTTCCTAAGGGCCACTTGACTTCACATTCCAGGATGTCTGGCTCTAGGTGAGTGATCACTCCACTGTGATTATCTGAGTCATGAAGATCTTCTTTGTACATTCTTCTGTGTATTCTTGCCATCTCTTCTTATTATCTTCAGAAAGTGAAAAACTAAAGAGCCTCTTGATGAAAGTGAGAGAGGAGAGTGAAAAAGTTCGCTTAAAGCTCAACACTCAGAAAACTAAGATCATGGCATCCTGTCCTATCACTTCATGGCAAATAGATGGGGAAACAGTGGAAACAGTAGCTGACTTTATTTTTTGGGGCTTCAATATCACTGCAGATGGTGATTGCAGCCATGAAATTAAAAGACACTTACTCCTTGGAAGGAAAGTTATGACCAAACTAGACAGCATATTCAAAAGCAGAGACATTACTTTGTCAACAAAGGTCTGTCTAGTCAAGGCTGTGGTTTTTCCAGTGGTCATGTATGGATGTGAGAGTTGGACTATAAAGAAAGCTGAGCACCGAAGAATTGATGCTTTTAAACTGTGGTGTTGGAAAAGACTCTTGAGGGTCCCTTGAACTGCAAGGAGATCAAACCAGTCCATCCTAAAGGAGATCAGTCCTGGGTGTTCATTGGAAGGACTGATGTTGAAGCTGAAACTCCAGTACTTTGGCCACCTGATGGGAAGAGCTAACTCATTTGAAAAGACCTTGATGCTGGGAAAAATTGAAGGCAGGAGGAGAAGGGGACTACAGAGGGTGCGATGGTTGGATGGCATCACTGACTCAATAGACATGAGTTTGGGTGAACTCTGGGATTTGGTGATGGACTGGGAGGCCTGGCATGTTGCAGTTCATGGGGTCGCAAAGAGTCAGACAGGACTGAGGGACTGAACTGAACTGAACTGAAGGCACTCTCAAAAGACCCAGGAGTGGGTACCCAATTGTTGGAATGATCCTCCCACTCATTAACATATGAAATCACCCAGTCCAGGAAAACTAGCCATACCGCATTCCATGGCCCCTGCACTCTCCTCTGCAATGGCTTACACCCTGTGGAGTGTGCTTCTCTCTAAATCTGAACAAATCCACCTCTTACCTGTATCTGTGTCTCTTACCGAATTTTTTGCAATGAGCCATCAAGAGCCTGAGCTTTCAGTTCAGTTCAGTTCAGTTGCTTAGCTGTGTCCAACTCTGTGACCCCGTGAACCACAGCACGCCAGGCCTCCCTATCCATCACCAACTCCCAGAGTTTACCCAAACTCATGTCCATTGAGTTGGTGATGCCATCTCACCATCTTATCCTCTGTCATCCCCTTTTCCTCCTGCCTTCCATCTTTCCCAACATCAGGGTCTTTTCAAATGAGTCAGCTCTTCACGTCAGGTGGCCAAAATATTGGCCACATCAGGTGGCCAAAATATTGGCCCAGTAGACAGTGGAGCCTTTGGGACACACTGAGGAGTAGCCCCTTCCAGAGTCCCTCAATTGTGCTCACTGCTGCTTGCCTGTTTGCTGGGGGTCAGGGAACCAAGAAACGAGAGACTGTAAAGGAATTAAGATTTTGTTAGCCATATGTCCTTCCAACCATAGGAGTGAGGACCTCCTACCTTAACTGGAGCTCTTCTGGAATCTGAGACTGAGCCACATGAGCATTCTGCCAAGTTTGCTTTTGCTGTCCTGGTTTCCAGCATGCTGGGCTTCTTGTCATTTATGCTGCGCTGGGTTTTCTTCAAGTTCAGCTTCCACCATGGGAGCTTTTGCCGAATTGGGCTTCTGCTGTACTTGGCTTCTGCCTTGCAGGGGCTGACCCAAGGTTGTTTCAGTCAGGTTAAATCCAAGAAAGAGTGCCATCAATGTCCAGGGAGCATGTAATGTCTTCTGTTCTGTCTTGCCACTGCAAAAATTTGAGGCAACGGACAATGGACCAGTGTTACAGCCCTGTGTTACAGCTCAGTTTCGTTTAGAAAGTAAGGGAAACTACATCCTTGAGGCATGAGGGTAGGCTGACCCAAAAGACGCCAAGAGAAGAGAAGCCCCTCACTCAATCTTGGCTCCTTTTTTTATGTTTTTTTCTCCTTACCCTGAGCCTGTCCTATGAAAATTGGGCTAGCCAGGAGGGCTGTTTGTTTTACCTGAGGTCCTCACTCTGGTCCTCGGACCTTCCTTTGTTCTATTTTCATGGGCTTTCCCCTTCTTTGTCTTTTAGCCACCACCATTTTGAACTCTTTTTTCCTATTCTAACTACCTAACAAATGGATTCTCAAGGAAGAGCTTGATGTGTGAGCAATACCCAGAGAAGGCTGTAAGTGCCCAGTTTCTGACCTTCTCTAGGACTGTCACGGGGTTTCCCAGGTGGTGCTAGTGGTAGAGAACCCACCTGCCAATGCAGGAGACCTGGGAGAGGTGGGTTCTATCCCTGGGTCAGCAACATCCCCGGAGAAGGAAATGGCAACCCCTTCCTTCTTGCCTGGAGAATCCCATGGACAGAGGAGCCTGGAAGGCTACAGTCCATAGGTTGCAAAAAGTCATACATGACTGAAGTGACTTAGCATGAGCACGAGGACTGTCACTAGGCCCCCTGACAACAAGGCAGCTGGTTGGGTCAAAAGGAGATATTTTGATGGAGAATATTTATTAGTCTTGGGGTTATAAGTAGTACTTCTCTGGTGTATAGGGAACAAAGTTATTCCCACTTCTGGGTGGAAGACTGAGTGACTTCAGTTAAGTGATAATGTAGGAAATGCTGTTATTTAGCACCATAAATATTGATGGTACTAGAATTTCTATCCTTTGAAGTTTGAATTTTACTTTATTATAAAATTCATGGGCTGATATGTCTTGGGATACTTGTAAATATGCAACATTCTTAGAACACAGTATCTTTCTACCCTCTACCTGCCAGTGGTCACAGGAAGCCCCAGTCCATTAAAATTGCCACCGTTTGTTACCTAGCATAAAGGACGTGTGAACACTGTGTTAGGTTAGGATAGGAGACTAGCCTGGGAGGCTGTAGACTCAAGTAATACTGGTTCATTTTGAACATACTTTTGGAATTTTCACCTGCATCTCTCAACACCTCTTTCTTCCAAAGCCTTCCCATTTTTGCCATAAACTGTAGTTATTTATTTAAATGCCACCTACCATGTAAAAAAGATGTACTAAGTTCTGTTTCCATCTCTCAGTGTTCACTGTGGAATTTCTGCATCAGTCATCCCCAAATTTGTATCCCCCTTATCTTCAGTGTGCTGCATGTGGTGCTAAGTTGCTTCAGTCATGTCTGACTCTTTGTGACCCCATGGACTATAGCCATGCCATCCTCCAGGGGATCCTCCCCACCCAGAGATCCAAGTGGCATCTCTTATGTTTCCTGTATCAGCAGGCAGGTTCTTTACCACTAGCACCATCTGGGAAGCCCTATGTGCAGTGACCAGTATTAAAAAGTTAGACTATCCTTGATTTTTCTAGCATGTCCTCAGTTACCAGTAAATTAGGTATCAGGAAGTCAATTAGAAGCCTCTTTTGGGAAAGCACAAATGGTAACTCATGGTGGCTTTTCAAGTCATTAAGCATTCTCATAGGCAATGGGAGGCTTCCCAGGGGGTGCAGTGACAAAGAATCTGCCTGCCAATACAGGAGACACAAGACACATGGGTTCGATCCCTGGGTCAGGAAGATACCCTGGAGGAGGAAATGGCACCCCACTTCAGTACTGCCTGGAGAATCCTGTGGACAGAGGAGCCTGACATGCTACAGTCCATGGGGTTGCAAAGAGTTGGATACTACTGAGCATACATGTACAAATGCATGCAGAGGCAATGGACTCCATGGAAAGCTAATTCTGGAAGTTGTGTGTGCACCAAGAATCTTGGAATCCAGCCTCCTCTGAAAGACTGTGACTCACTGCTAGTGTTTTGATACACTGCACAGAATCATGGGAAGAGTGTCATGAACAAAGTCCCTGATAGCATAAAGTTCACTCTCTGTTAGCTAATAAAGAGGTATCTTCATTTTAGGCAGGCATCCTTTCTGAGTGAGTAAATAAAGTTATGAAGCCGCTTTACGCTTCTGTTTTTCATGTTTTTTCTTTTAATCATTATCTAGAAATGATTTCTTTTCCACGGATTCCTTACCATCCCTCTATTCCATTTTGGTTTATCAACTTCCATATCTCTATTACCATCATTTTCTAAAAAGGTTTTCTCTCCAGGTATATATTTTTATTTTACATATATGCTGGTATGTGTGTATATACAAACTTCTTCAACTACTGTCAAAAGTGATTGCGTTCTAGTTCATTTTTGAGGTTCATACAGCTGTTAACTGAAGTGGCTATTAGAAGATGACTTAGCATACAATTTTAGTGTCACATGCTGCAAGTTTGAAAAGACCTACACCTGTGTTTACCTGTGTACTGGACCTGGTTCTAGGGAAATGCAGATGAGAGACAGGTGCCCAACCCACTTTGTTGCAATATTTACATTTTGCGGTAAATATGTTTAAGTCTCACATTTCTTGTTATACGCTCCTAATTATGATGAACAGCATTTCTATACCTCTCTCTGGGAAGTGCAATTCCTTCTCATTTGAGAAGTAGAAGTACAAAATTGATTTACAATCATGCCAATTTTTCAAGCTTATTGAAATAGATTCCAGAGCATGGCTCTTCAATGAATTTCATCTTAAGGCTGGTCTTTAGATAACTAAAATAGTGAAGCATCTTTTACATAAAATCTGGGTCTAAGAGTAAAACAAAATATTAAGAGATTGGAGTGCAGAAGTTCAGTGTTGGATCAGATGAACTCAAAAACATCGTTACAGAGTGCATATGGCTTTTAAATTGACAATATGAAATAATTGTACTAAGTAACATGAATTTTTTTTTCCCCATAGCACTGAGGCTTTTAAATATACTGCCTTTCTTTTCACTTCATTCATTTGATATTCATTGTGATCAGAACTTAGAAATTCCAAATGTGATCTTCCAGCTGAAAAGCTCTGGTTGTTAGGTTATTGGATTTTACAAATTCAGGCATGTTTTAATTAATTTTCTGAAATAAGGTCTAGACCACAATACTCAGAATATTAGGTTTTTAAATGACCTAGTAATTTTCCAAAAATATTTCAAAAAATCATATTTCCTAAAATATGATTGCCATACTAATATAAGCTTGATTTCATTGTCTTAATCAGCCTGCTGATGCTTCCGTTGCTAAAACAAAAAAACATTCATCTGCCCAGTTGTTCATTTTGACCAAACCTGGGGCTCCTTTGATCACAATAAGTAACAGGAATTGAATGTATTTTGAATAGGTCTGTAAAGTTGTTGATTAGCTTCAACATTTTCTCATAAATGTGAATTGAAAATTCTTAAATGTTTTTCTGAGTTTTAGATGTTCATAGTATTGATTTCCTAGCTTGTCTATACGGTAAGGATTTTTTCACACACAAGCGTGCCTTTAAAACCACTTGATTCAGCATGCAATATTTGGAATGATCTGAAATCATCCACTGAGCTGATAAGACCATTTCATTTCTCTGACATCATTTTTGAGTGGTATTCATGTGCTGAGATTTAAGAAAATATTTCAGCAATTTCATCATCTCTACGGTGTGTAAGTGCTAACAATAACCAAAACTTGTCTATGACATATAAACTTCTTTTTAGGAAACATATTTAATGACATTAATTATAGTTAAATGAATTAAGACTGATTAAATAATTCTGTTTAGCTTCCTTAATATACTAGAACAATGGTGTTTCCCTAATAATGGTTAGTACAGCGTGAATGCAAAATATCCATTCTTTATTTTATTCCTTGCAAAATGAAACAAAACTTAATGGTTTACTGAAATTACATCTTTTATGTTACTCTTTATTTAAAAAACGCTATGACAAATAAGTAGGCAAAAACCTTGATTAGATTCCTGTTTTGTCATAATGCCAACTCATCGTCTTACACTTTGATATTTGGATTTCCATCAATCAGATATTCTGAGAAACAGTAGTTCTTTTATATTTGGAAAGCAATGTATAATATAAATCAATTAGAACAAGATAAGTATTCTTTAAATGAGACTCAACTGGCTAAAATTTGTGTCCTGAAGAAATGGAGAAGGAAATAAGAATTTTTTGAGTGATTACTATGTTCTGGGGACTAAGTTAAACATCTTACACCTTTCTACTCATGTGATCCTCATAAAAGATCATATAATGATTCTTATTTTATAATTAAAGAAAATAAATTTTACAGTTTTGGGGCAAAATTTCCATGCATTTTCAAGAACATCCTTATGCTATTACTTGAATATATGTACGTCTTAGAAGAACCAGAGATCAAATTGCCAACATCCGCTGGATCATGGAAAAAGCAAGAGAGTTCCAGAAAAACATCTATTTCTGTTTTATTGACTATGCCAAAGCCTTTGACTGTGTGGATCACAATAAACTGTGGAAAATTCTGAAAGAGATGGGAATACCAGACCACCTGACCTGCCTCTTGAGAAACCTATATGCAGGTCAGGAAGCAATAGTTAGAACTGGACATGGAACAACAGACTGGTTCCAAATAGGAAAAGGAGCACGTCAAGGCTGTATATTGTCACCCTGTTTATTTAACTTATATGTAGAGTACATCATGAGAAACACTGGACTGGAAGAAACACAAGCTGGAATCAAGATTGCTGGGAGAAATATCAATAACCTCAGATATGCAGATGACACCACCCTTATGACAGAAAGTGAAGAGGAACTAAAAAGCCTCTTGATGAAAGTGAAAGTGGAGAGTGAAAAAGTTGGCTTAAAGCTCAACATTCAGAAAACGAATATCATGGCATCCGGTCCCATCACTTCATGGGAAATAGACGGGGAAACAGTAGAAACAGTGTCAGACTTTATTTTTTATGGGCTCCAAAATCACTGTAGATGGTGACTACAGCCACGAAATTAAAAGACGCTTACTCCTTGGAGGGAAAGTTATGACCAACCTAGATAGCATATTCAAAAGCAGAGCCATTACTTTGCCAACAAAGGTCCGTCTAGTCAAGGCTATGGTTTTTCCTGTGGTCATGTATGGATGTGAGAGTTGGACTGTGAAGAAGGCTGAGTGCCGAAGAATTGATGCTTTTGAATTGTGGTGTTGGAGAAGACTCTTGAGAGTCCCTTGGATTGCAAGGAGATCCAACCAGTCCATTCTGAAGGAGATCAGCCCTGGGATTTCTTTGGAAGGAATGATGCTAAAGCTGAAACTCCAGTACTTTGGCTACCTCATGCGAAGAGTTGACTCATTGGAAAAGACTCTGATGCTGGGAGGGATTGGGGGCAGGAGGAGAAGGGGATGACAGAGGATGAGATGGCTGGATGGCATCACTGACTCGATGGTCGTGAGTCTGAGTGAACTCCAGGAGTTGGTGCTGGACAGGGAGGCCTGGCGTGCTGCCATTCATGGGGTCGTAAAGAGTCGGACACGCCTGAGCAACTGATCTGATCTGACCTGATGTCTTTCAATTTTGAAACATGCATAACTTTTGGGCAAAAGTTATGTGCAAAGCGTGTAACAAATTTCTCACATACCTGATTCTAAATTTCTCACACAAACATAAGTTACATCTGTATGTCAAGGAACGTCAAGCTAAATTAAAAATAAGTCAGTGTTCCTAGCACAATCATTAACAGACTTCTTAATTAACCTGCCAAGTCTTTCAAAGATAGACATCATATTTGCTTTATAAATGAGAGCAGATTAAGCAATTTTTCTTTCACTGATTTTTTTTTTTACTCACTGTAGTTATTACAATTTCATATAGTCTATGAGTACTGCATCATCTAAGTAAGTGAAGACTTGAAAAGTATTTATTTGTTTAACTTCACCACTTCAATATGCAGTTGGATGTGACCTGGATAATGTAAGCTTTTTTAAAAAATTGCATGGATCACCCATGTTAAGCTACTCTTCTGTGTTTTGTGTTGGATCTGTCAAAGATTCTGAGTATGAAAATAGACCACAGGAATCAATTGAAAATAGTAGGAAAGACCTGGATAAATTCTAATGTGCCTTACCAATTTTAGTTTACAGGGATTATTTAATGCCACCTTCAGGATAATTCCCTATGTAGCCTCATAACTGGAACTGTGTAATTAGAAACATCACTGTATGACAGAGGAGGAAATTAAAAGCTACCAATTATGTAACATCTACTGTAAGACAGGCAGTATGCTATATGTCAGGGGTCGGCAAAATTCTTCTGAAAAGGGCCAAATAGTAAATAGGCACTGCAAGTTATATGGTCTCTGTAGCAACTACTCAACACTGCCATTGTATCATAAAAGCAACATTAGGATGTAGATGAACATACAATTTTTCATACAGAGTGAAGTAAGTCAGGAAAGAGAAAAATACATATTGTATATTAACGCACATACATGAAATCTAGAAAAATGGTGCTGATGAATCTTTGCAGTGCAGGAATGGAGTCACAGATGTAGAAAATGTACTTCGGGACACAGTAGGGAAGGAGAGGGTGGGACAAATTGGAAGATTAGGATTGACATATATATATACTGCTGCTGCTGCTGCTGCTGCTCAGTCTTTCATTTGCTTCCAACTCTTTGCGACCTCATGGACTGTAGCTTACCAGGCTTCTCTGTCCATGGGATTCTCCAGGCAAGAATACTGTGATGGGTTGCCATTTCCCTCTCCAGGGGATCTTTCCAACCTAGGGACTGAACCTGAGTCTCCTGCATCTCTTGCATTGCAGGCAGTTTCTTTACCATGTACAAACTAGATAGTTAGTGGGAAGCTACTATGTCACAGGGAGCTGAGCCTGGTGCTCTGTGACAACACAGGAGAGTAGGATGAGAGGGTGGTGGGAGGGGGACAGGAGGGAGGGGATGCAGTATACATATAGCTGATTCACGCTGTTGTACAGCAGAAACTAACACAACACTGTGAAGTTATTATCCTCCAATTTAATATTTTCTTTATAAAAACCTGCAGTGGCCTGCCTATGTCTGGAAATTTGCTAACTCCTGTTCTATACACTGTCTATGGTCATTAGAAAGGTATTGCTGAATTTATTTCCTAGAGGAAGAAATGAGGATTCTAACAGCTTTGGTATACATAAGGTCTCATTGGGAAAACAGAGCTGACCTTCAGTAACTCAGTAAAATGAATTTGTTACAAAGAACTACTGAACCGAGTCAGAAATCCTAAGAAGCCAACCAGGGCATAGAGAGACACCTCTAAGACTGGCAACAGAAGGAAGTTGCTACCTTAGAAAGGAAGCCTTGGCATTATCGGAACTCAGGAGCAGAACATAAGCAATCTCACTGGAAAGGGCTGTCCGGAGAGACATGGGAAGAGCTGTCACCACTTTAGTGAGCCTGGCGCAGGAAGAGGAAGTGATCCTCTGGCATCCTTTTTCCTGTCCGCCAACCTCCCACCAGACTCTAAGCTAGATTATGGGCTTTACTAGTGGTTCAAATAGTAAAGAATCTGCCTGCGATGCGGGAGACCCGGGTTCCATACCTGGGTCAGGAAGATCCCCTAGAGGAGGGCGTGGCAACACACTCTGGTATTCTTGCCAGAGAAATCCCATGGACAGAGGATATTATCAGCCTCTTGAGGTACACAGCAGAACAGAGAATCGATCTCAGATCACATAAAAAGGAACAAATAAAAGTAAACTTGCTGGGACTTCCCAGGTTGTCCAGTGGTTAAGAATTCACCTTGCAATGCAGGGGATGCTGGTTCGATCCCTGGTTGGGGAACTAAGATCCAAAACCACAGAGCCAGGAAGTCTGTGCAACCCAGCTACTGAGCCAGCATGCCACAGGGAATATCCCACATGATGCAGCTAAGACCTGATGCAGCCAAATAAATAAATAATAAAATAAAACTTTTTAAAAGTTAACTTTGTTAACAATTAAAATCTAGACCTGTCTCCCTCAGCTTCTGCACACTTCTATGGACTCCAATATAATTAGATTTTGCCTCTAGTCTTTTTCTCTTTCATTTTACATACGTAATGTTTCCTAAAGTAAAGTGATAAAGTGAAGTCGCTCAGTCGTGTCCAACTCTTTGCAACCCCATGGACTGTAGCCTACCAGGTTCCACCATCCGTGGGATTTTCCAGGCAAGAATACTGGAGTGGGTTGCCATTTCCTTCTCCAGGAGATCTTCCCGACCCAGGGGTTGAACCCAGGTCTCCCACATGGTAGGCATTGTAGGCAGACACTTTACCGTCTGAGCCACCAGGAAAGATTTTCTTAGTACCTCCAAATATAACTCTTGAGAACTTCAGCTTTATTCTATAACACTCAAAAAAAAAAAAAAAAAAAAAAAAGTCTTGGGTCTTGCCTGGTGGTCCAGTGGCTAAGAGTCTGTGCTCCCAATGCAGGGGACCTGGGTTCCATCTCTAGTCAGGGAACTAGGTCCCACATACTGCAACTAAGAGAACACATGCCTGTACTAAAAGCCCCACATGCCTCAACTAAGACCTGGCACAGCCAAATAAGTAAGTAAATTAAAATACTTTTAAAAAAGAACCTTTAAAAAATAAAAGAGATCTTATTTCTTTTTTAAGAACTTAAATATGAGGTTCATACCCACAGTAGAATGAAGATATTGCTGTTAATTTGCCAATGCCTTATTTTACAGTGTTGAAAAGAACTTGCTTACAAAAACATTTTGCTGATTGTCCTTAAATTACATATTTAAAGGTTCATATAATGCCTACTAAAATCATACCATTTCATTTAATTATTTTTTGGTAGATTTTCATTCCTCTTAAATCTAGGCTTACAAGATGATCTTCAGGATCAATAGTAAAATAGGCTTTAATAGACTGACAGTTTTATTACTGTCCACATACGTTGTTGGAGGAAGAAATGTCAACCCACTCCAATATCTTTGCCTGGAGAATCCCATGGACAGAGGAGCCTAGTGGGCTACAACCCATGGGGTCACAAAGAGTCAGACACTACTGAAGCGATTTAGCACACACGCACGCACATACATTGTACAAAGTATCACTGTCTCATTGTTTTTTAGAGTCACTTGGAACATGGGCAGTATGCACGACAGCAAGCAAATGGTTGACTTTAAGTTCCTGAGGGTTGCAAGAAACCAAGATGGGTAATATGTGAAAGCCCAGAAATTATCACTTGCTCCAAGATTCTTTATCGTCTTTAAGATCTTCTTCAGTTATATTTCAACATGCAAATGTCTTATTATCCAAGATCCAGAATTAGGATATGACTCCACTCTATGACTCCACTATGACTGCAGCAAGCAAATCAGAAAGTCTTTAGAGAATGCTGGATAAGAGCATAGTGGTACCACCCAAAGGAAAGACCCAAAACCAGTGTGGTGGTGGGGGGTGTGGTGATGAGGGGTGTGCATGGGAACAGGAGGGGAGTAGAAATAGAACTTTTCCAGAGTATACTCACAATATAAGTCCACTCCAGTATTCTTGCCTAGAGAATCCCATGGACAGAGGAGCCTGGCAGGCTGCACTCCACGGGGTTGCAAAGAGTTGGACACTACTGAGCAACTAAGCACAGCACAGCTTCAATTTAGTGTAATTGAAAACTTGGACACAGAACTCATTTGAATTGTGAGCAGTTACAAATGGAGACAGACAAGGCAATGGCACCCCATTCCAGTCCCCTTGCCTAGAAAATCCCATGGACGGAGGAGCTTGGTAGGCTGCAGTCCATGGGGTCTCGAAGAGTCGGACACAACTGAGCAACTTCACTTTCACTTTTCACTTTCATGCACTGGAGAAGGAAATGGCAACCCACTCCATTGTTCTTGCCTGGAGAATCCCAGGGACGGCGGAGCCTGGTGGGTGGAGGCTGCTGTCCATGGGGTCGCACAGAGTCGGATGCGACTTAGCAGCAGCAGCAACAGATGGAGAGACTGAGGTTCTCTGGGATAGAAAATTTGATTTTCATAAGAAAAATGAGGTCGTCTCTGTACAAGCTGATTTGGGAAGCACAGAGGCCCAGAGAGCAATGCCAAATGTATACCTGGAGAGACTGAGTGCTTTAGCTGCATTCGCACTTAGTAGAATGGAGAAATTAATAGAAATGGATCATTTATTGGGCTTCCCAGTGGTAAAGAATCTGTGTGGCAATGCTAGAGACTCAAGAGATGCCTATTCTATCCCTGGGTCAGGAAGATACCCTGGAAGAGGGCATAGCAACCCACTCCACTATTTTTGTCTGGAGAATCCCATGGACAGGGGAGCCTGGTGGGCTACAGTCCATAGGGTCACAAAGAGTCAGACATGACTAAAGTGACTGAGCAAGCATGCATCTACTATTGATTTTTTACAATCACATGCGTATTAATTTCTTTTTAAATGTCCAGGATAATAGCCAAAATTTAGTTCTCATTTCAGACTCAGCTTCCTCTATTCTCAGCGGAGCTCTGAAATTTTCCCTAAATTCTGAATCAAAAGAAGAAATGTGAATGCTATTTGGGCAAACCCAACTGGCAATTGCTTTCCAGTTTCTTTGGCCCATTGTGAGCTGATCAAGGAAATGGAATAATGTACTTGTTAAGGGCAAGAGCTCTGGCTCCATGGGTTTAAATCTCTCTGCCATTAACTGCAGACTCTTAGTTAACTTAACTTATTCATCTTCTCTATGCCTCAGTTCTCTCATATCTAAAATGGGGATAATAATGATATCTTTACCTCATCTTTGCAATGAGGATTGCCCAAGTAAAGCTTCTCAAACTGTAAATGAATGTGTGTGTGTGTGAATCACCTGAGAAACTTCTAAAAATATTAATTCTGTTTCAGTAAATCTAGGATGGGGACAGAAATTCTAAAGTTCTAACAAGCTCTGGAAACATTTAAGGTGTTGGTTTATGAACCATACTTAGAATAACAAGGATTCATAAAAGTGACTAGCCCTTGTTAGCGATCCATTTTAAATATAGCCGTGTGTACATGTCAGTCCCCAACTCCCTGCTCTCTCTTCTCCCATTCCCTCCCCTCAATAACCATGTTTGTTCTATGTCTGTGAGTGTGTTTCTGTTTTTATCATTTCTTTTCAAATTCCACATATAAGCAATATCTCTTTGTCTGTGGAGTGTATTTCTCTCTAAATACTATAAATCCACTTCCTACCTATCACTGTCCACCACGGAACTCTCTGTGATTAGACATACATAACCTGAGCTTCATTAAGTACTGAGACCCAGGGTGTGATTTCAGTTAAAAGACCATAGGTTCAAGTCCCAATCTGAGATAAGTGGTTTCAGCTGGTGACGGGTATCTACTGTTTAGCACAGGAAACTGCAATATTATGTAACAACCTAAATGGGAAAAGAATTGGAAAAAAAAAAAAAAAAGATACATGTATGTATATAACTAAATCACTTTACTGTATATCTGAAACTATTACAACATTGTTAATCACAAATACTCCAATCTAAAATAAAAAGTTTTTAAAAAGTGACTGGGACTTCCCTGGTGGTCCAGTGGTTAAGGTTCCGGGCTCCCAGTGCAGGAGGTCTGGGTTCGATACCTGGTCAGGAAACTAGATTCCATATGCCATAACTTAAGCCTGCCTGGCTCAGCCAAATTAATAAATAGGGCTTCCCAGGTGGTGCTAGTGGTAAAGAACCCACCTGCCAATTCAGGAGACATAAGAGATGAGGGTTCTATGCCTGGGTTGGGGAGATCCCCTGGAGAAGGAAATGGCAGCACACTGCAGTATTCTTGCCTGGAGAATCCCATGCACAGAGGAGCCTGGCAGGTTACAGTCCATAGGGTCACAGAGTCAGACATGACTGAAGTTACTTAGCATGCATGGCATGTAGTAAAGGTTAGACAGGTGCTATGTATGATTATTACACAGTGTCCATTGAGGACTGATGGCTTGATGTACTGATATCTCATTCTTATCCGGCTCCCACACACTACATACATTAGACTACCAATGCTGTCTTCAACAGCAATAACTTTGCCTGTTTCACTTGCCCCAAGCTGAGGTACCCACCACCACCCCTCCACCACCACCTCATACCTTCCTTTTCTTCATCGGTCCTACTTGAATGGCTCTTTCTCTATTTTCTCTAATTATTATAGAACATATTTTCTGTAGCAGTTTTGAAAAATGACTATGTACCATCCCTTTCCTACTTAATGTTTAAGCTACCTGTAAAATATGAGATGAAAAAGTTTTTTTCTCAAATATTTTGGGTGTAACTCATGTTTTCTGATAAACCTTTTTGATCTTTCCTCTGTTAAAAATATTAAGTTGCTTTATGTATGGATATGTGCTGGTAGTTGGATGATTTTACTAGAAATTCTTTTGATTTGAGTTGAATCTCTCTGCTAATTTTCAGTTTTAGAGGTCTAAGCAGTTTTGGAATGGAACTTTAAGATTCAGACTCCAGAGTCGTGAAGACATAGGATTGATCCCATCTCCACCACTTCCTGACTTTGTAATTTAGCAAGATACCTAGATTTTCTCTTTCATAGGTTTCTCTGTGATTAAATGAGAGTAAGTAATCAATTTTTGTATGTTTGTAAGCGACTGGCACAGCAGAAGTGATCAATAAATCTGAGCCATTCTTGTTGAAGAGAGTTTTTTTGCATATATAGGAAAGCCAAATTGAAGTTCATGATCATAACAATCTTTCATTAAAAATATCCAGTAGGGTTATTCCCCTCTTCTTCATAATGTTTATTCCCATTATAAATCAGTGCTTCATTCTAAACACACACTTTATTGATCAAAGGTGGCTCAGTGGTAAAGAGTCTGCCTGCAAGGCAGGAGAGAGACCTGGGTTCAATCCCTGAGTTGGGAAGATCCCATGGAGAAGAGAATGGCTATCCACTCCAGTTTTCTTGCCTGGAGAATCCCATAGACAGAGGAGCCCGATGGGCTACAGTCTGTGGGGTAGCAAAAAATTGGACACGACTGCTCATTAAGCATGAGCATGAGGGACTTCTTGGGCATGAAACAAATTGAGCACAACATAGGCACCATGATTTGAATTCAAAGAAGGACAAGAAGGATTCATGTCCTAATTTTTATAAGAATTCCATGAGATAGTTTTAAAATAGTTTTAGTCTAAAAAGCTTTGTTTTGCTTTCCTTATTAAAGAATGAAGGGGATTAAGACTCTTTGTCTCGGATTTTTTATTTTGATCAATCAAAAGAATGAAGATGGAAAGAGGGGAAGGGAGAAAGAAAGGAAGGTGGAAAGAGAGTGAATGGTGGTAGCAAATGGTAGGGAATGGAGTAAAAAAGAAGGAAGGGAGGAAATGGGGGCACAGAAGGGAGAAAGATAAATTTCAGAAAACAATTATACTAAACAGAAACTGATAAAGAGTCAGTCAGGTGAAATCTCCCTGGAAGGAGGACCAATGAGCATACCTTGACTTTCATGTAATCCTTAATCTATTTAGAGAAGGAAGAATCAGGAAGTGAAGTACTCCTCAGGATTTCAACTCAAGAACTAAAATTATTTATTTGACTTTCAATCTATGAGACTTACATATACTTTGTAGAAACAACAATTTCACACTCCTAGTTTCTAGTACAATGTTGTACAACTCCCTTGTAAAATCAGACTAACCTACTCACCATCAACTGCACTGAATCTAAGATGTCTTAATCACATGAGGTGATCACTCTCCCCTTGTTGTTGTCTAGTCGCTGTCATGTCTGACTCTTTGCAACCCCGTGGACAGAGCCTGTCAGGCTTCTCTGTCCATGGGATTTTTCAGACAAGAATACTGGAGGGGTTGCCATTTCCTTTTCCAGAAGATCTTCCCAACCCGGGAAGTGAATCCTAGTCTGCTATGTCTCCTGCACTGCAGGCAGATTCTTTAACTGCTGAGCCATCAGGGAAGACCACTATCTCCCTATCTCCTGGCATTTGTTCAAATTCATATCCACTGAATCTGGGATACTATCTAGCCATCTCACTCTCTGCCTCCCCCTTCTCCTTTTGCCTTCTTTCCCAGCATCAGGGTCTTTTCCAATGAGTCAACTCTTTGCATCAGGAGGCCAGAGTGTTAGAATTTCAGCTTCAGCACCAGTCCTCCCAGTGAATATTCAAGGTTGATATTCTTTAGGATTGACTGGTTTGATCTTCTTGCTGTCCAAGGGACTCTCAAGAGTCTTTTCTAGCACCACAGTTCAAAAGCCTCAATTCTTTGGTGTTCAGCCTTCTTTATGGTCCCACTCTCATATCCATACATGACTACTGGAAAAACATAGCTTTGACTATATGTGCCTTTATCAGCAAAGTGATGTCTCTGCCTTTTAATACGCTGTCTAGGTTCGTTATAGCTTTCCTTCCTAGGAGAAAGCATCTTTTAATTATTCATGGCTGAAGTCACTGTCCACAGTGATTTTAGAGCCCAAGAAAATGAAATCTGTTACTGCTTCCACTTTTTTCCTTTCTAGTTGCCATGAAGTGATGGGACCAGATGCCATAATCTTAATTTTCTGAATGTTGAATTTCAAGCCAACTTTTTCACTTTCCTCTTTCACCTTCATCAAGAGGCTCTTTAGTTCCTCTACACCTTATGCCATTAGAGTGGTATCATCTACACATCTGATATTGTAGATAATTTCTCCCAGCAATTTTGATTCCAGCTTGTGATTCATACAGCCTGGAAATTTTCATGATGTACTCTGCATAGAAGTTAAATAAGTAGGGTGACAATATACAGCCTCCTACCCACTGAATAAATCAATGAATAGGAAAAAATGAAAGGGTAGCTTTTAAATGATGGGCCTGATTACCTAAAGTAAAAGTTATCATTGCTTTATACTGATTGAATCAGTAAAAACACTGCGAATTCTGTCGACACAATCCAATCATCATATTGATCCAATGTATTAGAAAATGTCAATGATGTAAAAACTTCAGGTCTAAAAAAGAAAAATATGCTTTTAAAAAAAGGACATACTTTTAATTTGAAACCTTGTGATACCAAATGGATATTGGTGTCATTCAATCTAAAGATAAAATTATTGTAAACAACTGCAGCTAAGATTTTCACTCTAAAGAACTGACCTCAAGAAAAAACTTAAATTTGCAAAATATTATAAGCCAGATAATATTCTGCAATATTTGTATTAGTAAATGTATTTAAATAATTTTATGTGTAGTGAAAATAATCAAACCTTGAGTTCTATAAAATCACGGTTCTACAAAATCTTCATGCGTTTACAGCTGTATTAGCTAGCTATTGCCACAGTAGGACTGCATAATAAATAAACACACTGTTATAAAAGCATTTATTTAAACAGAACACTTGTGGTTGTATGGGGAGTTAGCTGCTCTTGGCTTGGCTCAGTTGGATTCCTCATCTTCAAGTTAGATTCAGCCCCTTCTATGGATGTGTGCTTAGACCTACTTAATGTGTGTTTATTCTTGGACCCGTAATGACAGGGCAGCAGCTAACTGGAGGAGGCTACCCTCATGGCAATGGCAGACAGCACAAGAGAACAAGTAGAAATATTCCTCTTAAAGCTCAGTCTCAGAACAGGCAAACCCTCACTGCCACAGATAAACATGATAAGTCAGATGGCACATAGCATGAGTATAGGAAGATCCTTGAATCAGGGTCTTTTATACAACCCACTACAACCATCTTCACACAAAACAACGTCAGTTAACAACAGGAAAGACTACAAAGGACAATTCCAGATCCACTAAAATTGCCAAGTAGACAACTGACTGGAAGTTATCTGATTGGAAGCATATGTAGTTAAAGAAATCTGTTGGGGTACATTAGTAAAATCTCACCTCAAATAACTGAAGAATGCTACAATTTACATCTACTAGTAACCTCAATATTTAAAAAGCAAGAGTAATAAAACCTGAATTTGGAATAGGGTGTATTCTATCAGTACATTTGTAAAATTCAGCTTTGCCCTGTTCTTTTTATTTTTCAAACAAGAAGGAAAAATGACACAAAGTTGAAACTATGCTTCATGCTTTTATGTGTGGCTTCCCTGGTGGCTCAGATGGTAAAGAATCTGCTTGTGATGCAGGAGACCTTGATTCGATACCTGAGTCAGGAGGAACTCCTGGAGAAGGGAATGGCTACCCACTCCAGTATTCTTGACTGAAGAATCCCATGGATAATCAAGTCTGGTGGCTTACAGTTCTTGTGATCCCAAAGAGTTGAAGATGACTAAGCAACTAACACAGTCACGTATTACACTTTAAAAATGAGTCCATAAAGGAATCAATTAAGGAAAACGACAAGGTGATTATCTACTATTGTCTTGATAGAATTATTATAGTTCGAAGGTGCTGAGTGTCCAGGTGAGGTTTCAGTTGCATTGTGCTGTGCTTAGTCTCTCAGTCGTGTCCGACTCTGTGACTCCATGGACTGTAGCCCAGCAGGCTGCTCTGTCCATGGGGATTCTCCAGGCGAGAATACTGGAGTGGGTTGCCACGCCCTCCTCCAGGGTATATTCCCAACCCAGGGATCGAACCCAGGTCTCCCACAATGCAGGCAGGTTCTTTACCATCTGAGCCACCAAGGAAGCCCAATGGCATTACAGTGGGACAAAGCCAGTGAATGAGGTATGTGTGAACTCTGCCCTGTCAATTAGCCCTCTGAGGTTTTGAACCGAGGAAGCCAGACTCAACTAACATTTAGCTACATGAACGGGCTTTTGAATCAAAGTTTAAATCCACAGTTCACAAAATCTGGCTGCACATTGGAATCACCTAGTGGAACTTGTAAAAAATCCTGAAGCACTGGTTCCATCCCAGAGATTCTCATTTAATTGGTCCAGATTAGGGTCTCAGATTTGGTTATATTTTAAAAATGCACCAGAAGACTTCAGGTGAAGACAGTTCAAGCACCACTGGCCTGAACAGCTCTGCCATCTCACCCATTTTTCTCTCACACATTCCTCCCTGTATATGAATCCTGGAACCACGTGGCCAAGTTTGTTTATGGAAGACACAGTGAGAAGGAGAAGGGAAGGAGGAGAGAACAACTCCCTGGCGGCACCATGTACTTGCCTGCCTATGGTAGGAAACAAGGATGGAAGCTCTGCCTTCATACTTTACAATTTAAAGACTCTTATGATGGTGGGACATAGCAGACTTGCAGACTGAGGTTCATATAGATGAAAGGAAGAACTCTGTTACTGATAGCTCCAAATTACCAGGCAGAGTCATGTGGGGGCTGCTTTCAGGGCCAGACTAGACATGGAGCTGTAGGGGCAGCTTAGATATGGCAAGCGGGGCTGGGTTAGCTAAATTTCACAGGCTTCCTGTAGATCAGCTAACATGAATAACTTCACAGAGTCATGTATTTTGGGTTGCTGCCCCAGGTCATGTTCACTTAGCCAAAAGAGACCCATGCATAAGGGAATTCACAAATGTTGTGGTAAGATTCCTGAGGGAGTCTGGGACAGCAACCCAAAATACATGACTCTTTCTGCAGAGAAATGTAGTAATATTTATTTTAAGTATGATAAATAAAGATTATAAGTAGCCTCGTGGCACTTCAGATGAGTTTTGCAGCCAAATGAGTTCGGCTCGGGTCAGATGTTACTGCCAAGTGAGTTATAAACACAACTTTCTGTTTCCATAGCTTTATAGATTTCAGAACTTCAGATAAGAGGTTGTAGATCTATATCTTAGATATTATATGAATCTACACTGTCACACTACAGATAATTAAATAAATGATTCTTATGAAGGTTAAGAAACCCCAAGATAACTCATTCCATTATTCTTTACTAAGCACCACTGTCAAGGACTGTCAGAGGGTACTGCAGATACAAAGATAGCCATGATAGAATATTTGCTCTCAGGGGCCTTTTTGATAGAGAGGGTTAATTTGTAAAAAGAATGTACAATAAAGCATCTGCAGTGTTATGCTATAGGTATGATGTCTGGTCAAGGCAAAAAGACCACAGAAGCATATAGAACAAGAGCCAAGACCTAGAGCCAAACTTCTTAATCTCAACATGAGAACATCTTTAAAAAAAATAATTTTAAGAGTCATTTGTACAAAAGCAGTTCATGTTTAGTGATGGAATGTTACAAAGTATAATGAACTACACAAAAGAGAATAGAAATCACTTGGCATGGCAAACACGTGTACACCCGTGGTGGATGCATGTTGATATATGGCAAAACCAATACAATATTGTAAAGTAAAAAAAAATAAAAATAAAAACAAAACAAAACAAAAAAACAATAAAAAAAAATCTGCTCCCTCCCCCCCCCAAAAAAAATTCTATTGGGTATGGGGGAAAAAAAACTTAAATAAACTAAAATGTGAGCTCTCAAAAAAAAAAAGAATAGAAATCATTTGGCATTTCATGGCCCTGTGATAACCAGTATCAACTAGTGTCTGCACAGTTTAGGTATTTTAGACTTTTGCTACCTTGGTTTTCATATCCTCTCTCCAGTTCCCAGCTGTGTGACTTCGTTGTTGTTGTTCAGTCTCTCAGTCGTATCTGATGTTTTGCAACCCTATGGACTGTAGCCTGCCAGGCTCCTCTGTCCATGGAATTCTCTAGGCAAGAATACTGGAGTGGGTAGCCATTCTATTCTCCACCGGATCTTTCCAACCAAGGGATTGAACCCATGTCTCCTGCATTGTCAGCAGATTCTTTACCATCTGAAGCACCGGGGAAGCCCAGGGAACTTCCAAAGCCAACCCCTAATTCCTATACTTTATTCCTGTAACATCTAAGGTGCCTCTTTCTTTAAAATTCATAAATAAGCAATTTTTTTATATCAGAAGTGATTTTCAGGAAGGAAAACCTTATAGAGAGGAATCTGGAATTAGATTTGATAGTTTGATCAGATTTTAAGCAGTAATGGCCCCAGGACAGTAGAAATGAGACCCCAGCACCCCATGACTCATCATAACAATATAGCTACTTGCATCACCCGTACACTAAAGTCAGGAACCAGCTGAAGTCAAGAGTCTGGACAACAAAGTGTCTGCTGCAGTAACACATTAGAGGTAAGTCAGGTGGTGTGTCATGACTGGGAATGGATGGGCTGATTCTAATTATGCTAGAAAACTGGTGAAAAAATAAATGACGACACTACTCAAGATCAAGAAAAGAAGTTAAAAATAAACTATGAACTGATGAAAAGGTGGGCTTTTTTCTTAGAGCCACAAGGTCAAAATTTATTTAAAAAAAAATACAGATCTAAAATCTGATGTTGGAGTACCAGGATTACTATGTAAATTTAATATACAATCTTGCCATTTCTTGTGATAAGTAAGAGAACTGATTAGAGGAAAAAATCTAGACCCTAAAAATTGGGATGGAGACATTGGGCAGTTTTCAATGAAACTGAAACTCACAAATTCCTCTGATTCTCTCTTCCTGATTGAAAGCAACACTTAATCCACCATGTGAATTTAATTTTCTCTTTCTTGAGAAATTTGTAGTGACTTCTCATAAGAATTTGTAGTATACAAGTGGTCTTGCAAGGAATCAGTTGACCACCCAGTGACTCACACCTACTTCTCATTGTTTCTAGTCTCAGATCTTAACAGGTACGAAGTGTGACCAGGAGGAATTATTACACACACTAAAAGAATTTTAAGATTGTGCCAGTTATTCTAGGGAATACGTGTGTGAAGGTACATATATACGGGCTTTCCTGGTGGCTCAGATGGTAAAGAATCTGCCTGCAATGCAGGACAGCAAGGTTCAATCTGCGTGGGGAAGATTCCCTGGAGAAGGGAATGGCTACCACTCCAATATGCTTGCCTGGAGAATTCCTTAGACAGGAAAGCCTGATAGACTACAGTCCATGGGATTGCAAGAGTTAGACAGTTAACACTTTCACTTTTCACTTTCATATGGATATAATTATATATACAAACATATACAAATAGCTCATGCAGCTCATCTTCAAAAAAACTCAAACAACCCAATCAAAAAATGGGCAGAAGACCTAAACAGACATTTCTCCAAAGAAGACACACAAACGGCCACCAAATACATGAAGACGCTCAACACCACTAAGTATTAGAGAAATGCACATCAAAATTACCATGAGGTATCACCTCACACTGGTCAGAATGTCTGTCATCAAAAAGTCTACAAACAATAAATGCTGGAGAGGGCCTGCAGGAAAGGGAACACTCTAGTGCTGTTGGTGGGAATGTAACCTGATACAGCCACTACAGAGAACAGTGTGGAGGTTCCTTAAAAACTGACTACACTGACTGATATAAAAACATCCACCAGAGATCTGTAATTCAAGGGGTATGGTAATGACTCTATCAGTTTGCCTGAGTGATTGACCGAAAACTGGATCTAACATAGCCTTGCAGTAAATAGAGTCAGGATGCCAGAACTTCTTTGACATACTGTAGAAAATGATCATCAAACAATGGCCCATGGGCCACATACAGTCTGCAAAATGTTTTTGTAATTAAAGTTTGGAACACAGCCATGCTTATTACTTCATATATTGCCTACAGCTACTTTTGTACCAGAACAGAGCTGAGTGGTCTTGATGGGGACCATATTATCCACAAAACTGAAAATGTTACTTACTGTCTCTTTAATGAAAATGTTTGCTGACCCCAAGGGCTAGGGAGGGGCTGGAGTGAAATTTTAATGTGTGATCTGCTTGCCTATCCTCTTATCTATTTCCTCTAGAGGATACAGAGAACTTCCTCTTCACCAAGGTCTTGAGAAGTACACAAGTGGAGATGAAAGATGCTTGATTACCTGAAATTCGGGAGTGACAGTGGGAAATGCTACCATTAAAAAGAGCGCCCTGATTTCAGCTAGAATGAGGGAATCCTGAAAATGTAGAGGTCAAGTGGAATACTAAGTTGTTAGTGACAAGGTGTGGATAATCACTGTAATGTGCAGCAGGCCCAGAGTAATCATCAGAATGGTTTGTTGTGCAGAGATCTTTGCCAGTGGCCCATGGATCATGGTGGTGCTGGTACTGGACCCATCATGTATAGTGTAAATGGGCATTCTACTGAAGTCTTACCTGATCCCTAAATGAAAAGAAAATGAGTCACAGTCCCTAACTCTATTCCCAGCTAGACTCAGTCTACAGAGTGGATGGATGGAAGGCCATATCTCCTTGAGAACGGACCCTGCTACATTGCCAAAAACTTTTATGCAAACATTCCTCCCAACCTAGCCCAAAGAGACCTATGGTCATTTACCTGGGCAACTATGAACTGGGATAAAAGGAAGAAATGCCTAAACATTTCAAGAATTACTGCCACTGGATCAGAACTGATGGTGAGTCCTTGAGATTCCAAATCCCACTGTAGTCCACCAGCCCAGCAGAGTGGGGAATTATGGAGATCCAATGATAAATGGAATTTTGGCTCAGATCTATCCCAGAGTAGACCCAGCAGATTCCTAAACCCATCCTCTAGCAAGGTAATGCCCACTGCAGCAGAGAATTATAAACCATTCAGAGAGCATCTTCTGGACTACTGGGTGCTGTAAACACTAAGAATATTACCTCCCCACCACCCTGTATGTGCTCAGTTTTATCTGACTATGACTCCCCGAACTATAGTCTACCAGGTTCCTCTCTCCATGGGATTTTCCAGGCAAGAACACTGGGATAGGTAGCCATTCCCATCTCTAGGGGAACTTCTGGACCAAGGGATCGAACCTGAGTGTACAGTGTCTCCTGCATTGGCAGGCAGATTTTTAACACTCACTCCATCTGGAAAGCCCTAAGAACATTACCATGAAACAGCAAATGACTAGGCAACCAGGGACACTCATCATGAGCTAGGCATTGCCAAACTCACAAAGTCATAATTTTGGATTTGGCATAGGAACAAGGTGCATGAATATTAGACATGCAAACTGTTTTGATATTTACTTTTATTCATTCAACAAACTCAAATCTTCAGATTCAGTATTTCCAGAACAGGACATCCATAAACTTTCAGGTCATACTGCTTTTTCTCTTTTAAAACAACTTGAGCCTTCTTTAATCTTTCTTTTAGAATATTTTCTTTGTATCACTTAACCAGGTACCTGATAGATTTTGTTCAAAACTATTTGAAGTCCTTATGTATAAGTTCTTTGTTATTGTTATGGATTGAATTGTGCCTTCCCAAAACCCATATGTTAAAGCATTAACCCTCTATGTGAGTACTGGAGATAGATCTTTTAAGGTAATAAAATTTATATGAGATCATATTATAAGATGGCTTGCTAGGTGATTCAGTGGTAAAGAATCTACCTGCCAATGCAGGAGATGCAGGAGACACAGGTTTGATTCCTGGGTCAGGAAGACCCCCTGGAGGAGGGAATGGCAATCCACTCTAGTATTCTTGCCTGGAAAATCCCATGGGCAGAGTAGCTTGGCAGGCTGTAGTCCATGGGGTCACAAAGAGTCCGACATGATTTAGTGACTAAGTACACAGGAGTTCATAAGGATAGGGTCCTAATCCAATAGGATTGTTGTCCTTATAAGAAGAAATCTCTCTATGCATGCACAGAGAAAAGGCCATACGGAAAACACAGTGAGAGGCTACCTGTAAGCTAGAAAGAGGGGTCTCACCCAAACCAAACCTGTTGGCACTTTGATCTTGTATTTACAATTTCCAGAACTGTGACAAATAAATGTTTACTGTTTAAGCCACTCAGTCCACAGCCTTCTACTATGGTAACCCTAGCAGACTAATTATGATGACACCAAGCATACATTTGGACAAATGGTGTGTTAGTTGCACAGTAATGTCTAACTCTTAGTGACCCCATAAACTGTAACCTGCCAGGCTTCTCTGTCCATGGAATTCTTCAGACAAGAATAGTCAAGTGAGTAGCCATTCCTTTATTCAGGGGATCTTGCCAATCTAGAGAATGAATTTATATCTTCCATGTGGCAGGCAGATTCTTTGCCATTAGATCCACCAGGGAAGCCCCCTTGGAAACATCAGTCAGTTCAGTCGCTCAGTCGTGTCCAGCTATTTGCGACCCCATGAATCACAGCATGCCAGGCCTCCCTGTCCATCACCAACTCCCGGAGTTCACTCAAACTCATGTCCAACGAGTTGGTAATGCCATCCAGCCATCTCATCCTCTGTCATCCCCTTCTCCTCCTGCCCTTAAACCTTCCCAGCATCAGGGTCTTTTCCAATGAGTCAATTCTTCGCATGAGGTGGCCAAAGTATTGGAGTTTCAGCATCAGTCCTTCCAAAGAAATCCCAGGGCTGATCTCCTTTAGAATGGACTGGTTGGATCTCCTTGCTGTCCAAGGGACTCTCAAGAGTCTTCTCCAACACCACAGTTCAAAAGCATCAATTCTTCGGTGCTCAGCTTTCTTCACAGTCCAACTTTCACATCCATACATGACCACTGGAAAAACTATAGTCTTGACAAGATGGACCATTATTTGTAAAGTAATGTCTCTGCTTTTCAATACACTATCTAGGTTGGTCGTAACTTTCCTTCCAAGGAGTAAGCGTCTTTTAATTTCATGGCTGCAGTCACCATCTTCAGTGATTTTTGAGCCCTCCAAAAATAAAGTCTGACACTGTTTCCCCATCTATTTCCCATAAGTGATGGGACCAGATGCCATGGTCTTAGTTTTCTGAATGTTGAGCTTTAAGCCAACATTTCACTCTCCTCTTTCAGTTTCATCAGGAGGCTTTTTAGTTCCTCTTCACTTTCTGCCATAAGGGTGATATCATCTGCATATCTAAGGTTATTGATATTTCTCCTGGCAATCTTGATTCCAGCTTGTGTTTCTTCCAGCCCAGTGTTTCTCATGATGTACTCTGCATATAAGTTAAATAAACAGGGTGACAATATACAGCCTTGATGTACTCCTTTTCCTATTTGGAACCAGTCTGTTGTTCCATGTCCAGTTCTAACTGTTGCTTCCTGACCTGCATACAAATTTCTCAAGAGGCAGGTCAGGTGGTCTGGTATTCACATCTCTTTCAGGATTTCCCACAGTTTATTGTGATCCACACAGTCAAAGGCTTTGGCATAGTCAATAAAGCAGAAATAGATGCTTTTCTAGAACTCTCTTGCTTTTTCCAGGATCCAGCAGATGTTGGCAATTTGATCTCTGGTTCCTCTGCCTTTTCTAAAACCAGCTTGAACATCTGGAAGTTCACAGTTCATGTATTGCTGAAGCCTGGCTTGGAGAATTTTGAGCATTACTTTACTAGCATGTGAGATGAGTGCAACTGTGTGGTAGTTTGAGCATTCTTTGGCATTGCCTTTCTTTGGGATTGGAATGAAAACTGACCTTTTCCAGTCCTGTGGCAAAGCTGAGTTTTCCAAATTTGCTGGTATATTGAGTGCAGCACACAAGGATTTGAAGTAGCTCAACTGGAATTCCATCACCTCCACTAGCTTTGTTCATAGTGATGCTTTCTAAGGCCCACTTGACTTCACATTCCAGGATGTCTGGCTCTAGGTCAGTGATCACACCATCGTGATTATCTGGGTCGTGAAGATCTTTTTTGGATAGTTCTTCTGTGTACTTCTTGCCACCTCTTCTTAATAGCTTCTGCTTCTGTTAGGTCCATACCATTTCTGTCCTTTATCGAGCCCATATTTGCAAGAAATATTCCCTTGGTATCTCTGATTTTCTTGAAGAGATCTCTAGTCTTTCCCATTCTGTTGTTTTCCTCTATTTCTTTGCATTGATCACTGAGGAAGGCTTTCTTATCCCTCCTTGCTATTCTTTGGAATTCTACAGTCAGATGCTTATATCTTTCCTTTTCTCCTTTGCTTTTTGCTTCTCTTCTTTTCAGAGCTATTTGTAAGACCTCCTCAGATAGCCATCTCGCTTTTTTGCATTTCTTTTCCATGGGAATGGTCTTGATCCCTGTCTCCTGTACAATGTCATGAACCTCTTTCCATAGTTCATCAGGCACTCTGTCTATCAGATCTAGTCCCTTAAATCTATTTCTCACTTCCACTGTATAATCATAAGGGATTTGATTTAGGTCATACATGAATGGTCTAGTGGTTTTCCCCACTTTCTTCAATTTAAGTTTGAATTTGGCAATAAGGAGTTCATGATCTGAGCCACAGTCAACTCCTGGTCTTGTTTTCGCTGACTGTAAAGAGCTTCTCTATCTTTGGCTGCAAAGAATATAATCAGTCTAATTTCAGTGTTGACCATCTGGTGATGTCCATGTGTAGAGTCTTCTCTTGTGTTGTTGGAAGAGGGTATTTGCTATGACCAGTGCGTTCTCTTGGCAAAACTCTATTAGCCTTTGCCCTGCTTCATTCTGTATTCCAAGGCCAAATTTGCCTGTTACTCCAGGTGTTTCTTGACTTCCTACTTTTGCATTCCAGTCCCCTATAATGCAAAGGACATCTTTTTTGGGTGTTAGGTCTTAAAGGTCTTGTAGGTCTTCACAGAACCTTTCCCCTTCAGCTTCTTCAGCGTTACTGGTTGGAGCATAGGCTTGGATTACCATGATATTTAATGGTTTGTCTTGGAAACGAACAGTGATCATTCTGTTGTTTTTTAGTTTGCATCCAAGTACTGCATTTTGAACTCTTTTGTTGACCATGATGGCTAGTCCATTTCTTCTAAGGGATTCCTGCCCACAGTAGTAGATATAATGGTCATCTGAGTTAAATTCACCCATTCCAGTCCATTTGAGTTCACTGATTCCTAGAATGTCGACATTCACTCTTGCCATCTCCTGTTTGACCACTTCCAATTTGCCTTGATTCATGGACCTGACATTCCAGGTTCCTGTGCAATATTGCTCTTTACAGCATCAGACCTTCTTTCTGTCACCAGTCACACCCACAGCTGGGCGTTGTTTTTGCTTCGGCTCCATCCCTTCCTTCTTTCTGGAGTTATTTCTCCACTGATCTCCAGTAGCATATTGGGCACCTACTGACCTGGGGAGTTCCTCTTTCAGTATCCTATCATTTTGCCTTTTCATACTGTTCATGGGGTTCTCAAGGGAAGAATACTAAAGTGGTTTGCCATTCCCTTCTCCAGTGGACCACATTCTGTCAGACCTCTCCACCATGACCCATCCATCTTGGGTGGCCTTACACGGCATGGCTTAGCTTTACTGAGTTAGGCTGTGATCCTTGTGATCAGATTGGCTAGTTTTGTGTGATCATTGTTTGAGTGTATCTGCCCTCTGATGCCCTCTCGCAACACCTACCATCTTACTTGGGTTTCTCTTACCTTGGACGTGGGGTATCTCTTCACACCTGCTCCAGCAAAGTGCAGCTGCTGCTGCTTACTTTGGACGAGTCGCTCCTCCTGACCTTGAACATGGAGTAGCTCCTCTCAGCCCTCCTGCACCCCCGTAGCCACTTCTCCTTGGACGTGCGGTTGCTCCTGTTGGCCACCGCCCCTGATCCATGGTAACTATTAAATGAAGTTTTGTCAAACAAATCAGAGTTGAAAGATAAAGATTAAAACATCTAAAACAAAAATGAAAAGAAGCAGCATGTGCAATGAAGAACACCATTGGATATTCCATCTATGGATAAGCAGGAAGTTTTCACACCCAAATATTCTGTGTATTTGTATACCAAATATACCAAATATTTTGTATATTCTGTATATCCAAACCAGCTAAATTTAACTACCAAATACTGCTTTATTCCTAAGAGGAAATATATTCAAGGTCACAAACAACATACATATACAGAATGAAAGTGAAAGTGAAAGTCACTCGGTTGTGTTCAACTCTTTGCGACCCCATGGACTATACAGTCTACGGAATTCTCCAGTTTAGAATACTGGAGTGGGTAGCCTATCCCTTCTCCAGGAAATCGTCCAGACCCAGGGAGCGAACCCTGGTCTCTTGCATTGCAGGCAGATTCTTTACTGTCTGAGCCACCAGGCAAGCTCAACAACGGGAGAAGCCACCAAAATGAGAAGCCCACCTAATGCAACAAAACAGTAACCCTGCTTGTGGCAACTGGGAAAGCCTGTTCACATCAGTGAAGACCCAGAGCGGCCAAAAATTAATTAATTAATTAGTTTTAAAAAATTTAGCTGGGTCAGATATTTTCAGAGTCCATTCTCTGCTCCCACCTTCCTTGACCATGATTATTTTATCATTGAAATTTCAGTATAAGTATTAATGATCCTCAAGAGGTTTTCCTCTCTCATTACAGTATTTAAAGTTGCCCCAGGCCCTACCTCATTACCTTACTTTATTTTCTTCATAACATTTGTGTCAATCTGAATTTATCTTAAATGTTTGTTTTCTTTTTACATTTTTACCTTCCAATAGAATATATATCCCTGTGACCTTGTTTTTGTGCTCACTGCAGTATCACGAGCACCTAAAAAAACATGTGAAAGTCACCCAGTCGTGTCCGACTCTTTGTGACCCCATGGACTATACAGTCCATGGAATTCTGCAGGCCAGAATACTGGAGTGGGTAGCCTTTCCCTTCTCCAGGGAATCTTCCCAACCCAGGGATCAAACCCAGGTCTCCCACATTGCAGTTGTATTCTTTACCAGCTGAGCCAGAAGGGAAGCCCAAGAATACCAGAGTAGGTAACCTATCCCTTCTCTAGAGGATCTTCCCCACCCAGGAATCCAACTGGGGTCTCCTGCATTGGAGAAGGAAATGGCAACCCACTCCAGTGTTCTTGCCTGGAGAATCCCAGGGACGGTGGAGCCTGATGGGCTGCTGTCTATGGGGTCGCACAGAGTCGGACACTACTGAAGCGACCTAGCAGCAGCAGCAGCATTGCAGGCAGATTCTTTACCAACTGAGCTATCAGGGAAGCCCCCAAAACATCATAGGGACTCAATAAATACTATATGAGAGAAATATTTTTGTAATTGACCATAAGAAAATTTTAAACCAAATTTATGGCCAACAGTATGTGAGTGAGTGAGTGAAAGTGGCTCAGTCGTGTCCGACTCTTTGTGACCCATGGACTATACAATCCATGAATTCTCCAGGCTAGAATACTGGAGTGGGTAGTCTTTCCTTTCTCCAGGGGATCTTCCCAACCCAGGGATTGAACCCAGGTTTCCCACATTGCAGGCAGATTCTTTACCAGCTAATAGTCCATGGGGTCACCAAGAGTCAGACATGGCTGAGCGGCTTTCACTTTACAAACATTTTGCAAATTAACTTCAATTCTTTACACATTTATCCATTTATTTTTCTTTTCATTATTTGATTTCATCTCACTATGTTATATATATATATAATATATATATAATATACCTATGTGAATCATCCAAACTGTTTTTGGAGCAGGCAGCATATAAATAAACAAACAAAAATCAAGATAGGTTTAGATTTCAAGTTATCCCCTCAAAATGTGTTTACTCTGAAATGAATGTGAAGTACACCAAAAAACAATAATTTAAATATATATATATGCATATTATATATGATATTGTATATAGTTAAATACTTGTTTGGGGTATATTTAAGGTTCTTTACAGAATACATATATAATATAGTACATAAATAATAATATTATAGCTAAACTATTCAACTCTTTGAGACCCCATGGACTGTCACCCACTTAGGCTCCTCTGTCCATGGAATTTTCCAGGCAAGAATACTACAGTTGGTTCCCATTTCTTATTCCAGGGGATCTTCCCAACCCAGGGATCGAACCCATGTCTCTTATGTCTCCTGCTTTGGTAGACGGATTTTTTTTTTTTTACCACTGGGCCACTTTGGGCTTCCCAGGGAGCACTATTGGTAAAGAACCTGCCTGCCAGTGCAGGTAGACTTAAGAGACATGGATTTGATCCCTGGGTCAGGAAGATCCTCTAAAGGAGGTCACAGCAACCCACTCCATTATTTTTGCTTGAAGAATCCCATGGACAGAGGAGCCTGGCAGACTGCAGTTCATAGGGTTGCACAGAGTTGAACACCTGAAGTGACTTAGCACACACTCACACACCTGGGAAGCCCCATATAATAGTATAACAATATAGTATATGATTGTAATAATATATTTTATTATTATAAATATAATAAATAAAAATATACATATATAATAAATATATCTAAATATAAATCTATATAATATAATATAAATATAAATAATATAAAATAAATATAAATATATAATATATAAACATATAAAATAAAAATATATAAATAAAATATGTTTTATTTTATATAGTTTATGTTACATAATATTCTCATATATATGAAAGAAATACATATACATAATATCCTTTCTAAAGTCTTATATATACTAGTGTGATTTTTTTCAACCACAGTAACATGCTCTTGTTCTCTGCCACCCTCCTCCTTCCATGATCCATTCTCTGTATTTTTCTGCCCTGATCTCTGTTTGTCAGGGGTGACCTCTAGAGCAGCACTGCTCAGATCCCCTTGCCATCTGGCTACCAGTTGGATTCAGCCAATGGGAGGCAACCACTGGAGCCAGCAGGATGGGAAAGGATGAAGATTGGGTATTTATCCCCTGAGCCCAAACCCATGCTTCCTTCCTGCCTTGGCACTGATCTGACAGCAACTGTGGTCCCCTGTCACCTTGGATCCCATCAGACCACTTTTCCTCCACAACCCCAGTTTCCATGATGCTTCGGGAACATCCTTCCTGCTCCCTCTCCCTCAGACTTCAGGGTGGCAGTGACTCCTCCACTGTGGCTTTACCTTTCACGCTTCCTTAACCCTGCATCACTACTGTAATCGGGTCCTTCAGTCACCTCTCTCTTGTTAAAACCTTTGAAGATGCCATTTCATTCCTCCCAGGAACCAGGCTAAATTTAGTAATGAAGAGATTTTTGGCTGTATTTAGGAAGAATATGGGCTTCCTTGGTGGTTAGACGGTAAAGAGTCTGCCTGCACTATGGGAGACCTGGGTTCAATCCCTGGGTTGGGAAAATCCCTTGGAGGCAGGCATGGCAACCCACGCCCAGTATTCTTGCCTGGAGAATCCCGTGGATGGAGGAGCCTGGCAGGCTACAGTCCATGGGGTTCCGAAGAGTGGGACATGACTGAGCAACTAAGCACGCACACACAGGAAGAATATGGAAGTGGGAAAACTACTCCTAACCATAGAATCAGTCAATAAATATAAAATTAAAATATATTATATCCAAAGAACCATGATCTTTTCTGTAATAACTATAACCTTGTATAATAAGACATGATCCCTCTCTTCAAGAGGACATTTAAATGGTACAGATGAACCTGTTTATAGGACAAGAACATAGAAGCAAACATAGAGAACAGAAAAGTGGGCACGGGGGGAAAGGGAAGCTGGGACAAACTGGGAGAGTAGGATTGATGTATGTGCACTACTATAGAAGATAAATAGCTAGTGGGAATCTTTTGTGTCACACAAGGAGCTTAGCTTGGTGTTCTGTGATAACCTAGAAGGGGTGGGATGGGGGAAGATGTGAGAGGGAGGCTTTAGAGAGAAGGGATATATGTATTCGTATAGCTGATTCACTTCATTGTACAGCAGAAACTAATATAACATTGTAAGGCAATTATCCTCCAATAAAAAGTTAATAAAATCATTTTTTTAAAAAGGGAAAAATAACATAAGTTACTCTGTATATCCTGATGTTAATAGGAAAAATTCCTGTAGTCTCCATTTTGGCTGAGGTCCCCAAATCTGAGAATAAAGAATATTAATATCCCTTCACAATAATAAATATGTGTTAGATCATCCTAAGAGATGACTCACAATATATCAGGCAAGTCTTAGTCATTACTCACCTTGAAAGCACACAGGGATGGGGAAGGAGAGGATGTCAAGAGAACCTTATTGGGACCCATTCCAGTGTCTTCTCAAATGTGAGAGATTCAGGAACCAGTATCTGACTCATGTCTGAAAAGTAGTCTAACTATAAAAGGCTGGCTGAATCTTTGTTGGAATATCAAAAAGAATGTACCATATTCATACCAATGACAGCGTAAAGGTTTGTCTCTTGGGGCCACATATGTACACTGATGATGAAGGAGCCTGACCTTGAATTCTCTTGAAACTCTATGTAAGTTTTAAACACAGAAAAGTAGACTTGGGAACCCAAGGATTGTGCGGGAGGTATAGGGAAAGTAATCAGGAAACTAAAGCCAGAGTTCCCACTGGGGAATCTCTAAGGAGCTCTTCAGAGAAAAGATCAACATCTGGATAGCTTTTCCCATGTCAGATTGAACATTTACCAGTCAAGCTACATGCTTGTATCCTTTGCCTCTGTCCCCTCTTCGATTCCTCCCTTAAAAGGAGCCCTGAGACCACAGTGAACAGAGGAAGAAGATGGGGAAAATAATAAGATTTTATGAACTGTAGGAGAAAAAGAAATGCTTCAATTGGATGAGAGATTTAATATTTAAATATTAGATTGAACTGTACCAGGAAGATCCCCTGGAGGAGGGCATGAAAGCCCACTCCAGTATATTGCCTGGAAAATCTCATGGATGGGGGAGCCTGACAGGCTACAGTCCACAGGGTTGCAAAGAGTCAAACACGACTGAACTGACTTAGCATATAGTGTAGCATACCTTTTACTAGAACTAGAAGATGAAATAACTAGTTCAAATTGAAAATAATGAGGAAGGATTTGGGATCAACACAAAATATTTCAAGGGGTGAGAAAAGATTTAACAGAGCACAGAGGAAATGGAGTATATGAAAGAAAAAAAGTTGCTTTTTAGTTGGCTGGCCTTTACTTAATCGAGTTTACTCAGTAATAAAGGGATCAACAGGAGGAATAAGTGCGATTCAATAAAACCTCAAATTTGCAATTTGGCTTGAGTAAGAAAGACTGTGCCTGCTCAAGCAAGAGATATAACCATGTTAATTAAATTGACCAATTTCTATTAATCTGTTGGTCAAAACCATATTCAAGATACAAATTTTATTTAGTTTGGCTGAGAAAATTTTGCACCAAATTACCCAAGGAATTTCAAGATCCTATTTAAACTTGTAGCAAAATTGGTAGCACAAATCATAGCTGCAAACTCTTTACTTTGGCATTATCTTGGATGCCAATATTCTCATAAGATTTTAATTCTTCTGCACCAGGATGCAAGAAATTGCAGCATTAGACCTGCAGCTTTAATACAGTAGTAGTATTTGCAGTAATAGAAGTAGGAGTAGCAGCATAATAAAAATATTTTTGTGTCAAGTGCTTATGGTACATAAGACAAAGTACTAGGTGCTTTGATGTGACATCTTTTAAAAATTTAAAATCCTAGATGGCATTAAATAATATTATTTGAAAATTTCATATGCCCTTAAAAGGCCATTAAATCTAAGTTAAGAAAAAAATTCTGTGATTGTGGTTTTCAGTCATCTGCCCTCTGATGGAGAAGGATAAGAGGTTTATGAAAGCTTTCTGATGGGACAGACTGACTGAGGGGGAAACTGGGTCTTGTTCTGATGGGCGGGGCCATGCTCAGTAAGTCTTTAATCCAATTTTCTGTTGATGGCTGGGGCTGTGTTTCTTCCCTGCTATTTACCTGGGGCCAAACTATGGTGGAGGTTATGAAAATAATGGCAACCTCTTTCAAAAGATCCCATGCATGTACTGCTGTACAGTCCATGCCCCCAACCCTGCAGCAGGCCACTACTGACCCACACCTTCGCCAGAGACTCCCAGACAGTGACCCTGGACGGAGTCTCCAGATAGTGACTCCAGAAAGTGAATAAAAACTAAAGAGCTTCTTGATGAAAGCGAAAGAGGAGAGTGAAAAAGTTGGCTTAAATCTCAACATTCAGAAAACAAAGATCATGCAATCCAGTCCCATCACTTCATGGCAAATAGATGGAGAAACAGTGGAAACAGTGTCAGACTTTACTTTTGGGGGCTCCAAGATCACTGCAGATGGTGACTGCAGCCATGAAATTAAAAGACTCAAACTACTGCACAATTGCACTCATCTCACACGCTAGTAAAGTAATGCTCAAAATTCTCCAAGCCAGCCTTCAGCAATATGTGAACCATGAACTTTCTGATGTTCAAGCTGGTTTTTAGAAAAGGCAGAGGAACCAGAGACCAAATTGCCAACATCCGCTGGATTGTGGAAAAAGCAAGAGAGTTCTAGAAAAGCATCTATTTCTGCTTTATTGACTATGCCAAAGCCTTTGACTGTGTGGATCACAACAAACTGTGGGAAATCCTGAAAGAGATGTGAATACCAGACCACCTGACCTGCCTCTTGAGAAATTTGTATGCAGGTCAGGAAGCAACAGTTAGAACTGGACATGGAACAACAGACTGGTTCCAAATAGGAAAAGGAGTACGTCAAGGCTGTATATTGTCACCCTGCTTATTTAACTTATATGCAGAGTACATCATGAGAAACACTGGACTGGAAGAGACACAAGCTGGAATCAAGATTGCCGGGAGAAATATCAATCACCTCAGATATGCAGATGACACCACCCTTATGGCAGAAAGTGAAGAGGAACTAAAAAGCCTCTTGATGAAAGTGAAAGTGGAGAGTGAAAAAGTTGGCTTAAAGCTCAACATTCAGAAAACTAAGACCATGGCATCTGGTCCCATCACTTCATGGGAAATAGATGGGGAAACAGTGGAAACAGTGTCAGACTTTATTTTTCTGGGCTCCAAAATCACTGCAGATGGTGACTGCAGCCATGAAATGAAAAGATGTTTACTCCTTGGAAGGAAAGTTATGGCCAACATAGATACCATATTCAAAAGCAGAGACATTACTTTGCCAAGAAAGGTCCATCTAGTCAAGGCTATGGTTTTTCCTGTGGTCATGTATGGATATGAGAGTTGGACTGTGAAGAAGGCTGAGTGCCAAAGAATTCATGCTTTTGAACTGTGGTGTTGGAGAAGACTCTTGAGAGTCCCTTGGACTGCAAGGAGATCCAACCAGTCCATTCTGAAGGAGATCAGCCCTGGGATTTCTTTGGAAGGAATGACGCTAAAGCTGAAACTCCAGTACTTTGGCCACCTCATGGGAAGAGTTGACTCATTGGAAAAGACTCTGATGCTGGGAGGCATTGGGGGCAAGAGGAGAAGGGGACGACAGAGGATGAGATGGCTGGATTGCATCACTGACTCGATGGACGTGAGTCTGAGTGAACTCCGGGAGTTGGTGCTGGACAGGGAGACCTAGCATGCTGCGATTCATGGGATCGCAAAGAGTCGGACACGACTGAGCGACTGATCTGATCTGATCTGATCTACTCCTTGGAAGGACAGTTATGATCAACCTAGACAGCATATTAAAAAACAGAGACATTACTTTGTCAACAAAGGTCCATTTAGTCAAGGCTATGGCTTTTCAAGTAGTCATATATGAATGTGAGAGTTGGACTATAAAGAAAGCTGAGCACTGAACAATTGATTCTTTTGAACTGTGGTGTTAGATAAGACTCTTGAGAGTCCCTTAGACTAAGGAGATCCAACCAGTCCATCCTAAATGAGATCAGTCCTGAGTGTTCATTGGAAGGACTGATGTTGAAGCTGAAACTCTTGTATTTAGGCCACCTGATATGAAGACCTGACTCATTTGGAAAGACCCTGTTGCTGGGAAAGATTGAAGGCAGGAAGAAAAGGGGATGATAGAGGATGAGATGGTTGGATAGCATCACTGACTCAATGGACATGAGTTTGAGTAAACTTTGGGAGTTGGTGATGGAATGGGAGGCCTGGCATGCTGCAGTCCATGGGGCTGCTAAGAGTCAGACACGACTGAGTGACTGAACTGAACTGAAAGAAAAAAATAACAGGTTGAAATTGCAGAAGAGCATCAGTTTATAACCAAAGCAGATTTCAGTGAAACTGGGTCTTATGAATTTCCTCTTTCCTAGCACCTAGTACAGTACATGAAGTAACTGATACGGAGTAGACCATTCAGTGAGTTTTTGCCAAATGAGTTAATGTTAAATAAATGTTGTATGAATGTCTACAAAACCAAGTTTTCAATCTTTGTGTGTGTGTGCTAAATCACTTCAATTGTGTCCAAGTCTGCAATCCCATGGACTATATAGCCCACCAGGCTCCTCTAACCATGTGATTCTCCAGACAAGAATACTGGAGTGTGTTACCATGCCCTCCTACAGGGGATCTTCCCAACCCAAGGATTGAACCTGCATCTCTTATGTCTCCTGCATTGGCAGGCATGTTCTTTAACACTAGCACCACCTGGGAAGCCCTTCATCTTTGTAATAGAGATTACGTAATAAAAAAAAAATCAAATTCTTAAAATTATGCATATTTCAAATAAATATAAATTCATATCCAACTATTTGATCCTATTCATTTTAACACTATTTTTTTCACTGCTGAAAGTGATAAACATTCAGCTCAGGAATTAAGGATATTAAAATCTTGACAATGATGATGCCTTCAGTTCAGTTCAGTCACTCAGTCATGTCCGACTCCTTGTGACCCCATGAATTGCAGCACGCCAGGTCTCCCTGTCCATCACCAACTCCTGGAGTTCACTCAAACTCATGTCCATCGAGTTGGTGATGCCATCCAGCCATCTCATCCTCTGTCGTCCCCTTCTCCTCCTGCCCCCAATCCCTCCCAGCATCAGAGTCTTTTCCAATGAGTCAGCTCTTTGCATGAGGTGGCCAAAGTACTGGAGTTTCAGCTTTAGCATCAGTCCTTCCAAAGAACACCAAGGACTGATCTCCTTTAGAATGGACTGGTTGGATCTCCTTGCAGTCCAAGGGACTCTCAAGATTGAGGTTACTTTGGGATCCATTAAAATCTGATTGAATTTTTAACCCTGCAAGAGGGATATTAACATTCTACAAGAATTTTTTTCTTCTTAACAAAAATACATAACACACCCTAATAAGGACCTAATCTAAATGAATGATAACTGTGAAACAGAAACTGTGTTTTAGCAACTGCTATTAAGCAACCATAATCTGCTTAACTGGGGCTTCCCTGGTGGCTCAGTCGTACAGAACATGCCTATCAATGCTAGAGATGTAGGTTTGATCCCTGGATCAGGAAGATTCCCTGGAGAAGGAAATGGCAACCCACTCTAGTATTCTTACTTAGAAAATCCCATGGACAGAGAAGCCTGGTGGGCTACAGTCCACAGGGTCACAAAAGAATCAGACACAACTTAGAGATTAAATAGCAACCAAAGACAATGTGGTTAATTAGAATTAAGCAAAGGAGATTCTCCTTTTGCACTACTCCAAAAGTACAGCCAAAGGTACTCGCTTGTCTGTTCATCCTATAGATAAAGCAAACACACACCTTCAAATGAAAAATTCAGTTCTAATTGTCACCTCCTCTATGGAGCTTTTATGAACCTTCCCAGATCAAGACATAGGTTCTATCCTCTGGTTTTTACCTTCAAATAAGTAAAGAGCTGGGCTACAAAAATAAAACAAATTGAAATTGAAGGAGGAGACAGGGCAAGAGAATATAGTAGATTTTAGTCATCTATGCCATAGTGTCACAAGTTCATTCCCCAGTTTCATTTTTGAGCAGAATCATGAGAAAAACACAGATTTCCAAGAGAAAGAAGAGAGAAATGGCCAGCTCTTGACTTGACATCCTTTCCAAGAAACTTACAGCTTGCATCTTGTTCTTGGGAGCTGTAAAAATGAATCTAAATATTAAAGGACTCTGCTGGAGTTTGGGATACATGTAACTGCTAATGAGTGTTAGATGAAGTACTGTCAGGAAGAAGGAATTTTTAAAAAAAATTTTATTGGAGTATAGTTGCTTTACAGTGTTGTGTTAGTTTCAACTGTACAGTAAAGTAAGTCACTTATATATATATATACACACACACATATATTGCTCTTTTTTAGATTTCCTTCCCATTTAGGTCACTGCAGAGCATTGAGTAGAATTCCCTAGATGGTGTATTTTTTAAATCTATTTCTAATTGGAGGATAATTATTTTACAGGATTGTGTCGGTTTCTGCCATACAACAAGAATCAGCTCTAAATATACATATGTGCCTTCCCTCTTAAACCTCCCTCCTATCCCCCACCCCATCCCACCCCTCTGGGTTGTCACAGAGCACCAGGCTGATCTCCCTGTGTTATACAGAAACTTCCCACTAGCTGTCTATTTTACATACAATACTATATATGTTTCAACACTACTATCTTAATTCCTTTCACCCTTTTCTTCTCCCACTGTGTCCACAAGTCTGTTCCCTATGTCTGTGTCTCTATTCCTGCTCTGCAAATAGGTTCATCAGTATCCTTTTTCTAGATTCCATATATACGTGTTAATACATGGTATTTGTTTTTGTCTCTCTGACTTACTTCACTGTGTATAACAGGCTCTAGGCACACTTCTGAGGAAAGGTCAGTTTGAGTTGCAATGTCTGTTGTTTGTATTTAGCAGAATACAGAAGACAAATGGAGCCGCAGACACTGGGGCCTTTTCTCCCTCATCTCAACAAATGCTCTCTGTCCTCTAACGACATGCTGTCTACCTTCCCTCAGAATTTGAAGGGCATGAAAACAAGAGGAAAGTTTTATGTGAACACATATACATATTTATTTAATTATCCAAAAGACCTAAAAGAGGGGGAAATTACTGATAAAACTCATACTGGGAAATAGAAGACAGCCTATATGAAGAATGATCCTGAAATCTCAAAACTATACATTAGACTGGGTAGAAGAAGGGCTGAAAGTAAGGACATAATCTTGTGCATTACACTAGACTTTTCTAATGGGGATAATAAAACCAAATGTCCAATTGTACTTTAGAAATAGCAGTGATTTTGTGGGAAACCTTTTAAAATAATTTTACACTTATGGCACACAACGATTTTTATAATAAAGTACCATCTCTGTTTTGCAAAGAGAGAAGCTAAGGGGGGGGAAACAGTACCATCAGCTGGCAGTGAACTCAAATGAGTTATTCCAGATTTTCCAAATTTTCCAATTATTCCATATGTCCATGGCTTATTCCATAACTCAGTCCTATCTAAAAATCTGCTATCAGTAACAAAGACAACTGAGTTTGGACCCAAGATTTTGCACTGAAGCTATGTCTCTTTAGACTGGGTACTTTCTACTCTCTGTTAGTCATAGTTTTTCCTCCTGCATTTGGGGATAATACGTTACAGAAACTGGGAGATAATTTACAGCAATATATGGAAATACTTGGCTACAGTACCAGGTAGCTGGTATGACTTAACAAATTATGGCAATAGTTATCATGGCTATCTTGATTGGCACTGAAAAACAATCACATCTTTTAGTCACATCTGATTCAACAAAAGAGTCTGGAGAAATAGTGCCTAAGGGATGCACCGTTAGATAAGATCTGGATGCAATGGTTCTCTAGGCTCCAGTTTTGATGGAGACATGCCCTTAGTTTGCCTCCATGGAATAGTCATAGCTATTACACTGATCCTAATAAATAATAAAGTGTGGCTGATACAAAAGTAATTTATATTCATGGATTAGCCGGGTACATAGGTTTAATAATATTGACATTACAGTAACATGCTTAATAGCACATTGTCACAGCATCATCTGTTAAGTATTTCTTCCCAATGCATTTCATACCCTGCCTAATAATAATTTGTTAAAGGCAAAGTAACTGCACATATTAATTCTTTCATAAATGTGAACATCACATTTTTGAATGGCATATGACTTAATTCATGATAACTTGGGTTGTGATTATATGAATAGAGAAACTCAGCCTCATCTGAATGGCAAGATTGCACATTTTGTAGCCTTATTACAATCAGGAAATTGAAATAAGGAAGGAATGACAACTGCTAATATCTGCAATAGAAAACATTTGACTGAATGCAGAGTAACTGTTCTATGTCATTCTTGCCACTCATCCCTTGCCATTTCATCCTCTGACTCTGAAATGTATAGCAAGAGAACTGAGAATGAGTGAAGCTATGATTCTCTTCCTTAGTTAACCTAGGTTATACTTAGCTGTTCATTTTACCTTAGCTAGTTCAAATGAAATTTATGGCACTCAACCACTCACATATCTTAATAGGAATGCCTTAAGTCTCATTCACTTATTCAAGAAGCATTTATTGATCACCTGCTTTCACAGAGCACTGGATTAGGCATTGTGGATTCAAGATGAAAGACAGATATGCTGTTTACAAACCTAAATCAAGGATGGAGATTGTACAACAAATTAGAAATTGAAAGGAAAAATCACAGGCAAGCTGTAGTAACAGCTGTCAAAACTTCTGGATACAAAATGCATCTACTTATGATTTTTTAAAAACAAGTTGTTTGCCTTCTAATTATGTCACTGAATACAATGCAATAAAAGATTACATAAGAGTGCTTTAAATAGCTGGTCTCATATATGGTAGACAGGTCTGATTCCATGTCTTTCTAATTACTCATACTAGGAATGTTGTTAAGGCCCACAAGAAATAGTTTTATTCTGACATGTGGTATTACCACTTTAAATTATTTTATCTCTTGTACTGCTTGTGATTTTGCATACCTTATGTAAATTATGTCCTATGATAAAACTCAGTAACCTCAGATATGCAGATGACACCACCCTTATGGCAGAAAGCGAAGAGGAACTAAAGAGCCGCTTGATGAAAGTGAAAGAGGAGAGTGAAAAAGTTGGCTTAAAACTCAACATTCAAAAGACAAAGATCATGGCATCTGGTCCTATCACATCATGGAAAATAGATAAGGGAACAATGGAAACAGTAACAGACTTTATATTCTTGGGCTCCAGAATCACTGCAGATGGTGACTACAGCCATGAAATTAAAAGATGCTTCCTACTTGGAAGAAAAGCTATGACCAACCTAGACAGCATATTAAAAAGCAGAGACATTACTTTGCCAACAAAGGTCCATCTAGTCAAAGCTATGGTTTTTCCAGTAGTCACATATGGATGTGTGAGTTGGACTGTGAAGAAAGCTGAGCGCTGAAGAATTGATGCTTTTGAACTGTGGTGTTGGAGAAGACTCTTGAGAGTCCCTTGGACTGCAAGGAGATCCAATGAGTCCATCCTAAAGGATATCAGTCCTTAATATTCATTGGAAGGATTGATGCTGAAGCTGAAACTCCAATACTTTGGCCACTAGACGAGAAGAACTGACTCACTGGAAAAGACCCTGATGCTGGGAATGATTGAAGGCAGGGGGAGAAGGGGACAATAGAGGATGAGATGGTTGGATGGCATCTCTGACTTGATGGGCATATGTTTGATAAAGCTCTGGGAGTTGGTGATGGGCAAGGAAGCCTGATGTGCTGCAATCCATAGGGTCTCAAAGAGTCAGACAGAACTGAGCGACTTTACTGAACTGATGATAAAACTGATAACCTTGAGAATTAGACAAATTTATCAATTAATACTTCAATTGGAGTATTCTCATCTCAATGAAAAGCATCAACAGAAAGGTGACAATCCACTCTTCTTTCATTTGTGTATATCAACCATGTCTACGGATAGTGTGAGTAACATGAATTCCAAATACAGATCCTCTTATTTGTCTCAATTTTTTCTTTTTTTCTTTCATACATGTGTGCTAAGTCATTTCAGTGCTCTTCAACACTTTGTGACCCTAGGGACCATAACCAATCAGGCTCTTCTGTCCATGGGATTCTCCAGCAAAGTATACTGGAGTGGGTTGCCATTTCCTCCTCCAGGGGCTCTTCCAAGACCCAGGGATCCAACCTGTGTCTTTTATGTCTCCTGCATTGGGAGGTGGATTCTTTACCACTGTAGCCTCCTGTCATGGTTTTCTATCTCTGCTGCTGCTGATAAATCACTTTAGTCGTGTACGACTCTGTGCGACCCCATAGACGGAAGCCCACCAGGCTCCCCCGTCCCTGGGATTCTCCAGGCAAGAACACTGGAGTGGGTTACCATTTCCTTCTCCAGTGTGTGAAAGTGAAAAGTGAAAGTGAAGTCGCTCAGTCATGTCTGACTCTTAGCGACCCCAGGGACTGCAGCCTACCAGGTTCCTCCATCCATGGGATTTTCCAGGCCAAGAGTACTGGAGTGGATTGCCATTGCCTTCTCCATTTCTATCTCAATTCTCTGCAAAAAATAACAAACTGATCTTAAATTTTATGCTGCTATTCAAAGGACCAAAATTAAAGCAATCTTGAAATATAAAGAAAATAGAAGGACTCAAACTTCCCAATTTTAAAATTTAATACAAAGCTGCTGCTTCTGTTGCTGCTGCTGCTAAGTCGCTTCAGTTGTGTCTGACTCTGTGCGACCCCATAGACAGCAGCCCACCAGGCTTCCCCATCCCTGGGATTCTCCGGGCAAGAACACTGGAGTGGGTTGTCATTTCCTTCTCCAATGCATGAAAGGGAAAAGTGAAAGTAAAGTCGCTCAGTCGTGGCCGACTCTAGCGACACCATGGATTGCAGCCTACCAGGCTTCTCGGTCCATGGGATCTTCCAGGCAAAAGTACTGGAGTGGGGTGCCATTGCCTTCTCCGAATACAAAGCTACAGGAATCAAGACAGTATGATATTGGCATAAGGATGAACACAGATCAATAGAGCAGAATTGATAGTCCAGATATAAATCTTTATACTTACTGTCAACTCGCTGGTGGCTCGGTGGTAAAGAATCTGCCTGCAAGGCAGGAGCCACAGAAGAGTTGGGTTCAATCCCAGGGTCAGGATGATTCTCTGGAGGAGGGCATGGCAACCCATTTCAGTATTCCCACCTGGAGAATCCTATGAACAGAGCAGCCTGGAGGGCTCTCAGTTCATAGGGTCACATAGAATCAAAGATGACTGAAGTAACTTATCACTCATGCAATTTTTATAAAGGTATCAAGATGATTAAATTGAAAAGAATAGTCTTACCAAGAAGAGGTGCTAGTGGCCATAAAAAGAAGAATGACATAATGCCATTTTCAGGGACATGCATAGACTTAGAGATTGTCACACAGTGTGAAGTTAGTCAGAAAGAGAAAATTATTGTACAATATTGCTAATATGTGGAATCTAGAAAAAATTATACACAAAAACTTATTTGAAAAACAGATACAGACGTAGAGAACAACCTTGGATGTCAAGGGGAGAAGAAAGCGGTGGGATGAATTAGGAGATTGGAATTGACATATACATATAAATACATACATACACTAATACATATAAAATAGATAACTAATGCCTTAATAGCAGAAAGGAAGAGGAACTAAAGTGCCTCTTGATGAAGGTGAAAGAGGAGAGGGAAGAAGTTGGCCTAAAATTCAACATTCAAAAAAAAACGAAGATCGAGGCATCTGGGCCCATCACTTCATGGCAAATAGATGGGGAAAAATGGAAACAGTGGTCGATTTGTTTTCTTGAGCACCAAAATCAGTGTGGATGGTAACTGCAGCCATGAAATTAAAAGATTCTTGCTCCTTGGAAGGAAATCTATGACAAACCTAGACAGCATATTAAAAAGCAGAGACATCACTTAGCTGACAAAAGTCCAAATAGTGAAAGCTAAGATTTTTTGAGCAGTCATATATGGATGTGAGTTGTACCATAAAGAAGTCTTAGAGTTGAAGTATTGATGCTTTCAAATTCTGGTGCTATAGAAGACTCTTGAGAGGCCCTTGGACTGCAGTCACTGCTAAAGGAAATCAACCCCCAAAACTCACTGGAGGGACTGATGCTGAAACTGTAGCTCCCATATTTTGGCCACCAGATGGTACGAGGAGGGAGGAAGGAGGAGGGTTCAGGATGGGGAACACTTGTATACCTGTGGCAGATTCATGTTGATATATGGCAAAACCAATACAATATTGTAAAGTTAAACAAAAAAAAAAGCCAATTCATTGGAAAAGACCCTGATGCTGGGAAAGACTGAAGGCAAAAGAAGGAGATGGCAGAGGATGAGACCATTAGAACATCTCCGACTCAACGTACGTGAATTTGAGCAAACTCTGGGAGATGGTGAACAGAGGAGCCTGGCGTGCTGCAGTCCACAGGGTCACAGAGAGTCGGACACAATTTAGCAACTGAATAACAACAACACAGTCTGAGCTTCCTTGGTTGACTCCTTGGATATGGAATGTGTAGGTAAGGGGGGCTTACAGTACTGACTTGTAAAGACATTCAATGTGTATGGCTCGCTCAAGTTTACAGATGTACCTCGCTATCCACACTTCATCCAATAACTGGGAAGCCTTAAGACAACATAAGTACATGAAACATCACTTGCCATTGAAAAGGAAATATTTGAAAGCTTAACCAGTTTATCTAATTTTGTACTGGTGCAAGGAGATAAATCAGAATACCTGATCATGTTGTGCTCTGAGATGCTGTATCCATTAGCATTATTTCCATTCCCTTTGACTATAGCCAAGAGCATTATTCCCCCACACAGAATACATAAGGTCTGAGTATCTGTTTGCCAATGGACCACTGGATGGGATGAAGACAGCTCATTCTTTATTCCACTTCGATCTCTCGCCTGTGTGATGGTACTGTCAACAAGGGGGTGACACAATGCCAAGAATCGTTGTGATTTTTATGACCCGGACATCTGTCTAGTATGTACTAGGCTAGAACCGCAGGTTCTGTCACAGAGGCCATGGAAAAACTGCCAGATGGTAATGAATTTTAGCCACTGCTGACTTCAGCTGGATACAAACAAATGACCTAAGGAGACCAGATTCCATATCTTACTTCTAATCCCTTCAAGCTAACACTCCTACCAAGATATGGTTACAAATGCAGCATTAATGCAGAAACAGACTTGAAGCCATGGAGCAGCATTAAGGTAAAAATTTTGGATAACATGGCCAAAATTAAACACTTAGATACTGAACCAAATCATGTTTTTGCAAAACTTTCTCAATTTTTTCCTTCATCTGAGAGAGGCAGAAACAAGAATAATAAAAATTTGTTGCATTTTTTTCCTGTTTTGTTGACTCCAAACTAGAAAATGCTATTATAATGATTATTTCACTCACAGCAGTCACATAATAATATATAATAACAGGACACTAAAATTATAGCAAAGGATAGAGTGTTTTGTTGAGATGAAATAAATTTCCTGATAAGGTGTATTTTTTTGTTGTTGTTGTTTTGATTTTGTTTTGATTTTTGCTTTAGTTTCAAGTCTTTACTGGGCTTTCCTGGTGGCTCAGAAGGTAAAGAATCTGCCTGCAATGCAGGACATCCAGGTTTGACCCCTGGGTCAGGAAGATCCCTGGAGAATGGCATGGCAGCCCACTCCAGTATATTCTTGCCTGGAGAATTTCATGGACAAAGGAGCCGGGCGGACTACAGTCCATGTGTTTGCAAAGAACTGGACACAACTGAGCAATTAACACTTTCACTTCACTTTCAAGTCTTACTAATTTTTCCATATAGATAAGTAGCTATCTCAATAACATAACAAAAGATCATAATAGTGAATCTTTATTTGGATGATAGGAAGAACTAGACCGTCTTTATACATGAGCTTTTTTGTTCACTTTAATATGTGATTGAATTTCTGTATTTTTTTCTTTCTCCCAAAAATGGGAAGAGAAAAATATTAACTTACAGTCATGATTATCCAACTAATCTTACTTACAGTAATTATTAACTTACAGTCATGATTATCCAACTAATCTGTTTCAGCTAATTAGTTGGTGAATCAAGTGTTATTTTAACAATAACTTTATAATCTTTGAACTCACATCCTGTATATAAATCCATGTGGCAAATTGCATAGGATCTTGGTATGAATTGTGCAGAAAGAATATGGTAGACAAAGTATCAAATTCCCCCTTATTAGGCACTTCCTTTTCCACACATAGTCCAAATATGAGGACTCCATGACACTTAATCCACACATCAAGTGGGACCATAACAGAAAATATCTTTCTTGACAAATTATACAGGGCCTGGTGGTTCAAATGGTAAAGACTCTGCCTGTACTACAGGAAACCTGGGTTCAATCCCTGGTTGGGGGAGATAGTCTGGAGAATAGAATGGCTACCCACTGCAGTATTCTTGCCTGGGAAATCCTGTATACAGAGGAGCCTGGCGGGCTATGGTCCATGGGGTCACAAAGAGCCAGATACAATTGTGTAACTGACTGACCAGTCTGGCAGACAATCCTTTCTCAGTTAGGTGATGTTAGAAGTCTTGATGAAGTCTCAGTCTGAAATGCTGGCCTTGTTACCAGGTTGGCTAGAGTTATGTCAGTCTTTGAAGCAAGGAGGTAAGGATAAAGACCAGCAACCTTGGTCCATGTGATAATAAGCAAAGAATTGCAGACTAACACTTCAGGTTTAAGCTCAAAACAAGTTTTTTCAAGCATACATACATTGTCGTGGGGAGAGTGGGCTAATCTCTGGGGAGTAAAAGCAGTCGAGCTATACAGGGGAAGTGCGTTTATAAGGGCTTTGAATCTAAGGATAGGGGTTGGGTTTAGATCAGGTGACAAGGTTTCAATATTTGAGGGATGGATTATACTGTGCAATATACAGCTTTGATGTACACCTTTCCCAATTTGAAACCAGTCTGTTGTTCCATGTCCGTTTCTAACTGTTGCTTCTTGACCTGCATACAGAGTTCTCAGGAGGCAGGTAGGATGGTCTGGTATTCCCATCTCTTGAAGAATTTTCGACAGTTTGTTGTGATCCACACAGTCAAAGGCTTTGCCATAGTCAATAAAGCAGAAGTAGATGATTTTTTGGAACTCTCTTGCTTTTTCGATGATCCAGTGGATGTTGGCAATTTGATCCCTGGTTCCTCTGCCTTTTCTAAATCCAGCTTGAATGTCTGGGAGTTCACAGTTCACATACTGTTGAAGCCTGGCCTGTAGAATTTTGAGCATTAGTTTTCTAGTCTGTGAGATGAATGCAATTGTGCAGGAGTTTGAACGTTCTTTGGCATTGCCTTTTTCGGGATTGGATGAGAGGAGCAACCCCACCTCCAAGGAGTGGCGGCTGAGCGGGCACAGGAGGGCTGAGAGGAGCTACTCCATGTTCAAGGCCAGAAAGGGCGCCAGTGAAGAGATAGCCCTCATCCAAGGTAAGGAGCAGCAGCTACACTTTGCTGGAACAGCTGTGAAGAGATACCCCACGTCCAAGGTAAGAGAAACCCAAGTAAGACAGTGGATGTTGCGAGAGGGCATCAGAGGGCAGACACACTCAAACTGTGATCACAGAAAACTAGCCAATCTGATCACAAGGATCACAGCCTGTCTAACTCAATGAAACTAATCCATGCCGTGTGGGGGCACCCAAGAAGGATGGGTCATGGTGGAGAGGTCTGACAGAATGTGGTCCACTGGAGAAGGGAATAGCAAACCACTTCAGTATTCTTCCCTTGAGAACCCCATGAACAGTATGAAAAGGCCAAATGATAGGATACTGAAAGAGAAACTCCCCAGGTCAGTAGGTGCCCAATATGCTACTGGAGATCAGTGGAGAAATAACTCCAGAAAGAAGGAAGGGATGGAGCTGAAGCAAAAACAATACCCAGTTGTGGATGTGACTAGTGTTGGGAGTAAAGTCCAATGCTGTAAAGAGCAATATTGCATAGGATAGCGGAATGGCAGGTCCATGAATCAAGGCAAATTGGAAGTGGTCAAACATGAGATGGCAAGAGTGAATGTTGACATTCTAGGAATCAGTGAACTAAAATGGACTGGAATGGGTGAATTTAACTCAGATGACCATTATATCTACTACTGTGGTAAGGAATCCCTTAGAAGAAATGTAGTAGCCATTATGGTCAACAAAAGAGTCTGAAATGCAGTACTTGGATGCAATCTCAAAAATGACAGAATGATCTCTGTTCGTTTCCAAGACAAACCATTCACTATCACAAACCATTCAATATCATGGTAATCCAAGCCTATGCTCCAACCAGTAATGCTGAAGAAGCTGAATTTGAACGGTTCTATGAAGACCTACAAGACCTTTAAGACCTAACACCCAAAAAAGATATCCTTTTCATTATAAGGGAATGGAATGCAAAAGTAGGAAGTCAAGAAACACCTGGAGTAACAGGCAAATTTGGCCTTGGAGTACAGAATGAAGCAGGGCAAAGGCCAATAGAGTTCTGCCAAGAGAACGCACTGGTCATAGCAAACACCCTCTTCCAACAACAAAAGAGAAGACTCTACACATGGACATTACCAGATGTCCAGACATCTACACCAGGCATCACCAGAAATCAGACTGATTATATTCTTTGCAGCCAAAAATGGAGCAGCTCTATATAGTCAGCAAAAACAAGACCAGGAGCTGACTGTGGCTCAGGTCGTGAACTCCTTATTGCCAAATTCAAACTTAAATTGAAGAAAGTAGGGAAAACCACAACACCATTCAGGTATGACCTAAATGAAATCCCTTATGATTATACAGTGGAAGTGAGAAATAGATTTAAGGGACTAGATCTGATAGATAAGAGTGCCTGATGAACTATGGAAAGAGGTTCATGACATTGTACAGGAGACAGGGATCAAGACCATCCCCATGGAAAAGAAATGCAAAAAATCAAAATGGCTGTCTGAGGAGGCCTTACAAATAGTTGAGAAAAGAACAGAAGTGAAAAGCGAAGGAGAAAAGGAAAGATATAAACATCTGAATGCAGAGTTCCAAAGAATAGCAAGGAGGGATAGGAAAGCCTTCTTCAGTGATCAATGCAAAGAAATAGAGGAAAACAATAGAATGGGAAAGACTAGAGATCTCTTCAAGAAAATTAGAGATACCAAGGGAACATTTCATGCAAAAATGGGCTCGAAAAAGGACAGAAATGGTATGGACCTAACAGAATCAGAAGTATTAAGAAGAGGTGGAAAGAATACACAGAAGAACTGTACAAAAAAGAGCTTCATGACCCAGATAATCACGATGGTGATCACTCACCTAGAGTCAGACATCCTGGCAAAGGAAGTCAAGTGGGCCTTAGAAAGTGTCACTACGAACAAAGCTAGTGAAGGTGATGGGATTCCAGTTGAGCTACTTCAAATCCTGAAAGATGATGCTGTGACAGTGCTGTAGTCAATATGCCAGCAAATTTGGAAAACTCAGCAGTGGCCACAGGACTGGAAAAGGTCAGTTTTCATTCCAATCCCAAAGAAAGGCAATGCCAAAGAATGCTCAAACTACCACACAATTGCACTCATCTCACACGCTAGTAAAGTAATGCTCAAAATTCTCCAAGCCAGGCTTCAGCAATACGTGAACCGAGAACTTCCAGATGTTCAAGCTAGTTTAGAAAAGGCAGAGGAATCAGAGATCAAATTGCCAACATCTACTGGATCATGGAAAAAGCAAGAGAGTTCCAGAAGAACATCTATTTCTGCTTCATTGAGTATGCCAAACCCTTTGACTGTGTGGATTACAATAAACTGTGGAAAATTCTGAAAGAGATGGGAATACCAGACCACCTGACCTGCCTCTTGAGAAATCTGTATGCAGGTCAGGAAGCAATAGTTAGAACTGGGCATGGAACAACAGACTGGTTCCAAATCGGGAAATGTCACCCTGCTTATTTAACTTGTATGCAGAGTACATCATGAGAAACACTGGGCTGGAAGAAGCACAAGCTGGAATCAAGATTGCCAGGAGAAATATCAATAACCTCAGATATGCAGATGACACCACCCTTATGGCAGAAAGTGAAGAGGAACTCAAAAGCCTCTTGATGAAAGTGAAAGAGGGGAGTGACAAAGTTGGCTTAAAGCTCAACATTCAGAAAACTAAGATCATGGCATCTGGTCCCATTACTTCATGGCAAATAAATGAGGAAACAGTGTCAGACTTTATTTTGGGGGGCTCCCAAGTCACTGCAGATGGTGACTGCAGCCATGAAATTAAAAGACGCTTACTCCTTGGAAGGAAAGTTATGACCAACCTAGATAAACATATTAAAAAACAGAGACATCACTTTGCCAACACAGGTCCGTCTAGTCAAGGCTATGGTTTTTCCTGTGGTCATGTATGGATGTGAGAGTTGGACTGTAAAGAAAGCTGAGACCTGAAGAACTGATGCTTTTGAACTGTGGTGTTGGAGAAGACTCTTGAGAGTCTTGGACTGCAAGGAGTTCCAACCAGTCCATTATAAAGGAGATCAGTTCTGGGTGTTCATTGGAAGGACTGATGCTCAAGCTTAAACTCCAATACTTTGGCCACCTCGTGCAAAGAGTTGACTCATTGGGAAAGACTCTGATGCTGGGAGGGATTGGGGGCAGGAGGAGAAGGGGACGACAGAGGATGAGATGGCTGGATGGCATCACTGACTCGATGGACATGAGTTTGAGTAAAGTCCTGGAGTTAGTGATAGACAGGGAGGCCTGGCGTGCTGCGACTCATGGAGTCGCAAAGAGTCTGAGCAACTAAAGTGAACTGAACTGAACTTCTTCACGATTCGAATGAAAACTGACCTTTTCCATTCCTGACGCCACTGCTGGAACACGGAACACTAGATTGGTTCCAAATCGGGAAAGGAGTATGTCAAGGCTATACAGTGTCACCCTGCTTATTTAACTTAAATGTAGAGTACATCATGAGAAACTCTGGCTGGATGAAGCACAAACTGGATCAAGATTGCTGGGAGAAATATCAATAACCTCAGATATGCAGATGACACCACCCTTATGGCAGAAAGCAAAGAAAAACTAAACAGCCTCATGTTGAAAGTGAAAGAGAAGAATGAAAAAATGATTCATTTTTCTGAATCATGGCATCTGGTACCATCACTTCATGGCAAATAGATGGGGAAAATGGAAACAGTAAGAGACTTTATTATTTGGGCTCCAAAATCACTGCAGATGGTGACTGCAGCCATGAAATTAAAAGATGCTCCTTGGAAGAAAAGCTATGATGAACCTAGACAGTGTATTGAAAAGCAGAGACATTACTCTGCTGACAAATGTCCATAGTGACAAAGCTATGGTTTTTCCAGTAGTCACGTACGGATGTGAGAGTCGGACTATAAAGAAAGCTGAGTACTGAAGAATGATGATTTTGAACTGTGGTGTTGGAGAAGATTCTTGAGAGTCCCTTGAACTGCAAGGGAGATCCAACCAGTCTATCCTAAAGGAAATCAGTCCTGAATATTCATTGGAAGGACTGTTGCTGAAGCTGAAATTCCAATACTTTGGCCACCAGATGCGAAGAACTGATTCATTGGAAAAGACCCTGATGCTGGGTAAGATTGAAGGCAGGAGGAGAAGGGGACAACAGAGGATGAGATGGTTGGATGGCACCACAGACTCAATGGATATGAGTTTGAGCGCACACTCCGGGAGTTGCTGATGGACAGGGAAGCCTGGAGTGTTGCAGTCCATGGGGTCACAAAGAGTTGGACGTGACTGAGTGACTGAACAAAACTGAACTGAACTTATACTGCATGCTTTCCCCCAAAGTTCTGTGTTGTTTTCCAAAGTTCCCTAAGCTAAGCCCATGGGGGCAGGGTGAAACCACATGTAAATTATATTACAGTGATGATATAATGAAGTAGAGCATTAGCTCCGATTAGCACTTGGCTCAAACTGTGCCTGCATGCCTTAGGGAATTTCCCATTCCCTTTGGCTTCCTGCTTCTTGGGATAAACTGACTGCAAGTTGTATGTCAGCCCCTCCTTGTCTGGGAGGGCTAAGGTAGTTCACAGGTCCTGAGTCTCTACCTCCACCATCCCTCACCTCTCATCTCTAGCTAGCTGCCTAACAGTTTGAAGACACCATATTTGTAGGGATAATAGGGAAATTAAAATAAACGAAATATCAAGTTTTTGAAAAACAGAATTTCAGAGGGAAATAGTTGCACAATTACCTAGGTACATGGTACATGGTCTTCTCAGGTGGCATGTGGTAAAAAAAACCCACCTGCCAATGCAGGAGGCATGAGAGATGTGGGCTCAATCCCTGGGTCAGGAAGATCCTCTGGAGAAGGGCATGACTACCCACTCCAGTATTCTTGCCTGAAAATCACATGGACAGAGGAGCCTGGAAGGCTGCAGTTCATGGGGTCACAGAGTTGGACTTAGAAGTGACTTAGTATGCACACGCACATGGTACATGGGTCGAATCAAAAATATACTGTGCCTTATGGTGAGATACCCTGTCTTCTCTTTCCTACTGGATTATAAATGCCCAGAAAGAGAAAACAATGTCTCATCTACCTCGATTTTTTCCTTGGATCCTTCTGTACAGCATTTCTCAATAAATGTTTGTTACATAATTGAAGTCCTAAGATAAGAAGCTCTCTTCAAGTTATCTTCAAGTGAAGTTACAACCAAAAGTGCTTTTTAAAGAAAAAACAAATTAACTAGAAAACGTATTTAAGAAATCCACCAATCTGTGAAAAACCATTAAGCATTATTTAGAAATTGCTTAACTACCCTCATGTAGAAATATTCTCAAGGACACCAAAAATAAAAATAAAATATGAAGTCCAATATGAAGGACTATTATTGAGGAAGGATAAATAAAGATAATCTAAAGGAAACCAAAATAAATAACCACCACTATATAAAAAAAAACACAAAGTGGATAGGCATGGGACTCAAGTGCTATAAATAGCAGTTATCAAAATTATTATAGACCCAAAAGGATTTTCTTTAAATGTAAGCCAATTTGCTGCTACTTGCCATATTAAAACTAAAAGCAAGATTTTAAAGAATTCATTCATTTAGATTTAAATTTACAGGAAAAATTAATTTCATGCTAACAGTAATATTTATTTTGAGGAAATAAAACTACACTTATCAAAACAAAAACTAAGTAAGAAGAGTTACACTGTTTGACTTTTTTTTCAAATCTCTTTAATTTCTGGTTCCATAGAGGTCAGCTGGATTCTCATGTCTGCTTATGCATTCGTTCTGTTGAGATTCCACATGCCAAGAAGCCTCTGGAAAATTCCACATTATAATCCTGAAAAGACAAAGACAAAGGCCAACAATCTGATTATGAAAATAGTTTTTATTTCATCACTGGTCCTCTGTAGGATGTGGGGACCCCAGGGTCACTGGTCCACACTTTGAGAATCTCTGACCTTGGAAATCTGAGAGAGAGCAATAAGATTGGGAGAGTAGGAGAAACTTTAATGAAACATGTTTTGAAGTGTCTATATTGGAAGAATTTAGGTTTAAAGACTTGGATTTGAGGCTTCATGAGTCATTTAAACCTTTCTACATTTCGGTTTCATTGTCTGCTGTATGCAAATTTGCTATGAGAATGCAATGAGGTGACTTATATATAAAGGCTTTGTGAAATATAAAGCCTTTTACACCCACTATTATTTTTCTTTAGCAGAACCTTGAATTGGGATCCAAAGGATGGATAATTAGCATGCAGATGTCTAGGGAGAGAGTGGGAATGTTCCATTTTAGTACTGTGTCTAATGATCACCTTAATCGTCATTGCACTTGCCTTTCTGAAATATTTGACACTCTCCATCAGTTTCTCTCTGTTTAAACACACTCTTCACTGGATTATCCATCAAAATATTGCTTCTCATTTTTTTAACCTGGCCAATCTTCTTCAGTCATCTTTGCTGGCTCCACCTGTTCTTTCTAAGCAATACCATCGACCTTCCCCAGGGCATTGGCCTTATCCCTCCTCTCCATTCCATCTGTGCTACTCCCTAAACAACCTCATCCCATGTCTTGGCCTTAAATAGCATCTTTATTCTGGTGAATCACAAATTTGCATATCTGGGCTTGAATAACTATTTTGCATATCTACTTAGATGGCCAATGAGGAGCTCATACTTCACAGGTCCAAAAGCAAATCCTATCTCCGCCTTACTGACCAATCTCCTATTCCTGATTCCCTTCCTTGTTCCCATAGCATACAGGATTCCTTGACCTTCCAACGCAACAGCAGGCTGCTGCCTCAAGTCCTTTTTACAGCTTTTCTCTACCTGCATGTTCTCCCTCCAAACACACCGGTGGCTCCCTTATTATTTAAGTTTTGTTCTGCTGTCACTTTCTCAGTCATATCTGTTTAAAAACTGCAAGCTTATTAAAGTTGGCAAATCTATGTTCACCTTTCTTTCCTGCCACTTTCTATCCTATATATTATCTATATAAGTTTACAAACATCTTTATAAGTAGAAACTTGAAGGTTTGTATGTAGGGAACTTACTGTAATACTCTGTAGGTTAACCCTCTTCCAGTCAGGCTCAGCTTACACTTACCACATTTTCCTTCTCCCATTTATCCCTGGGAAAGAATCTGTCTGCATTGCAGGAGACCCAGGTTCGATCCCTGGGTCAGGAAGATCCCTTGGAGAAGGGAATGGCTACCCACTCCATTATTCTTGCCTGGAAAATCCCAAGGACAGAGGAGCCCAGCTGGCTACATTTCATAAGGACACAACTGAGCGACTAAGCACACACACTTAGATAATATATAAGATAGGGTCAGGAAAGAGTAGCAAACATAGGTTTGCAAATTTTAATAAGCTTGCAGCTTTTAAAAGCATTCTTCATTGGCTAATCCATCAGAATACTGCTCCTCATTTTCTTACCTGACCACTGTTCTTCAATTATCTTTGAATGAAGAAGATGGCTTACACTTTCCATCAACCTCAGGCAGGAGTGAAAGTGCAGCTGGCCCTTTGCCTCCTATTGCCGATGGTCCTTCAGCTCTACTATCTCCCACCTCCTCACCCTCCACCAGTCAGTAACTCTTCTTGCCTGTTCACTCAGTGCCAGCCCTTAAGTGTCAGCTGTGGGACTGTACTACTGTACTATTCAAAGTACTGTAAGGTTAAAAATGTTTTCTTTATTCTTTGTGTTTGTTTTTATGTATTATTTGTGTGAAAAGTATTATTATATATTTATATAGACCTATTACAGTTCAGTAGTATATAGCCTATTGTGTTAGTTGGGTACCTAGGCTAACTTTGTTGAAAACTGAAAAGTGTTAGTTGCTTAGTAGTGCCCAATCCTTTGCGACTCCATGGACTCTAGCCCACCAGGCTCCTCTGTCCATGGATTCTCCAGGCAAGAATGCTGAAGTGGGTAGCTATTTCCTTCTCCAGGGGATCTTACCAACACAGGGATTGAGCCTGGGTCTCCTGCACTGCAGGCAGATTCTTTACTGTCTGAGCCACCAGGCCAGCCAAAATTTAGGAACAAATTGGACCCACAAATGTACTCTCAGAACCAGAATTCGTTCATATGCAGCAAACATACTGTAGATGGAAATGTGTTCTTGACAACAAAGGTAACCTCAGAAAAGGCTTTCCTGGGATGCTGGGAGGGTCTTTTTCCATGAAGACTGCTCAAAACTGAGAGGCATTTTTCAACCATTGTTAAGTTAGTAGGTAAGCTATCTGGAGGCAGAGAGTGTACGTAATGACATCTCTGTTTTCCTAGTTCTATGTTTTGTGATATATGAATATAAATTCCAGCTCGAAAACAAATCCCTCATCAGTGAATATGCACCCATCCTGTTATGTAGAATATATACATATAAAAATCGCATTTTATAGGCCTGTTTTTATGTACTATAAATAATAGACTGAGAGGGCCTGAATGGAATAGAGATCGAGGAGGATTTGAATTATCTTCTGTGGTTGTTAGTAAGTTATTTTTTTAAGTTATATTTTGACTTTAACAACTTGCTGAAAGTAATGTTAGAATTAGGTTTCAATTTTTTTTTAAATGTCTTGATGGTTACCACACCATTACAAAGTATTTCCCAGTCCTCAATAAAGATAAAATTTTCAACAAGAGAAAAGCTTGTAGAGCCAAGTTTGGAGGTTAAAAACTCAGTAATGAATGTTCTTGCTCTTGTGGGTTATCTCAGATCCTTAGCATTATTTTAATGTCATTTTTAATGTGAATTTCCATGCTATTTTAATTCATTAGTCATGGGCTATCATTTTTTGAAGTAATTACTGTAATATCATCAAATGACATAATTATAGTAAATACTTTGATGTAATTACCATAAATATGGAAAGAGACACCCGAAGGTGTAATAATGTCACAAACTAAGATATTTATGATGTGTAAAGACAATTTATGATGACATTTATGACATGTAATAACATCACAGAGTTCTATGTTCATGTTGTATAAAGAATAATGATATAAATAGAATGTAAAATTACATCATGTAGACTATTTTATAAATAGTATAGAAACTTGAGAGCTCCATAAGGCTTCAGGTTCAGATTAATAGATCATTGCCACTTTTTGGCATTCTTCCTCCTAAACGCTAATAAGTGACTCTGTTATTTCATTAAGGGTAAAAACATTCCCCCTTAAAAGTAAAGACACAAAGCAGAAACACAAAAGTAAGAAACCATTTAGGGCTTTAAAAATATTCATTTGAAGAGTCAAAAAAAAGCTGTGTAGAAAAAAAAGTCAATAATTAGTCCATATTGTCAATTGAGACTAACAGGTCATATCAGTATTTTCTTTAAAAGGAGACAGTTTGACCATTTGGCACTTACCAGAGCAATGGGTGTGTGTGTGTGTGTGTGTGTGTGTGTGTGTGTGGTTGGTTGCTCACTCGAGTCTGACTCTTTATGTCCCCAAGGACTGTAGCTCACCAGGCTTCTCTGTCCATGAGAGTTTTCAGGCAAGAATACTGGAATGGGTTACCACTTTCTAGTGTAGGAAATCTTCCCAACTCAGGGATCAAACCCATGTCTCTTGTGTCTCTAACATTGCAGGTAGATTCTTTACCACTCTGTCACCTGGGAAGCACCACCAAAGCAGACACCTATTTAATTAAAAGCTTTCTTCTCTTGTTATATTATTAAGTTTTATGCCAATGAAGAAATAACTTGGCATGTCTACCTTCTGCAAAAATAGACTTTAAGAAAAAAGGAAAGAAGACAGCAATCTTGAAACAAAGTCTAATTTTGTAAACTTTTTTAGTTCTTGTTAGACTGAGGCAGACATGTATCTTAAAAATAATTCCTACTGCAAGGTTGTAGCTGAGAGTGAGAATATTATGAACATCAATGAGTTTATTTATGGTATCATTAGTGGTCAGTATCTTTATGATATCAAGAGAAACAATGTTAGAAGATAATCTTTTCCCAATGGATTAGTCAAAAGATTTATTGTGGAGCATTCTCTTGGTCTGATCACATCTTGAGCCTGGAGTTTAGTAGTCTGAGATAGTCATTCTCTTTCCTTCTATTCTCTAGTGCAGTTTGAAGACTCTTCCAACTCTGAAGCCTCAGCATGCCTCCTGGCTTTGATAGTGTTGTAGGGAATGGTCCTTTTCCCTCCCTGTACACATCATTCCAGGTGACTACAGGAATAGTTTTTTCAATTGTTTTGCCACATTTCATGGTGGGCTGCCACAGCTCCGTTCACTGTTAACAAGTGAATTATTCTTGTTTTTTTGTTTGCAAAACCAATGCAACCTAACAGTAAATCCACAGACTCCTATTTCCTTGAAGTTTTATTGTTTACAATCACTTCTGATCCCAATTTCTGCCTTGGTGCATGTGTGTGTGCTCAGTCGTGCAAGACTCTTTGCGACTCCATGGACTACAAGGCTTCTCTGTCCCTGGGAGTCTCCAGGCAAGAATACTGGAGTGGGGTGTCATTTCCTCCTCCAGGGGGTCTTCCTGACCCAGGGTTCAAATCCACATCTTCTGTGCCTCCTGCATTGGAAGGTGGATTCTTTACCATTGAGTCACCTGGGAAACTCTTCTACATTGGTAAATGTTCTTAACTGCAAACAACAGAATCTATTCCAGCTAGCTTAAACACTAAACAAATTTATTAAGTCATACTCTGGAGTTCACATAATCTGCCTAAGGTCCAATAAATTAGACTCAGAAGCTCTACATCAGGAAGAAAATCCAAATATACCACTGGAACGAGTGCAGGCATAATACCACTTCCACTGACATAGGATACCCCTTCCCTGGGAAGATGAGCATAGATACTTGGAAAGTTAATCTAGGACCTCTGTCCCTGCTGCAGCTGGTAGCTCAATGTCCTGTGCTCCTATGCCATCTTCTTCTACATGCGTGCTAAGTCACTCAGTCATGTCTGACTCTTTGCGACCCTATGAACTGTAGCCAGCCAGGCTCCTCTGTCCATGGGATTCTCTGGGTAAGACTATTGGAATGGGTTGCCATGCTCTTCTCCAGGGGATCTTCCCAACCCAGGGATAGACTCCATGTCTCTAATGTCTCCTGCACTGGCAGGGGGTTTTTCTACCACTAGAACCACCTGGGACGTGCTTATATATTTCTACACAGGTCAGCAAAATGAACGCTGCACAGGCCTTATTCCTCAGGGTTCTCTCTGCCATAGGGAAGTCATCATTTTGGTTCCATCTTATTGTTGGGACCTAGATTGTATGTCTGTGTCTCACCTGCAAAGGGGTCAGAAAGGTGAAGTCCTAGCCTTGAACTTGGAGAAGACAGAATTACAATGCAAAAAGCTACCTTAAAATATAGAAATGGTTTTCAAAAGTTTCAGGGCTGACATAAACTTCACCTATGACCACTACATCTGGAAACTACTCCATGGGACCTTAGGTTTAGAAAACACATGGAGATATTTTTAAACTGTTCCCAACCATCTCATTCAAGGTTTACTCGTGGATTAAATTACAAAAGCACCTGTATGCTTTGGAGTTCATTCCACTAAGTCTCAGTGACTAGAATCCGGGTGTGGTGGTGGAGATGAATATGCAAATAGACCAGTGTCTGAATGTGTCTGAGGTTTGGAAGTAAAACACTGTCCTAAACTAAATGCTATTGTACTTTATGAAGTTTCTTCTGTCAATAGGCTCCTGATATTAATTTAAAATGCAGCCTTATGACTTAAGAGTTCCACTCCAGGGTATATATCCAAAATAAAAACAAAAACACTAATTCAGAAAGATCCATGAAGCCCAATGTTTACAGAAGGATTATTTACAATTGCCAGGATATGGAAGCAACCTAAATATCCATTGACAGATAAGTGGATAAAGATTATATATAAAGATGCTGTGCTTAGTCACTCAGTCGTGTCTGACTCTTTGCAACCCCATGGACTATAGCCCACCAGGCTCCTCTGGCCATGGGGATTCTCCAGGCAATACTTAAGTGGGTTGCCATGCCCTTCTCCAGGGGATCTTCCTAAACCAGGGTGGAACCCAGGTTTCCTGCATTGCAGGCAGATTCTTTACCATCTGAGCCACTGCTGCTGCTGCTGCTGCTAAGTCACTTCAGTTGTGCCCAACTCTGTGCGACCCCACAGACGGCAGCCCACCAGGCTCCCCCGTCCCTGGGATTCTCCAGGCAAGAACACTGGAGTGGGTTGCCGTTTCCTTCTCCAATGCATGAGAGTGAAAAGTGAAAGTGAAGTCGCTCAGTCGTGTCTGACTCTTAGCGACCCCATGGACTGCATCCTACCAGGCTCCTCCGTCCATGGGATTTTCCAGGCAAGAGTATTGGAGTGAGTGCCATTGCCTTCTCTGATCTGAGCCACTAGGGAAGCCTATATATATATACACACAAACAACGGATTACTACTCAGTCATAAGAAATAATGAAATTTTGCCACTGCAGCACCATGGATGGACTTGGAGGGCATTATGCTGGTGAAATAAGTCGGATAGAGAAAGGCAAATGCTGTATGATATCACTTATATGTGGACTCTAAAAAAATGCAAAAAAACCCCCACACACCTGAAATAGAAAAAGAAGCAGACTCCACAACTACAGAGAACAAACCACTGATTACAGGGGAGGGGGAGGGAGGAGCAATATCAAGGTGGGGTAGGTAGGACAGCCTCTTGGGTGTCAGATAGGCTCAAGGATGTGTCCTTTAACAGGGGGAATATGGTCAATATTCTGTAATAACTGTAAACTGAAAGTAGCCTTTAAAATTGTATAACAAAATTGAAAAAATTAAAAATAAATAGGTAAATGTATTTGATTTCTACTAAATTATTAGGGGTTACCACAACATATCTGCCACGCAATGATTGATTTTTTTGTAATGAATTCAGCCAGTTTCTCAAAACAATTTGGACTAGCAGGAGAGTCAGCACCAGCCCGTCACTGGAGTAGACCTAAACATTAGATTTACTCTCTTTTGGTCAATGATTTTCATTTTGGTCACAGTGATGCAGTATCAGTTAAGATATGGACATGTCCACATTCAGCTGAAGACCCTGTTTGTGGACAAAGTGGCTCTCTCCTTTAGCTCAAATTTTAAGTAGTTTTCCCCAAAGAAAAACTCATATCACAATCCTGCATCCTGAGCATTCTGATAGTTTGAAACACAAAGCAGAAAGAAAAAATAAAACACAAAATGTACAGGATTTTCCCAAGGTTTGGGGTTGGAGTAAATCATTAAAACCTACCAGAAATGTAGTCTACGGTTGTGAAAAAAGACAAGACCTACTTTGATAAAACTAGGCTAAGAAACTGAGGGGAAAAGTGAAAATAATCTCTTTCCAAAGTATTGAGAAGCTAATAGGAGAATATTTCAGAATGTATATATTGAGCAAAGAGATAACAAAGAATTTGCAAATAAAATTGGAGAGCACAAAAAAATTAGATTTTTAGTGATTTCTAGTTTTTTACACCAGTCCATTCTAAAGGAGATCAGCCCTGGGATTTCTTTGGAGGGAATGATGCTGAAGCTGAAACTCCAGTAGTTTGGCCACCTAATGCGAAGAGCTGACTCGTTGGAAAAGACTCTGATGCTGGGAGGGATTAGGGGCAGGAGGAGAAGGGGATGACACAGGATAAGATGGCTGGATGGCATCACCGACTCAATAGACCTGAGTCTGAGTGAACTCCGGGAGATGGTGATGGACAGGGAGGCCTGGTGTGCTGCAACTCATGGGGTCGCAAAGAGTCGGACACGACTGAGCGACTGAACTGAACTGAACTGAACAGCAAAATATGCTCAACAGTCTTTTGGACTCTATGGGAGAATGCGAGGGTGGGATGATCTGAGAGAATAGCATTGAAACCTGTATATTATCATATGTGAAACATATTGCCAGTCCAGGTTCAATGCATGAGACAGGGTGCTAAGGGCTGGTGCACTGGGATGACCCAGAGAGATGGGATGAGGAGGGAGCTGGGAGGGGGATTTAGGATGAGGAACACATGTAAACCCATGGCTGATTCATGTCAATGTATGGCAAAAACCACTACAATATTGTAAAGTAATTAGCCTCCAATTAAAATAAATAAATTTAAAAAATAAATAAAACTTATTCATCTTATCCCCCCCCAACAAAAAAATACTCCTACTAATGTTCCCAGGACAGATGTGAAAAGTGATCCAATCTCAATTTCAGCTCCGTTTTGCTCTATGCTTTTTTTTAAAACCACATTACATCAATAGTTTCTTAATCACTAGAATTACTTGCCTTTTAAAACCTAAGTAGTGTAATTGTAACCAGCTCATTTATTTTCCACTTTATCCCATTTTAAATTAGTTTTATAGCACCCAACTGTTTTGGAGTTTTGATTGAAAGCTCCACTTTCTTTAGACCATCTTTAATTAAAAGATATCTGAATGGGAAGACTTTATGAATAGGTTAGTTAGGACAATCTGCATGTATATGTGTGTGTGTGTGTGTGTGCTCAGTCATGTTCAACTCTTTGCGACACTATGGACCATAGCCCATCAGGCTCCTCTGTCCATGGGATTTTCCAGGCAAGAATACTGAAGTAGGTTGCCATTTCCTTCTCCAGGAGATCTCCTCCACCCAGGGATCAAACCTGTGTCTCCTGCATCTCCTGAATTGCAGGCAGATCTTTATCTCTTAAGCCATTGGGACAAGTAGTTAGGAAAATCAGTTCAGTTCAGTTCAGTCACTCAGTCGTGTCCACTCTTTGAGACCACATGAATCACAGCACGCCAGGCCTCCCTGTCCATCACCAACTCCCGGAGTTCACTCAGACTCACGTCCATCGAGTCAGTGATGCCATCCAGCCATCTCATCCTCTGTCGTCCCCTTCTCCTCCTGCCCCTAATCCCTCCCAGCATCAGAGTCCTTTCCATTGAGTCAACTCTTCACATGAGGTGGCCAAAGTACTGGAGTTTCAGCTTTAGCATGATTCCTTCCAAAGAACATCCAGGGCTGATCTCCTTCAGAATGGACTGGTTGGATCTCCTTGCAGTCCAAGGGACTCTCAAGAGTCTTCTCCAACACCACACTTCACAAGCATCAATTCTTTTGATGCTCAGCTTTCTTCACAGTCCAACTCTTGCATCCATACATGACCACTGGAAAAACCATCGCCTTGACTAGACGGACCTTTGTTGGCAAAGTAATGTCTCTGCTTTTCAATATGCTATCTAAGTTGGCATTAACTTTTATTCCAAGGAGTAAGTGTCTTTTAATTTCATGGCTGCAGTCACCATCTGCAGTGATTTGGGAGACCAAAAAAATAAAGTCTGACACTGTTTCCACTGTTTCCCCATCTATTTCCCATGAAGTGATGGGACCAGATGCCGTGATCTTCCTTTTCTGAATGTTGAGCTTTAAGCCAACTTTTTCACTCTCATCTTTCACTTTCATCAAGAGGCTTTTGAGTTCCTCTTCACTTTCTGCCATAAGGGTGGTGTCATCTGCATATCTGAGGTTATTGATATTTCTCCCAGCAATCTTGATTCCAGCTTGTGCTTCTTCCAGCCCAGTGTTTCTCATGATGTACTCTGCATAGAAGTTAAATAAGCAGGGTGACAATATACAGCCTTGACGTACTCCTTTTCCTATTTGGAACCAGTCTGTTGTTAGGACAATGGATGCTGCCAAATGTGAGCATCAAGTATCAGGGGTACTCCAAAAAGGCATTAAACAGCCCAGAATGGTCAGTGGTTTTAGAACCTGTGAGTTCTGAGCCTGCCTTTATTCCTGCCTTCCTGTTTGCTAACCTTGACAAATAATCTAACCCCTCTCACTTCTGTTTTTATCATCTATTGAATTAAGAATTGTAGAACAGTATGCTTGTCAAGTTGCTGTGCTATGACAAGGGATATGTTTGAAACTTGTAGAAAGTGTTCTGTCCATCTCCTCGGCAAAATGAAACAAGCCCCTATTGTGTTTTAAGAGTGAACTCAATTGCCTGATTTATGCTGTCACATGTTTGCAAAGAGTGTAAATTGATTTTCACTCAAAACAGACTGAAAAGCCAAAGTGCTTGCCAAACTCGAAATCGCTAACCTGTCTGGAAAAGCTCACCCAAGCCCATGGAATCTGAGGGACTATAAATGTTTAAATCAGATGTTTGGAGAAAGTGACTTCAGCCAGAATTATTCCACAGAGGCAAGCAAATTGTAAGCTACACAAACAAACAAACAATCCCTCCAAGAAGGCAATGGTCAGATTTTCTCCAAATTGATTAACTTTCAGTACAACTAAAGTGAAGAAGCTTCACACACTTGTTCTGAGAAAGCTAATTTCTCAAGGCAGATCTGCATTTACAAAGTCTAATATTTTTTAAAAGGAAGGAGCACCTAAAAAGTGTAGTTGATTTGGGGGTAGATCTGGAAGTTTCTGAGAGCTGGGAAAAAAGTAACATGATGTACTGTTTCACTGCATTTAAACATTGTGGCCAAGAACTTAATCTTAGCTTTGGACGATCCTGGGACTGAAATCCAGTTCCATGTCTTAATAATCTGTGCTTACTTTCATCATAGGGCTACTGTGAGGGTTAACAAAGTAAGGTCTGCAGTGAGATGCACATGGTAAATGATGTGTGTATGCTCAGTTGCTAAGCTGTGTCTGACTCTTTGCAACCCCATGGACTGTAGCCTGCCAGTTTCCTCTATCCTTGGGATTTCCCAGACAAGAATTGTGGAGTGAGTTGCCATTTCCTACTCCAGGATGAGTATTGATCAAATCCACTGAATCACTTCATTATTAAGGATATTTTTAATGAAAAAGATATAAATATGCTCCATAATTTTCTAGATTGACCTACCATCCAGGTTTGTCCAAGACTGAGATTTTTCAAGGATATGGGACTTTTGAAACTAAGTGGAGGGAAGTCCTTGGCAAACGGGGATGGTTGTCCCCATAGTTGTCATAAGTAGTTACTGAGTCATCAATTCAGTTCAGTCACTCAGTCATGTCCGACTCTTTGCAAGCCCATGGACCACAGCATGCCAGGCCTCCCTGTCCATCACCAACTCCCAGAGTTTACTCAAACTCATGTCCATGGAGTCGGTGATGCCATCCAGCCATCATGTCCTCTGTTGTCGCCTTCTCCTGCCTTCAATCTTTCCCAGCATCAGGGTCTTTTCAAATGAGTCAGTTCTTCTAATCAGGTGGCCAAAGTACTGGGGTTTCAGCTTTAGCATCAGTCCTTCCAATGAACATTCAGGACTGATTTCTTTAGGATGAACTGGTTGGATCTCCTTGAAGTCCAAGGGACTCTCAAGAGTCTTCTGCAACACCACAATTCAAAACCATCAGTTCTTCGGAACTCAGCTTTCTTTATGGTCCAACTCTCACATCCATACATGACCACTGGAAAAACCGTAGGTTTGACTGGATGGACTTTTGTGGGTAAAGTAATGTCTCTGCTTTTTAATACGCTATCCAGGTTGGTCATAACTTTTCTTCCAAGGAGCAAGCGTCTTTTAATTTCATGGCTGCAATCACCATCTGCAGTGATTTTGGAGCCCCCCCAAAAAAGTCTGACACTGTTTCCATTGTTTCCCCATCTATTTTCCATGAAGTGATGGGACCAGATGCCATGATCTTCATTTTCTGAATGTTGAGTTTTAAGCCAACATTATCACTCTCCTCTTTTACTTTCATCAAGAGGCTCTTTAGTTCTTCTTCACTTTCTGCCATAAGGGTGGTATCATCTGTATATCTGAGGTTATTGATATTTCCCCCAACAATCAGGATTCCAGATGTGCTTCATCCAGTCCAGCGTTTCTCATGATGTACTCTGCAAATAAATTAAATAAGCAGGGTGACAATATACAGCCTTGATGTACTCCTTCCCCTATTTGGAACCAGTCTGTTGTTTCATGTCCAGTTCTAACTGTTGCTTCCTGACCTGCATACAGGTTTCTCAAGAAGCAGGTCAGGTGGTCTGGTATTCCCATCTCTTTCAGAATTTTCCACAGTTTATTGTGATCCACACAGTCAAAGTCTTTGGCATAGTCAATAAGGCGGAAGTAAATATTTTTCTGGACTTTCTTGCTTTTTCAATGATCCAATGGATGTTGGCAATTTGATCTCTAGTTCCTCTGCCTTTTCTAAATCCAGCTTGAACATCTGGAAGTTTATGGTCCAGGTACTGTTGAAGCCTGGCTTGGAGAATTTTGAGCATTACTTTACTAGTGTGTGAGATGAGTGCAATTGTGCAGTAGTTTGAACATTCTTTGGCATTACCTTTCTTTGGGATTGGAATGCAAACTGACCTTTTCCATTCCTGTGACCACTGCTGAGCTTTCCAAATTTGCTGGCATATTGAGTGCAGCACTTTCACAGCATCATCTTTTAGGAATTAAAATAGCTCAACTGGAATTCCATCACCTCCACTAGCTTTGTTCGTAGTGATGCTTCCTAAGGCCCACTTGACTACACATTCTAGGATATTTGGCTCTATGTTGGTGATCACACCATCGTGATGATCTGGGTCATGAAGATCTTTTTTACTGAGACATAATGAGTTAAAATAATGCCAAAAGTTAGAATCAAATGAATCAAAACTCACTGTATGCTTTTGACTTGACCATTTAGCCCACAGTGTCATACACATGACACAGCCACGAGTGCCGTCCTCTCCTGCATTTAATTATTCAACAAATGAAATGAATAAAGAAGGAAACAGATATTTCCACAAACATTTTCATGTGCACAGTGTACCTGAAATGATAAATACATGACTGCCTAAGTGAGATTTGTGGTAAGAACTGCAAAGAAGTTAGATGTAAGATACAGTTGAGAACAAATTTTGGTTTCTTTCACAGCTCACAGTGTTAATATTTGTTCATGTCTGCTTCCCTCAATAGATTGCAAACTTTTATATCAACACATGTGTATGTCTTCTTCACAGATAAGTCTACAGTATCTACAAGAGTGATATGTACAAGCCACCCTGTAAACATTTATTAGGCTTTCCTGGTGGCTCAGGAAAAATCTGATGAAAAATCTGCCTGTAATGCAGGACACCTGAGTTCAATCCTTGGATTGGGAAAATCCCTTGAAGAAGGGAATGGCAGCCCACTCCAGTATGCTTGCCTGGAGAATCCCATGGTCAGAGGATCCTGGTGGGCTACAGTCCATGGGGTCACAAAGAGTCGGACATGACTGAACAAATAACACTTTCACTTTTTCACAGACACTTATTAAATAAATTATAATATGCCATTGAAAGTATGCTCCTAAGCACATTGGCATAGCATCATTAACTTATTACTTACCAAGAGATATGTTGAGATCTGAAGCATGTCCTGATCAAGATATTTGTCTGGCAACATACACACACATGCATGAATATATAATGTGTATATTTGTGTGTGTGCATAGGTCAAGGAAGAATATGAGCTAAAAATAATTATTTGAGTATTTTCAGTATAGAGTAGGTTGGTGAACTTATTTTCAGACATCCTAAATGGCTAAATATAGATAAAATGATAGAGTGATTGAAATAAGTATCTTTTAAAAATAAGCTTTAAGGTTTAGAATTTTTTTTTATATTTACAGAAAAATAGTCTATTAACTTTATTCACATTCCCTTAAGTCTTTTTTCCTAATGCCCGCCCCCCCTTTTTTTCCTGTTTTAGGATCCCATCCAGGAAACTACATTTTAGGTGTCTGATCTCCTTTTGATCTTCTTAGCTATGACAGTTTCTCAGACTTTCTTTGTTTTAATGACCTTGATGGTTTTGTGAAATTCTGTACAGGCATTTTGTAGCATATCCCTTTATTGAAATTTGTCTGCTTTTCTCCTGATTTAACTAGGGCCAAGGGTTTTGGGGAGAATGATCATAGACTTAAAGTATTATTTTCATCACATCACATCACATCAAGATACATACTACCAACACAATTTATCACTATGGGTATTGATCCTGATCACCCACAAAGAGTATAGATTTCTCCACTATACATACATTTAAAAATCGAGACCATACTATGCATAAACATTTCCCTTAAAACTATTTCTTCAAGAAAATTAATTGAAATGAAAGTGAAAGATTTGCTGAACAGAGATTCTTTTCCAATTGGGGTATAGTTGCTTTACATTTTTTTGTTAGTTTCTGTCATACAGCAAAGTAAATTAAACACGTGACATTGTACAGGAGACAGGGATCAAGACCATCGCCATGGAAAAGAAATGCAAAGAAGCAATATGGCTGTCTGAGGAGGCCTTACAAATAGCTGTGAAAAGAAGAGAAGTGAAAAGCAGAGGAGAAAAGGAAAGATAAGAGCATCTGAATGCAGAGTTCCAAAGAATAGCAAGAAGAGATAAGAAAGCCTTCCTCAGCGATCAGTGCAATGAAATAGAGGAAAACAACAGTATGGGGAAGACTAGATCTCTTCAAGAAAATTAGAGATACCAATAGAAAATTTCATGCAAAGATGGGCTCAATGAAGGACAGAAATGGTATGGACCTAACAGAAGCAGAAGATATTAAGAAGAGGTGGAAAGAATACACAGGAGAACTATACAAAAAAAGATCTTCATGACCCAGATAATCACGATGGTGTGATCATTGACCTAGAGCCAGATATCCTGAAATGTGAAGTCAAGTGAGCCTTAGAAAGCATCACTACGAACAAAGCTAGTGGAGGTGATAGAATTCCAGTTGAGCTATTCCAGATCCTGAAAGATGATGCTGTGAAAGTGCTGCACTCAATATGACACCAAATTTGGAAAACTCAGCAGTGGCCACAGGACTGGAAAAGGTCAGTTTTCATTCCAATCCCAAAGAAAGGCAGTGAAAAAGAATGCTGAAACTATTGCACAGTTGCACTCATCTCACGCTATTAAAGTAATGCTCAAAATTCTCCAAGCCAGGCTTCAGCAATACATGAACCGTGAACTTCCAGATGTTCAAGCTGGTTTTAGAAAAGGCAGAGGAACCAGAGATCAAATTGTCAACATCCACTGGATCATGGAAAAAGCAAGAGAGTTCCAGAAATACATCTATTTCTGCTTTATTGACTATGTCAAAGCCTTTGACTGTATGGATCACAATACACTGTGGAAGATTCTTCAAGAGATGGGAATATCAGACCACCTGACCTGCCTCTTGAGAAACCTATATGCAGGTCAGGAATAAACAGTTGGAAATGGACATGGAACAACAGACTAGTTCGAAATAGGAAAAGGAGTACATCAAGGCTGTATATTGTCACCCTGCTTATTTAAATTATATGCAGAATACATCATGAGAAATGCTGGACTGGAAGAAGCACAAGCTGGAATCAAGATTGCCGGGAGAAATATCAATAATCTCAGATATGCAAATGACACCACCCTTATGGCAGAAAGTGAAGAAGAACTCAAAAGCCTCTTGATGAAAGTGAAAGTGGAGAGTGAAAAAGTTGGCTTAAAGCTCAATATTCAGAAAACGAAGATCACGGCTTCTGGTCCCATCACTTCATGGGAAAAAGATGGGGAAACAGTGGAAACACAGTCAGACTTTATTTTTCTGGGCTCCCAAATCACTGCAGATGGTGACTGCAGCCATGAAATTAAAAGACACTTACTACTTGGAAGGAAAATTATGACCAACCTAGATAGCATATTCAAAATCAGAGACATTACTTTTTCAACAAAGGTCCGTCTAGTCAAGGCGATGGTTTTTCCAGTGGTCATGTATGGATGTGAAAGTTGGACTGTGAAGAAAGCTGAGCACTGAAGAATTGATGCTTTTGAATTGTGGTGTTGGAGAAGACTCTTGAGAGTCCCTTGGACTGCAAGGAGATCCAACCAGTCCATTCTGAAGGAGATCAGCCCTGGGATTTCTTTGGAAGGAATGATGCTAAAGCTGAAACTCCAGTACTTTGGCCACCTCATGTGAAGAGTTGACTCATTGGAAAAGACCCTGATGCTGGGAGGGATTGGGGGCAGAAGGAGAAGGGGATGACAGAGGATGAGATGGCAGGATGGCCTCACCGACTCGATGGACATGAGTTTGAGTGAACCCTGGAGTTCGTGATGGACAGGGAGGACTGACATGCTGCAATTCATGGGGTCGCAAAGAGTCCAACACGACTGAGCAACTGAACTGAACTGAACTGAATGAACTGAACTGATACATATGTCCCTTCTTCATTGGATTTCCTCCCCATTTAGGTCACAGAGCATTGAGTGGAGATCCCTGTGCTATACAGTCTGTTCTTATTAGTTATCTGTTTAATGTCACGAACCTCATTCCATAGTTCATCAGGCACTCTATCAGATATAGGCCCTTACATCTATTTCTCACTTCCACTGTATAATCATAAGGGATTTCACTTAGGTCATACCTGAATGGTGTAGTGGTTTTCCCTACTTTCTTTAATTTAAGTTTGAATTTGGTAATAAGGAGTTCATGATCTGAGCCACAGTCAGCTCCTGGTCTTGTTTTTGTTGACTGTATAGAGCTGCTCCATTTTTGGCTGCAAAGAATATAATCAGTCTGATTTTGGTGTTGACCATCTGATGATGTCCATGTGTAGAGTCTTCTCTTGTGTTGTTGGAAGAGGGTGTTTGTTATGACCAGTGCATTTTCTTGGCAAAACTCTATTAGTCTTTGCTCTGCTTCATTCTGTATTCCAAGGCCAAATTTGCCTGTTACTCCAGGTGTTTCTTGACTTCCTATTTTTGCATTCCATCCCCTATAATGCAAAGGACATCTTTTTTGGGTGTTAGTTCTAAAAGGTCTTGTAGGTCTTCATAGAACCATTCAACTTCAGCTTCTTCAGCATTACTGGTTGGGGCATAGACTTGGATTACTGTGATATTGAATGGTTTGCCTTGGAAACGAACAGAGATCATTCTGTCGTTTTTGAGATTACATCCAAGTACTGCATTTCTGACTCTTTTGTTGACCATGATGGCTACTCCATTTCTTTTGAGGGATTCCTGCCTGCAGTAGTAGATATAATGGTCATCTGAGTTAAATTCACCCATTCCAGTCCACTTTAGTTCACTAATTCCTAGAATGTCAACATTCACTCTTGCCATCTCTTGTTTGACCACTTCCAATTTGCCTTGATTCACGGACCTGACTTCCCAGGTTCCTATGCAATATTGCTCTTTACAGCATCGGACCTTGCTTCTATCACCAGTCGCATCCACATCTGGGTATTGTTTTTGCTTTGGCTCCGTCCCTTCATTCTTTCTGGAGTTATTTCTCCACTGATCTCCAGTAGCATACTGGGCATCTACTGATCTGGGGAGTTCCTATTTCAGTATCCTATCATTTTGCCTTTTCATACTGTTCATGGGGTTCTCAAGGCAAGAATACTGAAGTGGTTTGCCATTCCCTTCTACAGGAGACAGGGATGTATACCTGTGGCGGATTCATTTCGATATTTGGAAAACTAATACAATATTTTAAAGTTTAAAAATAAAATAAAATTAAAAAAAAAAGACCATCCCCATGGAAAAGAAATGCAAAAAAGCAAAATGGCTGTCTGGGGAGGCCTTAGAATTACCTGTGAAAAGAAGAGAAGCAAAAAGCAAAGGAGAAAAGGAAAGATATAAGCATCTGAATGCAGAGTTCCAAAGAATAGCAAGAAGAGATCAGAAAGCCTTCCTCAGTGGTCAATGCAAAGAAATAGAGGAAAACAACAGAATGGGAAAGACTAGGGATCTCTTCAAGAAAATTAGAGATACCAAGGGAAAATTCATGCAAAGATGGGCTCGATAAAGGACAGAAATGGAATGGACCTAACAGAAGCAGAAGCTATTAAGAAGAGGTGGCAAGAATACACAGAAGAACTGTACAAAAAAGATCTTCACGACCCAGATAATCACAATGGTGTGATCACTGACCTAGAGCCAGACATCCTGGAATGTGAACTCAAGTGGGCCTTAGAAAACATCACTACAAACAAAGCTAGTGAAGGTGATGGAATTCCAGTTGAGCTATTTCAAATCCTGAAAGACGATGCTGTGAAAGTGCTGCACTCAATATGACATCAAATTTGGAAAGCTCAGCAGTGGCCACAGGACTGGAAAAGGTCAGTTTTCATTCCAATCCCAAAGAAAGGCAATGCCAAAGAATTGTGTGCCAAATACCGCACAATTGCACTCATCTCACATGCTAGTAAAGTAATGCTCAAAATTCTCCAAGCCAGGCTTCAGCAATACATGAACCGAGAACTTCCACATGTTCAAGCTGGTTTTAGAAAAGGCAGGGAAACCAGAGATCAAATTGCCAACATCTGCTGGATCATGGAAAAAGCAAGAGAGTTCCAGAAATACATCTATTTCTGCTTTATTGACTATGCCAAAGACTTTGACTGTGTGGATCACAATAAACTGTGGAAAATTCTGAAACAGATGGGAATACCAGACCACCTGACCTGCCTCTTGAAAAATCTGTATGCAGGTCAGGAAACAACAGTTGGAACTGGACATGGAACAACAGACTGGTTCCAAATAGGAAAAGGAGTACGTCAAGGCTGTATATTGTCACCCTGCTTATTTAACTTATATGCAGAGTACATCATGAGAAATGCTGGACTGCAAGAAACACAAGCTGGAATCAAGATTGTCGGGAGAAATATCAATAATCTCAGATGTACAGATGACACCACCCTTATGGCAGAAAGTGAAGAGGAACTCAAAAGCCTCTTGATGAAAGTCAAAGATGAGAGTGAAAAAGTTGGCTTAAAGCTCAACATTCAGAAAACTAAGATCATGGCATCCAGTCCCATCACTTCATGTCAAATAGATGGGGAAACAGTGGAAACAGTGTCAGACTTTATTTTTGGGGGCTCCAAAATCACTGCAGATGGTGACTGCAGCCATGAAATTAAAAGATGCTTACTCCTTGGAAGGAAAGTATCACCAACCTAGATAGCATATTCAAAATCAGAGACATTACTTTTCCAACAAAGGTCTGTCTAGTCAAGGCGATGGTTTTTCCAGTGGTCATGTATGGATGTGAGAGTTGGACTGCGAAGAAGGCTGAGCGCCGAAGAATTGATGCTTTTGAACTGTGGTGTTGGACAAGACTCTTGAGAGTCCCTTGGACTGCAAAGAGATCCAACCAGTCCATTCTGAGGGAGATCAGCCCTGGGATTTCTTTGGAAGGAATGACGCTAAAGCTGAAACTCCAGTTCTTTGGCCACCTCATGCGAAGAGTTGACTCATTGGAAAATACTGATGCTGGGAGGGATTGGGGGCAGGAGGAGAAGTGGACGACAGAGGATGAGATGGCTGGATTGCATCACTGACTCGATGGACGTGAGTCTGAGTGAACTCCGGGAGTTGGTGATGGACAGGGATGTCTGGCGTGCTGCAATCATGGGGTCACAAAGAGTCGGACACGACTGAGCGACTGAACTGAACTGAACTGAACTAAATATTTGTCAATCCCAATCTCCCAATCCATCCCACTCCCCCTTGCTTCCCCTTTGGTATCCACACATTTGTTCTCTACATCTGTGCTTCAAATTTCTGCTTGGTAAATAAGTTCATTATATTATTTTTCTAGATTCTACACGTATGCATTACTAAATATGATTTTTTTTCTCTTTGTGACTTACTTCATTCTGTATGAGAGTCTTTAGGTCCGTACATGTCTCAACAGATGACTCAATTTTACTCCTTTTTATGACTGAATAATGTTCCATTGTATAAATGAAGCATGTTTTCTTTATCCATCCGTCTGTTGAATTTTTTTTCCATGAAGCATTTGCTTACTAAAGAATTTTCTTGTTAGAACTGTAAACTTTTACTCTTTAATCTCTTCCTTTCGTTAGTGTTGTAAACTGCAGAACAGTCTAGCCCCAGTGTATCCACTCTTAGTAGGATAATCAATCAAGATACCCTAACAAATCTTGGCAAAGAGATAAATGCTTATTTTGCAGATGGAAATCACTGTATTTTCCCAGATATTTGAATCATAAATGGAGTAACATTGAGGTAAGAAATACTAAAAGCTGATTCAATGAGGGCAGAGCTCCCAAGAAATTGTTCATTAATCTAGCTATCTAGTTCCCCAAAGCTTTTCTAATTACTGGCCTTCTGATGCCAGTTTTTATTTCCTCTTTGATTTTGTGACCTATGCTACTACCTTTCTATTAACCTTTTTTCCTTAAGCATTAACAGCATTTGTTCCTGTTGCTTACTATGAAAAATCATTAGCTGATAGAGTTTTTTTTTTTAATAATGATGAAAAACTTAAAAATTAGCAGCAGTATTGTCAACTACAATTTCATCTTTAAACAAATTCTATCTCTTCCTTTCTCAGCTTGTGAAAATTGCCTCCCACTTCCTATCCTCCCTTCATTCTTGTTAGTTGAGCTATTGTTTTTATGTTTTATAAAGCCATAAACCATAAACCATGGTTTATGATCACAGTGATCAGGAGGGCTTAGTTAAACTGGATAACAAGCAACCACAAATCTTAACGGTTCAACAGAAAGTTTTCCCCTTACTCATGGTGTCTGTTCATCATGGGTCAACTGGAAGCTCTGCTCCACCTCTTTATTCAAGGATAGGATGTCCAAATTCCCGACAGACATGAATCTTCAGGATGTGAGAAAGAGAAATCAGAATTCCTGTGGATTCTTATGAATTCTCCCAAACCATAAGTTATTCTGTGTGTTTCATCATACTCTACATATTTTAAAATCACAGTAAGTACTGTGTCAATAAAAAGTAAATCATTTTTTATGATGTGGTTATACTAAAACTTTCAGAGGTTTTCTTTAAAAAGAAAAAAAGATTCTGATAATGGGCATAAGTTCCTTTTGGGTGGGATGATCATGTTCAAAAATTAGATAGTGATATTATTTACACAATTCTGTGACTAAATGAAAAATCACTGATTTGTACACTTTAAAGGGGTGGATTTTATGGTTTATAAATTATATCTCTATAAAATTGTTATAAAAAGAGAAAACAAGTAATATTAAAAAGGTAGTTTATTGCTATTATGAATCAATATATTATAAAAATATTTTATTTCTCCCCATATATAAATACATATAATGTGCTCATGCTCAGTTGCTTCAGTCATGTCTGACTGTATGTTACCCTATGGATTGTAGCCTGCCAGGCTCCTCTGTCCATGGGATTCTCCAAGGCAAGAATACTGGAGTGGGTTGCCATGCCATCCTCCAAGGGATCTTCCCAACCCAGGAATTGAATCTGTGGCATCTCCTAAGAAAATAGATATCATATAATATTATATAGAATAGATATGATATACTATAATATATAATATATGTTATATATTAATATAATACATATATATTCTAATATATGATATTAAAGGCAAACTTTATACTGCAGGTTTAGCATCAGACCACCACGAAAAAGTACATATCTCAATAAAATGATTCTCATGAATTTTGGGGGGTTTTCAGTGCACACAAAAATTATTTTATACTATACTATTGTCTATTAAATTAAAAGTAGCATTATATGTTTAAAAAGTATATATCTTAATTAAAAAATTTTTATAATCACAAAATGCTACCATCATCTGAACCTTCAGTGAGTCTTAATCTTTTTGCTGGTGAAGGGTTTGAAATATTATAAGATTTACAAAAATGTAACACAAAGACACTGTTTCTACTGTTTCCCCATGTATTTCCCATGAAGTGATGGGACCAGATGCCATGATCTTAGTTTTCTGAATGTTGAGCTTTAAGCCAACTTTTTCACTCTCCTCTTTCACTCTCATCAAGAGGCTTTTTAGTTCCTCTTCACTTTCTGCAATAGGGTGGTGTCATCTGCATGTCTGAGGTGATTGATATTTCTCCCAGCAATCTTGATTCCAGCTTGTGCTTCTTCCAGCCCAGCGTTTCTCATGACGTACTCTGCATATAAGTTAAACAAGCAGGGTGACAATATACAGCCTTGATGTACTCCTTTTCCTATTTGGAACCAGTCTGTTGTTTCATGTCCAGTTCTAACTGTTGCTTCCTGACCTGCATATAGGTTTCTGAAGAGGCAGGTCAAGTGGTCTGGTATTCCCATCTCTTTCAGAATTTTCCACAGTTTAACAGTGGAAACAGTGTCAGACTTTATTTTTTGGGTCTCCAAAATCACGGTAGATGGTGATTGCAGCCATGAAATTAAAAGACACTTACTCCTTGGAAGGAAAGTATGACCAACCTAGATAGCATATTCAAAAGCAGAGACATTACTTTGCCAACAAAGGTCCGTCTAGTCAAGGCTATGGTTTTTCCAGTAGTCATGTATGGATGTGAGAGTTGGACTGTGAAGAAGGCTGAGCGCCGAAGAATTGATGCTTTTGAACTGTGGTGTTGGACAAGACTCTTGAGAGTCCCTTGGACTGCAAGGAGATCCAATCAGTTCATTCTAAAGGAGCTTAATCCTGGGTGTTCTTTGGAAGGAATGATGCTAAAGCTGAAACTCCAGTACTTTGGCCACCTCATGCGAAGAGTTGACTCATTGGAAAAGACTCTGATGCTGGGAGGGATTGGGGGCAAGAGGAGAAGTGGACGACAGAGGATGAGATGGCTGGATGGCACCACTGAGTCGACGGACGTGAGTTTGAGTGAACTCCAGGAGTTGGTGATGGACAGGGAGGCCTGACGTGCTGCGATTCATGGGGTCACAAAGAGTTGGACACGACTGAGGGACTGAACTGAACTGAACTGAACACAAAGACATGAACTGTGCAAATGGTCTTAGAAAAATGGCGCCAATAGTCTGGCTCAATGTAGGGTTACCATATGCTTTCTTTTGTAAAAAGTCACTATATGTGCAAAGTGCAATAAAATGAAGTGCAATAGAATGAGGTTTGTCTGTATATTCAATACAGTGTATATAATATATAGCATACACATTAATGTATGTAATATTTTAACAAGCTATACTTTTATTTGAGCTTCCCTTGTAGCTCAGTCAGTAAAGAATCTGCCTGCAATGCAGGAGACCTAGGTTCAATCCCTGGGTTGGAAAGATCCCCTGGAGAAGGAAATGTCAACCCAGTTCAATATCCTTGCCTGGAAAATCTCATGGACAGAGGAGCCTGGTGGACTGCAGTCCATGGGATCGCAAAGAGTAGGGTATTGTTGAGCAACTAAAACATACTTACTTACTTACTTACACTTTTATTATATACGATAATATATACTTGCAAGCATATTTATTGTAAGTTATATGTAATATATAATAAATATATATATACACATATACAGAAATGACTTGTGAAAACTATGTTTACTTGATATTGACATTTCATAATATTAAGTATTAGAAAGAGTGATCAATAATACAATAAAAGTACCAAAGAAAAATCATTTATATAATTGACCATAAGTAAGACAGATAAGACCCTTGCCACACATTACTTTTTGGTGTTGATTTGAGACCTGATACTTTTGGATAAATATGAGCCTTCTTATTTGTGAATCCTGGCACAAATTAAGGAATTGATCATTTATGAGTACTGATACACACCAGTCCCTCAAATTACCTTTTGTTGCCATTCAGGTGACTCCCTGCCACCCCATGGACTTTGAGTCCCAATATCTCCACTCCCCTTAGAGTCTCTCTAATTGCTCCAATTTCCCTTGGTAGTCTGAAATTCTGAGAGCACCTTTTTTTCTAATATCATTCAATATCAGATATTCTCTAATATTCTCTATCTTGCTTGATGCAAACATGCTACTTACATTTAATGTAATTCCCTACTTACATCGTTAGGTTTTTGTCTACCATCTTACTACTTTTAAGCTACATTTATGGTTCATCCCTATATATTATTTCCTCTCCCTTTGGATTAATTAACAGAAATCTTATAATCTTTATTTCCATCTATTAATTTGCTAGTTATACATTATAGTTAGTTATCTGTTTATTATTATTTATATTTTCTTTTTCCAGGTTGACTTCCCTGGTGGCTCAGATGGTAAAGCGTCTGCCTATAATGTGGGAGACCCGGGTTCAATCCCTGGATTGGGAAGATCCTCTGGAGAAGGAAATGGCAACCCACTCTGGTACTCCTGCCTGGAAAATCCCACAGAGGAGCATGGTAGGCTACAGTCCATGGGGTTGCAAAGAGTTGGACACGACTGAGCGATTTCACTTTTGCTTCACTTTCCCTGGTTACCTAGAGATTACAGCATGTAGCCATGTAGTTGTAATACAGATTATTACTTTTACTAATTTACTACCTGAAATTTATGACTTTTTAGTCTGTTCTTCCTCTCCTATGTTCTGCATCATTATTCTCTTGCATTTTGCTGTGCATACATTTAAAATATCACAAAACATTATTATTGTTGTTTTGAACAATCAATATTAATTTTAGTTACTCACATATTTATCGCTTCTAGTGTTCATTCATCCCCTTTTGCAATACAATGTATCCAGGATCATTTTTATTCTTTCTGTGGATTCTAAATTTTTTTTTTTTTAGTGTGTTTTAGTATAGGCATGCTATTGAAAATTTTGTTTTGTTTGTCTGAAAATGTCTTTAATTTTTCAAAAATTGTTTATTCATTTATTTAGGCTTTGCCAGGTCTTCCTTGCTGGGTGAAGGCCTTCTCTAGTTGCGGAGAACAGGGAGTACTCTCTAGCTGTGGTGCATGGGCTTCTCATTGCTGTGGCTTCTTGTTGTGGACCGTGGGCTCTAGGGCACAAGCTCAGTAGTTGTGGTGCTTGGGCTTGGTTCCTCTACAGCATGTGGGATCTTCCTGGATCAGGGACTGAACCCATGTCTCTTGCATTGGCAGGCAGATTCTTAACCACTGGACTTTGAGGGAAATCTCTTTTTTTTTTTTTTTAATTTTTCAGCACTTTATTTTTTTTTTTTTAATTTGATAAATTTAACGCCTTTTATTGCCATACGTCATTTTACTGTGCTTTGCTTTAGTGAACTTTATAGATACATGTTTTTTGTTTTTTTTTCCTTGTTAATTTTCTGTTTAGTTGATCTATCCATAAGTGTGAGTGGGGTATTAAAGTCTCCCACTATTATTGTGTTATTGTTAATTTCTCCTTTCATACTTGTTAGGATTTGTCTTACATTCTGCGGTGCTCCCATGTTGGGTGGATATATATTTATAATTGTTATATCTTCTTCTTGGATTGATCCTTTGATCATTATGTAGTGACCTTCTTTGTCTCTTTTCACAGCCTTTGTTTTAAAGTCTAATTTATCTGATACGAGTATTGTGACTCCTGCTTTCTTTTGGTCCCAATTTGCATGGAAAATCTTTTTCCAGCCCTTCACTTTTGGTCTGTATGTGTCCCCTGTTTTGAGGTGGGTCTCTTGTAGACAACATATGTAGGGGTCTTGTTTTTGTATCCATTCAGCCAGTCTTTGTCTTTTGATTGGGGCATTCAACCCATTTACGTTTAAGGTAATTACTAATAAATATGATCCCGTTGCCATTTACTTTATTGTTTTGGGTTCGAGTTTATACACCATTTTTGTGTTTCCTGTCTAGAGAATATCCTTTAGTATTTGTTGGAGAGCTGGTTTGGTGGTGCAGAATTCTCTCAGCTTTTGCTTGTCTGAAAAGCTTTTGATTTCTCCTTCATACTTGAATGAGATCCTTGCTGGATACAATAATCTGGGCTGTAGGTTATTTTCTTTCATCATTTTAAGTATGTCTTGCCATTCCCTCCTGGCTTGAAGAGTTTCTATTGAAAGATCAGCTGTTATCCTTATGGGAATTCCCTTGTGTGTTATTTGTTGTTTTTCCCTTGCTGCTTTTAATATTTGTTCTTTGTGTTTGATCTTTGTTAATTTGATTAATATGTGTCTTGGGGTGTTTCTCCTTGGGTTTATCCTGTTTGGGACTCTCTGGGTTTCTTGGACTTGGGTGATTATTTCCTTCCCCATTTTAGGGAAGTTTTCCACTATTATCTCCTCAAGTATTTTCTCATGGTCTTTCTTTTTGTCTTCTTCTTCTGGAACCCCTATGATTCTAATGTTGTAGCATTTAATATTGTCCTGGAGGTCTCTGAGATTGTCCTCATTTCTTTTAATTCGGGGAAATCTCTTTACTTTCATTTTTAAAAAGATACTCAAGAGCTTTTCTCTCTGCACTTAAAGTGCCATTCCAGTTAAAGTATCCTCGTTGGTTATTATTTCCATTGAAAAGTCAGTTATCAGTCTTGTTGCTACTTTGAAGGTAATGTGTCTTTTCCCCAATGGCTACTTAGATTTTGTTCCCATCTTTGGTCTTCAGAAGTTTACTCCAATGGGGTTAGGTAGGTTTTTTTGTCTGTTTATCTTGGACTGGGTTATCTTAGCTTTTTGAATCTGTCAGTTGTACCTTTTTTTATCCTTAAGGGTTATAATTCTGCTCCTTTCTTGTCACTTCTTTTTCTGAATTTCTAATTATATATATATAATATATATATATATTATATATAATATAATATTATATATCATAGCAAAATAATATAGCTAAGATCTCTAATTATAGAGGAACGAAGAGCTTAGCAAAAAGCTAAGGTCTCTAATTATAAATGTATAATTAGAATTAGAATATATTAGAGATATATATATCTGCTGCTGCTGCTGCTAAGTTGCTTCAGTCGTGTCCGACTCTGTGCGACCCCATAGACGGCAGCCCACCAGGCTCCCCCATCCCTGGGATTCTCCAGGCAAGAACACTGGAGTGGGTTGCCATTTCCTTCTCCAGTGTGTGAAAGTGAAAAGTGAAAGTGAAGTCGCTCAGTCATGTCTGACTCTTAGTGACCCCATGGACTGCAGCCTACCAGGCTCCTCTGTCCATGGGATTTTCCAGGTATGAGTACTGGAGTGGGGTGCCATTGCCTCCTCTGATATGTATATCTAATATATATATATATTAGATCTATCTAATATATATCTATCTAATATATATATAGAATTATATATATAATTAGAACTAGAATATATAATTAGAATTATAGAATATATAAGAATATATATATATAATTAAAATATATATAGAATAATATATATAATTAGAATTATAGATTATATATATAATAATATATATATATAATTAGAATTAAGAATCTCTAATTATATATATATATATATCTTACACATATGTTTTTAATAACAGTAAGTACAATCCATATATCATAAAATTCAACCTTGAAGACATTAAGTGACTAACCAGTCACAAAAGGACAAGTATTGCATGATTCTACTTATATGAGGACCTATAAAGTAGTCAAATTCATAAAGTAGCATTGTAGCTTCTAAAGAGAGGAAGAATGAGAGATTATTGTTTAATGGATATAGAGTTTCCGTTTTGCAAGATGAAGAACATTTCAGTGACCGCTGGACAGTAACGTTGAAGTATTGACTATGAACGTACAGTGCTCGGATGGTAAACACTTTATGCACGTTTAGCGCAATTTAAAAATTACTGTTTTAAAGTATATAATTTATCATTTGTTTCACTCAGTTCTAAGAGTTGTGAAACCACCACCATCACCTAAATTCAGAACATTTTCATGATCCCAAAACAAACCCTGTACCCATTAGCATTCCCCATTCCCCTTTCCAGCAGGTACTGGTAACCATTAATCTAATTTTTCTTTCTGTAAATTTGCCTAATCTAGACCTTTCCAGTAAGTGACACAATTGTGACCACAATATGTGATCATTGGTGACTGACGTCCTTCACTTAGCATGTGTTTAAGGTGTCCCCATGTTGTAGCATGTGTAAGTACTTTTTATGGTTGAATAACATTCCATTGTATAGCTATACCATATTTGTTTATATAATCATCAGTTAATGAAAATTTGTGTTTTTCCACTTTTTTGGATAAGAAATCTGCGATCAATATTTGCATATAAGGTCTAATGGGGACATACATTTTCTTGGAGTATGTATCTAGGAGTAGAATTGTTGGCATGTTTGTTAATTCTGTGTTTAATTTTTGAAGAAATACCAAGCTATTTTCCAAAGAGGCTGCACAGTTTTATCTTTCTACCAGCAATATAAGTTTTCCATATCCTTAAAAGACTTATTATTGTCTGCTTTCTTATTTTATCCATCCTTTTGGTGACTTCAAAATCTAGCATGTAATTTGATGAGGAAAAGGTGATGGCTTGACATAGGTGCTTTCCCTGTGCAGAACTTTGTTTCAGAAGCAGAGTGTGACTGCTTTACATTCTGTCAAAACCCAAAACACAGTGATCCAGTGCTCATCCTCATAGCATTCTTTGAAAAGAATAAGTAACCTGTGTAGGTTAATTGCTCTCAACTAATCCCTGTGTTGTTTTATTTTTTATTTTTCTATTTAATTCTGAGTTAGCAAAACTAATTTTGAGAAATGCTGTACTCTGTGTCCCAGAGTACATCATTCCAGAGTATAGTATACATCATTCATGGTGACACATAAAGGCTCATAGTTAAGAAACTGATTCTGTTTAATCAGATATTTTACCAGCTTTTGAAAATTTGGAGCTTTATTTTTAGGTGAGAGATATTAACAACTTGCCAAACATATTTTGAAAAATATAATTAGAGGATGGGTAATATCTAGACCTAAGTGTATCTGTCTATGACTAATGTGGTAATTGAGAAAGTAGGTATACAGGTTTGTTTACCCAGGAATAATTTTAAATGTTTTTCAAGGATATACATAATTCATATGATAGTGGAAATGAAAAGTGTAATGATTGAAGGGAAAAAAGAGGGATGGGAATGTTAAGCCAGAAATGAGTCATAAAGTACATGCTAAAATGAAGAACACATTTTTTTTTACTGACAAGTGATAAATTTCACTCAAGATTCTGATAGCTAAAGTGGAAAAAAAAATGAGATGACGCATTACCAGAATGTTCTTTTTACCATCCTTAATTGTTGAGATGCAAAATTACTTGTATTTTCATATATCTTAACAGATTCCTCACAATGATTTATTAAGAAAGAATTTATGAGAACATAAATTCTTTCATATATGAGAACATTAAGACTTAAGAAGAAACTTGACCAAGATTGCAGAGGTACAAATGGCATTCCACTAATACTTACCAGTTCAGTTTAGTCACTCAGTCATGTCCGACTCTTTGAGAAACCATGGACTGCAACATGTCAGGCTTCCCTGTCCATCACCAACTCCCGGAGTGCACTCAAACTCAGGTCCGTGGAGTCAGTGATGCCATCCAACCATCTCATCCTCTGTCGTCCTTCTCCTCCTGCCTTCAATCTTTCCCAGCATCAGAGTCTTTTCCAAAGAGTCAACCCTTCCCATCAGGTGGCCAAAATATAAGAGTTTCAGCTTCAACATAAGTCCTTTCAAAGAACACTCAGGACTGATCTCCTTTAGGGTGGACTGGTTGGATCTCCTTGCAGTCCAAGGGACTCTCAAGAGTCTTCTCCAATACCACAGTTCAAAAGCATCAATTCTTTGGCACTCAGCTTTCTTTATACTCCAACTCTCATATCCATACATGACTACTGGAAAAACCATAGCTTTGACAAGACAGACCTTTATTAGCAAAGTAATGTATCTGCTTTTTATATGTTGTCTAGGTTGGTCATAGCTTTTCTTCCATCTTTTAATTTCATGGCTGTACTCACCATCTGCAGTGATTTTGGAGCCCGAAAAATAAAGTCTGACACTGTTTCCACTGTTTTCCCATCTATTTGCCATGAAGGGGTGGGACCATGATCTTAGTTTTCTGAATGTTGAGCTTTAAGCCAACTTTTTCACTCTCCTCTTTCACTTTCATCAAGAGGCTCGTTAGTTCTTCTTCACTTTCTGCCATAAGGGTGGTGTCATCTGCATATCTGAGGTTATTGATATTTCTCCCAGCAATCTTGCTTCCAGCTTGTGTTTCATCCAGCCCAGTATTTTGCATGATGTCCTCTGTGTGTAAGTTAAATGAGCAGGGTGACCATATACAGCCTTGACATAGTCCTTTCCCAATTTGGAACCTGTAATCACCAATAATGGGGCAGGCACATTACTGAATAATTTACAAGCTTACAGCATCTCTGAAGGATAGGTATTATGATCTATACATTTTAAAAAATAAATAGATTTCAAACATTCATCTGGTTTCACCATAGAAGACTGGTTAATAATCACATCTTCAACCTCAAAAGGATCAGTAGTCAAATTAATTTCAACACTTTATTTACTTGTGGTTAAAAAATAATAATAAAAAGGGTAGAAATTTTTCTGCAAAATCAAATTCCCAAACAATATTAAAAGAGCCAAATCAAACATAGCCCTTGTTATGAACTGCGTGTTTGTGTCCCTACTCTTCCTCCCCAGATTCATATGTTGAAACTCTAACTTCCAATGGTATGATATTAGGAGGTGGGGCCTTTGGGAGGTAATTAGGTTTAGATGAGGTCGTGTGGGTGGAGCCCCCATCATAGGATTGAAAATCACTCAGTACTGTCTGGCTTTTTGCAACCCCATGGACTGTAGCCCACCAGTCTCCTCCATCCATGGGATTTTTCAGACAAGAATACTGGAGTGGGTTGCCATTTCCTTCTCCACGGGATCTTCCTGACCCAGGGATCTAACCTGGGTTTCTCACATTGCAGGCAGATTCTTAACCATCTGAGCCAGAAGCTGTCTTCATAAAAAGAGGAAGATTTTGAAGCTCACCCTCTAAGTCATGTGAGCATACAATGAGAAGATAGTTGCCTGCAAATCTGGAAGCAGATCTTCACCAGACAATGAATCTGAAAATACCTTGATCTTAGACTTCCTATACTCCAGAACAGTGAGAACGAAATGTTTATTATTTAAGCCACCCAGTCTACGATATTTTTGATATAGTAGTCTGTATTGACTGAGACAACCCTATAAGTTTTGGAAGAGAGAATCAAGGTGAAAAATAAAAAGGATTAGGACAGGCATGTGGTTTAGTTCTAGCTTTAATGGTTTACAAGATTTAATAGAAAGGAAAACATTAACTAGGCCACTGGTGACAAATGAGCCACCATCCTTAGTTTCTGTTCATACTTTGGTCTCATCTCACTGTTATACTGCTTTTGGGCTTTTGGTGTTCCCTGTGAAGTCTGGGGTTAACAAGGTCACCTTCCCTCTCATTTGTTAAAGGAAACTTGTTTAACTGTGCAGCAGTTGCTGGTTTAAAAACACAAAACAAAAACAAAAACCGAAGGACACTTCAGTGTCCCAAGTAATCCATTCAACCAAAGTTGCATCAGAAGTTCATTAAACCTTTGACCCACACTGTCTGGGCATGTGCCCAAATGAAACAAGCCAAGCCAAGCAAAAAAAAAAAAAAAAAAATCATTCCCATTTAAGTCCTTAGCTCTTTCTCTTGGTGGATAATTTGTATATGGCAGAATTGCACCTGTTCTTGGCAAATGCTTACTTAGTCAGGTTTCTTTTGAGATGAAGAATATCTTTCACAAAACTGATGTCAAATATTCTCACTTAACTCCTTCAGCTGAGAACACGGGAAGTGTATAAAACACTTTGTAATGTACTACTTGTGTATTGGTATTACTTTTTCTACTAGTTCTTCTCATTTATGTTTGCATAAGGGTAATTTGGAAAACTCAGCAGTGGTCACAGGACTGGAAAAGTTCAGTTTTCATTCCAATACCGAACAAGGGTAAAGCCAAAGAATATTTAAAGTACCTCACAATTGCACCCATTTCAAATGCTAGCAAGGTCATGCTCAAAATCTTCCATGCTAGGCTTCAACAGTACATGAACCAAAAACTTCCAGATGTGCAAGCTGGATTTTAAAAAGGCAGAGGAACCAGAGATCAAATTGTCAACATCTGTAGGGTCATAGAAAGAGCAAGAGAATTCCATAAAAAACATCTACTTCTGCTTCACTGACTATGCCAAAGCCTTTGACAGTGTAGATCACAAAAAAAACTGTGGAAAATTCTTGAAGAGCTAGGCATACCAGACCACCTTTCCTGCCTCCCGAGAAACCTGTATGCAGGTCAAGAAGCAACAGTTAGAACCAGACATAGAACAACAGACTGGTTCAAAATTAGGAAAGGAGTACATTGAGGCTGTATATTGTCACCCTGCTTATTTAACTTATATGCAGAGTACTTTATGGGAAATGCGGGGCTGGATGAATCACAAGCTGGAATCAAGATTGCCAGGATAAATGTCGACAACCTCAGATATGCAGATGACAACACTTTTATGGCAGAAAGCAAAGAAGAACTAACGAGCCTCCTGATGAAAGTGAAAGAGGATAGTGAAAAACCTGGCTTACAATTCAACATTCAAAAAACAAATATCATGGCGTCCGGTCCCATCACTTCATGGCAATTAGTAGCAGAAAAAATGGAAACTGACAGGACTTATTTTCTGGGCTCCAAAATCACTGCAGATGGTGACTGCAGCCTTGAAATGAAAAGACGCTTGCTCCTTGGAAGAAAAGGTATGATGAACCTAGACAGTGTATTGAAAAGCAGAGACATTACTCTGCTGACAAAGGTCCATAGAGACAAAGCTATGGTTTTTCCAGTAGTCATGTACAGATGGACGAGCTGGACTATAAAGAAGGCTGAGCACCGAATAACTGATGCTTTCGAACTGTGGTGTTGCAGAAGAGTCCCTTGGACTGTGAGGAGATGAAACCGGTCAATCCTAAAGGAAATCAACCCTAAATATTCATTGGAAGGCTGATGCTGAAGCTGAAGCTTCAATACTTTGACCACCAGATGCCAAAAGATTCTGATGGTGGGAAAAACAGAAGGCAGGAGGAAAAGGGGATGACAGAGGGTGAGATGGTTGGATGGTATCCTGGAATTGATGAACATGAGTTTGAGCAAACTCTGGGAGTTGGTGATGGTCAGGGAAGCCTGGTGTGCTGTAGTCTACGGGTTCTCAAGGAGTCAGACATTACTGAGTGACTGAACAACAACAAAGGGTAATTTGAATAAATCAGTGATTAAAGAAATAATATTCTAATGCCAAGAAATAGTTTCATATACAAATCTCTTTTACTAAAAATAGAGGTCTAATGAGGGAGACAGGAAGGGGATCTCAGGCAGCATAGAAATATTTTTCAAATATATATATAGTCCCAACTTTGTAATCAATTTATTTCATATATGAAATCCATCGATTATAACTTTACATAAATGCATACATACTATGATATAATGCATACTCTATGTATGCTTTTTAGTATGTTCTCTTTATAATTTCTCTCTTATTTTAATATTACCAGAACCTCCCACAAACACTGACACAGGGAAACCATCTTACAGTTTAGTATATATAGAGACCTATAATTCCATGCTTACACAATTAAGTGAATACATATATTTGTCTATACAAACATAAACATATATGTGTGATTTTTAGGCTTTTGATTAGTTTTCCAAGTGGCCAGGTGGCGCAGGAGTAAAGAATCCACTTGCCAATGCAAGGGATGTAAGAGATGGAGTTTCAATCCTTGGTTTAGAAAGATCCCCTGGAGTAGGAAATGGCAACCCACTCCAGTATTCTTGCTGGGAAAACTCCATAGACAGAGGAGCCTGGCAGTCCATGGGGTCACAAAGTGTTGGAATGACCGAGCACATGCACACACATACTGGTTTACCAAAATAGCATGAGAATAGGTACACTTTTCATATCTTGCTCTTCTTCAATAAAAGTTCTTGGAAGTCCTTTCAGGTCAAGTAGTGTGATGCTCTTCATTTTAAGGACCACTTGATATTCCAAAGTATGAATTTACCATATTTTTTCAATTATATCCCTATCCTCAGTCATTCTCTTTGTTCCTAGTTTTTTTTTTTTTTAACTCTACTAACTGTGAACAATTCTGCAATAATTATCCTTGTACATATTTCCATACACACTGGTGCTTTCAATTCTTTAGATTCCCAAGAGAGGATTGCTAGGTCAACGGGAGTACCAGTTTCTGTAGAGTGGATAGTATGACTCAGGCTTGCCCTCTTCCTGGCTCCCCAACTCATGATCCTGTTATGGATCCATCCCCAACATTCCTATGTCCAATTCCTAATTTATCAAGCAAGGGTATTTAGAAGCGTAGCCTTGAGTGACTCAGTTGTAAAGAATCTGGCTGTCAATGCAGGAGACATCAGAGACGGGGGTTTGATCAGTCAGTTTGGTCAGGAAGATCCCCTGGAGGAGGGCATGGCAACCCACTCCAGTATTCTTGCCTGGAGAATCCCATGGACAGAGGACCTTGATGGGCTACAGTCCATGGGGTTGACAGGACTTAGTGACTGAGCATACAAGCACACACAGATTCCTGGAGGTAATTACGTTTAGATGTGGGGGTGGGGCTTCCTGGATGGGATTAGTGTTCTTACAAAAAAAGGAGAGACCAGACAACCTACTAGTACTGCTCAGCCATTGGCCAGAGTTCAATCAAGTGAGATTGTGGAGGGAGAGTGGTGAAGGATATAATCTAACTACATGGCTAGGAAAGAGAAAAATTGATATTGGAGAATAGCGAGCATTATCCATCAATAAATGTGTGTCTCTGTGTGTGTTTCACCAAATAACAGTAGTTTGCTTTTCAAAAAGTCTAACTTCACATTTCTTCCTGGCTGAGTATAGGTGTTACAGATCTTTTTAGCTTTGACACTATGATGATTATAAAGGGATCTATTTTAAACATTTAATTTGCATTTTTTTCCGACAACAAGTAAATTGGAACATCTTTTCAAATGTGTGCAGGCCACTTGGATTTACTTCTCTGTGAATTGCTACTTCATTTGCTTTGCCCAATTTGTAATTGAGCTTTCTCATCAATGTGTAAGAGCTTTGTTAGAGTTATTAACCTCTGTGTGCATGCTCAGTCACTCAGTCATGTCCAGCTCTTTGCGACCCATGGAATGCAACCCACCAGGCTTCTCTGTCCATGCAATTCTCCAGGCAAGACTACTGGAGCGGGTTGCCATTTCCTTCTCCAGGAGATCTTCCCAATCCAGGAATGGAATCAGCGTCTCGTGTGTCTCCTGTTTTAGCAGGCAGATTCTTTATCACTGAGGCACCCAGGAGGCCCTTATTAATCTCTAAATCACAAATATCTTTTCCAAATAATTTTGTCTTTATGGCATTTGTGGTATTTTTTCCTATAAAAATTTTACATCTTTAAATATTAAAATATTTATTTTTTCTCTGACGGTTTCTAGTATACCATCTTGGTTAAAAAATTCTCCCCTCCACACATTGTGCACATTGTCTCCCACAATTTTATGAGTAACTTTACTGTACTGCTAAAACTTAAATATTTTATCTATAGGGACGTTATTCATGTTGAGGGAGGTAATAAGTTGTGGTACATTCATGATAGTAATACTAGATTATTTCAAACAAACTCTTAGCAGAACACTGACCTGGATGGATAGGGTTCAGTTTTAATTTCTTACAAATGTATAAATGAACAACCTTTGAGTTTTTGGTTTCTCAGTAATATTTCAACTAATAGCATAAATTTTTCTTGTTATTTTTTTCCCATTGTTCATCTCTTGGAGTGTGTGAAAACAGGTCAATGAGATCACCATAAAAACCTCTTGAGGTTTTTGTAAGGAAATGAACATTCACTAACACATTACCAAAAAAAGAGAGAGAGACGCCTTATTCAGGATTATCCAAGAACTGATCAAATTCTGTGAAATTCTTCACTTGATCTAATCAGGGAAAAAAAAACTAACTATAAAAAGTAAGTGCAGACTTAAAACCATGATAAAAGTACTAATAAAAATCTATACCATTAAGGAAACTGCGAGCTGGATGTGAAATCCCACACACAGACACTTTTCCCCCTTCATTCCTTTTGCCTTCATGTTCAGGAAGTAATTGTGACTCATTGATTCTTTCCTTTCATTGTCAAAGAAAAATGTCAAGGTTAGAAACCACTTCCAGTCACATGACTCCAGATCTACACTTTCCTTTCACTTTATTCTTTGAAAAGCCCTTTGCTTGGGCTTAGTAAGGCAAGTTGAGTGGCTGAGATCTAAAATGTCATAAAAAAAAATGCTCCTGTTAAAAAAATCACATTTCCATGAACAGAAATATTCAGAACACAAGGGAAGGATAGCACATTTTAAAATACCAGAGTAAATCATGGTATTCTTTCTCCAATCAGCTGTACACAGCTTCTGTTAGATTGTATGCTAACGGAGCCCTCACACACAGAATGTCACTGACATGAAGAAATTCTAAGAACAATTTTTAAATGAAGTTTGATTTTCCTGGCAGGCATCACTAAAGCTATTCCAGTTTAGATGTTCTGTGCACAGCTCTGAATTTCAGCACTTCTCCAGTTTCAATCACATCCACAGGCATATCTTTATTTAATCTTTTCAGTTTGAAAGCATATTTGTTGTCCATTTTAAGCACATTTCTTTCATTATCACTTTGTCACCCCAAAATAGTATTTTCTTGAGGACTCATTTTTATTTAGCAAAAATGACCATAATGCCCTTTAAAAGTTGTGAAATCTTCTTTTGAATATTTTCAAATACCTAGAGCTGCAGACCCGAAGATTTTCAGAGTGATTTAACTTGTATTCATGCATCAGGCTAAAATATGTTAAAAGAAAGAAAGTAGTGTGTATCCTGAGGTGGTGATTTCTTAACTGTAAAACTGGAACCACTCAAACAAACTAGTTTGGTAGGAATCTTTCCTGGAGCTCCTGTGTCCATTTTACTGAAAGCATTTTCTAGTGTAATCATTAATTACTATTTCTTGAAGAAAACGGCCACTATCAGCTAGTTTCTCATTCTGTGTTGTGCTCTATGGGAGTGGCTTGACTCCAATTTCTCTGATAATTATTAAATATCATTGCAAACAACCTAGAAATTATCATATTAAGTTAGAGAAAGACAAATATTATAGGAATTCACTTATATGCGCTGCTAAGTCACTTCAGTCATGTCCGATTCTGTGCGACCCCATAGACGGCAGCCCAACAGGCTCCCCCGTCCCTGGGATTCTCCAGGCAAGAACACTGGAGTGGGTTGCCATTTCCTTCTCCAATGCATGAAAATGAAAAGTGAAAGGGAAGTCGCTCAGTCGTGTCCGACTCTTAGCGACCCCATGGACTACAGCCTACCAGGCTCCTCCCTCCATGGGATTTTCCAGGCAAGAGTACTGGAGTGGGGTGCCATTGCCTTCTCCATCACTTATATGTAGAATCTAGGAAATGATACAAATGAATTTACTTACAAAACAAAAATGGACTTCCAGACATAGGAAACAAATTTACGGTTACCAAAAGGGATAGAGGTCAGGGAGAGATAAATTAGGATTGACAGATACTCACTGCTGCTGCTGCTGCTGCTAAGTCGCTTCAGTCGTGTCTGACTCTGTGCGACCCCATAGATGGCAGCCCACCAGGCTTCCCTGTCCCTGGGATTCTCCAGACAAGAACACTGGAGTGGGTTGCCATTTCCTTCTCTAATGCATGAAAGTGAAAAGTAAAAGTGAAGTCGCTCAGTGATGTCCGACTCTTAGAGACCCCGTGGACTGCAGCCTACCAGGCTCCTCCGTCCATGGGATTTTCCAGGCAAGAGTACTGGAGTGGGGTGCCATTGCCTTCTCCAAATATAAAACAAGGAGCTGTGTATATCTATGTATGGCCCAGGGAATGAAATTCAACAACTTATAATAACCTGTAATGGAATAGATTCTGAAAAATAATATATATATAAATATATACACACACATATACATACACATACAATTTACATATACACATTATATATACAAATGAATCACTTTGGTATAAACCAGAAACTAACACAATATTCTAAGTCAACTATGCTTCAATAAAAATTTAAATATCCCAGTGCACCAGCCCCAAGCATCCAGCATCGTGCATTGAACCTGGACTGGCAACTCGTTTCATACATGACGTTTCACATGTTTCAACGACCCAGAGGGATGGTGTGGGGGGGGAGGAGGGAGGAGGGTTCAGGATGGGGAACACATGTATACTAATTAAATAATTTTCTATTAAAGAAAAAAAAAAAAGAAAAAAAATTTAAATATCATTGCATTCAAATGTAATGAAAAATCAATCATTCTTAATAATGTATAACAGTATAAATTATCTGCTTGGGTTTTGGAGTTGTCTGAGAAACTGAGGAAAGTTAGGCTCTTCTTCCATAACGAATGAATTAGTGGGTTGATAAGGGCTTCTCCAGCCCATTAATGGACCTTACCCTATGGATCAATTTTGTCCTTGTTAAAAAATGGCAACCCACTCCAGTATTCTTGACTGGGAAATCCCATGGACAGAAGAGCCTGGAGGGTTATAGTCCATGGGGTCTCAAAGAGATGGGCACAACTTAGCCTCTAAACAACAGATGGTTATCTAGTGACTTGTAGCAATACTGCCACAAACACAGCCTTTAAAAGTACACATATATACATTCTAATGTTCTATTCATGTGTCAATGAACATCAACAGTTGCTTCCATTACTCAGAAATTATGAACCATGCTGCAATGAACATAAAAGTACAGATATTTCTTCAAGATCTTGATTTCAATAATTTTGTATATACACTCAAAAGTGGGGTGTGGGATCATATGATAGCTCCATTTTGAATGACTTGAGGATCCCCCAAACTGTTCTGCACAGTGGCTGCATGAATTCACCTACCCACCACCAGTGTACAGGGCTCTCTTTTCTCCACATCTTTAACAGCACTTGCTATCTCTTGTCTTTTTTAATAGTAGTCATTGTAATCTGTGTAAGGTTTTAATTAAAATAATAGTGATTATTTTTAATTTCTCACTATAACATGAAGTAGAAACTTAATAGTCTAATAATTCTTAAACATCTACAAGATTCCCTAAAACTGTGTTCTGTATTCAATACTTTGGCCACTTGTTGCAAACAGTTGACTCATTGGAAAAGATCCTGATGCTGGGAAAGATTGAAGGCAGAAGGAGAAGAGGGCAACAGAGGATGAGATGGTTGGATGGCATCACTGATTCAATGGACTTGGGCAAACTCCAAGAGACGGTGATAGAACACGGAAGCCTGGCGTGCTGCAGTCCATAGGGTCACAAAGAGTCAGACACAACTTGGCAACTGAACACCAACAACACATTCAAAACAGCTAAGTAAATTTTATAAAAATGATGAGGTGCTTATTTAACTTATATGCAGAGTTTACCATAAGAAATGCAGGGTTGGATGAATTACAAACTGGAATCAAAATTGCCTGGAGAAATATCAACAACCTCAGATATGTAGATGATACCATTATAATGGCAGAAATCTAAGAGGAACTAAAGAGCCTTTTGATGAGGGTGAAATGGAGTATAAAAACTGACTTAAAACTCAACATTCAAAAAACTAAGATCATGGCATCCAGTCCCATCGCTTCATGGCAAACAGCTGGAGAAAAGGTGAAAGGCTTTATTTTCTTGGGCTCCAAATCACTGCAGATGGTGACTGCAGCCATGAAATTAAAGGATGCTTTATGCTTTGAAAGAAAGGTATGATGAACCTAAATAGTGTATTAAAAAGCAGAGACATCACTTTGTTGACAAATGTTCATCTAGTCAAAGCTATGGTTTTTCCAGTAGTCATGTATGGATGTGAGAGTTGGACCATAAAGAAGGCTGAGCACCAAAGAATCGATGCTTTCAAAGTGTGGTGCTGGAGAAGACTTTTGAGAGTCCCTTGGACAGCAAGGAGATGAAACCAGTCAATCCTAAAGGAAATCAACCCTGAATATTCATTGGAAGGGCTGATGCTGAAGCTCCAATACTTTGACCAACTTATGGGAAGAGCCAACTCATTGGAAAAGACCCTGATGCTCGGAAAAATTGAGGGCAAAATGATGATAATATTTATTAAATAGTTTAAAATTCACATAAATTATTAATTCAAAGTTGTCTTTCCCCAGTGTATGTGTTGATCAAGGTGTTTGGACAGACAACAAGTTGCCACTGGAGAAGAGAAGAGGGAGAATTTGATTTTTTTAAAAACCATTTTTTTAAGTTTTATTGAATTTGTTACAATGCTGTTTCCATTTTATATTTTATTTTATTTTGGCCACAAGGAATGTGGGATCTAATCTCCCTGATCAGGGCCACTTTCCTTGCATTGGAAGGCAAAGTCTTAACCACTGGGCTACCATTGAAGTCCCAGGAGAATTTGATACTGATTGAAGTGACACCAATACAATATACTAACGCATATATATGGAATTTAGAAAGATGGTAACAATAACCCTGTATACGAGACAGCCAAAGAGACACTGATGTATAGAACAGACTTTTGGACTCTGTGGGAGAGAGAGAGGGTGGGATGATTTGGGAGAATGGCATTGAAATACGTATAATATCATATATGGAACGAGTCGCCAGTCCAGGTTCGATGTACGATACTGGATGTTTGGGGCTGGTGCACTGGGACGACCCAGAGGGATGGTATGGGGAGGGAGAAGGGAGAAGGGTTCAGGATGGGGAACACATGTATACCTGTGGTGGATTCATTTCGATACTTGGCAAAACCAATACAATATTGTAAAGTTTAAAAATAAAATAAAATTTAAAAAAAATATATAAAAAAATAAAAAAAGATGACTTTTTTAAAAAATTCTTTTTCAGACTATTTTCCCACATATGTTATGACAAAATAATGAATATAGTTCCCTGTGCTATACAGTAGGTCCTTGCTGTTTATCTGTTTTATATATAGTAGTATATATGTTACTCCTAAGGGCTTCCTTTACCATGGCTCAGACAGTAAAGCATCTGTCTACAATGCAGGAGACCTGGGTTCGAGCCCTGGGTTGGGAAGATCCCCTGGAGAAGGAAATGGCAATCCACTCCAGGACTATTGCCTGGAAAATCCCATGGACAGAGGAGCCTGGTAGGCTACAGTCTATGGGGTCGCAAAGAGTCGGATACGCCTGAGCGACTTAACTTTCTTTCTTTCTAAGGGCTTCCCAGGTGGCACTAGTGTTTAAAGAACCCATCCACCAATGCAGGAGCCATTAGAGACATGGGTTCAACCCCTCAGTCAGGAAGGTCCCCTGGAGGAGGGCTTGGCAACCCACTCCAATATTCTTGCCTGAAGAATCCCCATGGACAGAGAAGCCTGGTGGACTAAGTCCATGGGGTTGCAAAGAATCAGACATGGCTGAAGGGACTGAGAACCTGTGCATGCATACATTACTCCTAAAGAAGGTGATTCTTAAAATTTTTTTTTTTGCAACTAGGAGAAAATTTTGAAAGATCATCTAGTCCGATAACATCTTTTTACAGGAGTAAAGACTAAACTGAACACCCTTAGATCACATACATACAGCTAGTATAAGGCTGGGCATCCAATCCTAGTATTTGAATACTCAGCTCTTCATCATTTTTATGCTATTTCTACCTTTAAGGATTTCCCAAGCACAAGTGAGGGGTTTTATTTGACTCGTGATGTTGAAATTGTGTGTGAAAAAGAGTCCTTTATCATAAATGGAGGTCATTTACTACGTCCATAAAGATTCTAGGCTTCTTACTTTCAAAACAAGAGAAATCTTTTTTGAGTCAAACAGAGATTTGGAACAGAGATACAATTGCCTCAAAGTGGGTATGGTACATTTTCTGGAAAGAAATTCAGCCAGAAACATTTCAAACATTCTGACTTACTTATATCTATAATGAAAAAAAAAAAAAACTACCAACAAAGATTTATATATATAAATGCTCACAAGAATGTTATTTATAAAACAAAATTTCAAAATCATCTACATGTTTAATTAGCACGTTGAGATTGTAAACAATAAAGGATATAAATGTCACAATCATTGTATAGATGATCTCAACTGACAATCTGGACTTTGATTTATGATTTTCTGACCTTATGAAGATGTGAAATCAATGCACATTCAGTAGAAACTGTTCTTTTAATTTTGAATTCTGACCTTTTCCAGGTCTTGTGATACATGGTACCATATTCTCTCCTCTTTCATGATGCTGGGCATCCATGTGATCACAAGGATAAACAAGGGATTCACTTACATCTATTCTGCTTTCCACTTTTAATACAATATTCAATAAATTACATGAGATATTCAACATTTTTTTTTAATAAAATAGGCTTGTGTTAGATGGCTTTGCCTAACTGTTGACTGATGTAAGTGTTCTGAATATGTTTAGGGTAGTCTAGGCTAAGCTATGATGTATATTAGGTTCACATATTATGCATTTTGACAGGATATTTTCAACTTACTGTTGGTTTATTCAGGACAAAGTGCCACCAAAAGTGGAGGAAAACTTGTAGTCTCAATTTTGTTAAGTGTCATGTGTAGAGGTAGGTCTCCAGATGTAAAAACTTCAAAGTGACTATTTCTTAAATTTTTTCCTATTTTATACTTCCCACATTTTCAACACATTGCTGTTAAAACCAAAGAGAAATACTTTTTTTATCAAAAGATGCTCATCCATATTGTTCCTTTTGGATTATGAAATTATTAATGTAAGATCATGATACCTTAATTTGATATTCTTTTGTATTGTGAATCTCTGTTTTGGGTTAGTCCAATATATCTATCTGATATAGTAGAACAAGAATGGTAACTTATCAGGTGGAAACACGCTAGTCAAAATCAAGACCAGCCCAATTGTACTGTCACTGTGGCAATTTGCAGTTACCACAAATTATAAAAAAGAATTGCTAAGCTGCCCCAAAGATTACTGGCTCAGATGAAGGTAGTTTCAGTTTGGTTAAACTCTTCAAGAGGATTTATTGTTGTTGCTCAGTTGCTAAGTCGTGTACAACTCTTTGCAACCCCATGGACTCAATGCCAGGTTTCCCTTTCCTTCACTATCTCCGGGAGTTTGCTTAAACTCATGTCCATTGAGTTGAGGATGCCATCCAACCGTCTCATCCTCTGTTGCTTCTGTCATCCTCTGTCTTCAAGAGGATAGTCATTATCATTTTGAAAACTCCCATATTTGTTATTCTTGAAATTAAAGTCTACAAACTGGAAACTCTATTTAAAAATTCCTATATGAACATGAAGTAAGAGGTTTTTTCTTTTTTTTTCTCAGTTGTTTTTATGGCAGTGGATGCTTAGAGACAAAGCTAATATTAGAGATCTTTAAAACATGGCTTCAAAGAACAGCTCCACTGTCTTATTGATAAGCTGATACATTATTATTAAAATCATTTGAATTCTGTGTTTGAAATGTAATAGTTCTTTCAGAAAAAACTGGGAGACACTTCAAGAATAATACATTTTGTCCATCATCTACCTTACTTGTCATTTCAATACTGATTCTTTTTTTCCCTATGGGGGAAAAAGAAAGTTTTACCACTGTTTTCAACATGCTGTCAAGGACGTCTTTATTGTCATTCCAGAAGTTGTCTATGCAATTTCCTCCTCCCTGATAGGAGAATACATTGACCCTCCTTATTCAGGCAGAATAAAGTAGGTTACGATGGCACTACCCACCTCCTACATAGAACTTCACTTCCTATCAGGAAAGAGACAAAAGAACCTTTGAGAATCAAAATCACTTCTACTTCGTTTCCTCAGTGTTCCTTTCAGGTGGAATTTGGAAACTAACAGAGGCTGAACATTAATTAAGGTCTAAAGATTCACAAACTTCCTCTCAAAATCAACCCATTCACAACTTGTCCTGCTGTCTGATGAAAGAGAAAGCCAGAAAAATACTTTCTGAAACTGAAAACTTACGAGACTGAAATGTATTCAACAGAGAAATTCAGGAAAAGTAGCAATTCCAATCTGCTTCTTTTTTTTTGTTGTTCTGCTTTAAGTAATAAAATATGTACATTACAGAATAATGTAAAAGGCACGGTTTCTGAGAGCAGGTTGTGTGTGTGCGCGTGTTATTGCTAAAATGATTCAAATTACATTTTACTTGCTCAGTTTGGTTTTTCAGGAAGTTAACAACTAGAGGATGCTTCCAAAATTAGGAGGAAAGAGTAAAGGATATATAATGAATTATTTACTTAGATTAGGTAGGTTGATGCATTTAATAAAAACAGCTGTGAGACACTAACAGGTTTGATGCCTGAAGGCTGAGTTACAGTTTGACCAACCTCAGGGACAAGTTATTAAGTGTCAATGGGTGTCATTCTTCAAAATTTAGTAACAATCCCAGTAAGTCATTAAGATCATTTACTTATTTTAAGTTCATTTACTTATTTTAAGTTCATTTTCTGAGTAATTTTAAATGTTTTGCTTTTGAAGATATGAATAGAAAATTCATTGGTAAGGAATTATGCACAAGACCCATTAGCAAAGCCCCCATTGTCTATGATCCATCCATCCATCCATTATTTTATTGCCTTATTTATTTTGCAAAATTTATTGTCAAGTGTCATGTACCAACCATCGTAGGCACTGAGAATACAGAATCAGAAAAGATACCCTCCCTTCCCTCAAGAAGTTCACAGTCTAATTAGCAAAAGAGAGTTGCAAAATAATAAATATAATATTATAGTTTAAATAATATTTTAAAAGTATATGTAGCTCACAGGGAGATACACAATAAAAGAGTCATAAATTCTACTATAAATAAGGAATATTAGAAAAGAAGACATTCACAGAAGACATTTAAGGAGAGAACCATGGCAAAAACCTCATTAAATGATATAAAATACTCTCACCTTACCAATTTTTTGGAATTCTTACCAAAAAAAAAAAAAAAAAATTGGTTTACCATTTTCTATTAGAATTGAAGCTTAAGGAGATCAGTTAAATCCAAACCATTGTCTCCTCCAAACTCATACTCTTTCCACTACATACTCTGCTCATACCCACACCTCCTTGTCTGTGAGCCCCCTGTAAACATTTCTCTCATTCCTGTGCCTACTTCTTTTCAAGACCATTTTTATTCAAGACATTTCTTTCCTTTTTGAACCATCATTTTGTTTAGATTAAATGATTTATGGAATCTTGGAATTGAAAGGAATATTTGAAGCCATTAATTCCTTATTCTTTCACATCATGGAAAAAATATAAAGGTTCCAGAGAAATTAAGTGACTTGAGTAGGATCATAAAGCTGGTTAGTTGCAGAGCAGGCCCAGAAGCACGCGGTGCAGGCATCTCCCTTGTGCCTAGATGGCCCCTTGTGCATAAACTGTTCTGCCATGTGGTCACAGTAGTGTCCATCTCCAGTTAAACATTTTTGTTTTAGGAAAGAACTGGTTTTCTTCTTCTGTCCTCAAAAAATTTGCAAGCACATGGGTGTGGGAATCCTAGAGGGTATGAATGAAATGTAAAAGCAAAATAAATAACTTGATTCAGAATAAGAAATGCAAAGGGATTAGGGTGTGGGAGAATGAGAGGAGAATCAAGAAAGCAAAGCATTCAAGCTGGAGCTCCAAATTGTCAGGATCCTAGGGCAGTGGAGAAGCATCACTGGCATTTGAATTCAGTTGTGTGGCTGCAAGTTGAATCCTCTTAGTCTTCTTCAATTTTCAGGAAAACCTACTGTAGGCATCAACACTTCATACTGCAAAATGAAGGAAAAGGAATTACATTCCATATCAGGGTTTATATTGTCAAATTAAAAAGAAATCCTGATTTAGTAAGGAGAGACTAATATCAGAAAGGGTCATTGTAAGCACATAGGGGGTCCCTGGGGTAAGAGAACTAAGCATAACTTTCGTAACATAAGAGAAGCCATTTTTTGACCCAAGTCACGTCACAGTGCTTGTGCTTGACCAGGTCTTAGTAATCAGTGATTTTCAGGGGAGCAAGGGAATTCAGGATCAAAGGAAAAACAGTCAAGAAACAATAATTCAGGACTTCCCTTTTGGTCCAGTGGCTAAGACTCCTTGCTCCCAATGCCAGGAGCCAGAATTTGATCTCTGGTCAGAGAACTAGATCACACATACCGCAACTAAAGATCTCGCATTGCACAACTAAGACACTGTGCAGCCAAATAAATGAATATTAAAAAAATAAATAAACAATACTTCATCAGTAAAGCACAGTCCTTGTTCCTCCTCAAGAATATATACACAACAAGACCCTGATGCTGGGAAAGATTAATGGCATGAGGAGAAGAAGGCGACAGAGGATGAGATGGTTGGATGACATCACAGACTCAATGGACTTGAGTTTGAGCAAACTCTGGGAGAGAGTGAAAGACAGGGAAGCCTGGTGTGCTGCAGTCCACGGGGTCACAGAGTCAGACATGACTTAGTGACTGAACAAAAACAGCAACCATTTGATACAGTCTTTGAGTTCTGCAGCAGCTAAGGCCCTCACCCATGTAGAGGGTGGAATGATGATGTTGACCATTCTGACTTCAATCAATTAAAGCTTGGACTCTGTTGACCTTTGCCCCAATTCTATGCTGAATTCTCCTCTGCTCAAGCCTCCTCATGAATATGCATATACCCTCAGCTTAAATCTTCCCCAGTTTTGCTGTTTGGGGAGACATTGCATTGGGAAATATAGTTGGTGTTCTCATTTGCTGCAAGTAATACATCCTCCCTTCTCTCTATCTTCGGCTTATTTGATATCTCTTGGTTCAAAACCCATTGAAAGGCAAATATAGTTTTTGGTAACATGAGGAGCCTCTACCTCCGACTGAATAATCAACCAGGTCCAAGTTCCACAAGGAAGACCCACAACTGGAATAGAGCCTGGGCAGCTGGTCTTAAGGTATCAAATAAGTCAATCCTAGAGGAAATAAACCCTGAATATTCACTGGAAGGACTAATGCTGAAGTTGAAGCTGAAGCTCCAATACTTTGGCCACCTGATGCAAAGGGCTGACTCATTGGAAAAGACCCTGATGCTGGGAAAGATTGAGGGCAGGAGGAGAAGGGGGCAACAGAGGATGAGATGGTTGGATGGCATCACAGACTTAATGGACAGAGTTTGAGCAAACTCTGGGAGATAGTAAAGGACAAGGAAGCCTGGCATGTTGCAGTTCATGGGGTTGCAGAGTTAGACATGACTGAGTGACTGAACAACAACAAGCTAGTCTTAAACACACATTTACACACTTGGATATTTGTTGGGAAGAAATGAAAAAGAAAGCTTTGTGCATGACTACCCAGAAATGAAAGTGAGTGTGCCCCACAATAGGATGGTTGTCTGAACTGAGGTATTCTTGTCATGTTCAATAGACCTAGTTAGGTTTTTAGCAGATTACACTAGTGTGAACTCAGACCTCCTGGTGTCATGATCTAAGTCAAGAGACTGCTGGAAGCTCCCAATGTCCTGTCTTCCCGGTCATACCCCTACTATTTGGGGGAGGAGAGATAGAAGAGAAGAAGCTCAAAGGAATAGTCCAATTGAGTCCAAAACACTCAAAGGAAATGTGGGGAAGCAGCAGAAGCTACAAGATACAAGGAAAAAGGTAAAAACAAGTAAGTATTAACAGGAAAATATGGACAGAGAAACCAGGAGCAGACAAAACTAGAAGCAGTACAGGAATAGAAGGAAGAGGAGGACAGAAATGCCAATGGTCACTTGGGTAATTTCCTTTTTTCAGAAGATTTATAACCAGACAGGGTAGGAAGCCCCTGGAAAAAGACAACAGGCATGATTTACTGAACATAAGACTTTTTTTTTTAGTTGGAGGATAATTGCTTCACAATGTTGCCTTGATTTCTGCCATATAATAATGTAAATAAGCCATAAGTATACATGTATTCCCTCCCTCCTGAACCTCCCTCCCACTGTTCCCACTCCATCCCACCCCTCTAAGTTTTCACAGATCACCAGTTGATCAGCAAAAGTAACTCTTTGAGAAAGTTTTCTTTTCTATGAATACCCACTCGCATTAAGTAAATGGAATAAGTTGCTTTTGGAACTTAAAATACTTCATGAAATACAACTTGCAAAATAAATATATTATTTAAAAAAGAATGAACCATAATTAATTGCTATGAATAAAATTCTATATTATATTTCATGAAGGATTCCAAGATGCACATTTTTCTCCATATTTTTAATGTCTCTAAAATCAGTATTACCAAATTCAGACTTAAATTGAAGTAGGGAAAACCACTAGACCATTCAGGTATGACCTAAATAAAATCCCTTATGATTATACAGTGGAAGTGAGAAATAGATTTAAGGGCCTAGATCTGATAGATAGAGTGCCTGATGAACTATGGAATGAGGTTCGTGACATTGTACAGGAGACAGGGATCAAGACCATCCCCATGGAAAAGAAATGCAAAAAAGCAAAATGGCTGTCTGGGGAGGCCTTACAAATAGCTGTGAAAAGAAGAGAAGTGAAAAGCAAAGGAGAAAAGGAAAGATATAAGCATCTGAATGCAGAGTTCCAAAGAACAGCAAGAAGAGATCAGAAAGCCTTCTTCAGCGATCAATGTAAAGAGAGGAAAACAACAGAATGGGAAAGACTAGGGATCTCTTCAAGAAAATCAGAGATACCAAGGGAATATTTCATGCAAAGATGGGTTCGATAAAGGACAGAAATGGAATGGACCTAACAGAAGCAGAAGCTATTAAGAAGAGGTGGCAAGAATACACAGAAGAACTGTACAAAAAAGATCTTCATGACCCAGATAATCACGATGGTGTGATCATTGACCTAGAGCCAGACATCCTGAAATGTGAAGTCAAGTGAGCCTTAGAAAGCATCACTACGAACAAAGCTAGTGGAGGTGATAGAATTCCAGTTGAGCTATTCCAAATCCTGAAAGATGATGCTGTGAAAGTGCTGCACTCAATATGCCAGCAAATTTGGAAAACTCAGCAGTGGCCACAGGACTGGAAAAGGTCAGTTTTCATTCCAATCCCAAAGAAAGGCAATGCCAAAGAATGCTGAAACTATTGCACAATTGCACTCATCTCACACGCTAGTAAAGTAATGCTCAAAATTCTCCAAGCCAGGCTTCAGCAATATGTGAACTGTGAACTTCCTGATGTTCAAGCTGGTTTTAGAAAAGGCAGAGGAACCAGAGATCAAATTGCCAACATCCACTGGATCATGGAAAAAGCAAGAGAGTTCCAGAAAAACATCTATTTCTGCTTTATTGACTATGCCAAAGACTTTGACTGTGTGGATCATAAGAAACTGTGGAAAATTCTGAAAGAGATGGGAATACCAGACCACCTGATCTGCCTCTTGAGAAATCTGTATGCAGGTCATGAAGCAACAGTTAAACTGGACATGGAACAACAGACTGGTTCCAAATAGGAAAAGGAGTTCATCAAGGCTGTATATTGTCACCTTGTTTATTTAACTTATATGCAGAGTACATCATGAGAAATGCTGGACTGGAAGAAACACAAGCTGGAATCAAGATTGCTGGGAGAAATATCAATAACCTCAGATATGGAGATGATACCACCCTTATTTCAGAAAGTGAAGAGGAACTAAAAAGCCTCTTGATGAAAGTGAAAGTGGAGAGTGAAAAAGTTGGCTTAAAACTCAACATTCAGAAAACGAAGGTCATGACATCTGGTCCCATCACTTCATGGGAAATAGATGGGGAAACAGTGGAAACAGTGTCAGACTTTATTTTTCTGGGCTCCAAAATCACTGCAGATGGTGACTGCAGCCATGAAATTAAAAGACGCTTACTCCTTGGAAGGAAAGTTATGACCAACCTAGATAGCATTTTCAAAAGCAGAGCCATTACTTTGCCAACAAAGGTTCATCTAGTCAAGGCTATGGTTTTTCCTGTCGTCATGTATGGATGTGAGAGTTGGACTGTGAAGAAGGCTGAAGGCCGAAGAATTGATGCTTTTGAACTGTGGTGTTGGGAAGACTCTTGAGAGTCCCTTGGACTGCAAGGAGATCCAACCAGTCCATTCTGAAGGACATCAGCTCTGGGATTTCTTTGGAAGGAATGATGCTAAAGCTGAAACTCCAGTACTTTGGCCACCTCATGTGAAGAGTTGACTCATTGGAAAAGACTCTGATGCTGGGAGGGATGACAGAGGATGAGATGGCTGGATGGCATCACTGATTCAATGGACGTGAGTCTCAGTGAACTCCGGTAGTTGGTGATGGACAGGGAGGCCTGGCGTGCTGTGATTCATGGGGTTGTAAAGAGTCGGACACGACTGAGCGACTGATCTGATCTGATCTGAAAATCAGTATGCTCCATGCAATCCATGTGTGTGTGTGCTAAATTGCTTCAGTACTGTCTGACTGTGTGCAACCCCATGGACTGTAGCTGCTAGGCTCCTATGTTGATGGGATTTTCTAGGCAAGAATACTGGAATGAGTTGCCACACCTCCTTCAGGGGATCTTCCCAACTCAAGGATCAAACCTGTGTATCTTGTCTTCTGCATTAGCAGGCAGGTCCTTTACCATTAGCACCACCTGGGAAGCTCCCATGGAAAAAATCGTATCTTAGATTAATTGGCACTTTCACTTTCTTAGTGATTTATAAATTAATTATGTATTTTTTAGTGGATAGAGTCTCAAGAGTTGATGAAAGGTTATGTGATGGGTTTTCCTTTTAGTTGAGTCCTTACCTTATCAACTTCAAATCATGGATTTAAAGTTGTGAAAGGGAGCATTCACCTAACAAGACCTTTCTTTTTAAGTTGCTTGTGTTTCATGAGCTGCAAATCTGCTATAGTTCTACTCATTACTGCTCATCTGGACTATCTCTTCAACCTCTTTTTTTTTCCCCTGGCTGCACTGTATGGCTTGTGGGATCTTAGTTTCCCAGCCAAGGATGCAATCTGGACTTGCGACAGTGAAAGTGTGGAGTCCTAACCACTGGGCCACCAGGGAATTCCCTCTTCTCAGCCTCCTAACCAGTCTCTCATCCTTAAGTGAAACCAATGGCATGACCATATGACTCTGTTGCTTAAAAATACTTATGCCTGGATGGCTGCAAGGGCTGAGGGACTGGGAGAATAGGAGAGTGGCTGTCAATGGGGACAGTTTCTTTTGGGGGTGATAAAAATGCTCTAAAATTGACTGTGAAGATGGCTTACCAACACAGTGAATACTGTAAAACAAACAAACAAACATTAAGTTGTACCCTTTAAATGGATGGACTGAGGGATATGTGAATTGCATATCAATAAAGCAGCTTGAATCACTGCAGATGGTGACTGCAGCCATGAAATTAAAAGACACTTACTCCTTGGTAGGAAAGTTATGACCAACCTAGATAGCATATTCAAAAGCAGAGACATTACTTTGCCAACAAAGGTCCATCTAGTCAAGGCTATGGTTTTTCCAGTGGTCATGTATGGATGTGAGAGTTGGATTGTGAAGAAAGCTGAGCACTGAAGATTTGATGCTTTTGAACTGTGGTGTTGGAGAAGACTCTTGAGAGTCCCTTGGACTGCAAGGAGATCCAACCAGTCCGTTCTAAAGGAGATCAGTCCTGGGTGTTCTTTGGAAGGAATGATGCTAAAGCTGAAACTCCAGTACTTTGGCCACCTCATGCGAAGAGTTGACTCACTGGAAAAGACTCTGATGCTGGGAGGGATTGGGGGCAGGAGGAGAAGGGGACGACAGAGGATGATATGGCTGGATGGCGTCACTGACTCGATGGACGTGAGTCTGAGTGAACTCCGGGATTTGGTGATGGACAGGGAGGCCTGGCGTGCTGCGATTCACGGGGTCGCAAAGAGTCAGACACGACTGAGCGACTGAACTGAACTGAACTGAAGTGAAAGCAGCTTGTTAGTTAGGATAATAATGAAAATAATAATGAAATAAGATACTATGAATTATATGGTTTTTAAAAATGATTTTGCAAGGACTTTGTTGGTCAGATTCTGATTTCTCTCCCCAGCCTGATCTGATAGTTTCTTCCACACTGTATGTATGAGGAGGTCGCTTTGTTAAAAATGCCACAGGCTTTCAGAATCTCACCTATTTGTTTACATTGTTTCCTTTTAGGGGAACATCATGTTCTCCTTCTCTACTCATTAAAATTACTCTTTAGGGCTCAAGATTCATTTCTGAGAAATATTCCCTTAACATTCTAGCTGTAATCAATAATCTTTCCCCTTTGTTCTCTCATAATTTATACACATATATAAAATAGTGCTTAATCCATATTTGGTAACAAATACTTTTGGTGGAGGGCAGTTTTGTTAAATGTGTGAAGCAGCCAGGTAAAATGATGGGCAATGATATAGTTGCCCAGTGGAGAGTGCAGGCCCAACTTAAATGCATTCTAATTTGGTTTAAAAGAAAACATGTGCCGTCCAAAAAAATCTATGGAAGAATTTCAGAGGACAGGCTGACAGTTCACACCCATTGTTCTATGTGTTTCCTTCTTCCTACCAAACTAAAAACTTTTATTCTTGATGCTTTGCCTATTAACTGAAAGGCAGTCAGTATTAAATAAGTGAATGAATGAATGATTAGAGCAATATGTTCTTCTTATCTATAGAAAGCAAAACAATTGTGAAGGGAAGGAAAGGGAAGGGAAAGAAAAGGAAGAGGAGGGAAAAAATACCAGTGGAATCTCTACAGGAAACAGTCCTGGTTTAACCAGAGAAATCATTCAGGTTTTGATTCAAAGAGGATTAGCTGAAATGATAGTTTATTGTTTACAATCCTCTTGAGGCAACTGCTGTGGATTAAAATGTGTCCCCTCTTAATTCATATGTTGAAGTCCTAATTCCCTAGAACCTCAAAATGTGACTCTATTTGGTGGCAATGATGCCAAAACTCAGTCTCACTGTACCCTGGTTCAGAAGCAAATCTCAGAGACACAGTTTCGGGTGGAGAAAATAATAACTGTATTGGTATGCCAGGCAAACGGGGATACAGTGGACAGTTCAGTTCAGTTCAGTCATGTCTGACTCTTCTTAACCCCATAGACTACAGCACATCAGGCCTCCCTGTCCATTACCAGCTCCCGGAGTTTACTCAAACTCATCTCCATTGAGTTGGTGATGCCATCCAACCATCTCATCCTTGTCATCCCCTTCTCCTCTTGCCTTCAATGTTTCCCAGCATCAGAGTCTTTTCAAATGATTCAATTCTTCCCATCAGGTGGCCAAAGTACTGGAGTTTCAGCTTTAGCATCAGTCCTTCCAATGAACACTCAGGACTGATCTCCTTTAGGATGGACTCACTGGGTCTCCTTGCAGTCCAAGCGACACTCAAGGGGCTTCTCCAACACCACAGTTGAAAACCATCAATTCTTTATAATCCAACTCACACATCCATATATGACTACTGGAAAAACCATAGTCTTGACTAGACAGACCTTTGTTGGCAAAGTCTCTGCTTTTTAATATGCTGTCTAGGTTGGTCATAACTTTTCTTCCAAGAAGTAAGCATCTTTTAATTTCAATGCTGCAATCACCATCTGCAGTGATTTTGGAGCCCAAAAGAGTAAAGTCTGACACTGTTTCCACTGTTTCCCCATCTATTTGCCATGAAGTGATGGGACCAGATGCCATGATTTTAGTTTTTTGAATGTTCAGCTTTAAGCCAACTTTTTCACTCTCCCCTTTCACTTTCATTAAGAGGCTCTTTAGTTCCTCTTCACTTTCTGCCATAAGGGAGGTGTCATCTGCATTTCTGAGGTGATTGATATTTCTCCCAGCAATCTTGATTCCAGCGTGTGCTCCTTCCAGCCTAACGTTTCTCATGATGTACTCTGCATATAAGTTAAATAAACAGGGTGACAATATACAGCCTTGATGTACTCCTTTTCCCATTTGGAACCAGTCTGTTGTTCCATGTCCAGTCCTAACTGTTGATTCCTAACCTGCATACAGATTTCTCAAGAGGCAGGTCAGGTGGTCTGGTATTCCCATCTCTTGAAGAATTTTCCACAGTTTATTGTGATCCACACAGTCAAAGGCTTTGGCATAGTCAGTGAAGCAGAAATAGATGTTTTTTTCTGGAACTCTCTTGCTTGTTTGATGATCCAGTGGATGTTGGCAATTTGATCTCTGGTTCCTCTGCCTTTTCTAAAACCAGCTTGAACATCTGGATGTTCACGGTTCACATATTGCTGAAGCCTGGCTTGGAGAATTTTGAGCATTACTTTACTAGCGTGTGAGATGAGTGCAATTGTGCAGTAGTTTGAGGGTTGTTTGGCATTGCCTTTCTTAGGGATCAGAATGAAAACTGCCCTTTTCCAGTCCTGTGGCCACTGCTGAGTTTTGCAAATTTGGTGTCATATTGAGTGCAGCACTTTCACAGCACCATCTTTTCAGATTTGAAATAGCTCAACTGGAATTCCATCACCTACACTAGCTTTGTTCATAGTGACGCTTCATAAGGCCCACTTGACTTCACATTCCAGGGTGTCTGGCTCTGGGTGAGTGATCACACCATCGTGATTATCTGGGTCCTGAAGATCTTTTTTGTACAGTTCTCTTCCCCTCCAAATCTATGTCTCTCACCTTGAGGAGTTTGGTGGTGAATTTTATGGCAATGGTTCAAGGGTGGGGTTGCTCAAAAGATTAGTGTGTGTGCAGGGCCTGCCCTCCTTTAATCTCAACTCAGGTAATCTTGATGAGCTTCTCTGGTTTCTTTAGTCTGGCCTCAGGTGGTCTTCTCTGGTATAGAGTATGCCTGTAGTTTCCATTTACTGGGTTTTAGTTCTTAAAAAGGGTTTGTCCCTTGAGGTGGAACCAGGACCCTGCCCCAAGGCTCTACCATTGTTTCTTGGCTGATCCTCCCTTATCTCTGCAAGTCTTCCCTTCCCTGATTAGCAACTGTTTAAATCTGCTCTTTGGAATTCAGGGAAGGTCTTGGAGGCTGAAGAAAAAATTTCCCCCTGCCTAAGAGGGTCAATAGGAAGGGTGAATTTAACTCAGATGATCATTATATCTACTACTGTGGGCAGGAATCCCTTTGAAGAAATGGAGTAGCCATCATAGTCAACAAAAGAGTTCAAAATGCAGTACTTGGATACAATCTCAAAAACTACAGAATGATCTCTGTTCGTTCCTAAGACAAACCATTCAAAATCACGGTAATCCAAGCCTATGCCCCAACCAGTAATGCTGAAGAAGCTGAAGTTGAACGGTTCCATGAAGACCTACAAGACCTTTAAGACCTAACATCCAAATAAGATGTCCTTTTCATTATAGGGGACTGGAATGCAAAAGTAGGAAGTCAAGAAAACCTGGAATAATAGGCAAATTTGGCCTTGGAGTACAGAATGAAGCAGGGCAAAGTCTAATAGCGTTTTGCCAAGAGAAAGCACTGGTCATAGCAAACACTCTCTTCCAACAACACAAGAGAAGACTCTACACATGGACATCACCAGATGGTTAACACCAAAATCAGATTGATTATATTCTTTGCAGCCAAAGATGGAGAAGCTCTATACAGTCAGCAAAAAAGACTGGGAGCTGACCGTGGCTCAGATCATGAACTCCTTATTGCTAAATTCAGAATTAAATTGAAGGAAGTAAGGAAAACCACTAGACCATTCACGTATGACTTAAACCAACTCCCTTATGATTATACAGTGGAAATGAGAAATAGATTCAAGGGACTAGATCTGATAGACTGAGTGCCTGATGAACTATGGAAAGAGGTTCGTGACATTGTACAGGAGACAGGGATCAAGACCATCCCCATGGAAAAGAAATGCAAAAAAGCAATATGGCTGTCTGAGGAAGCCTTACAAATAGCTGTGAAAAGAAGAGAAGTGAAAAGCAAAGGAGAAAAGGAAAGATATAAGCATCTGACTGCAGAGTTCCAAAGAATAGCAAGGAGAGATAAGAAAGCCTTCCTCAGCAATCAATGCAAAGAAATAGAGGAAAACAACAGAATGGGGAAGACTAGAGATCTCTTCAAGAAACTTAGAGATACAAAGGGAACATTTCATGCAAAGATGGGCTCGATAAAGGACAGAAATGTTATAGACCTAACAGAAGCAGTAGATATTAAGAAGAGGTGGCCAGAATGCAGTACAGTACAGTACAGAAGAACTGTACAAAAAAGATCTTCACGACCCAGATAATCACGATGGTGTGATCACTCACCTAGAGCCAGACATCCTGGCAAGGGAAGTCAAGTGGGCCTTAGAAAGCATCACTACGAATAAAGCTAGTGGAGGTGATGGAATTCCAGTTGAGCTATTTCAAATCCTGAAAGATGATGCTATGAAAGTGCTGCACTCAATATGACACCAAATTTGCAAAACTCAGCAGTGGCCACAGGACTGGAAAAGGGCAGTTTTCATTCTGATCCCTAAGAAAGGCAATGCCAAACAATCCTCAAACTACTACACAATTGCACTCATCTCACACGCTAGTAAAGTAATGCTCAAAATTCTCCAAGCCAGGCTTCAGCAATACGTGAAAGCTGAACTTCCAGATGTTCAAGCTGGTTTTAGAAAAGGCAGAGGAACCAGAGATCAAATTGCCAACATCCACTGGATCATCAAAAAAGCAAGAGAGTTCCAGAAAAAATATCTATTTCTGCTTCATTGACTATGCCAAAGCCTTTGACTGTGTGGATCACAATAAACTGTGGAAAATTCTTCAAGAGATGGGAATACCAGACCCTCTGACCTGCCAGACCACCTGACCTGCCTCTTGAGAAATCTGTATGCAGGTTAGGAAGCAACAGTTAGGACTGGACATGGAACAACAGACTGGTTCCAAATGGGAAAAGGAGTACATCAAGTCTGTATATTGTCACCCTGTTTATTTAACTTATATGCAGAGTACATCATGAGAAACGCTGGGCTGGAAGAAGCACAAGCTGGAATCAAGATTGCTGGGAGAAATATCAATCACCTCAGAAATGCAGATGATACCACCCTTATGGCAGAAAGGGAAGAGGAACTAAAAAGCCTTTTGATGAAAGTAAAAGATGAGAGTGAAAAAGTTGCCTTAAATCTCAACATTCAGAAAATGAAGATCATGGCATCTGGTCCCATCACATCACAGGAAATAGATGGGGAAACAGTGGAAACAGTGTCAGACTTTACTTTTTTGGGCTCCAAAATCACTGCAGATGGTGAGTACAGCCATGAAATTAAAAGACACTTACTCCTTGGAAGGAAAGTTTTATTTTATTTTATTTTATTTTTAAACTTTGCATAATTGTATTAGTTTTGCCAAATATCAAAATGAATCCATCACAGGTATACATGTGCTCCCCATCCTGTACCCTCCTCCCTCCTCCCTCCCCATACCATCCCTCTGGGTCGTCCCAGTGCACTAGCCCCATGCATCAAGTATCGTGTATCAAACCTGGAATGGCATCTCGTTTCATACATGATATTTTACATGTTTCAATGCCATTCTCCCAAATCTTCCCACCCTCTCCCTCTCCCACAGAGTCCATAAGACTGTTCCATACATCAGTGTCTCTTTTGCTGTCTCGTACACAGGGTTATTGTTATCATCTTTCTAAATTCCATATATATGCGTTAGTATACTGTATTGGTGTTTTTCCTTCTGGCTTACTTCACTCTGTATAATAGGCTCCAGTTTCATCCACCTCATTAGAACTGATTGAAATGAATTCTTTTTAATGGCTGAGTAATACTCCATTGTGTATATGTACCATGGCTTTCTTATCCATTCATCTGCTGATGGACATCTAGGTTGCTTCCATGTCCTGGCTATTATAAACAGTGCTGCAATGAACATTGGGGTACATGTGTCTCTTTCCCTTCTGGTTTCTTCAGTGTGTATGCCCGGCAGTGGGATTGCTGGATCATAAGGCAGTTCTATTTCCAGTTTTTTAAGGAATCTCCACACTGTTCTCCATAGTGGCTGTACTAGTTTGCATTCCCACCAACAGTGTAAGAGGGTTCCCTTTTCTCCACACCCTCTCCAACATTTATTATTTGTAGACTTTTGGATCGCAGCCATTCTGACTGGTGTGAAATGGTACCGCATAGTGGTCTTGATTTGCATTTCTCTGATAATGACTGATGTTGAGCATCTTTTCATGTGTTTGTTAGCCATCTGTATGTCTTCTTTGGAGAAATGTCTATTTAGTTCTTTGGCCCATTTTTTGATTGGGTCATTTATTTTTCTGGAGTTGAGCTGTAGGAGTTGCTTGTATATATATATTTTTTTCTAATTTTATTTTATTTTTAATCTTTGCATAATTGTATTAGTTTTGCCAAAAATCAAAATGAATCCGCCACAGGTATACATGTGTTCCCCATCCCGAACCCTCCTCCCTCCTCCCTCCCCATACCATCCCTCTGGGTCGTCCCAGTGCACTAGCCCCATGCATCAAGTATCGTGTATCAAACCTGGAATGGCATCTCGTTTCATACATGATATTTTACATGTTTCAATGCCATTCTCCCAAATCTTCCCACCCTCTCCCTCTCCCACAGAGTCCATAAGACTGTTCTATACATCAGTGTCTCTTTTGCTGTCTCGTATACAGAGTTATTGTTACCATCTTTCTAAATTCCATATATATGCGTTAGTATACTGTATTGGTGTTTTTCCTTCTGGCTTACTTCACTCTGTATAATAGGCTCCAGTTTCATCCACCTCATTAGAACTGATTCAAATGTATTCTTTTTAATGGCTGAGTAATACTCCATTGTGTATATGTACCACTGCTTTCTTATCCATTCATCTGCTGATGGACATCTAGGTTGCTTCCATGTGCTGGCTATTATAAACAGTGTTGCGATGAACATGGGGGTACACGTGTCTCTTTCCCTTCTGGTTTCCTCAGTGTGTATGCCCAGCAGTGGGATTGCTGGATCATAAGGCAGTTCTATTTCCAGTTTTTTAAGGAATCTCCACACTGTTCTCCATAGTGGCTGTACTAGGTTGCATTCCCACCAACAGTGTAAGAGGGTTCCCTTTTCTCCACACCCTCTCCAGCATTTATTATTTGTAGACTTTTGGATTGCAGCCATTCTGACTGGTGTGAAATGGTACCTCATAGTGGTTTTGATTTGCATTTCTCTGATAATGAGTGATGTTGAGCATCTTTTCATGTGTTTGTTAGCCATCTGTATGTCTTCTTTGGAGAAATGTCTATTTAGTTCTTTGGCCCATTTTTTGATTGGGTCGTTTATTTTCTGGAGTTGAGCTGTAGGAGTTGCTTGTATATTTTTGAGATTAGTTGTTTGTCAGTTGCTTCATTTGCTATTATTTTCTCCCATTCTGAAGGCTGTCTTTTCACCTTGCTAATAGTTTCCTTTGATGTGCAGAAGCTTTTAAGGTTAATTAGGTCCCATTTGTTTATTTTTGCTTTTATTTCCAATATTCTGGGAGGTGGGTCATAGAGGATCCTGCTGTGATGTATGTCAGAGAGTGTTTTGCCTATGTTCTCCTCTAGGAGTTTTATAGTTTCTGGTCTTACGTTTAATCCATTTTGAGTTTATTTTTGTGTATGGTGTTAGAAAGTGGTCCAGTTTCATTCTTTTACAAGTGGTTGACCAGATTTCCCAGTACCACTTGTTAAAGAGATTGTCTTTAATCCATTGTATATTCTTGCCTCCTTTGTCAAAGATAAGGTGTCCATATGTGCGTGGATTTATCTCTGGGCTTTCTATTTTATTCCATTGATCAATATTTCTGTCTTTGTGCCAGTACCATACTGTCTTGATAACTGTGGCTTTGTAGTAGAGCCTGAAGTCAGGTAGGTTGATTCCTCCAGTTCCATTCTTCTTTCTCAAGATCGCTTTGGCTATTCGAGGTTTTTTGTATTTCCATACAAATTGTGAAATTATTTGTTCTAGCTCTGTGAAGAATACCGTTGGTAGCTTGATAGGGATTGCATTGAATCTATAAATTGCTTTGGGTAGTATACTCATTTTCACTATATTGATTCTTCCAATCCATGAACATGGTATATTTCTCCATGTATTAGTGTTCTCTTTGATTTCTTTCACCAGTGTTTTATAGTTTTCTATATATAGGTCTTTAGTTTCTTTAGGTAGATATATTCCTAAGTATTTTATTCTTTCCGTTGCAATGGTGAATGGAATTGTTTCCTTAATTTCTCTTTCTGTTTTCTCATTATTAGTGTATAGGAATGCAAGGGATTTCTGTGTGTTGATTTTATATCCTGCAACTTTACTATAGTCATTGATTATTTCTAGTAATTTTCTGGTGGAATCTTTAGGGTTTTCTATGTAGAGGATCATGTCATCTGCAAATAGTGAGAGTTTTACTTCTTCTTTTCCAATTTGGATTCCTTTTATTTCTTTTTCTGCTCTGATTGCTGTGGCCAAAACTTCCAAAACTATGTTGAATAGTAATGGTGAAAGTGGGCACCCTTGTCTTGTTCCTGACTTTAGAGGAAATGCTTTCAATTTTTCACCATTGAGGATAATGTTTGCTGTGGGTTTGTCATATATAGCTTTTATTATGTTGAGGTATGTTCCTTCTATTCCTGCTTTCTGGAGAGTTTTTATCATAAATGGATGTTGAATTTTGTCAAAGGCTTTCTCTGCATCTATTGAGATAATCATATGGTTTTTATTTTTCAATTTGTTAATGTGGTGTATAACATTGATTGATTTGCGGATATTGAAGAATCCTTGCATCCCTGGGATAAAGCCCACTTGATCATGGTGTATGATCTTTTTAATGTGTTGCTGGATTCTGATTGCTAGAATTTTGTTAAGGATTTTTGCATCTATGTTCATCAGTGATATTGGCCTGTAGTTTTCTTTTTTTGTGGCATCTTTGTCAGGTTTTGGTATTAGGGTGATGGTGGCCTCATAGAATGAGTTTGGAAGTTTACCTTCCTCTGCAATTTTCTGGAAGAGTTTGAGCAGGATAGGTGTGAGCTCTTCTCTAAATTTTTGGTAGAATTCAGCTGTGAAGCCGTCTGGACCAGGGCTTTTGTTTGCTGGAAGATTTTTGATTACAGTTTCAATTTCCATGCTTGTGATGGGTCTGTTAAGATTTTCTATTTCTTCCTGGTCCAGGTTTGGAAAGTTGTACTTTTCTAAGAATTTGTCCATTTCTTCCACGTTGTCCATTTTATTGGCATATAATTGTTGATAGTAGTCTCTTATGATCCTTTGTATTTCTGTGTTGTCTGTTGTGATCTCTCCATTTTCGTTTCTAATTTTGTTGATTTGATTTTTCTCCCTTTGTTTCTTGATGAGTCTGGCTAATGGTTTGTCAATTTTATTTATCCTTTCAAAGAACCAGCTTTTGGTTTTGTTGATTTTTGCTATGGTCTCTTTTGTTTCTTTGCATTTATTTCTGCTCTAATTTTTAAGATTTCTTTCCTTCTACTAACCCTGGGGTTCTTCATTTCTTCCTTTTCTAGTTGCTTTAGGTGTAGAGTTAGGTTATTTATTTGACTTTTTTCTTGTTTCTTGAGGTGTGCCTGTATTGCTATGAACTTTCCCCTTAGGACTGCTTTTACTGTGTCCCACAGGTTTTGGGTTGTTGTGTTTTCATTTTCATTCGTTTCTATGCAAATTTTGATTTCTTTTTTGATTTCTTCTGTGATTTGTTGGTTATTCAGCAGTGTGTTGTTCAGCCTCCATATGTTGGAATTTTTAATAGTTTTTCTCCTGTAATTGAGATCTAATCTTACTGCATTGTGGTCAGAAAAAATGCTTGGAATGATTTCTATTTTTTGAATTTACCAAGGCTAGCTTTATGGCCCAGGATGTGATCTATCCTGGAGAAGGTCCATGTGCGCTTGAGAAAAAGGTGAAATTCATTGTTTGGGATGAAATGTCCTATAGATATCAATTAGGTCTAACTGGTCTATTGTATCATTTAAAGTTTGTGTTTCCTTGTTAATTTTCTGTTTAGTTGATCTATCCATAGGTGTAAGTGGGGTATTAAAGTCTCCCACTATTATTGTGTTATTATTAATTCTCCTTTCATACTTGTTAGCATTTGTCTTACGTACTGTGGTGCTCCCGTGTTGGGTGCATATATATTTATAATTGTTATATCTTCTTCTTGGATTGATCCTTTGATCATTATGTAGTGACCTTCTTTGTTTCTTTTCACAGCCTTTGTTTTAAAGTCTATTTTATCTGATATAAGTATTGCTACTCCTGCTTTCTTTTGGTCCCTATTTGCATGGAAAATCTTTTTCCAGCCCTTCACTTTCAGTCTGTATGTGTCCCCTGTTTTGAGGTGGGTCTCTTGTAGACAACATATGTAGGGGTCTTGTTTTTGTATCCATTCAGCCAGTCTTTGTCTTTTGGTTGGGGCATTCAACCCATTTACGTTTAAGGTAATTACTGATAAGTATGATCCCGTTGCCATTTACTTTATTTTTTTGGGTTCGAGTTTATACACCGTTTTTGTGTTTCCTGTCTAGAGAATATCCTTTAGTATTTGTTGGAGAGCTGGTTTGGTGGTGCAGAATTCTCTCAGCTTTTGCTTGTCTGAAAAGCTTTTGATTTCTCCTTCATACTTGAATGAGATCCTTGCTGGGTACAATAATCTGGGCTGTAGGTTATTTTCTTTCATCATTTTAAGTATGTCTTGCCATTCCCTCCTGGCTTGAAGAGTTTCTATTGAAAGATCAGCTGTTATCCGTATGGGAATTCCCTTGTGTGTTATTTGTTGTTTTTTCCCTTGCTGCTTTTAATATTTGTTCTTTGTGTTTGATCTTTGTTAATTTGATTAATATGTGTCTTGGGGTGTTTCTCCTTGGGTTTATCCTGTTGGGACTCTCTGGGTTTCTTGTACATGGGTGATTATTTCCTTCCCCATTTTAGGGAAGTTTTCCACTATTATCTCCTCAAGTATTTTCTCATGGTCTTTCTTTTGTCTTCTTCTTCTGGAACCCCTATGATTCGAATGTTGTAGCATTTAATATTGTCCTGGAGGTCTCTGAGATTGTCCTCATTTCTTTTGATTCGTTTTTCTTTTATCCTCTCTGATTCATTTATTTCTACCATTCTATCTTCTAATTCACTAATCCTGTCTTCTGCCTCTGTTATTCTACTATTTGTTGCCTCCAGAGTGTTTTTAATTTCACTTATTGCATTATTCATTATATATTGACTCTTTTTTATTTCTTCTAGGTCCTTGTTAAACCTTTCTTGCATCTTCTCAATCCTTGTCTCCAGGCTATTTATCTGTGATTCCATTTTAGTTTCAAGATTTTGGATCAATTTCACTATCATTATTCGGAATTCTTTATCAGGTAGATTCCCTATCTCTTCCTCTTTTGTTTGGTTTGGTGGGCATTTATCCTGTTCCTTTATCTGCTGAGTATTCCTCTGTCTCTTCATCTTGTTTAAATTGCTGAGTTTGGGGTGTCCTTTCTGTATTCTGGCAGTTTGTGGAGTTCTCTTATTGTGG